>NW_022630997.1:44450044-45063754 GCF_010015895.1 Lontra canadensis | reverse complement strand
GGGGGCAGCTGGGGACTGGGTCAAGGCGGGAGGGAGCCTCTCGTCCACCCCAATCCGGGTTTGAGCATGTCCTGAGGTAGAGGCTTAAAGATCCTTAAGGGGCGCCTGGTGGTTCAGTCAGTTAAGCACCCAACTCTTGATCTCAGCTCAGGTCATGATCTTGGGGTTATGGGATCAAGCCCTGTGTTGGGCTCTGTGCTCAGCGGGGAGTCTGAGGTCTCTCCCTCTCCCTCTGCCCATTCACACATGCTTTCTCTCTCTCAAATAAACAAATCTTAAAAAAAAAAAAAAAAAAAAAGATCCTTGAGATGTGGGCTGAGCCTTCCTAGATCCCATCCCTGGTAGGGGGAGAGTTCAGGGGTCCCACACACCGTGGGAGCCATCAGGCCTGAAGGTTCATGCACTTGTGTCACAGGGACAGGAAAGGCTTACACACCTACGAGAGGCTGCCCTCCCTGCCTCCCTCCATCCAAACTTTGTGAGTCTGGCTTGAATCTGTCCTGGCCCACTCAAGGCACCCTCTAGAAATGGGTCACAAAATACGAGTTGTGTAATTTCTTAATACATACAAGTTAGATGCTCTGATACCCGCATCTCAAACCGGCAATATATAGTCTAAAGATGAAAGGTAAAATTCACACGAATCACTTGAAGTGTTAATTTCTCCTTACACAGAAGGACCTTCAGCAGCAAATGAAAAGCACCGTGATGCCCTGACAGCGACCTCGGGAAGAAGGGAAATGCTTACGTACCTTTAATGGCAATTCTCTCCTGCTTTTTGAATGAGGATCCTGCATTTTCATTTTGCACTGGGCCCCAGTGATTATGTGTCTGGCTGTGCTCCTCCCTCCTCCCTCAGGTCCTCCAGGATGCAGCTCTGAGCTGTGGGAGATGAGCTGCTCTCAGGTGCCAACGGCCCCTCCCAGGGCTCGGCAGTGAGGGCAGAGCCCCCCGCCCTGCCCCCCGTGCACTCTCTGTACCCACACACCTGAGTACCGGCCACACCCGGGCCCCCGCTCTGCCATGCTGGGGACTCAGGCAGACAGGAACTGTACCTGATTCAAATTTGTCCCCTTCACCCAGCCCTCTGAGGGGCACATTGTGGCCACTCAGCAAATACCAGATGACTAATGGCTCTTCCCACCCCCAACCCTGGGGGCAAACAGATAAAGCTGGGGGCCTAACTGGTCTGCCTCTCATTTTCCCACCTTTGGGGACATCCTGAACCCAAAGCTCCAGCAGCAGAACCACAGCTCACCCCCCACAAACCCAGGGCCCCCCCCCCAGCAGCAAACTTCTTAGATGGCCACGCCTTAAACCAGAAAACACCCTTATCCAGATCACACTTACAAGTTCGCCGTGTTGGAAGGGATGCCGGAGAGCGTCCAGGCCAGTGCCTCCCAGGCCTGCCTTTGCCAGACATTCCGAGCATGCTGCTGCCTCGCGGTCTTTGCGCCTGTAGTCCTCTCTTTCTAGAATGCTCCTGACTGGTGTATTTGCAGTGCTCGTCCTTGTCCAATGTCACTGTATCTATACTAGGGTCCCCTCCCATGGGTTTCTGCCCCCTCCCCTATAGGCTTTCCCTCCACAGTATCCATGGTCATCTAACGCTGACCTGTTGGCACACTGCCTCCCCTGTTACGGCCGGAGCCGCACGATGCTTGGGCTTTACTCTGCTGTGGAAAGGTGCCCACGGCACAGCTCCCAGTCCGCGTGGAGGAATACGTGTTGGAAGAGCGTGCAAATGAATAAATGAATGAATCAGAGTATCACCCTCACAATTTTGCCAAACTTCTGTTCCACGTATACACTTTCTCTTAAAATTGAGTCGGTCTTTTTTATTATGTAAAAATGAGAAAAGTTGTTATTACTTTCCGTAAGAATAATGTTACTCAACATTCAATGGCCACTGAGGCCGGATGAAGACTCTGGGCCCTCAGCGCATCTACACCAGTGGAGGGTGGGAGAGTGGACGGCAGGGGGTTGGCTGCTTCCCAGAGGCTCTCTAAAGCCGCATGCCTAGAAGGGACATTTGTTCTCAGATGAGAATTGGCCCAATTTTCCTGGCTGTTCGGTTCCTGTTGGGTGTGTTTCCCTGAGCCATCATTTTCTGAGAATCTGCCTGCCACGCTCTGTGTGGTCTGGCAGCCGCCACAACCCCAAACCCCCAATTCGAAGACCATCTGCCAGTGCAGGCTGTCACAGGTCCCTCAGGGAGCCTGTCCGGCCCTCACGAGGTAGCTGCTGGTGACAAAGAGGGCAGTCTTGAGGGGGTGCCATGTGCTGAGCTCGGTAGCACGTGCCAGTCAGTGTTCTAGCAGGGAGATGGCAGATGTCAACCGTCCCCAGGTTTGTTTTCATTCCCATAGTCAGGAATGCCAACTCTGGGAAGGCCTTCCCACACCTGGGTGCTGGACCCTCCCCTCCAGGAACGTGCCACATTCCCCCAGCAGCTCTTGCCTGCTAGGTGACACGGATGCGGCTGGGATACAGCCCCACGTAGACAGGGGAGGCCATGCAGTACGCGTGTGACCGTGCCAGGCTCCAGGGTCTGGAACCTGTAGGTTGAGTCAGGCTCTGCCACTTCCTGACTACATGACCTTGGCCTCAATTTCTTCTTCTGTAAGTACTGGACTCTTCTATAGAACTGCTGTGAATTTAAGTGAATTAATACACGAGAAAGGCTCTGAACAGCACCAGGCACACAGTCAGTCCTGTGTAAGTATGTGAGACAGACAGATGTGGCAGATGATGTCAGGTACTGCCAGTGAACACAGAAGTCCAGTTAGGAAGGAGTTATCTGCTAGGTGTGTATTTCTAACTGCCCAAACTTGGAAGAGAATGATCTTTGCCTGAAGCGACAGTGAACACGGAGGACTTTGGGGAGCAGTGGGGAGCTGGGAAGCACGGCCCAGCATCACAGCTGTGAGGGCGGGGAAAGGAATCTCCCCTTTCTTGGTTTTGTTATCCTCAATTTAAAAAAAAAATTTTATTTATTTATTTGATAGAGGGAGACACAGCAAGAGAACACAAGCAGTGGGAGAGGGAGAAGCAGGCTCCCCACTGAGCAAGGAGCCCGAGGAGGGGCTCGATCCCAGGACCCTAGAGTCATGACCTGAGCCAAAGACAGATGCTTAAAGACTAAGCCACCCAGGCGCCAATCCTCAATTTTTGACATGTTCCAAATTGCTATTTAAAAAAGAAAAAGAGAGACTTTCATGAAAGCATTTTGGACCTGAGTCTAATGACAGCCCCAAACTGGCTCAGAACTGGGAGAAGCAGCCACCACTGCAGGCAGCTACTGGGTGCCCAGCACCAGGCCTGACACAGAGAGGGTGCTCTGGAAAGACTTGACAGATAAGGAACGAAAAGATTGCCATAGGCTGACTTGACCACAAATGCCCCAAATTCTTCCCGCTGCTCCCAGCCTGACCCAGGGCTAACCCCAAATCGTGGTGTGTGTGAATGTGAACAACCTGTCTGAAATTTGATAGGAATGAGTGTTGCCTTTTCCCAGAATGGGGTCCAACCAAATGGAGTCAAAACAGAAAGTCACGAGGGCCAAAGGAGCTTAGGAAGAAGAGCCTGCTGTTCAGAGTGGTTCTCAGGCAAACCTTTCTGGAGGCAGGAATGTCTTCTTGGGCTTGTACTTTTTAAATAATCATGCTTGGTGATGGTGCAGTCTTGGCCTTCTGATAACCTAGACCCTCCACAGGTAGGGACTTGACATTTTGTAAAGCTTGGAAGAGTTAAGTCTTTCATGGGTCTGTCATCATTCTCTGCATTCAACTCTGCTTATAAAGTCCTTCACCCACCTTTTTGGAAGCAGCCCACAGTGTTTTTGGAATGAGACAGATCCAGTGTCAGATTTCAGCTGCCCCACTCCCTAGCTATGTGACGTTGAGCAAATCACCAAACCTCTCTGAGTCATTTGGTTCATCTCTAAAAGAGATGATAAAAGTCACCTCTGCCAAGGTGCTAGGAAAATTGAAGTTTTGAAGCACGTGTACAGTGCCTGGCACATAGTAGGTGCTCAATACACACTTAACTCTGTCCTTGCCTAAGGTGTAGGAAAGAGAAAGGACATAAATCATTTTACAGTCCAGAAAACCCAGATCATAGGAGTATGGTGGCCCACTGCCTCCGGGGCCACCAGGAACCGGAGAGAGCAGGGATTTGATAAGGGTCAGGTCTTAACATCTACTGAACCCATAGCACTGTTCGTAGTTCCAGGCCCACCTCAAGAAATGTGTACTGAGCTTTCCAGGCAGAGAGAGCTCCTGTCCACCTGCTCCTCCCACAGCCCGAAGAGGAGGGCCGGTGATTCTACAAAAGCCTCCTGATGACGTTCATTCTAGGAGCGTGAGAGGGAAGAATATATGCAGAGCCCTCGAGTCATAGCTGGGGCAAGAGAGAGACGCAGCGAAAAGCAACTGAACAGCAGGAAAGAGACGGGGCAGGACATGCAGAGCATTTATGAGAGTGCCACCAGTCAGAGGAAAAGCTTGCTAGCTCCCTGGCTCTGGGGGACCCCCCGGGCTGATCCAGGCAGGGCTCCCAGCAGAGGGGCTCGCCTTGCTCTTCTGCCCTGAGCATGTGCCAAGTGGGCTTCTCGAAGACGGGTCTTCAGCCTTCCTCGGACCCCGCCCCTCCTTCCGCTCCACCCAGCCCGGGCCCCATCTTGGTGTCTGGACGCCTCCCCCTTCCTGGAGGATAGGGGGTGCTCATTCCATTTCCCCTTCCCTTGTCTATGAATCTCCAGGAACACGGGGGGCATCTGCACAGAGACCCTGTCTGTGCCATCATGACGCTCAAGGCAAGTCAGGGCCCAGCCCTCGGTCATCACTGAAGGCAGCAGGAAGCCTAGCACTCGGCGGGTCTGATCACTGTTGCAGAAACCAAACGCCATGCCCACTGGAACTACAGCATTTTGTTGTTTTAGCTCCTGAGATTTGGGATTATTGGTTCCCGAGGTGCAGCCAGCCAGTCCCGACTGATAGGGTTTATTGAACTTCAGATGCGTATCCTTGCTTACAAAAGCAGTGCGCGCTCGTTGTAGAAATAAAGACCTCACGAAAACACGGGGCAGAGGAAGATGAAACTCCCATGTATTTCCACCCCTAGAGAGTATCAGAGTTGTTTGTTCTTCATTCTTCCATATTTTTTTAAGTATATACTCACGGATGGATGGATAGATTTAAAAAAAAAAATGCAAAAATGTAGGGGCACCTGCATTGGTTTCGACTCAGGTCCTGAGCCCCATGTCCGCAGGGGGTCTGTTTCCCCTCTACCTCTGCCCTTCCCCCAGCCCCAATCAATCAATCGATCAATCGATGTTTTTTAAAAATGCAATCATAGACTATACACTCTTTTGAGACCAGCCTTTTTCACTCAACAGAGCTTAGGCAGCCTTCCAAGTCATCGCTTACTGCGTCCTCTGGGGATCAGGGCTCTAAAGATTAAGAAAATTGTGGGTAGAGTCAGCCCGGCCCCAGCTTCCCGCCCGGCCCCAGCTTCCCGCCCGGCCCCAGCTTCCCGCCCCGCAGGAAAGGCTGCTCTCTGAAGTCCGGCCTTCTTTAGCGGCAGGCTCGTGAAGAGGAAAGGCTCCAGCAAGGAGGCGGGGCTGGGTCTGCAGGGAAGGTGGCCTCTCTCACAGCTCAGAAGCTTTTCTGAAAAGCGTGAGGCCCCAGGAAAGGCAGATCTTGCACCCTTGGCGGATGGGTCCTTAAAGGCCTTAAGCTCATCAAAGGGGCTGCATTGAAGCTGGGGCCAAAGGGGGGCTTTCCACTGCTGAGCTTCAAAGGGGCCCTGGGGGTGCTCCTGTGAGGCCGAGGTGAATCAGTGAATCGATGAATTGGTGAATCGGGCTCCGGCTGCCTTGGCTAAAAGTGATGCAGCGCTAGGCTGGAGTTGGGGAGGGATTCCTGGAAAGAGCTCTCCTGCTAGACACCAAAAGTTCAGCTCATGGGGTCTAGGGCTGATAACAAAAAGTAATAAGGACATGGGACGCCTGGGTGGCTGCGTCTGCCTTCGGCTCAGGTCATGATCCCACGGTCCTGGGATCGAGTCCCGCATCGGGCTCCCTGTTTGGCGGGGAGCCTGCTTCTCTCTCTGCCTCTGCCCCCTGCTTGTGCTCTCTCTCTCTCTCATGACCTCTCTCTCTTAAAAAAATAAAGTATTTTTTTAAAAAGTAATAAGGACACTAAAAGCTCTTGAACACTGCTGTGTTTCACATGCTTGTTCTCAGGGCTTCCCTGCAATCAATGTGTTCATTTTCTCATAACTTATGAGCCCTAGTTTGCAGAGAGATAAAGTAATGTGTCCCAGGTCAAACCCCAACCTCTCCCCCAGGTATCTGACTTTCCTCCCCCAATTCCCAAAACTGGGATTTGAACCCCAGCCAGACTCCCCAAGAGAAGAGGGCCCCTCGGGCACCTCGTTTTTTCCAGTGCTGCTTCTCTAACCCTGCCCTTCTCAGAGGAGAGACTGAGCAAATCCCTACTTCTGACCTGGATGGAGTCCCTCTCCTCCTGTGTCTGTGGCCTCCCGCTGAGGCCCCCTGAGAAGGTCTCCTATGCCGTGGACAGCAGGGCTGAGAGGACGCCCTGAAAGGCTGTGAACTGCAGACAGGCTGCCTGATAGATAGGATTAGTTAAGCAGCCCCTAGACACTCAGCCTGGCACTTGAACATGAAATGGATACTCTTTGAAAAGTAAAAGCCCTCAATCAATGGCATTCTTTCTGTTAAGGAGGTATAAGACCCACGAGACTTAATTCTTGGATTCTGGAGCCTTTGCTGGAAACAAAATTGAAAGCAAACATTAAAGCAGGAATCGAAAGGGAAAATTAAAGAAAAGGTGGGTGTGGCTGGGACACATGACTTATGGGAAAGTCACCGAGACACAGTGCCACCGGAACAGCCCACACTCCCTCACTTGACCCCCACTCACTGGGCACCTGCCATGGGGTTAACTGCTGCATGACCATGGGGAGGGTGCGGGGAACACTAGTGTCTCCCCTTAACAAGCTTATACACATGTGCGGGGCGGGGGGACAAAAATAAATAAGTAAGATTATTTCAGAAGGCACTTAAGATCCGAGTGAAGAATGAGAAGAAAAGAGCCCAGGGGAAAGCTATCAGAAATCACACCCAAAGTAGGGAAGACCTGACGCATCCAAGGAACAGAAAAGGGGGGCAGTGTGTCGGGAGAGGGGAGCAAAAGAAGAACAGTGTTGGCGGGGCTGGAACCAGGTTAGACAAGACCCCAGAGACGTGTGAAAGATAGTGGGTTTACTCTCTGTCAGATAGGAAGCCAAGGGAAGCATTTCGAGAGTAAGTCTGCATGTTTTGTGTTGATTTTGTATCCCTGGGAACTTGCTGAACTCGTTGATGGGTTCTAGGAGGGTTTTTTTTGTTTTGATTTAGTTTTTTCATTGGAGTTTTCTATGCAGACAATCATGTCATGTGCAAATAGTGGCAATTTTTAAAAAAAAGAGTTTATTTACTTGAGAGAGAGAGAGAGAATGCCCACAAGCAGGGGAAAGGGGCAGAGGCAGAAGGAGAAGCAGGCTTCTCGCAGACAGGGAGCCTGATGCAGGGCTCGACCCCAGGACCCTGAGATCATGACCTGAGCTGACACTTCACCAACTGAGCCACCCAGGTGCCCCAAAGAGGGGCAGTTTTATTTCGTAATTTCCAATCTATGCCTTTCTTTATCTTGTCTTGGTATAGTAGTTAAAACTTTCAGGATGGGGGCAGACATCCTGGCCTCGTCCTCAGATTTACAGGGAAAACATTTCAGCATTAAGTCTGATGTTAGCTATAGGATTTTTACAGATGTGCTTCACCAATTTAAGGCACTTCCCCTGTACTCCTAGTCGGTCAAATGCTTTATCTTTGTCAACAAATAGGATCACATGATTCTTTTTCTTTAGCCTTTGATGTGATAGAAAACACTGATTTTTCAAAAGCTTTTCAAATGACACATCTGGAAAATGAATAAATCCCACTTGCACATCTGGAAAAATGAATAAATCCCACTTGGCTGTGGCATGTAATTCTTTTTATACTTTGCTGTATTTGATCACTAATGTGTTGCTGAAAATTACTGTGTCTTAGTTCATGAAAGACACCAGCTGATAGTTTTCTTTGAAGACCGTCTTTATCTAAATTCGAAATCAAAGCTCCACGGGCTTCATAGCATGGGCTGGAAAGAATGCCCTTCCTTTCTCTTTTCTGGAAGAGGCTATGTAAAATTGATGCTAGTTCTTGTTTAAACATCTCCTAGAATTCTCCAGTGAAATCAACTGGGCCTAGAGAGTGTATTTTTTTTGCTTTTTTTTTTTTTAATTTACATTCAATTAGCCAACACATTAATTTCAGATGCAGTGTTCAGTAATTCATCAGTTGCAGATCACCCCCGGTTGGGCTAGGGAATTTACGCAGAGTTTACAAATGCCACATTGTTCGCAGTGGACTTGGTGAGTTTTGAGCAGGAACCAAACCAAGGAGCAGCAGCTCCCAGGCCCCCATTAAAAGGGGAGGGAGGGCAAAGCACACAGGTTCCTTGGAATCCACCACACCCATCGAAGTTCTAGCCCTGTCCAACCCCGGGACGTTATGTCGTCCTACCCTGGATGTCTGAGGTTTTCTCTGATGTGTCCACGTCAGAGGAAGAACAAAAGTGTGGCGAGACCCCAGCTACCCGGTGCGCTGGTGCGCTAAGCTTCCAGAAACCCACCGCAGCAGCCACGGGGACCCTGCTGCTTACCCCGGGGACCACGACACACTTCTACATTGTTGAGTCACAACGGTGCACCGGCCTGGCCAGTCTCTCTTGTGGACACAGAGGGCTGAGGTCCTCTGGCCCCAGGGGGCTGTGTGAGTGGGGGCACCGTGTGTTTCTTTCTGCTCTCTCTTATGCCAGGGCTCAGAGTCCAACAACCTGGGCTCCCAGCATGGAGGGGGACTCTGGGAGGAAACCTATTCCGTCCGGCTCCCAACACTGTCCGCGGCCTAGGAGCAGCCCGTCATGACATTCCCTTATTTATCATCCCTGCTGAAGTGTGCTTTCTGGTGTCTGCTTAATGGACCTCTCCTCCCCCAAGTTGTTCTTATTACTTCCGCATCCTCTTCATCTTGGACAACCGCCAGGTCTGACTCCGAGGCCTTGGACTGACCCCAGGGGACGGAGGAAGCCTGCTGATTCCATGAAAGGGCAGACGAAGCCGGCCTGCAGTAATTAGGCAGCTGGGCAGCGAGGGACTGTGCCGGCCCCAGAAATACCTGCCCGCTGAGGATCCATCAGCACCTTGGCCGTGATCCTGCATCAATGAGCAATCATGTTCCTGCCTACAAGGGCCCCCTGCGGGGCGGTGGGCTGGTGGGGAGAGGCAGTCGGTGTCCTTTCATTGGCCCACGCTTGGCACACAGACAGCTCCTGGCCACAGCGAACAGAGGGGCCAAGAGACAAGTCAGGTTTCTAAAAGCCACATCTGCATGGACGGACAAAAGGAAGGGGAGGGAAACCGGGTCTGGAACTCACAAAAGTCAAGTTGCTAACCATCTGCCTCAGGAAAAGAGTAAGGGGAGTCTCGTTGTACCAACAGGGGCCACCTGCTAAAATATACTGCTAAGTGAAAAAGACAAGGAGCAAAACAATAAGATCCACAAAGGGATTCTGGCTGTGGGCCCGCAGTCCAACCCTCCTTCCTCGCTGTGAGGCCGGGGGCAAGTTCCTGATCCCGTCCCTGCCTCAGCTTCCTCATCAGAAACAAAGCGATGACCAAGGTAGAGATTTAAATGACTTCATACTTGCAAAGTGCTTTTCCCAGTGCCTGCCCATGGCAATACACTGTAAATGTGACCAACATTTAAATACATTTATGTTCACACTGGCACGGATTATCTCTAGAACTGGTAAAGTAAGTGGCCTATGGGTGGAGGAAATGGGTATCTGGGGATGGGAATAAGAAGGAGACTTATTCTCCCCTTGGAATACTGTACTGTGTGTGTCCACTGCCCATTCAAAACAAAACAGGAACCGCAAAGGAAGCCTTACAGTCTTACAGAGACTAGAGAAACGGATGGGGAGTGGAGTGCTCAGAGCAGTTCAATCATTTGCCCAAGGTCACACAGCTGGGAAATGCCAGGGTGAGGTTTTTGGACCCCAGTGGTAAACCAGTTCCTCCAGGGTCCTAGCACAGTGGCTGGCAAAGTGCGGCCGCAGACAGCTGAGCAAATAAGGAATGGCAGAAGCGCCATCCATCAGAGGGCCGGCTGAGACATCCTGAAAGCCACCCACAGATGGCTCGGTGGTATCTCTAGTCCTTCAGGCCTTTTGGACTGAGACTTTGCAGTAACTCCCATCAAGAAGTAGAGCCTAGTTCCCACCTCTTGAACCTGGGTTGGCCCCGTGACCGCTCTGACCCATGGAACGCAGCAGACGTGACTTCGGGGCCATCAAGCTGGGGACTACCCACACTTCCTTCCCTGGGGAGTCCAGCCACTGTGCCGTGAGGAAGTCCAAGCAGATCCAAGCCCACAGGGATCGAGGACCTGGAGGCTGAGGGACCTCCCTGCCCGGACAGGTGACCTCAGTCTATACTATCAAGCAGAACCGCCAGCAGAGATGAGTCCGCCCACAGAGCTGGAGGGAATAGCACACTGTTGTTTGAGACCAATTAACCTTAGGGTGCTTTGACACACAGTAATAGAGCAAAGAAACAGGTCTTCTGTTGCCAAGAATCCTCCTGGAGCAATGCACGCTTGCCTAGACCTTCCAAGGACAGCTGGTCCCATCCCGCCGCATCCTAACTCGGGGCTACACTGGAGAGCAAAGCAGGTGTTCTGCTCTGCCCCACTGTGACAGTTCAACCTGCTACTGGGGGTCTGAGCAAGACCCACAGAGGAGTTTTGAGCTCCAGCTGCCTTTAGCCCGTGTGCCCTAGGAGGGATCAAACGCTGGGAGGCACCGAGGGAAACATGCCGCAGAGAAGGGGCCATGGTGGGTCTTTGGAGAAGGTTTCTCCTTCGGGGCACAGTCCTGTGGGAGTCGAGTGGGAGAACAGGAAAAGCAAGCAGAGTGGGGTCACTGAGGCAGGAGCCCCCTGCCACTCTGTTTTAACGAATGACTACAAACTAGGCAGTGTAAAACAAGACACGCTTCTCTTCTTACAGCTCTGCAGCTCAGAAGACCACGGTCCATCTCAGACAACTAAAAGCACGTTATAGAGCTATGTACGGTCTGGAGTTTCTAGAGGAGAGTCCGTGCCTTGACCTTCCTGGCTTCTAGGCCCTTGTGGCCATACCGCTCCAGTCTCTGCTTCTACCGTCCTGTCTCAGGCCCCCTGCCTCCTCGTGAAGACCCCCGGGAGGACATCCACACCCCTCCCACTTAACCTGGGATCTCCAAGTCCAGGTCCTCAGCTTAGTCCCATCCGCAAAGCCTCTTTTGCTACATAAGATAACAGAGTCACAGGTGGTGAGAACTAGGACGTGGACATCTGTGGGGAGGGTCATTACTCCGCCAACCAGGTGGTGGGAAGTCGCTCATTCACCGCTCAGCGGGTCATTTTGAACACCGGCTACTATGGGCCAGGTCCTGTGGTGGAAGGTGCTGGAGCTGCAGCGCCTCCCCGCGCCCCCCACCCCTGGCCCAGGGGTGTGCACAGATGAACTCAGCCAATCTACACAGGAGCCCTATGACGTAAAGCCTTTACCGTCACCATTCCATGATACTAAGGGGGAAACTGAGGCACAGTGCCATTCAACAACCTGCCCAGGCTTAGAGAGCTAATAAGTGGCAAAGAGCCTTAGGGCCCCAACCAGGAACAGATGGCACCCTCCAATTAGGACAATCATGAAGGCTTTATTTGCAAGGAGCTGTTTACAAAGGCATAGGGAGCTGTAGGGGAATGTCAAGGGATCATGCAGGAACCCCGGGTGCGGAGCAGGGAGCTGTCGCCACCCACAGCAACCCTGGGATGAGACAGTCATGTGGAGGCTGCCTCGAGGGAAGTGACCTCGGGATGAGGTGGGCCTCATGGGAGGTATTCACTGAGCTGCTTCTCTCTCACCCCCTGATCTCCTGCAGGGCTCCCCAGCGGCCGCCTCCAACCACAGCCACAGGGGAAGAGAGAGTAGGATCAGAGGGAAACAGAAGACAGCAAGCCCCAGAACTGGGTGTCCATGCTTTGAACACCAAACAGCCCAGCCCCTCGTCTTGGTGCCCCCCCCCCAACAGTTCCTATGTTGAAGCCCTAGCCCCCTGTACCTCACAGTGTGACTGTGTTGGGAGGTGAGATCTTTTCTGAAGAAACCCAACCTTCTGACTCCTCAATGTCTGATTCCCAGATGCCAGGACTGCGGGCAATGAATGTCTGTTGGTGGAGGCCTGGGCAGCGGTGCTCTGTTCTGGCGGCCCCAGCGACCCGATACTCGCACACGAGGCAGCCCTGACTTCCGCCTCCTTGGCCCACCCACCACACTTGCAGTGAATGCCTGTCGTGCCACCCCTCGGGGCTTAGGTGGCGGTCTGCTTCCACACCTGCCTCCACTGAGAGACTGGGGACTCCTCAAGGACCACGTCTAGGTCTTTATCATCCTGTCCACCCCAGATGGCTGGTGCTAGGAGGGTTAACTGAGATGACACAAGTCAATCCCTCTGCGAGAAGCTTTGAGGGCTATTTCCCCCGCAAATCTGGACCCTCGGGTTACTATTCACGTGTCTGTGCCCACAGCCGGGCCACAACAGGTGCTCCTGAGGACCGGCTGCACAGAGCTGAGAGGCCGGCTGTGAGCAACTGAACAGACACACTGACAGCAGCCAGGTCGCTTATGAAGACAGCACGCCGACCCCCACCCTGCAGCCCCCCACCCAGGGAACCAATCCAGCCTCTGTGGGAACCAGCCCCGGCTGCCAGTCTGCTCTCACTCACACTCACGGGGACTCAGATGGCGGTCTCTCCAGGAAGCCAGATATGACTCCCATAACAATCAGTCCCCAAAATGGCCAGGACTTGATTACCAACAGACAGTCTCCCTAATTCTTGCTCCAATATCCAACTTCGGGTCAACTGGAGAAAGGCAAAAATGTACCCAAACCAATCCCATGGGATGCTCACTGCGAGCTGGCCTGCCTCCAGCTCCCCTCTCCCCTGCAAGCGGGGCACAGCCTGCCCTTTTATCCTCTTCCCTTTTATCCCACTCCTCTGCCTGCCTTTGAGTCTCTGCCAGATGCCGGTGACAGCTGCTGGCCCCCCACCCCCCACCACTGCACCAGAGCCAGTTCTGAATAAACAGCCTCTGCTGCTCATCTGGGTGGCTTTTGTGGGTTTCCACAGGTGTGCAGGCCCTGGGCACAGTCATAAGAAGAGCGGAATGGCCCAGATTCGGAGGAAGTGAGGAGACGGGCACGCGGGAGAACAGGGAACAGAGGAGCCAGAGTCAGACAATGAGACACGCTCCATAGGGCGTGCCTGCCCTTTGCACGGATTCCATTGGTGCCGCGGGCTTTCTTGGGTTTTGCTTTCTTCTTCTAGAACATGGGTGAAGGGCATCAAGGTGATGGAGTCATTTAAAGATGACCCAACTCTGAGGGGGCTATGAGCCTGGCAGAAGCCAGTCCCCAGGGTGCCCACCGGAGACAATGTGGCAGGTGGAGAGGAGACAGACGGCTTTCTCCTCAGCACCAAGGCAGTCTGCCTCCTCTGTCAAGAACCAAGAAGAGGAAGCTGGCAAGCCAGTAAAGCCTTATTCAAGCTTCCCCTTCATACATAAAAGGGAAGCATTTTTCGATTTGAAAGAGAAACCACAAATCCTGGGTGGGGCCCAGGGCCATCACTTGGGGAGCCAGGTGCGGCTCTCAGCTCCAGCCCCTCCCTGCCCCTGGTCACCAGCCTGCCATCGGCTGCTGCCACCGCCACCGCCACCTCTGTGAGGTCCAATGACTGTGCACAGCACAACTTTCCCTTTGTGATTGGGGCGGCATGGGGGAGGGCTGCCAGCCACATGGAGGGAGTGCAAACCGCATCCTTGAACGGACGTCTGACCGGAAGGGTATTATGAGAAACGCTTCTGTAGCGAAGGCACAAAGGTGCGGGGCTCCAGGTGCGTTTCTCTGGCATGTGTCACCGTGCCCCCTAGAGAGGGCCTACTTATTCATCCCCCAAGGCGCTGCCAAATGTGAAGTCCTTTGAAAGCCCTTGCTTCCATGCCCACCTGCCGCCCACGCCACTCACAGGGAGGATGACGACGTTTCCTTCCCAGCGGCCTCAGCACGCCGTGCACACCAGTGCACAGGACGACCCTGGGCTCCTTAAGGGACACCCTGGCCTACCAGTCTCTTCCCCAGCCTCCAGACACACACCTGGAACACGGCAGGGACCCAAGGGAAAGCGGAATGAAGGGAAACACAAGCGAACTCGGGCGTTAGCTGGCTGGCCTTCCTCGAGGTCCCTGCCAAGCCCCGCTGTGCAGTTTTGATCCTTCTACTCTCCTCTGGGAAGCAAACATCTCTAGGGGACCCGTGGGCTACCGCAGGAGGGCCCGGAAAGACAGCCCTAGCCTGCACGTGGAGCACGTGGGTGTGTGGCTCTGAGATTCCTAACAAGCCTCCTCTCCCTGACTTTCCTTTCCCAGGCACCAAAGGACGTGGCAGAGACGGCTCTAATTATGGGAGAGTCTTCCAACTTACAGCCCACAGGCTGGATCCACCATGCAGGAATTTTATCAGCTTCCAGACTATATAAAAATTGGTACAGCCCCCATTAAGCCCCTCTCTCTAGCTTCTACTGAATAAAACAGAACATTCTCGTGGCGTATCTGGCTGAAGCTGAGTGGGGCGTGTTTTAGTTTGTCACAGTCCCCCCGCACCCGCCACCCAAGCTCAAGTCCTGATGCTCATCGCTCACACGCTAGTCTCTTAGGTATTTGCATGTATAACCCGAGCCATGGCCTCAGTCTTGGCATTTCAGAATGACTGGATCAGGTTTTAAAACATGCTCACAAGGCCCAGGCCCATACTCAGACATTCTGGCTCAACTGGCCGTGGGGTAGAGCTAAGGCGTCTATGTTTGTAGAAAAGTGCCCCAGATGATTCTAATTTCTGCCAGGCCCAAGCACGGTGGTCCACAGGGCCTGCAGGCTGTGAGGGCCCCTCTTGCCCATGCAGAGAAGCAGCCAAGAGAAAAGGGCAGAAGACGGGGAAAGTTAGTCTGGTTCAAAGTGCCCAGGGTGCCTCCAGGGAGCCAAGTGCTGCCCTAGGATCCGCCACCCCCCAGGGGTTTAGGCCCCAAAGCAGCGAGCCCTGTGAGCGTCACTCAGAAATGACAACACACACCAATCCCTCCCCACTGGGCCGCGTGTGTGCAGCTAGCCAGTGGCCTTTCCAGGCCCTGCCTGTAGACCATTCCTGAGCCTTATACAACTTGCTTCTCGTCCCAGGGCTGCGTTTGCCAAGTCATGCCTCCCTCTCCCCTCGGGGCTCTGCCTGATGCCCTCACCTCCCCTAGGAGGCCTGAAATCAGCCGTGTGAGGTATGCCTGTGCGCGGCCTCCTGCTGCATCAGCATGTGACTTACTGGTTTCTCGAAACAGGCCCTGATCTGTCTCATGCCTCTACGAGACAGAATTCCAGAAGGCAGGAGGCGCCTCTCCTCTGCTCCCTGGGCCCTTCCCAGTTTTCCCACCCATGGCTCACCGAGCGGCAGGGGAATCTCGTGGAAAGGTAGAGGGGCTGCTCTGTGGGGAAGAGCGGAGCAAGCACTGCAGCGGCCACCATACCTGGCTCGCCCAGCCAGAGGAGCTGTTTCAAGAGAATCCATGATGTCACCTGCCGGCCGCAAGGCGTGCAGGAAACCAGGACTAGGGTGGCAGGGTACAAAGGGGACTGGTTCAAGCCTACTGAGAAATAACTACTTACGGGCGTCAGGGCCCCACACCGTCCTCTGGTCTGCTCTGAACAAGACAGTCACTCCGGGACCCCACACCCTTGACCATCGGTCGATCTGATTCACAGCCAGCTAGACGGAGGAGCGATGCTTACAGTCCTTACAATCCCAGGCCATAGGGATGACATGGTTCCAGCCTCGAAGCCTCTCCCGGGAATGATTTCCAGAGTCTAGCTGACCGGACCCTGGCCCGAGTGGACACTGTCCACACAGAGCTGGCACCTGAAGGCCAAGGGCTGGCCACGCCCTCCCAGCGGGGCCGAGCAGGGCCTACCTCGGAGCTGACAGAACGTGGTCATGAACTTGCTGGTGAGGGACTTGAGCTCATTGTTGGCCAGCGTGATGAGGTGGATCTGGTCGGTGACATTCCGCAGGACCTTGTAGATGCCAATGGGGAAGGAAACCAGCTTGCACTCGGCCAGATCTGCAGCCAGAGAGCAGAGACAGAGCAGAGTCAGCCCTGGCTGCTCGGGGACTCGCCCCACACCGCGAGGCCCCCAACCCCGCCTCTGGTCCCCACCTCCTTTCTCTCTCGCCCATCTCCCCTGTGCCAGGCTCGAAATTCTGCCCTCCCTCTCCCAAGAGCCCTCATCACCATGGGTCATAGCCCTCTCTCTCTGGCACCTGGAACCGTGGGTTTGGAACCATCGACCAAGCAGAGTTGACAGGAAAGTTAAAATGAAAAAGACTCAACGTGCTAACAAAATGCCTGGCAGGTGCGCAGTGGGGGTGGGGATGCCGTTTCTCTCCACCTCCTCCACTTTACCCTCCCCATCCCACTCTACCCAAATCCTCTCGATGCTTCAAGGCCAGCTCCCATCCCACCCCTTTGGAAATCTTCCTGAACCATCCCCATTACTGGGATCACCCTCCTCCAACCCATGAACCCCAGGAGCACTAATCAACTCGTCTGGGAGCAGGGCCTGGGAGCTGAAGTACAGCAGGAGTGGCCGTGCCCGCTCAGGACCACGGACACTCACGGTGGTGTCCTTGAGCCCCTGTGAGTCTGCCGTCGCCAGAGACCTCATGGTGAGGCCGCCGTCTCCACACTACTTTGTAACAGTCACCTTGGAAAACAGGCAGCTCACACAGACTGTGTGGTCTGCCCTTCCTCCCAGCCCTGAGCCTCTGAAGGCCAACCTGAGCCAGAGGCAGCTGGGCGGGCCCCGTGGAGCATAGTCCGGCCGTTTCCCAAATGGGTAAGCCCGGTGTTACCCCGTGACCCAGCAAGTCCACTCGAGGGGTCCACCGGAGAGAACTGAAAACACTGCATACGGGGGCGTTACTCCCAACAGCCCCCATATGCAAACCACCGCCTGTCCATCCGCAGAATGATTGGCTAAGCAAAATGTGGTGTCATCCATCAAAAAGAATATCGTTTGGCCAGAAAAAGAAGCAAAGTACCCATACGAGCCAGAGTGTGGATAACCCTTGACAACCGGAGGCTCAGCGGCAAGAGCCAGTCAGAAAACGATCACAGATTTTATGAGGCCATTGACATGAAATGTCCAAAGCGGGCGGATGTCTAGACATGGAAGGTAGGGCAGTGGCTGCCTAGGGCTGGAGGGCCTGGGGGTCAGCAGCTGGGGGTGGGGGCTCTAACACTGGATGCTGATGACAGTTGCACAGCTCCGGGAATGTGCCTGAACCGCTGAACTGTTTGAGTACATATGCCAGCAGGGACGCACTAATGGCATGGAAGCTCAGAAATCAGGTTCTCCAGCTGCACACTACGTCACTTAAAGTCCCCAAGCCTCAATTTCCTCATCTGCAGAACAGCCGTGCTAATACCATCGACCAAGCAGAGTTGACAGGAAAGTTAAATATGAAAAAGACAACGTGCTAACAAAATACCTGGCAGGTGTGCAGTGGGGGTGGTGATGCTGTTTCTATCCACCTCCTCCACTTTACCCTCTCCTTCCCACTCTACCCAAATCCTCTCTATGCTTCAAGGCCAGCTCCCATCCCACCTCTTTGGAAATCTTCCTGAACCATCCCCATTACTGGGATCACCCTCCTCTAACCCATGAACCTCAGGAGCACTAACCAACTCAGACAGCACTGTCTGGTCTCTCTGCAAACTTGTCTTGGCCCCAAAGAGGCTGGACTCCCCTGGGCCCCTAAGCCTTTAAAGATTGCTCCAAAATAAATATGCAAAATTTAGTTAATATTCCTACATGCCAGTAATGATATGTAGTTTTTATAGATCCCATTCTGAACAGCAACAGTATGGAAAGTCTGTCAAAATATTCATAATTGGGGGGGGAGGCGCCTGGGTGGCTCAGTGGGTTAAGCCTCTGCCTTCAGCTCAGGTCATGATCTTGGGGTCCTGGGATTAAGCCTCACATGGGGCTCTCTGCTCAGCAGGGGGCCTGCTTCCCCCTTCCCCTCTGCCTGCCTCTCTGCCTACTTGTGATCTCTCTCTCTGTCAGATAAATGGATAGAATCTTTAAAAAAAAATAGTCATAATTGAAGCCCTTCTCCCTCAACCACCCACAGAATTTCTACCCTTGCTCTAGGAGCAGCTCAAATGTCACCTCCTCTAAAAACCTTTTCTGGCTGCTCTAGGCAGTTAGTGGCTCCAGGCTTGGAGTCTCAAAGCAGGAATGAGACCTCTTCATCTTGTGCCATGGTAACCGTGTCTGCTTTCCCACTGGACTGGGAAGACCTCCAGCGCACAGGGCCGGCAGTGTCCCAGCATGCTCGGAGGGTAAAGTAGGGGGACTGGCAACCTCACAGAGCTGGGCTGGGAAAAGAAAGGGGACAGATGGGGCAAGGGCAGAAGTCCAGACAACTGAGAATCCACAGGTGTCTTCTATAGGGCATGCTATTAAGAAGTGTCCTGGGGCACCTGGGTGGCTCGGTTGGTTAAGCATCTGGCTCTTGATTTCGGCCCAGGTCATGGTCTTGGGGTCGTGGGGCTCTGAGCTCAGTGGGGAGTCTGCTTGAGTGACTCTAGCCCTGCCACTGTCCAATGTGAGGCACTGGCTCTTACATCAGCCAGTGGGGCTGGCAGAAGAGGGTTTGAGGTCCTGCTAGAGAGGAACGAATCCCCCGGATTAATACAAATACCCGGGAACTCAGGCTTTCGGTAGAGGGAGATCAAGGGCTGGAAATAGACTAGCGCTGTAGGCTCAAAGTTTGGAGCAGGCTAGGGATTCTAGAAAGAACAAACACATCCAAACAATTAGTCTCCTAGTACTTTGTGCCAGATGTGCAATGGGCTAGGGCTAGAAAAGAATCTTTGTTGTGGTTGTAAATCATAACAGCCCCTTTGGGTAAAAGCGACAGATCTCATTCAAGCTAGAGGCAACATCAAGGAAAATGTCAGAAGCTTTCTCTTGAAAGCAAAGAGCAAAATAAAGGATCCCTTCCATCACCAGTATCTCTGAATATGATCTTGGAAGTTTTGGCAAAAGAAACAAAAGACACAAACACTGGAAACAGACAGAATGATTATCATGCACATATGAAATGACTGCATAACCTCAAAAAACCAAAGCACTCATCTGACAAACTACACAAATTTAAAAGGTCTCAGCAAAGTGGCTAATCAAAATACATATGCAAAATTCAGTAGTAGTCCCACATGTCAGCAATAAAATATAATTTTTAAAGAGCCTACTTCAAACAGCAATAATAATATGAAATATACAGAGATAACCAGAATGGGAACTGTATCTAACCAATATTAAGGAGAAAAGTGCACAAAGATGTCTTTGGAACTAGAGGGTATTACGCTAAGTGAAATAAGTCAATCACAGACAAATACCATAGGATCTCACTCATATGTGGAATTTAAGAAACAAAACAGATGAACATAGTGGAAGGGAAGGAAAAGTAAAAGAAGGTAAAATCAGAGAGGGAGACAAACCACAGAAGACTCACTTATAGGGACCAAACTGAGGGTGGCCGGAGGGAAGGTGCCTGCAGGGGATGGGTTAAACGGATGATGGGTATTAATGAGGGCATGTGATGGAATGAGCACTGGGTATTACATGCAACTGATGAAACACTAACTTTTACTCCTGAAACGAATAATACACTCTATGTCAACTCAATTGAATTTAAATAAATTTTAAAAAAGTTAAGAAATGCTAAAAAGAATAGACTTGTATGTGAACATACAGAACATGTTCGCTAGTGACAAAAGATTGAAATGATAGTGATTTGTTTCAGAAATCACTTTATAGGGGCACCTGGGTGGCTCAGTGAGTTAAAGCCTCTGCCTTCGGCTCAGGTCATGATCTCAGGGTCCTGGGATCGAACCCTGCATCGGGCTCTCTGCTCAGCAGGGAGCCTGCTTCTCCCTCTCTCTCTGCCTGCCTCTCTGCCTACTTGTGATCTCTGTCCGTCAAATAAATAAATAAAATCATTAAAAAAAAAAGAAATCACTTTATAGATTGTTTAATGTAATTCCTACTGAAAATCCACAAAGTTTTTTATTTTTTTAACTTTAAAACCCAAAACCAGTTTTTGAAATTCTTTTAAATTTCAGCTAGGGAATTAAGCAAGCAAGGCTCCCTAAGAGAGGAGAAGATAAGGGGATGACCAATATTTTAAGACTACAATAACTACAACAGAGGGCAACAGGAAAAATAGATTATAGAAAGAAAATAGTTTGGAAAATGTAGCCTATAAAAAACATGTCACAATTTAATAAACACTAAAGGAGACCTCATAAGTAAATTGGGGAAGGGAAGGATTAATAACTGATATCACAATAGCCAATTAACAATTCTGGGAAAACAAAAGAGACTCTCAATTAACCTAAGAATCAAAGCAAACTTAGGACGCCTGGGTGGCTCAGTCAGTTAGGGGTCAGACTCTTGATTTCAGTTCAGGTCATGATCTCAGAGTTGTGAAATCAAGTCCCACATCATGGAGCCTGCTTAAGATTCTCTCTCTCCTTCTCCCTCTGACCTCCCCCTCTTCCCTATTTAAAAAAAAAAAAAAAAGAATCAAAGTAAATTCTAGAGAGAATTACACTTGAAATATTTTTTGAAGTCAAACAAAAAATCACAAGTGAACAGAATTTAATATTTATATAACATCCTAAGTGAAGATGACTAGAAAGTCACTAGGAGCAGTAACAGAATCACAACGAACAGATCAACAGACCTACTGCATAAACCACACAGCACACCTGGATGTTTAAAAAAAAATAAGGCAACAGATTTAGAAAAGGATTTACAGATAGGATAAAGAGCTATGTTCAGGGGTGCCTGGCTCGCTCAGTTGGTCGAGCATACAACTCTTGATAGAAGGATTGTGAGTTTAAGTCCCTGTTGGGTATAGAGATTACTTAAATAAATAAACTTTTAAAAAAAGTTATCTTTGGGGCACCTGGGTTGCTCAGTTGGATAAGTGTCTGACTCCTGGTTTTGGCTCAGGTCATGATCTCAGGAGTATGAGATCGAGCCCTACGTTGGGCTCCACGCTTGAGAGTTTCTCTCCCCCTCTCTCTGCCTCTCCAGCTCACGTGCTCTCTCATAAATAAATAAATTTTTTTTTAAAAAAAGTTATCTTTATTATTTAAAGTTCTCAACATAATTCAATTTTAAAAAATGAAGACTATCAGGGAGAGATAAGAAAAGAACATACGGTGTTTGCAAGCGGAAAAATATAATTAGTAAACAAATAAACATATGGTTCCTGATGTATTGTCAAACTGCTTTCCAGAGTATTTATGCCAATTAACATACATCCTGTCCAATAAGTAAAAGGATCATTAAAAAAAATCTTTGCTAATACGATCAGGGGAAATGGCATCCCTTGCTTTTAATCAGCAAGTCTTTCAATAATGAGATGGATTATCATTCATGGGTAATTACCCATTTTTATTTCCCCTGTGGCAGATCCTGTTCACATCTCTTGCCTTTTTTCTATCTGGAATTCAGGCATTTCTCCCCACCCTCTCCAATGTTGGTAGACTTTCTTAAGTAGTATTGTCGACCTACGTTTGTCCATTGTTTTTCTTGTTTAATAATTCAAGTTATAGCATTTTTAAAAACAGAATAAAAAAATTATATGCACTCTATAACACTTGTAAAACTAAGTAAAAAAGTACATATACCTGGAAAAGAGGCAAATAACCACGATGTTAACCAGTTATTACAAAGGATTGGAGCAACTGGTGATTACTTATAGTCCCGATGTTTCTTTTACATAAAACAGGCAAAGTACCACCCTCTGTTTCAATAAAAATATTTCTCAAGCATATATACTGATATTTTACTTTTAAAATAGAAAAGTTAATTTATCATAAAAACTGCTTTTATTGGAAAAAATAACCTGGCAAACTCAAGTATAAACTGAGGACAGCCAGCTCCTCTTCAATAAGAGAAACAAGAAAGACCCAGAAAAGAAAGAAACTCTCTTGTTATTGGAGCAAAGCAAAAGCTAGGAGATGGAACTTTCAGGACTCAGGCACCAAGAATCAATTGCACGGTACAATTATACAGTCAATTGTACAATCAATTGCACAATTGGGAGAGAAAGTGCTTGCGATGGAGGCAGAAGAGATGCAAAGCCATAAGGCCATCTGAGTTATTTCCAAGGGTCATCAAAGCAGCTGTCTTCCCTGAGACAGCAGCCCAAGAATGCCCAGCCCACAACCTCCTTCCTGCCACCTGGGCCACCCACGCAGCATCCTGACCACACACACTCCCCTTCTCCAGTCTCTAATTGAAGCAGCCCGGGTTTCGGCACCCTCATCTGGTCGACTGACCTACATCACAGACGCATGTGCCACCGCCCACCCCCGCCGCCATCTGAAGGTCCTGAGAGCCTAGAACGTATTCACGCCTGCTGCTCTCCTTTCTTCTCTGTAACAGCCCTACTGTGTGCCAGGCACTGCTCCCCACTTTGCCTAGAGATTTCCCTAGGATTTTTTTGTTGTTGTTCTTAGGGATGCCATCTGTTCCATCCACGTTTTGACCCCAGAACAACCTCCCAGAGGCTGGCGTGCATGTGGGAGGGGTACAGCACCCCAACGATGGCAAAGGGCTCTGCTGGAATGTGACACAAATGCACCCCATCCAGGCCACATCACCAGCCACTAACACTGCATAGGGACTCCAATCCCTGCTGAGAGGACAGGTCCATGTCTCAGGAACAGTTCTCCACGATTCCCGGGACAAGAATATGGAGACCCAGGCACCCAGATATGCAGGAACAGGTCTCAGCCCTGCCCCGTCTTCTTCCCACTTGTGCACAAGGAGCAATATAGCTCATGTTTATTCCTTCGGGGACGGGGATAATAATAACCATAAATAGTACCACTTATTATTTCACATGTCCTAGGTTGTAAGAATTTTCCCTGCTGTACACATGATGAAACTGCAAGGGAGTGACTTGCCCAAAGTCATACAGCTAAAAGCAGAGGAGGAAGATTGAGATGGTGAAGATGTGAAGGAAGCCATGGGTCCTAACCATTCTACGATCCTACCCCCTTGAGTTAAGAAGGACCTAGGTGCCTGTCTTGGGGCCGAGCCAGAGAAATGGGAGTCCATGCAGAGCATCACAAAGGGAAACTAGGGCCTTGGCTAAAAAATCCTTTCTAGTAAGCCTTTCTAGTGTGATTCTGGGGACCGAGGCCAGTCACCTTTTGTTCTCAGGAAATTCTTCTCAGATCTAATGCAGAGGATGGGCACCATATCTACCCACCACACCTGTCTGCAATAGAGAAAAGCCTTCTAAGCCTGAGCCAAGTTCAACGTTGGGACCTGGGGCTTACGGGAGCAGGCAGCACTCCTCCCAGAAGACACAGCTAGCATACAGTTAGGGGCCATGTCTCACTAATGGAGGGGGTACCCTGCCCAGGGAAGAAAAGACCGAGACTGGAGGCAGGTGAGTCATCCTCAAGAAGCCATGGGATGCCACCAAGAAGGGGGTCCCATTCTTTATGGAACAGCTGACAGTATAGGGAATAGCTCACCAGTCATAAAGGAAAGGCATCCCACGTGAGGAAGTGAGGGCGACATCAGGGGGTTTGACCAAGCAGTCACCACCCACAGGGTTCATGAACCACATGGAGGCCAGGGGATCTCAAAGGTCTCCCTTGATTCAACAAAACAAACACAGCTAACATCACTGAGTATTCACTATGTGGCGGGCACGGTAATAGGCACTTCTTAAAATTAACTCAGTAAATTCCCGTAATAACCATGAGTTACCCTCACGGGTGGAAAGTGAGCCCCATGTTGATAGATAAATTGTTCAAGAGCATTTCGGCAAGACGATGAAGGACAAAGAATCTGAATGCGAAGATTCCGGTACGGTGACCAGCTTATCCTGGTTTGCTCAGAACGTTCCCAGTTTTGGCACTGAAAGTCCCGTGTCCTGGGGGACCGCTGCTCAGTCCTGGAGAGCTGGTCCCCCTTGATGCATGCTAGATGCTGATGGATGAGAGATTACTAGAGGCACGGGAGAGGGAAGGCAACCCAGATGTGGGCCAAGCCACAAGAAAAGGCACAGAGGACTTCAATCACCCTGGGATAACCCGTTTGAGCCCACCCTGTCCTACAATTTCATAGGGCCCCACCCTTGCTCAGTGAGTCCTCAGAGAGGAAGACTCTAGCTCGGAAACATTTCATGTGACCAGGTGGTACATGCATGCCCACAGACCCCAAGTGAGACTCAGGGGTACCGACAACAGGGGACAATACCAGCATTTGGACAGCAGCTGGTTTCACGCATGACTTTCCCCACTGCCCCCGCCACCACCCACTGATATCTGAGCTGCAGCAGAGAACAGAGAAGCTTGAGGGAAGGCACTGTAATAAACACAAAGCAAGATTATTCTCATAATTATAATTGTTGTGAGAAAGCCAAAATGCATCTCCCTAAACCTCTAATTACGAAAGTGTTGGTGTTAATAAAGCAGTTTTTATTCACAATGCCCCGGTCTTTCATTAAAGGTTATCTTGTTAATCCTAATGAATGTCTAATGAAAAGTCACTGGTGGGCAGAACCAGGGCAAAACAAGCAAAATCCGGGAAGTAAACAAAACGGAGTGCAGGGAGACAGGAGGGCTGGGTCAGACTCCTGGTTTCTCAGAAGCATGGAAGTGTGCCCTGGCTCAGTCCCTGCTCAGAGCTGGGCCTGGTGACAGGGTCCTGTAGAGGGAGGCAGAGAGGGTTGCAGAGCCCCTGCCACCAGTTATAGGCCCAAAGGAGAAAGTGTTGGGGACTCAAGTTGGCGTGCACATGGGCTCTGAGGCCTGGCCAAGAAGCAGCACTGCCAAGGCTGTGGGAGTGTGACCTGAGCCTGCCCATAGCTTCTTGTTTCCATATAATCTTTTTTTCACAGACTCTCAGAGTTAGGAGACTGGAGGTCATTTAGCCCATGTTTTCCAAACTTCCCAGTAAGAATCGTATGGAAAGGCGAATCCTAGGCTTCTACCCCTGAAATTCTGCTTTAGTGTGTCTGTAATGATCACTGGGCAATTTGCATTTTTAATAAATATTCCCAGGTGATTCTTAGCAATAAGCAAACTTGGGGAACACTATGTAGCCTCTGATCTCAGACCTGAAATTCTCTTAATGTCTCCAGCAGAGGGCATAAAGTTCCTGAATACCTCTGGTGATGGGGAGCTCACCCTTGCTTTCTACAGAATGGTTTTAACCATTAGAGAGTTCCTTCATGAGCTACCTGCTAACAGCTACTCACACATAGTGTATCTGCCCTGGCATGGCAATCTTTTACATCAATGAGGATGAGGGACATTATAAGCTTTTCTGCAGACAAAAACATCCCAGAAAACTTCAATCCCCATTATTTTAGATGCTCCCTCTGGAGATTCAGGACTGGCCCAACTCAGAGCCTGCCCCAGCCAGAACTTCCTCTTGTTCAGGCTTTTAGTCTGTGACACAAGGCCGCAGCCACTGTTTGTGGAGGCTAACTGGGTGCAGGAAACTGGCCTGGGGCTTCAGACTCACGATTTCACCTCCTCCTCACAACCACCCTGTGAGGTCAGTTCTCTGTTTACCTCCATTTAGCAAAGGAGGAAACAGAGTCACAGAGAAGTGAAAGGACCTGGACTGCTCAAGGTCACAGGACTTATCCAAGGTCACCCCGGTACTGACATACTATTTAACATTTATGAAGTGTTCCCCTGAGCGAGTCCCTGATTGTCACATTAACCCTTAATCCTCACCACAGCTCCACGGATGGGTACTATTATCACCGTCCCTGTTGTCAGAGGAAGAACTGGAGGCATGGAGCCACAGGCCTCGGTCAGTAAGTGGCAGGGCTGGCCTTTGGCACGTGGCCTTAACCACTCGAATGGACAACATGCACGCAGCACGGAAGGCTGCTGTGGGATACAACAGGAGGCCGTTTCCAAGGAGCAGACCTGTCTTCCAAGGTGTGACGGGTGCCCGCGGACACGGGTATATTAACAGCAGCTAAGAGGGACCTATATACTAAGGGGACTTGGAATTGAAAGAGCTCATGAAAGAACGATCCAGACTCAGGAGCCTGGACGTTTCACTTCCCAGCCATGGGACCTCGGGCAGGCAGCTGTGGCTCTCCTGCCTTTGGTTTACATCTCAGTCAAATGCCAGGGTTAGAGCTTACGGTCCCGGAGGCCCCTCCTGGCTGCCACTGTGGACTCTAGGTGCTGGTTCTCACACTCGGCCGTGCTGGAATCAGACTTCTGATGTCCGAGTCTCACTCCCAGAGACTCGGACTTACTAGTAGGAGCTGGAGCCCGGGAGTCCGGGGCCTCTGAAGGTCTCCTGGCACTTCTACTCCATAGCCACGGTAGGGAACTCTGCACCGTGCTATTGCTTCTTGAACCACGATATGCGCATAGACGCCTGGGGACCCCGCTAAGGCGAGGCTTCGGGGATGCCGCAGGTCTGGGGGTGGGGCCTGAGATTCTGCATCTCTACCAGGCAGGTCCCAGGACCATGCTTGGTGGCAAGGGCCAGGCCAATGCAGTGGTTCTCAAAGTGGGAACCCTGGACCTACTGCATCAGCATCACCCCCAGAATTGTTAGAAACGCACATTCTCAGGCCCCAGCCCAGACCTGCAGAATCCGAAGCTCTGGGAGCGGGTTCCAGCCACCTGTGTTTTAACAAGCCCTCCATCTCTGAGGCACCCTCGTGTTCAGGAGTCACTGGCAGAGAGGGACCGGGCCTACCACTAACTGTGGCAACTTGGCCCTAAGGACGGTAACGGGGGCAGTAATGACAGTAACTCACATTTGCAGAGGGCTGGCTGTTCCAGGCCTGTGGAAGGGAGTTAGGTTTACCCTGCACACCTCCTGTTTCCCCTCAGACCAGCCTATTTCAAAACAGAGCCACTGTCTTCCAATCTTCTCTCTGGTCTGGTTTGCGGTTCTGGGTCTGAAAGAGGCACAGGTGACTCTCGGTGGGGAAGCTGTGATGGGCTAGGCTCAGGAGGCCCCCATTGTCCTCCGGGCCCCTCTGCTATCAGCCAGGGAGTCTCAGGGAAACACCTTCCCCAAAAGCCTTGTCTCCTCTTCTGTAAAATGAGCATTGGAACCATGGGGTTTTTCAACCAGCACTGGAGAGGCCGTGACTCTGTGATTTTACTAAACAAAGGTTCTCTGGCCAACGTTCCTGTCAGAGAGGAGAGGCTGCAAGCTGCAGTCAAATATTTTTGAGCTGTCTGACTTGGAACATGCTAGAATGTGCACTGTCATGGAGAGATGGGAGGCTTGCTGAAGTTGGCGACCCATGCCCATGAGTATAGAGCTGCGATTAGAACCCAGAATAACCCAACTCCAAAGCCCATGGTCTTCCCATGGCATTGGCCTACACTACACTACACTCATTCTTACCATGGTCAGAAGACAGTCCTTGAAACAAGAAGGTATATAATAACAGCTTACCCTTATGTGGTATTCCTAGGCACCGTACGTAGCTATGGAGCTGTGCCGGAGATTTTTCTAAGTACCTAACACACTTTGCCTAATTTAACAACCCAGGAAAACAAACAAACAAAAATGTTTGTCCCCATTTTATCATCGTGGAAACTGAGGCACGGCACACATATAGAAGAGCTGTGACTCAAACCCAGCCCCCCTCCCCTGACAGAGCTCAGCTGAACAGAATAAGACGTGGGACTGTGTGAGGGCTTCAGGGCAGGGGTCTTATGCAGCATGGGGATCCCATTTAGGAGGCTGACGGAGAGAAGAGAGATTTTTCTGGAATGTGAAAATGAAAACTTACACTGGTGACTGCATCCCTTCCAGAAGAACCAACTCCCAGCACCTACAGGTATGCTTAGGAGCCAAGGGTGGGGGTGGCAGCCTGGAGCGAGACGCAAGCCCTATGGATCCTATAAAAACCATGGAACGCCGCACTTTACAATGGAGAATTTTACGGAAAGGGATTATTCCTCAATTATAAAGAAATAAGAACAAGGTGATCCAACTAACTAATAGGGTTGTTCTGAGCATGAAATAAAACTGGGTGCGGAGGGCAGCAGATGGTGTCACAACTCAGGAGACAGGAGGCGCCACCATGAGAAGGCAAAGACATGGTTTCCAGGTGAGACTTCAGGGCCAGGCTGAGCTCTAGCTCTGCGGCTGGCCGAGGGAGGGCCAGGACCCCTGGCAGCCGCCCCCTCCATCGCCTCACAGCAAGGAGACCGCCGCGTGTGCTACCGTGCAGGATCTGGGACTTGCCGCAACAGTCCCAGCGTCTTCCTGGTGAGCCAGCCAGTCCACAAACACCTATCTAATTAAAATCAGAAGGAAATAAATCCCACGCAGAAAACAACCAAGTGGGGACGCCTGGGTGGCTCAGTTGGTTGGACGACTGCCTTCAGCTCGGGTCATGATCCCGGAGTCCCGGGATCGAGTCCCGCATCGGGCTCCCAGCTCCACGGGGAGTCTGCTTCTCCCTCTGACCTTCTCCTCGCTCATGCTCTCTCCCACTGTCTCTCTCTCAAATAAATAAATAAAATCTTAAAAAAAAAAAAAAGAAAAAAAAAGAAAACAACCAAGTGACACACACTCAACATGTGAGAGATTAAATTATTTTGATTTATGAGATGACGCATGGCTAACACACTGGGACCCAGGAACACAGATACCGCAGCCGTGATGATGCCGACAGCATGGCCGCCAACACCTCTGCCAGCAGCGCTGGCCCGGCAGAGGCCGCCCGTGGAGCCAGACCCTGGAGAAGGCCGGGACAGGCCCTGAAGTCCCCTACAAAGACAAGGGCAGCCAACACAGACGGAACAGCTGCTCCAGATAATCCTAAAAACCACCTCGGAGGGAGGGCATCATTATCAGTCTCTTCTTGCAGATGAGGAAAGGAAGCCTCAGAGAGGTTAAGAATCTGTTCAGGGGCGCCTGGGTGGCTCAGTGGGTTAAAGCCTCTGCCTTCGTCTCAGGTCATGGTCTCAGGGTCCTGGGATCGAGCCCCGCATCGGGGTCTCTGCTCAGTGGGGAGCCTCCTTCCCTCTCTCTCTCTGCCTGTGGCTCTGCCTACTTGTGATCTCTGTCAAATAAATAAATAAAATCTTAAAAAAAAAAAAAAAGAATCTGTTTAAAGGTCACACAGTAAGTGAAGACCTGTTGGAGCTTGTCTTCCTTTAAGGATGCTGCCCTGCAGAGGGAGTTTGGGGACCTGGATTCTGATATGCTTGCTGTTCGTAACTCCTTGGGTCACTCTTGAACCTTAAGCTCCCTGCACCTCAAGTACAAAGAATGAACTTGGCCTCTGGGCCCATCTCCCTCCAAGTGTGGCACACATGCGCCAGTGACTACAGACCAGACTTCTCAAAACAGAACAGCCTCACGAGTCACCCGGAGACCTTGCTAGGACGTGGGTTCTGATTCAGCAGACCCAGGATGGGACCTAGGAATCTGCATTTCTAACGAACTGCCTGGGATGCTGATGTTGGCCCCGCTTTGAGAAGCAGGACTTGGAGGGTAATCACCATGCAAATGGCAGCCAGCCACGGGGTGAAAAATGGCTACTTTAAACTCTTAGTCCGGAGCTGGCCTTCACCCCTCTACCTTTGCCTTAGCCCCTTCCCGACAAGGGAGCAGATGTAAGCCCAACCTACATACCTAAGATTTCCCAACTATGCGTTGTTTTCATATTTATTTTTACAGTTACCAGCTACTGATTTTACATTTATAGTCGTAATATGAAGTCTTTTCAAATTTTACTTAAGCTAACTTCATTTAAAGAAAAACGTTAAGTGACCATAATCACAACGAATACTTTTATGGCACTGAGTAGAGACCAGTCGCCCTTCTAAATATAAAATAATTTTCATCCTTACGACTCTAGAAAGTGAGGACCTTTTAGAGGGAGCGAATGGAAACCTAACTGCGATCAGACTTCACCTGATCAGAGAGTTAAGTCACTTGCCCAAGGTCACCCAGCCAACAGGTGGCAGAGCCAGGCTTCGAGTCAGGGCAGCCAGATTTCAGGGTCGAGCACATCATTCCACCTATGAATGAGCACAGCTGGCCCTCTGACGAGGCAAAAACTGTGACTGTCCCCTGGGCGCGGTCAAAGCGAGGCAAACGCTTGTTTTCAGCTGCAGGAATAGTGTTCAGATGCCCCTCGGCTTCCCTGACACCTGCAGTGCTCAGCACAAGGCCTCATCCACAGTGGAGGCCGAGGTGCGTCCCGCGATAAATTTCTCTGGCCCGATGTGTCAGGCACCAGAGAAGCCTGGGGTCTGACCGAGTCATACCCCTGCCCTGGCAGAGGCACTGGCCACGGGGCAGGTGCCCACATGTAGGTACATGTGGACATCTGTGGGGGCGATGAGATTCTAGACAGCTCTGCTCGCCTGGAGACCACTTCTGAGCAGGGTGGACAGTGAGGAGGCTGTGGCTGACAGCAGGGAGACCGTACTTAGCAACAAAGGCAGGGCCCCAGGCACAAGAGAACTGCTCGCTTAATGGCTGGCTAAATTTTCATTTTTTCTCCTCAATTGTCAGGGTCTGAGTTCTCTGAGCAGTAACCGGGCTTCCTGAGGTCACCGCTGGTTGAAGGGACCAGGGAACAACAGCAAACACCTCCAAAGAGCATCTGTGCTCAGCATCTGACTTCGTCAGACACCAGCACCTGGCCACCAGCCTTCTCTGTCTCGCCCGCCTGCCAGTCTGCGAGCTCGCTAGCTGCCTGGACCTGGTCCACACCATTCCCCCAGTCTGGAACACCCTTCCCTCTCCCCTCTGCCCCCCACAAATCCTCCGGCCGGCCAGCCTGCCCCACCTCCCCCAGGAAGGGTGCCCTAACCACCTCGCCTCCAGGACACCTGTCTTAGTGCTCGTCCCAGATCATCTTCTCCCAGCTGGTAACTAACTGCGGTCTTGTCTCTGGGATCCATAAGCGGTGAACTTGACAGGAGAAGTGTGCATCCCTTCTGCTGACGACACTTTAGGCCTAGCACTGAGCTGGGCAAACACTTCCGGACTCAACTATCCCCGTTACCACTGAGAGAAGCTTTGCCCTGGGATTCTCCTTTGTAAAATGGGGGCACAGAGGCCCTTTTGGGGAATGAGGAAAACGAGGTAATACCTCTCTAAGGTTTGAGTTCACAGCAAGAACCAAGCCCTCTGCAGCCAAGATGTGAAGATTCCAACTAAAATGTTCTTCCTGTGACCTGAAACCTGCTTTTTAACCCTGGAATCCACCTTGACAATGACCGAGGCTGTTCCTTTATTAAAGAATCCCTTTCCCTGGTTTTGCACCCCGCTCCCACCCTTCCATCCCCATCACCTGAATACCCCTAAGGAATTAAGAACCTTCAGGACGCCCCACGGCATATGAGTGGAACCCACCCTCTGCAGCCCTACATTCCTGCCAAGGGGTCTGGGTCCGACCTCCCTTTCCAGAAGTCCCTCACACAGCTCACGTGAATTCCCACCCCCAGGCCAAACCAGCAAAATCTCTTTACTTCCCACCTCTGTATTTTTGCTGGTGCTACTCCCTTAGCCTCAGAAACCTTGTTTTTCATCAACACCATACTACAACACCTTGTAACGGCTGCCTTTCCATGAAGCCTTTGCTCTTCTCATCTAGGGATGTTATTACTTCCGCCCTCAAGCCCCCTTCGTGAGTCTGCTGCCTCTGTCAGGGTGCCCATGCTTCTTGGCAGGGCATAGAGCTCCCCAAGGGCAGGGATCAGGTCCCACTGAGGCGGGGGGCATGTTACAAGGGACGTGAGAGGCCCAAAGACTCAAGTGCAAAGTCCCACAAAAGATCTGCTGGCTGTGAGGGGCGCCTGGGTGGCTCAGTGTGTGAAAGCCTCTGTCTTCGGAGATCCCAGGGTCCTGGGATCAAGCCCCACATCAGGCTCTCTGTTCAGCAGGGAGCCTGCTTCCCTCTCTCTCTCTGTCTGCCTCTCTGCCTATTTGTGATCTCTTTCCATCAAAAAAATAAATAAAATCTTAAAAAAAAAAAAAAAAAAGATTTGTTGGCTGTGAAAATCCAGGCAAAGCAGGGGTGCTCCCAGAGCCTCAGCTTCCCCTTCTATGAGTGATGTGAAAACACCACCTGTCCATAGCTGTTGAGAAAATCAGATGCAGTCATTCACCTGACAGAGGTCTCCTGAGGACGTGCTCTATGCTGGCACTGTTCAGGCTGACGGTGGTGAGCAGGACAGAGTCCCTGACCTCAAGGAGCTTACACTCTAGTGTGGGGAGAAGAGCAGTAATACAGACAAATACCTGAGGGAATGTCAAGCAGCAATACTGCTCTCAAGAAACTGAAACAGTGTGATGGCAGACCAGGTGACTGCGGCAGAGGCAGGGGCCACCCTTACTGGGGTGGTCAGGGAGGGCTTCTCAGAGGAAGCAGCACTTAGCTGAGACAAGAGTAGGAAGGATCAGGGCATGCAAAAATCTAGGCAAAGGACAGCCCAGGAAGAAACACAAGTGCGTGCGCACACACACACAAACACACACACACATGCACTCAGTGTAATGGGATTCCTCCCAGAGCTGAGTAATTAGCTCCCTCCTCCTTCCCTCACCTTTCCATCCTCTGCAGAGCGTTCCAGAGCCTGACAGCGCACTGGTGAATAAAGGCCTGCTGAAATGAACTTGACAGAATAAGGAAGCCTGGGGATAAACTGGTGCATGACAAAAACAGGCGCCTTAGCGAAAGAGTCAACCAAGATGAGTCAAGTGCCAATGACAAGTCTATTGAAACCAACCTGTCTTCAGAGATAATGACTTTCTGGCGCACTTGCCTCTGGGAAGGAACCACATTTCCCAGCCCGCAGAGGAGAGCGGGGATCACTCATTTCAATCACTACCCACACCCCTGGCGAGGGGTGTCAGAGCCCCACCATGGGGCACTCTGCCCCTGGCCACCTCGGCAGCCGCAGCCATGGAGGCGTTTCTGGAAATATTTTATTTTCATCAACTCGTCCGTCTCCCTAAATCACCTTCCCAAGGCTAACACTCGCCTCCGGAGCAACCCAGTGTTTGATGCTACAACACCTTCTATCTGGTTCTCTCTCTGAGGCAGAACGTTTTCAGTCTTCTGCCAACACGTATCTTGTGAGGTTTCGTAATTATCCAAGTGAGGTCAGTATTTCTCTTCACCTTCAAACAACGCTACTTCAGGTGCCAGTGACACGAGGGTAGCCGGGTGTCTGGGGGTCTACGCTGGAGAGAGACGTGAAGGATGTTCTGGGGGCTGTCAGGGTCCCTGCAATTAGTAGGGTGGGGGGCTGAGACAGAAAGCGCTGGTCCCTGGGCAGCAACCCTTCTACAGAATTCTCCACTTCCAGCTGGCTGTGCTAATATTTCCAGTCCCCTTGCCGTGCATTTCTTCAGGGACGTGTCCCTTGGGGACCCTAACTCATCAGAATCCCTTCACCTGCCCCAAACAGCCCAGACTTCCCTATCTCTGCTATGGCATGACCAGGCTTCAAATTGCATATCCCCACCACCAATCAGCTGCCCACCCCCATCCGTAGCCTTCCCTGCCCGTCAACCCCCGCCCCCGGCCTGCCCCACTCCAGGACCCACTCAGGACAAAGTTACACCAGCTCAGGCCTGGCCCACGACAGTGCCTCTTCCCTGGGTTCCCTCCGCTGTTCTCACACCATTCTCGGCCCAGTGGTGATCTTCCTTAACCTGACCCATATCATGTCACTCATGATACTCTGCTCAGAAACAGCCAGATCTAATACAGCAGACGCCCTCAGGCCCCATGGAACTTTTGGACCTCAGAGGCTGAGCGTGACTTGAGTGTTTGAAAGCTGGTTTTTCCCTACAACGCGGGTCTGCTGTCCACAGCCAGGGACTTCCCCTGATTCCCAGCCATCTGTGCGCTCTATCCCATGCTGTTGGTTAAGCCAGGGGTGAGAACGTGGCCTCTGCAGCGGGAGTGCCTGGGTTAGGATCCCCCCTCCTCCCTTGGAGTAGCAGCTAGCCCTTCTGTGTGGCGTCTCCTCCCTCTGGAAGCTGGGAGAACAGCAGCTCCCTCACAGGCTGAGGGAACAGATCACAGGGTCCCGGTGAGGACTGAACAAGACATACACAAAACAACTGGGACAGTTTAGCATGTCGTGGGCATTAAATAAGTGTGAGCTCATTAGTATTCATGGGTCATTTTGACTCCAGGTGATGTTCATTCTTAGGCTGTCTTTAGAATATAACCCCTGTGTAGAGAGTGATGAGAGAAATATTCTCGAAAGGCCTGATATATAAAAGAAGCCACTTTAGATTTCTTTCTTCTTTTCTTTTTTTTTTTTTTGTTTTTTGTTTTTTAAAGATTTTATTTGAGGGACACTTGGGTGGCTCACTTGGCTAAGTGTCTGGCTTCGGCTCAGGTCGTAATCCCCAGGTCCTGGGATCGAGCCCCATGTCGGGCTCCCTGCTCAGCAGGGAGTCAGCTTCTCCCCTTCTCTCTATGGCTCCCCGTCCTTGTACTCTCCCTCAAATAAATAAATAAAATCATTTAAAAAAAAAAAAGATTTTATCTGAGAGAGAGAGAGCAGAAGCAAGGGGAGGGCAGAGAGAGAGGGAGAAGCAGACTTCCTGCTGAATGGGGAGTCCGACACGGGGCTCCATCCCAGGACCCTGGGATCACGACCTGAGCTGAAGGCAGTCGCTTAACTGACTGAGCCACCCAGGTGCCCCTTTAGATTTCTTTCCAAATCAACACGACTGTATATAAACTTTGTTCAAAAGCCTGATTTACGGCCTGCCACGCGTGCACTGTCCATCTGCTCTGTGAGCGAGTAGCCTAAAGAAAAACCATCCTGTCCTTGAGACAGTGATCAGTGTTCGGGCTCCCTGCATTCCTTTGAAGCTGGTGACTGTGTCTACATGCACATCTACACTCTTCCGAGCTTTTCCAAGATATAAGAAGTATACACCCCTGTAAAAACCATTCATTCTCTGGGGCACTTTCTTCCCTATGAAGAGCGTGTTTCCTGAGGCAGCTGTCCTAACCTGGCTCGAATGAAACTCTTTCTTCCTTTCAGAATACTAAGGGTTTGTTCATTTTTTCATCTCCATTTCTGGGTGTAGCCAGCAGGATATCAGAGCAAGGCTCCCGGGGACACCTGGAGGTTGTCTGGAACTCTGAGCTCTGCACCAGCACGGGCTGCCTGAGCCCCTCTGACTTCTCCTCGTATCTGGAGCTCCTCGATTTGAGTTAATGCTCTTGACTTTTATTGGAGCTGTTGAGGGTTCCTGGTAATGTTCTTGAGGTGGGAATGACTTCGAGGGGCTGGAGTGGATGAGGTAGTTGTTTTAACTTGGCATTGTTTGGACTTGTGTTATTAATATAAGCCTTGAATCAATTTTTTGGCTGGAGATACGAGAGACTGAGTCAGCTCCGAAGAGAAGGGACACGGGCCTTCAGGCCAAATGGTGCTTTCCAGTGACTAAAAGCCTAGTCCAAGTGTCTGAGGATATTCCTCGAGATATGTAGCAATCCCGTAGGAATCTCCCATCGCATAAGGTCATTAACAACTGGCTTGTCTAGAGACACACACGTAAGGACCCGTCACCCAGCGCTCTGAGCCCTCTTGGTGGTCTCAGACCTTGCTGGGAGAGGTGGAGACACAAAATAGAGCGCACCATGGCCCTTTGGAAGTGACGTTCACCGGCACCACTCTCTCGATCCGCCACACTTAATATCCTTGGATTTTGCTCAAGCCCTGTCCACCACCGAAACTCACATGAATGGGGAATCTCTCCCCAAATGTGGAAGAGCTCCCTGAAAACCAACAACCACTCACGGGAACCCCAGTAGGTTGTACATACGACATATACGGTGCCTCCCCGAGCAAGTGCTTACTGAAATAGGTAAATGTAGCCACAGATAAGTCGCAGATGGCCCCAGTGGGGTTCCTCTGACATGTCTAAATTAGTTTTCCTGCCTGTGCAATTAAAGAAACCCGAGCAGCCAGAAACTAGGGAGTCGTCTGGGCCGCTCAGTGAAGCTCCCAGCTTTTCGGGAGGAACCAACACTCATGGAGGTATTTTGGGATTCTTCTGGTTTGTTTGTGGGTGCAGCTTTTGGCATCTCTGGACAAAACTGGCCATGTTCTAACTGGAAAATGGGACGTAACTAATTAATGGACCCATAAATTATAATGGTATCTTACAATTAGATCTGTTTCTATAAAAGAGAGGTATTTGGAAATTGGGCCTTTAATGTCTGCACAAACAGTAACGAAACAAAGACTATATTTTGTTTGCACCATGTTTGTCCACGTGTGTTATAAACGTGAGATCTTTTTTCTATTTTCCGGTGGCACTGCTAAAATTAATTTCTAAAATAACTCTATTTAATTGGTTAAAAGGCAAGGCCTTATAAGAATCAGGCATTCTAAAACTCAGATGGAGATTAATGCAAATGTTTTTCAAGTTCACAGGATGTGGAAAATGATTCAGTATTAAAACTAGCTTAAGGAGGCGCCTGAGTGGCTCAGTGGGTTAAAGCCTCTGCCTTCGGCTCAGGTCACGGTCCCAGGGTCCTGGGATGGAGCCCGCATCGAGCTCTCTGCTCAGCGGGGAGCCTGCCTCTCCCCCAGCCCCACCTGCCTCTCCGCCTACTTGTGATCTCTGTCAAATAAATAAATAAAATCTTAAAAAAAAAAAAAAAAAAACCTAGCTTAAGTGTGTTGGTTTAACTAAAATAGCCATGTTTTGGGGCACCTGGGTGGCTCACTGGGTTAAGCCTCTGCCTTGGGCTCAGGTCATGATCTCATGGTCCTGGGATCGAGCCCCGCATCGGGCTCTCTGCTCAGCAGGGGGCCTGCCTCCCCCTCCTCCTCTGACTGCTTCTCTGCCTACTTGTGATCTCTCTCTCTCTGTCAAAAAAATAAACAAAATCTTAAAAAAAATAAATAAAATAGCCATGTCTTTTGGTGTTCTCAACATCAAACAGAATACAGATAATCAACTTCTGAGGTTATTAAATTCATCTTTTACCTGCTGTAATCTGTCAGTAAAAATGACTAAAATGATGGTTAATTTTGTCTGTCTCACAAAGTATTCATGAGTAACTGTTGAAAACAAATAGATTGAGGGGCTCCTGGCTGGTTCAGTCAGAAGAGCATGCAATTCTTGAGCTCAGGGTTGTGAGTTCAAACCCCATGTTGGGGGTAGAGATTACTTAAAAATAAGTAACCAAAAAAATAGGTTGAATAAATTAAAAGGTATATAGCTTTCAAAACCTTTGGTAACCTGAAACTTTGAAGTTTTGCTAAGTTATGTTAAACAGGGTTGAATTCACTGGTTAGAGAAGTCTTTTCCAAATAAGACAGAATACAAAAGCAGTGAATAATGAACATAGGTTTGCCTGCTTTTGGCTTCTTACTGCAGAGAAACTGAGGATACCTGGATCTGTTGGTAAATGTGCTTTACGCTTTATTGAAAGTTGTACTATAAGAAAACCAACAACAGACATTTCTAAAAATTATGAAATGCTGGGGCGCCTGGATGGCTCAGTCAGTTAAGCATCTACCTTCAGCTCAGGTCATGATCCCAAGGTCCTGGCATTGAGCCCCTCATTGGGCTCCCTGCTCAGAGGGGAGCCTGCTTCTCCCTCTCCCTCTGCCTGCTGCTGCCCCTGCTTGTGCTCTCTCTCTCAAATATGTAAATAAAATCTTTTTTAAGTTTTTTTTTTTTTAAATTTATTTGACAGACAGAGATCACAAGTAGGCAGAGAGGCAGGCAGAGAAAGAGGAGGAAGCAGGCTCCCCGCCAAGCAGAAAGACCGATTCGGGGCTCGATCCCAGGACTCTGGGATCATGACCTGAGCCAAAGGCAGAGGCTTTAACCCACTGAGCCACCCAGAAGCCCCCGTAAATAAAATCTTCAAAAAAAAATTAGAATAAAATAAAAAAGAAAGAAAAAAAAAAAAGATTGAGATTTGGCCTTTCTCTGTGTTTTTTTTTTTTTAAAGATTGTATTTATTTATTTGACAGACAGAGATCACAGGTAGGCAGAGAGGCAGGCAGAGAAGCAGGCTCCCCACTGAGCAGAGAGCCCGATGTGTGGCTCGATCCCAGAACCCTGGGATTATGACCTGAGCCAAAGGCAGAGGCTTTAATCCACTGAGCCACCCAGGTGCCCTGCCTTTCTCTATGTTAAAAAGACCAAGTTTTCTTAAGTTGTTGGTCTGCTCTTGATAAGAAATTATAAACAAAGTTGTTGCTTTTTTTCCTTATCTGCCCAGAAGATCACAGTTCCTATGCTTTGTCTCTCTGGTATTTGATTACTTAAGAGAACTAAAAGTTCTCGATATTAGAGGAGCTACGTTTTGCTAACAACTAGGTAAAGTTCTGTGTTTGCTTTTTATAATTGCCACCCTGGTTAAACAGATCATTAAACCATAAGAAACTCTTAATCTCACAAAACAAACTGAGGTTTGCCAGGGGTAGGGGGTAGGGAGAGGGTGGCTGGGTTATGGACATTGGGGAAGATATGTGCCATGGTGAGTGCTGTGAAGTATGTAAACTTGGCAATTCACAGACCTGTACCCCTAGGGCTAGTACATTGTATGTTCATAAAAAAATAAAAAAATTTTTTTTAATTAAAAAAAATTAAGTTTTGTAATGATCTGTAGTCCTATTCAGGTATGTGCTTGAAAACCTTCAGAGGTTTTTAACAAACGTTCCCAAATATTCAAATTCTAAACGAAATCTTTTTGACTAATCAGGGCCCCTGGCTGGCTCAGTAGGTAAGCATGTGCCTCTTGATCTTGGGGTCGTTAAGTTCATACCCCACTTGGGGCACAGAGTTCACTAAAAAAAAAAAAAAAAGGAACACTTTTTGACTAATTAGGCTTGTTTATTCGGCATGTTGGGTTACAGGGGAAGCGCTGTCAAACAGATGGTGATAGCCTTCTTAGGTTACATTGTATGAGTAAATGCTGTAACTGTTCCAGAAGTTATATGAAATCCCTAAAGTTTTAACATGTCCTGGTATAAGGTCATCTCTTGACATTCTAGTTACTGAAATATGTCGCAGAAGTAACTGCATTTCCTTGTGAACCGCACCATAATGAACTGTCGTCCAGTACTTCACCATGTCCATCTTTTAGTCTTTTGTTATTGTTCTGACGCTCTTGAAAGCCTATTTTATCTTCGAGGAGATTCATGAAAAAGACTTCTTGACAAATGCAGGTTTCTAATATGTCTAAGATCACAAAACCGAAGTGGGTAAGAATTCCCGGAACTAATGGAAAAGCTGCATTTAATCAGAACAAGAATTAGTAACGGGGACTAAATGAATGGAGAAAGATGATGATAGTTTCTATGAACGTTTCTTGGAAACATTGCTCACTCTAATGTGTGCTCTTCCAGATTCACGAGAACTTTTTCTCTTAAGATACAACTTACAGGGGCACCTGGGTGGCTCAGCTGGTGAAGTGTCTGACTCTTGATTTTGGCTCAGGTCCTGATCCCAGGATGGTGAGATCGAGCCCAACATCGGGCTCCACGCGGAGTGTGGAGCTTGCTTAAGATTCTCTCTCTTCCTGGGCGCCTGGGTGGCTCAGTGGGTTAAGCCTCTGCCTTCGGCTCGGGTCATGGTCTCAGGGTCCTGGGATCAAGCCCCACATCGGGCTCTCTGATTGGCGGGGAGCCTGCTTCCCGCCCCCCCATCTCTCTGCTTGCCTCTCTGCCTACTTGTGATCTCTGTCAAATAAATAAAATATTAAAAAAAAAAAAAAGATTCTCTCTCTTCCTCTACTCCTCCCCTAGCTCTGTCTCTCTCTCTCTCTCTCTCTCTAAAATAAATAAATAAATCTTAAAAAAAAAAATCTGTTCTCTTAACAGGACACCTTGGCTATATTACCAAGGCTTTAACTGGAAGGTCATATTTAGAGAAAGATGCATAGTTGTAGATATTCAGCTTTAAGGACCTAAGGTGGACTTTATGGAGCCAGTGGAGCCCCTGGGAAATGCTGGCCTGACATCTTGCTAACAGAGCTCCCAGCAATCTTACCCGGTGAGTAAAGAAGGTCACTTCCTGACAGATGCAGGAACCTCATGATATTGGGGGAAATCTGAGAAGAGGAATTCACTCAAATTTACAAGTCTTGTGGACAAACTGATGGCAAATATTCGGCTTGGCTTCTGGCTTTGAGAAGCTATTAAAAGTTCAATCTAAAATTCCTTATAAAAAGTTCTAGCAACAAATAGATTTAAAAGACCTTACATGGTCAATCACTATTCTTTCTTTGCTTATATAAGTAGATTAGGCCAAGTTGGTTAACATTGGACTTACTTTACAAAGAAATTTGTCTTCTTTTGGCTATTTTTGGTAAAAATGAGGGTGATCATAGAAAGAAAATGTTTCAATAACACATCTTTGTAGATATTAGATTTTAATACCATTCATTATAAAATAGATCAGACCCTAAGTTTTTCTAGTGTCCTCCAATGCCTGCCTACAATTCTCCAGACTAACATGCTGATTTTTCTCCTGCCCTTTTGACCTGAAATCATTTGAGAGCTACAATTGCCCTTTTTCTTGAAGCCCTACAAACTAAATTTGATGTAAGGAAATCAGCCACAATAGCTCACGCATTCACAATCTCTGAGCCCATTGCTCAGCGGGCCACTAAAGATCATCAGAGCCACCTGAATTACAAACCAGGATGAGAAGGAGATGACATCAGAGTAGACTACTTTCCCAAGATTCGGCACCAGGCCTGAGATTCTACTCCTCTTTCTTTTTAAATCGTAATATTAGAATACAATAAAAACCTACTTATTTGCTTTCATCTCCCCCTTTATTACATCCTGGTAAAATATCACAGTTACTCATGAATTTAACTAATATAACTTCAAATACTCCCCTAGTACCTTATTATAATGAGAACTTAGGTAGAATGTTTATGACCTTTTAGACACACTCCAACGTTCTGTTAGCTTCTGGTGCTTATACATTATGAAGGGCCTCCATTTGGAAAAACTTTTCAAGAAGTACCACCTAATTCAAATGTAAGCTGCATTATATGTAACATTCAATGGACTGACCCTTGTGTCTCTATAAACTTAGGCAATAATTTATTAAGAAAAGCTCCCAGACACAAGGGGAGAAACTTGCCCAACATGCCAGAATTTCCAACGTAATCATTAACCATGTTTTTGTGGATGGAAGGGCCTAAGACAAAATAAGAAAAAAACACAGGTATCTTTCAGAGACGCTGCTCTGGGAGTGACCTGGATTCAGCCACCTCACAAATCTAACTTTGCCGTACAACCCAGAAGATTCTAAGGTAACAACTGGTCAATGGCCTTCTTTATTAACTCCAGAAACCCCAAATGGACAGCTCTCCTAATCTGTAGAAAACCACTAAAGACTCCTGTATCTTATATAAATGTTCAATTATTGTCCTCGGTACCTAAATGTATGGCCAACCAGGCTTATGACATTCTTCAATGTCTTAATAGGAATAGGAACTATTGTAAATACCTCCAGAGTTCTTCCTGTTGGGGGCACATGGGCCTCATCAGTCAATGATTCTTTCCGGATTCTAATATCTACTGACATCTGCAAATTCAGGCAAGATACATCGTTATGCACTGAACAACAATGGAACCAAGAATTCACTCCAGATTGACCTATAATAGCTATGCCCAAACAAATGCCGATGCCCATAACATAGGGTATATAGGAAAAGGAAGATTTTGTTGGAAAGGTTTATAAAACACCTCTGTAATACTCCCTGACTTGTTTTGTAACCAGAGTACTTTTCATCATAACGCTACTGTTACTGTGTAATACTAGCTTTGCAACTCAAATAGAATTGCCTGATGCTAACAAAAATTACGCTGGAGTGCCTGGGAGGCTCAGTCAGTTAAACGTCCAAGTCTTGTTGATGTCAGCTCAGTTCACCATCTCCAAGTCATGAGATAGAGCCCAGGCTCCACACTCACTGGGGAGTCTGCTTGAGATTCTCTCTCCCTCTCCCTTTGCTCCGCCCCCTGCTCAGGTCCTGTCTCTCAAATAAACAAAATCTTTTTAAAAATTATGCTAATAGGGCGCCTGGGTGGCTCAGTGGGTTAAAGCCTCTGCCTTCGGCTCAGGTCATGATCCCAGGGTCCTGGGATCGAGCCCCGCATCCGGCTCTCTGCCAGTGGGGAGCCTGCTTCCTTCTCTCTCTCTGTCTGCCTCTCTGCCTACTTGTGATCTCTGTCTGTCGAATAAATAAATAAAATCTTTTTAAAAAATTATGCTAATATTGAGGTACCAAGGTGGCTCAGTCAGTTAAGTGTATGTCTTCAGCTCAGGTCATGATCTTGGGGTCCTGAGATCAAGCCCCATATTGGACTCCCTGCCCTGCAGGGAGTCTGCTTGTCTCTCTCCCTCTGCCCCTCCCCCCACTAGTGAGCACGCGCTCTCTTTCTCTCTCAAACAAATGAATAAGTAAAATATTTTTAAAATTATGTTAATATTAATATTGATGCATATTATACCAAATGTTTTGGGAGACTGAACTACAACTACCACAAGAGGTAATATTTACAGAAAATAACTGGCGAGGGACATTGTTACAGATAATAACAAAATTTAATTACCATTTAAGCCCGTCAACTTAACTATATCACAAAGCACACATAACTGTACATAAAGAAGGTAAACAGATGCTCTAATTTAAAACGACCAAATAACTTATGATGGATTTTTTTTTCCTTCTCTCGTCTTTCTAATTCTGTACCTATTCACTGGTGATGACTTCAAATGTTTTTTGTTTTTTGGTTTTTTTTAATTTTGACATACAGAGATCACTAGTAGGCAGAGAGGCAGGCAAAGAGAGAGGGGGGAAGCAGGCTCCCTGCGGAGCAGAGAGCCCGATGCGGGGCTCGATCCCAGGACTCTGAGATCATGGCCTGAGCTGAAGGCAGAGGCTTAACCCACTGAGCCACCCAGGTGCCCCGACTTCAAATGTTATTGATTGGGCTTTTATTACTATTTCTGTATTTATGCTATAATCAATACCCCAAAAATGTAAAGGCAAAACTCACCACGAAGCACACATACACATTTGCATGACAATTTGGTCTCACTGAAAAAATATATATCAATTGTAGTATTCCCTATTAGAGGCCCCACTACTGACCCCACCCCCCCAACCCCCCACATAGACTTCTAGGTGACCTAAATTGGTCCTAGCATTGAGGGACATGACGGGCCCAGGGCAGATAAGCAATCACCCTGGCACTGAGGGGCAGGACAATGACCCTCAATGCTTTCTGTCAAAAGATTACAGGTCAAAAGGGGGAAATGATGACAGGAAAACTCTCTAAAGGCCTGCTTTACAAAGAAAGCCATTTTAGATTCCTTTCTCAGTCAATGTGACTTAAACCAAAAGTCTGATGTACAGCCCGCCACGCGTGCACTATACATCTCCTTTGTGAATGAGTGAGATATCCATCAATGCTCCTACTCCCCTCAGTCCTTTATCATAGCACTCGTGATTCCTGCTTCTATGCTCATCTACAATCTTTTGAGCTTCTCCAAGATGTAAAAAGTACGGAACCTCTAATACACAGCCCTGTAAAAACCTTTTATTCTGCGGAGCACTTTCTTCCCTGCAAAAAGCGTGCTTCCTGGACAGCTGTCCTAAGCTGGACTCTAGTAAAACTCTCTTTCTTGCTCTTAGAGATTCTAAAAGGTCTGTTCATTTGCATCGAAAATAGGACCTCACTGCAGAAACTACTGAAGGTGACACTCGAGGGCTCCCCTTACTCTCCCAGGTCACAGCCTTGCCGACCCCCATGCTAGCGCCTGCCTAAGGCCACATCTTTTGTCCACAGAGACACCCTCCCCTAGAATGGCCTTCCCTATATGCCTTACCTTCCCCCACACCTGCTCCATCCTCGGGGGCTCAGCCACAATGCCCCCTCTTCTGTGCCACCCTCAGCACGGGCGCTCAGCCAGAGCGGGCGTGTATCCGACTACAGACAGTAGAGGTGGGACTCATCCACCCAGTTCATTTTCCTCCCTGCAGGTGTTTCACACCTGGCTAATGGCCTCCTTGCGATACAGGGCTCTCCGCCTCCCACAGGGCCGCCCTGGAGCCTACTCAGGGTTGGACCAGTTCTCATGGCTGGACAGTTTCCTTTCCACAGACGGAAGGGTGAGGGGAGCAGGTTAAGTGAGGAGCCCTGAGTGGTCGGCACACACTGGAGGGGCTGAGGGCACCTGTCCATGCACCCAGAAGATGCCTGCTGAGCCCCCTGTGTGGGAAGCACTGCAGTGACCTAGAATGCTAGACACAGGCTGGCCATGCCGGAGGTTACCCACCACTGACCCCCACTCTTAGCCCCCATCCCCCCAGAAGTCTAAAGTCCACAGAGGGGAGGTAGGTGGGGGGCAGGTGGGGACTCATGGCCATTGGAGTTCCCAAAGCTCTAGCAGGGGATTCAGGGAAGCCCAGCAGAGAGACCTGGGCCATGCCTGTCAGGTTTTGGAGTCCCTTCCTGGCCACTGCTGGAAAACAGTCCAGAAAAAGCCTCAGGACCCCAGCTAACCATCATCACCCCTAGCAGTTCCAGAGCTTGCCAGTCTAACCCCAACAGGGCCTTATAACTACCCTCTGCTTCCACAAGACATGATACCAAGGAGGAAGGGGCCAGGGGACAGAGGACAGGGTGGGAAGAAGCCTGGCTTCCCACTGTTTATCCTTTGGATCTCATGCTCTGTACACCAGGCACACGGAATACCTACAGATTTGTTTGTAATCAAATGATTATAGTGAGAGCAGTATGCCTTCCCAGCTGAGAGGCAGGAAGCTGAGGACACAGATCAGAAGCTTCCAGCCCTTGTGGTGAACAGACAGGTAGCCCAGCCCCGGTGGAGGGCTGCCCTCTGAGAGCCCGCTCCCTCTTCCGTACATTCAGAGCTGACCTGTGTCTAGATGACCCTCAGGATGCCCCAGGCCAGGACACATCCGAGCAACAGGCACACCTGTCATCCCTGCCAGCACCAGCCTCCTGGGCTCAGGGCCCAGCCATGTTGTGCAGACCCCTGCCTAGGGTCAAGAAAAACTGCTTCCCCCACAGTCCCTGGTAGCTTCCCTCCCTGACAGCATGCCTGAGAGAGCATAAATATATGTGTGTGTGTGTGTGTGTGTGTCTGCCTCCCCCTCCAGACTGGGCACTCGTGGTCATGTGGTTCCTCTAAGTGGGGTACACACAGTAGGTGCTCAATGTGGTGTTTTTGAAAAGGGGCAGTGTCTGATGCAAGGGAAGATATTATTCTCATTTACTGAGTGTATATATTAAGTGCTTCCTGAATACCCAGCTTCCTGAATACCCTTTCTCAAGAAAGGGGCTGCAAAATCAGATCCCCCGTGGGAGTCAGCTAGGAATGTAAATACAGGATGTGAGCGGGGCTGGGAGTGGAGGCCCTCCTCAGGAAGTCAGGACTGGGTCACTGACGCTGGCCCAGCAACAGTCCGGTCAAGGCCCAGTCTCAGCCACTGGTCACCTGCTTGGCCGGTGACAGGGCGCCATCTGCTGGTGAGAGCAGGAGCAGCAAAGTGGGGATGAGCCTGGGATCTGAGGGAAGTTGGGAAGGGGGGATGTGTCCCTTTCCTCACTAGCTTTGGTCTGCCGACATGACTATCTCACAGCTCCTGGCCTAGCTGCTCAGTTGCCTGAGAATGGTTCACACCCCGTTCACATTCATTCTCTCTCTCTCACACATGCACACACCCACCCAGCCCTGCCCAGACAACACCCCTCCCTGCCCAGCCCCGCAAAACCCACCACCAGAAGGAAGTTCCAGATTGGAAATCATAAGCCAGTGGTTTATTCAAGGCAGGGAAGAATCATACAAGGTTCATGTTCAAATGCAGATACCATGCCCCCCCCGAGACGTCACCTTCAAAGCTCTCGAGTGGGGTCCACGGATCTGTCTGTAAACAGAAGCAGCCCATGGCGGCTGTCCCCATCATGATCTGAGACATTGTAAATGATCCAGCAGACACTAAGCTTCCAATAACTTCCTTCCTTTTCAAAGAACATAGTAGACCCAACTGTGGTTCCAACCCGGTGTGAGTAGAGAGGCCAGCATGTAGGGGAGCAGGGGTCCCCGTTCTCATCTCCTCCCGTGGCCCTCAGCGGGAAAGGCCACCCAGGGCTGCGACAGAACTTGCTTCACCTCTCAACACCTACATCCTTAGCCTTAACTCCAGCTTCTAGAAGACCAGGAAAGGCGTAGTTCAGAAGCCACATGGCCAAGGAGACAAGCTGCACACCCTCTTAAGAACCACAACCACTTAAGAAACCCGCGATTTAAAAAGCTCTGCCTTGGTTTCTTCATCTGTAAAATGGGGATATTAAGACCACCCCCGTCACAAAGTCACTGCGGGGGTTCAACACCAGCCAAGTGCTGATAACACTGCCTGATGTTTAATCACAGCCAGCCGCAGGCGCGGAGAGAGGGGACTGTCCATGAGACGGTGACAGGCAGCTACCGATGTTTTGCTGGCGGCCATGAGGCTGGGTTGCCAGGGGCTTGGGCTGAAAGGCCTAGAAGGGGGCAGGAAGGCTGCTCTGGGCCTGCCTGAGGGACGTTGCAGCCGAGAGCCCGTGGAAAGCTGGAGTTCTGAAGGACCGCCGTCAGAGAAAGAACGGACTAGGGATAAAATGCACTTTTTCATAATAAGAACACTGCTTTGTCTTTGCCTGGGCCCTGAAGTAAGAAAGAAAACAAAGTCACAGGCCTGCCCTCACAGTGCATGTGGGGTTTGACTATTCCTTTCCCTTATGGCCCAGAAACGCTTCGGGCTGAGAAAGATTGTTTCTAACGAAAGAGGTGCTCCTAACCTGGTCTCGGCCAGGTATCTGAGGGAAGAGACGGCAGCCCTTCTGCAGGACAGCCCCTCAGCCCACACAAGGCTCCATCAGACAAGGGTAGGGGGTCTAATACTACAACAAATCCACCCGGAACAACCCACTGTGAGCTACAGTCAGCAGAACAGCAGACGTGGGCTGCTGAGAACTGCCTGTGATAGAGGGAGTACAAAAGATAAAAAAGACAAGAAGAGTCAAATGATTGAAGAAATAAAACATAGATTTTAACACATAAGAAGGGAACGAGATATTATCCCTTCAAATAGGATTTTTTTTTTTTTTTTTTTAGTAAAAGGTAAAACACTTACCAGATCTGGAGAGAAAAGAGAGTATACAAAATCAGATTTTTAAAAGAACTAAACTGAACTTTTTTTTTTTTTTTTTTTTAAAGTAGGCTCCAAACTCAGCACAGAGCCCAATGCAGGGCTTGAACTCATGACCCTGAGATCAAGACCTGAGCTAAGATGAAGAATCGTTCACCTAACCAATGGAGCCACCGACGCACCCCCCTCCGAACTTTGGAAAATAAAATATGTAGCCTTAAAACTCAATGATGGATGCAAGAGCAGACTGAACACAAATGGAGAAGCAAACCATGAAATGGCAGACGGATCTCGGAATGCGGCAGAAAGACGAAGAGAAAGGAAATACGCTAGAGGCACGGACGCCCAGAATGGAGGCCCCAAGAGGAATTCCAGGCAAAAGCGACCCAAGGGATGGAGGGGAAGCAACATGCCCAGAGCTAATGACTCGGAATTTTCTTGAAATGAACACAGACAGGAATCCTCCTGCAGGAAGTAAAGAAGACGAGAGAAAGGATGAAAAGAGGGCTCAGACCTCTGTGTCCAGCACACAGCAGGCCTGGGAAATGCCCGCTCCCTCCTTTGCAGCTCCCTCCGGGCGCTCCTTCCCGCCAGCTTCGCCAGCGTCTCTGTCCCAGCCAGCCACACTCTCCCAGACCTTTCCAAGTCCCGCTCCTCAGCAAGTGTGATCCATTCTTACAAGTCATCCCCAAAGGTCCAGGAGCCTCTCCCCTGGAGAGGAGTGGGGTGCAGGGTGGCCTGGTCTGCCGATCCAGCCACTGGCCAGAGGGAACAGTGAGGTCAGAGAGATGCCCCTAGGGGTCTGAGGACCCAGGAAGCCCAACTGGGCGTGAGGCCCTGACAAAGACAAAGAACTAACTTGGGGACACAAGGAGAGGACGGAGAGGAAAGCCTGAGGACAGTGCAGAGCTCCCATCTCTGTACAAACTCATTCGAAAGAGCTGAGGTCGGGTTAAGGGGCTGGGGAAAAGTGGCTTCAGCTCAAACTGAGAAGCAGACCAGAGGGGTCAGGGGGACGAAGAGGCCTGGGGTGGGGAGACCAGCGCCAGGAGCCATGGCTCAGGTTGCAGGAGGAGCAAGCCTGGCTCCAGAGGGCACCCACGAGCGCCTGGGGGATGCCCACGATGCTTACCTGAGTAAGGTGAGAGCCTGTAACTGAGTCCTCTCAGCCCAGTCATCTGTCTCCACAGGGATCTTCTGCCCTGCGGACACCTGCGGCTTCTGAGCCAGCCATCCCAGGGCTGCACCCCAGGCCTGCGCACAGGGAGACAGGCTGGGGAAGCCAGCAGAGGGGGAGAAGCCCCGTCCACACCCAAGGGCTGAGAGAAGGAGTGATCGCCGTAACTCTCGTCTGCCGATGGGAGGTGTTCCTTCTACCTCCTACGGTGACAGGTAGCCCTTTCCCTGAAATCTCTACTTCCTTCCTTAAAAGAGTAATATGTTTATCATAGAATGTTCAGGAAGCACACAAGGGTATTTTCTCACATCCATTTGTGTCCTGTTTGATTTCCTTTCCATTTCTTCTCCTGTATATACACGTGTTTAACATAACAGTGTCTCGCTATCTCTACAGATGGGGATTCTTGCCTTTTTCCAATCCATGTTCTAAGGAACACGCCAGTCTTCGTTCAAGCATATAATTAGATTTTACGCACCACTTTTAATAGCTCCACAAATGGCATTGTACAGCTCTAAGAAAATCTATTTAAGCCATTTTCTGGGATTGGTTGTTTCAGGCTGCATCAGATTGCTTGCTGTTTTACATGAGAACCACACTGGGTTAGCTGGCACCTCTTTCAGGACCCATTTCAATGCCCACCTCCTCCAGAAAGCTTTCCCGGACGCCTTCAACATCTCCCACCTCTGAACCCTGACCACCTGCGGTGTGTCTGACCTGGCTCAGCATGGAAACCTCGTGTCCCTCACTGCTCTCTGTCCCACAGTGGTGGGCTGGTCTCACGTCCAGAACTCTACTGCACACAGCCCGAGGGAGCCTCCCAGCACCTCGCACACAGCAGGTGCTCAATACATGCAGACAGCTTCGACCCCAGCCCCCTCAGACTGCATGACCCCAGAGAGTTTCACCCGCTGAAGTGTAAGCACCCCCAGGGGCCTGGTCTTGGCATTCTGCGTCTTCGCTGGGCACTGAGAGACAAATGGGCCTCCATCGGTCTGCCCTAACTTTCAAGACCCAGGCAACTCCCTGTGAAAGTTCCGAGGTCCAGTCGAGATAGCCAAGGCTAAATAAGACGTTCAACTCCTCTACGACCAGGCCACTGGGTCCTACCTTGACCAGGCAGGCACGGTCACCATCCTCGTTATAGACATGAAGAAATCAGGTGCGTTAGAGGCTAGCAGGTTTGCTAAAGTAGTGGGCGAGTGGGTGGCGGAGTGGGGATTCGAAATCCAGGCCGTGTGAGTGGTAGAGAGCCTTCAACACTGGGCTAAGTATGCCTGCGTCAGGAACTGGCCTGGGATTCCAGAATTCCTTTCCTGCAGGCCCATGCCCATCAGCTCACCAGAAAGTCCCCTCCAAAACCAACCACAAGCCTCAAGTTTTTCTGCCACAGCAGATGCTTCTGCTTTAGCTCAGTTCAGCAAACGCTATGTGCTTACCAAGTACCTGACACTGCTCTGGCTCTTGGAGTATGGGGGCAAAAGTCTCTGCCCTCTAGAGACACTGAATGAATGTTACAGAGGAAGAAAGGGTGAGGGGTGGATGGTGTAGGGCTGAGGGCTTCCTGAAAGAGGTGGTGACCAAGCTCATCTTTTTTTTTTTTTTAAGATTTTATTTGTTTGAGAGACAGACAGACATAGTGACAGATAGCAAGAGAGAGCACGAGCGGGGAGCAGAGGGAGAAGCAGGCTCCCCACTGAGCAGGGAGCCCGACATGGGGCTCAATCCCAGGACCCTGGGGTCATGATGCAAGCAGAAGGCAGATGCTTAACTGACTGAGCCACCCAGGCACCCCCAAGCTCCTCTTGAAGGCTGAGTGACCCTCCACTTTCGAGACCACCACCACTTGCCTGGGAACCTCAGACACACTTGACCAATGGCTGTTTACAGAAATGCTCTACTGTCCCAGTGTCTGGATCTTTGGTCAGGCAATAACCTCCACGGAAATGCTCCTTGAAGAGACAGACACAAACCCACATGGGCACACACACCTGCCTGTGGAACTCCTCTCCACGTGCCAAAGGCGCCACTCAAATCCCACCCTATGTACACCATCATCCCCAAGGCAGGAATGTGCTCCCCTTCCTCTGGGTTCCCACAGTATGTCAATGGCTCTAAGGGGTACACACATTCCAGTGCATGAGCCCCCCACACACATACACACACGCGTATCATCCTTGCACATGCAAACAGTCCAGAAATATCTGTTGAAGTCAGTTAGATGCTTGAAGCCTTGGCATAATTGTATGGGCTAAAATGCTATGACCAAGTCAAAGCAAAAAATATAAGACACAATTCAAGTAAAACAGTGGTGTGAAAAGCAGCCTCCAGGCTGGATGGCCTGGGGAAAGCCCCCTTTGCCTTTGACACTCCATCGCCTCCTCATCTGAAGACCAAGGCTAGTCATGCTTGGCAGGGATCCACCATCACACGGCCGCAGTGAGGATTCAATATGGCGACACTCCTCAGGCCCCTGCATGGGGCCTGGGGCCTGAGGCTCCTCGGCAGTGGCAGCTATGATCACCTGGGCCAAGGGCACACATCCACTCAGAGTTGGCAGCCCTGTACACAGGCCCCCGGTTGCTCCCACACCAAGCACGAGTGTGTAAAACTCCATGGGACGCGTCTCCTCGGGACAAGGTGCTGATACCGTCTCTTTGTTCCTGTTTCAATTCCCCATCTAAACTGATTTCACACGCTGCCTATGGGGAACCCTGCAGTTGGAAAGGCACTGGCCTCACTCACCCAGGGTATCAGAGCCACTCTCCACAGTCTCGTTGACCTTCCTTGCAACTCTGGCCACGGCCTCACCCATCTTCTTCAGCATGCAGGCGAGGGGGTCCTGCCGCCAGCCACCAGGCCGGTCTGCTGCTCACAAGGGGGCCCGTGCCTGGAGAAGACAGAGGACCATGAAGCGCCCGCCGCCCAGCTGGGGACATGCCCCCGACGCCATCCTTCCCGGGGACCCAGGCTGCAGGAAGCCTGTAGGGAGGCCGCCAGGCCACTCACTTCCACCTGGGAGGCCCAGAGACCATGCCACGTGCAGCTAATCTGCCCATCAGGGGTGGGGGCAGCCCCAGCCCAACCAGTTTCCTGGGTGGGTCCACACGTCTGACCTCTCCAGACTCAGGGCAAGGGTCTGAAACAGTGGCCAGGCAGGTGTGAGGACTCAGGTGTGTGCTGCCTGTGACTCACTGAGCAGGTGGAACAATGGAAGAGAAGCTGGGGGCGGGGGGGGGGGGGGGGCAGCCAACTGTGGGGGAAAGACACTTATCCCTCCATCCAACAGCGTCTGGGCCGGTGCCCTGTCCACAACCACAGGGACAAGCTCCCCAGCTCCCGGCTCACCGCACCCGCCTCTGCTGGGTACCTCCTGCATGCTGGGAAGTGCGGGTACAGAGGCAAATGTAGCCAGCCTGCCAGGTCAGAGGTCACAGTCGGAGAGGGGAGGGGTCATTAAGCATTCCCTTCCCACCGGTCAACAAGGAGGGATGGCTAGGGTTGATTCCGGTTGTTTTAGCCCGAAGACGTGATGATCAGCCTGGCGCAGAGTTTATCTGCCAGACCCGAGGGAGAAGAGGGCGGGGCGAGGAAAGGAGAGAAGAGAAATTGGATCACTGAGGGGGAAAAGGCTTCAAGAAGGGTGAGGAACACAATCAAAGCTATTTGGGATTAAAGACACAAGGGACTCTAGAAAGGTCTCCAACTCCCTGTTTAATTACAGAGAGGGAAACTAAGGCACAGAGACGGACCAAGGCCAAAGTGAGTCAACAGCAACAATGTTACCAGCTCAGCTCCACATTCAGCGCTCACCTCTTTAAAAAAATCGTCCACAACACGGGCAGCAGCATCCCAGGGACAGAAGGAACTTGGGGCCAAGGCCAGTGCCCTTTTTTGCCTCTGGATCCCAGTCTCAGCTTCAGAGACAGCTCTGAGTGTCAGAGGCCGAAGAAGGTGAGGACAGAGAGAAGGGGGTAAGGGGAGTGCTTGCGGTTGTTACCAGACACCACGTCAAGGTCCAAATGTGCTCAGCTACACAGGCAGGACAGGCAAGGCTGAGCCGGGGCTGGCCAGGCCCGGCCATCTGCTGAGCGACTCTGGTTCGTGGCTGCATCTTACCATGGAGGCTGACTCGGAAGGTCTGAGACCCACAGTGCGGTAGAATTAGAGCGGTGGCCTCATGCCCAACTCTGCCATTTACTACTTCAGGGGCCTTGGGAAAGATTTTTAACTACTCTGAGCTGTAGTTTCTTCATCTGAGTAGGAGATCTGGTAATACCTCACTGGATTCATTTGAGAATTGAACAAAAATATTTACTTCTTTCCAGCCCAGGGCCTAGGACATATAGGTCTTAACAAATTCTAGTCAAGAGGATAAAACAGTACACATGCAGATAGGACACTGGCCTCTAATCCCAATTTCATACCCATGTGACTTGAACAAATAACTCAGTGGAACTCATCTTTAAGGAATGACTAGAATTTCCTTCTCCACCTCCAGGAAGATTTCCCTGATTGCCTCAGCCCTCAGTGTTTTCTCCTCCCTCTGAGTTTCAGCACCACTTAATAACTTAGCACAAACCATTTGGGTTACTTAGGAGCTTTTTAAAATATATATATTTGTCTCCCTAATCAGCCTGTGGGCAGCTGGGCACAGGGAGCAGCTCTCTACTGTGTTTCCCCTTCCCCCCAATTTACACCACAAACTGAATAAAGATGTCTAGGTAGGATACCCCAATGGTGATGATGATGATCAACAGCCACCATTTGGGTTTCAAATCTAAATACAAGTCAATGGACTCTTATAATAAATCCAAGACAGCGTCTAAATGAGAAGGGTCATAGAGTCAAATGTCTAATGGTGCTAGGTAGACAACTTGCATAAGGTGGGCCAGGGTAGGATAGTTGGGAATAGTGAGGACTATGGCAAACTAAACCCAACACCTCCACCATGCTGCCCTTAGGACCATCTCCTAAGCCTGAGTCACAGCAATATTGCTGGGATCTTGGTGACTTACTCTAACTGCTATGAATGGGAACGCTGAGGGCTCAAGAGGGGAGGTAAATGAGCTAGATGGAAGACAAAAAAGCTCAGTCTCCTAACTCCCAGCCTAGGATTCTTCCTACTGTACCATGCTCCTTCCTTGCCCTCTCCCTAATACTTATCATCCATAATCACAAACACGTATGGAGCAGCTACTAGGTATAGGGCATAAGAATGAAGAGGACAGAAACACAGGAAAAAGCTCAGACTTATGGTTCTGATGGACAGCTTTCTAGGAAACATCACTGAGTCACTCCTGGCCTCCCAGCACAAGGGAAAAGGAAGGTTGATCTCCAAGCTGCCCAGGGTCTGTGCTAACCCTGAGGGGGGCTGTCTGGGCTGATTACTTTCAGCCAGGCACTATGCTTACAATTCTAGCTGCCACCAGGTTGGGGGGGAGGCGCTGGGGAGGAAGGGAGCAGGGCAGGGGAAGCCTCAGACCATACAGCCCACTGATGACAATTAATCAAATTAAAAACATCACCCCCGGTGGCAAGCGAAGACACTCTACGGTGTAGATCAGAGAATGGACATCAAAGCGGGAACAGGAGCAAGCTACAAGGTCTGGCTGTCAGAGCCAGTCATTAGTAGGAAGGGCCCCTTACATCCCAGAGGATGCTCTGGGTACCACACAGATGTGTCCTAGTCCTCTGACAGATGCCATCTATCCCAAACTGCCAACCGCAGTAACTGACCAGGAAAGCACCTTCCCTTCACCTAACACGACCCCTCCCCTCTTCAGGAAGCATTCCTTCTTACAGTCCAGCTGACTGTCCCTCTCTCAAGTCAGATGACAAAATTTGTCACTCTGGCACAGCCAGGGTTGTGAGAGAGGAGAATGGCAGGGTCATGTGTGGTATAAGACCTGAGGTGGGGTCAGGGGGCCCTGGATTGAGGGAAGAATAAACAGGATGACAGGAGTCTGGAGTGGGTCCCCAAAAGGGCACCTAAGAGGTTGTCCAACTTCACAACGGCTCCTTTCAGATCTAACCCAACACTGGGCCTCTTTGACAAAAAAAGAAAAAAAAAAGGCAACATTTATTTAGCATGTAACAGAAACCTCAAGAAAGAGGAGGTTGGGGGGTTAGAAATAAAAATAAAGCTATTCTTTTGTTTTACAGTGTTTTTGAGAAAAATAGAAAACTGTCTGGGTCACATTTGAGTGGCAGAGAGAGCTATGGACCTACTGTGGACGGAGTGCAAAAGCCCATAGGCAGGGCAGCCCCTAGGGTGGGGGGACCTATAAAAAACAACACTAGGGGTGCCTGGGTGGCTCAGTGGGTTAAACCTCTGCCTTCGGCTCAGGTCATGATCTCGGGGTCCTGGGATCGAGCCCCGCATCAGGCTCTCTGCTCAGTGGGGAGCCTGCTTCCCCCCAACCCCCCGCCTCTTTGCGTACCTGTGATCGCTGTCAAATGAATAAATAAAATCTTTAAAAATGAATAAATAAACACGAGTCAACCAAAATCAGCATGTCAGCACCACTCTGGCCACCCATTTCTTGCAATCCCACAAAAGAAGTTATCATGCCAGCCAGCGGGAGCGAACAGTATGCGAGGGAGCCTTCATGGAACTGGAACCCAACTACAAGGCCCCAGGAGAACCCCACAGGCTCAACCTCTGGGCTCTTTGAGGCATCTGGCCAAACCCACAGGCAGAGTGATAGTAGAAGAAAGTCAGAGAGTATCCCCAAGGGACTGCAGGGAAGCCTTAGCTAATTTCAAGGCTAAGTGCTCCAAGTCCTGGAAACCCTTCAGCACAGGCTCCAAAGCCATACTCACAGGGCTGCTGTCCCCAGCCATACATCCCTCTCCCTACATCCCCAATTCCCCTTTCCTCGGAGTGGGCATCATAGCCTCAGGAAATGTTTAAATCCAACAAACATCAGGGCGCCTGGGTGGCTCAGTTGGGTTAAGCCGCTGCCTTCGGCTCAGGTCATGATCTCAGGGTCCTGGGATCGAGTCCTGCATCAGGCTCTCTGCTCAGCGGGGAGCCTGCTTCCCTCTCCGTCTCTCTCTGCCTGCCTCTCCATCTACTTGTGATCTCTCTCCGTCAAATAAATAAATGAATAAAATCTTTAAAAAAATAAATAAATAAATCCAACAAACATCTCCTGGGCACCTTCTCAAAGGGCCACACAGGGGAATAAAGTTATAGAGATGGGGCACAGGCCAGAATGAGCTTCCCACGACTAGGAGAAACTGGGTGACAAGAGGAAGAATGAGCTAGATGCTAGTAGGGCTGTGACACCAGGCCCAAGGGGCATGTGTGCCCTCCTCACGAAGGCAAGACAGACACAGACTGAGCAGAAGGACCCAAAGAAATGAGAGAAAGTGGGAGACAGCTAGCCAATCCATCCCCAGACTACTGGGGGAGGAGGAGGAGGCTGTAGGCCCTCCAGACACTCTGTCCTGTTTCTCTGCAGGGAGCTAGGGAAAGTTTTCTGAGGGCAGCAGCCTAAGATCAGAGTTTGGAAAAGTTCTCAGTGTTTGGAGAGCAGCAAATGATCTATAACTTTTGAGAAAGATCTTTGCAAATGTTAAGCATTTCCCACATTAACTGCATTAAATGTAGGTGATTCAGGACACAATAAATTAAACAACAGAAAAGTGGTTTTCCTTTGTGGGAGCTGGCAACAGGCCCTTCTGATCTATAACCTAGTTTCACCGGGATACAAGGCTGGAGTTGGGTGGTTTTTGCTTAAACCCTGCCTGCAGCCCCCTGCTGGCGCTCCTGCTCTCCCCAGGGAGGACTCTGCCCTCTCTGGAGCCCAGAGATCTGTTTGGAGGAGCTGCTGCGGACACCCCGTCCGCACCAGCTGCTCCTATATTTAGTTACATGTGGTCACTTGGGAACTTTAGAGCCTGGCAGCCGCTCCAAAGGGCAACTCGAGCCTCCTGAGCCATGTGTGCAAGCTCCCCCACCGCGGGCTCCCGCGCGTCCCTCCGGCCACGCCAGGTGGGGAAGCAGGTGGGAAGGTGAGAGACGGAGGGCTGGATGATATCCAAGTAGCCCCGAAAGCCCTGGAGACCTGGACGGAGTTGACCCACTTTCCCACCCCAGGGAAGCAGCCCGCTGGGGTATGAGCGGGACCGGCTGGCGCCTGGTGTTGAGCCTTGGGGTATGCAGCGCCGCGCGCGCACTCCGCTCTGGGCACCTAGGTATCCTCCGGCAGCGCCTCCCAGCGCAAGGGGCCCGCCTTACCCGTCTACCCCACCCCCCGGAACCCGCAGCCAATGGCTCCTCGTCGCCGGCCCTCCGCTCGCGCGGCAGGCGGAGACTGGGGAGAATAAAGCCGGGAGAGGGGCGAAAGCTGGCGATCGCAGAGGGTCGGGGACTCCCGCGCTCCCCGGAGGCCGGGAGGCATGCTTTGGGGCAGGCATCTGCGGCCCCCGGAACGGAAGCGAATCACGACAGCGCTGCTTCTGGAACGAAATACACCACAGCTTCTCCGGGCCGGGGCGCCTCCCGCGGGGACGGAGGCCCTGCGCCGCTTCCCCGGGCTCCCTACTCCCTGCCACCGCGCCGCCCATTCCCGCGGGCCAGCCGGGGTCCCGCCGCAGTTTGCAAGCAGAAGCCGGCACAGCGCCGGGCCCCTGGGCACTGCAGAAGCCGCAGCTGATGCACGGCTGCCCTTTCCACCCGGTGACCTGGGGGAGGGGAGGGGACGCTGCAGAACCGGGGGCACTTCTCTCCCTCTCGCCCCCAGCCCTCAGTCTCAGACTGCATTTACTTTGCGGGGCACGAAGCATGGGGCCCCGTCCTGGGCCGCTTTCTGCTCCACTTACAGCGACAATGCCTCCTAGCGCCCTGCGCAGCGCAGTCACGCTCCCTCGGCCGCCGGCGGCACCCCATGCAACTGTGGCGCGCTGGAGCGGGCGGGGCGGGGCGCGCGGAACCGCGGTCTGAGCGCGCACGGCCGCTCCGCCAATCGCCGCACCAGGATAGGTGCTGGGGCGGGAGCGGGCCCCCGCAGGCCTGGCCGCGAGCAGCCAATCAGCGCGCCAGTCCTCACGCCGCGCCCGGGAGCGGCGCGCGCGGAAAAACGGCCCGCGCGCTCTCGTGCGCAGGGTGGATCCGCTTTGTGTGCGGCTTCTGGAGGGAAAGCGCTGGGGAGGTAGGGCGGGCGTGTAGACCCGAAAGTGCTACTCGGACCCTGAGATAAATAGGACTGAGGCTCCAGGTTCTTCTCAAGGGAATGGAGTTGAATCAGCCAGATCAGGGGTACTTTGAGAAATGGGGGTTGAAAACTTACCATGGGACGCCTTGAGGTGCCCATTTGGGTTTTTAGAGACGATAACAATGGCTACCCTAAGTTATCTCACCTTTCTAAATCCCAACATTCTCCATGAAAAAGTAGGAGTTAAAGTACAAATATACAGGGGTCATTGCGAGGACTAATATGTGACAAGTTTCCTGCAGTGCTGAGCCTGACAGCTCAGGGAAAGGCGGTGGCTTCATTGGGGGACTCACCATATACCCTTTATAAGGCACTACAGAGACCACAAAAGAGGCGAGGCCCCTCACTCAGCCAATGACAATGATCAACATGTCCCATGCTCTAGTAAACAGAGCATGTACTATGTAGAAGTCCTGAAGAAAGACCATTTAATTCCGCCTCTGGGGCAGTGGGGGTGGGGGGGAGCTTGAGGCACTCAGTTAAGGAACACACATTCCCCCGGGGTCTTGATGGATGTTATTAGTTGGGTCATCTGCCCCAAAAGAGGTACCTCAGAATGAGACTTTATTCGGAAATAGGGTCACTGCAGAGATTAGTTAAGGTAAGGTCATACTGGAGTAAGGTGTGTATAGTGTTCTGATGAGAAGAGATACATACGGGGAGAAGGACATGTGAAGACAGAGGCAGATTTGGCAGTGATGTGCCTATAAGCCAAGGAATCCCAAGGACTGTGTGGGCAAGGCTCTTAAGCTAGGAAGGGGCAAGACAGGAAACAACTCTGAAGACACCTCGATTTGGACTTCCAGCCACCAGAACTATGAGAAAAGATATTTCTTTAGTTTTAAGTCACATTGTTTCTGGCAATACAGGGAAGGGGATGAGAAATGTCTCCAAAGAAAGTCTTTAAACCTGAATGCCTAGGATATGCAAGGTCCCCATGTCTCTGGGTATGCCAAGATCAATGAGACCCAGACCCAGCCCTCAAAGGGTTACCACTTGGGGATGCCTGAATGGCCGTGTGTCTGACTCCATCCCAGGAAGACTATCTGTGGAGACCTTTCCCCAACCTCATCATCACTCTATCCCTGCCACATATGTACCAGGTTCCAGGTATTAATAACAAAATGGTTGAGTCCTGTTCTGCCCAAGCCAAGATCCTTACTACTCTGGACAAAGAGGACTCGGCCACTTGTTACACTTAAAACCACCCTTAGAGGGCGCCTGGCTGGCTCAATCAGTAGAGCATGTGACTCAGTCTCTGGGCTGTGAGTTCCAGCCCCATGCTGGGCGCAGAGCTTAATTTAAAAAAAAAAAACAAAAACAAAAACAGCCTTACATCTCTGGCTAATTTCCACACATGGGAGTCTTCTCTTCTCTTCCAGGCCATACACAGACCTGAGATCGCCAGACTAGTGCTTCTGTGCATATAGTAAGGGTTCAGTGAATACCACTGACTGATGGCCCAGCCCGGGGCACCCCATATTCGTTCCTTATACTCAGTCCTCTCTCCCAAGAATTTCATCCTGGACCTTCCAACTCCACAGGGAGAAGACTCCTGCCCAGCTCAAAGACCACAGCTCCTGTGCCTGGTGAGTTTGCTTCTCCAGAGTACTTACTGCACCATGCCCATTACTATGCCGTCTTTACAAATGTCTTTTCTCCCAAGACTCTGCCTGATTTTAGATCAGCCAGAGCTTGGCACATAGTAAGTTCAGGTATCAGTCTGTACTTTTTGTTCCTGCATCATAAAACACCCCAAAGTGCAGAAGGGTCTTTTTTTAAGGGAGGGAAGGGGCAGAGGGAGATAGAGAATCTGAGCAGGCTCCACGCCTAGCGTAGAGCCCAACACGGGGCTCCATCTCAGGACCCTGAGATCATGACCTGAACCAAATTCAAGAGATAGACCCTTAACCAGATGAAACACCCAAGCACCCCAGAAGTGTCTTAAAATAATAAATATTTATTTAGTTTATGATTTTTATGGGTCAGCCTTTTAGGTTGGGCTCACCTAGGCAATTCTGGCCTCAGCTGGACTCCCTCATGCATCTGGGGTCGGCAGATGCTTCTGGGAAGCCAGAGGCTTCTGCTTCTGGGGAGGTGGCTAGCTGTCACTTGAGGTAACTGGGTCACACGTCTCTCATCTGCCAGCAAGCTAGCCCAGGTTCACACAGAGCTGTGCGGTTCCAAGAGCAAGAATGGACTCGTGCAAGATCTTTAAAGGTCGAGGCTCAAAGCTGGCATTACATTACTTCCATAGTCGTATTGACTAAACCAAGTCACGAGTCTAACCCACGTTCAAGGGTGGGGAAATAGACTCCATCTTCTGATGGCAAGAGCAGCAAGGTCACATTGCAAGGAACATGGATACGGGGATGGGTAGACAATCAAGGCTAGTTTTGCAATCTAGTGCTCAATAAATATTCCCATGACACCCAGCCCACAGTGGGTGCTCAGTATTTATCACGGCGCTAAGATTTTCAGTCGTGATGTTTACTGATCTCGTTCAACACAGTCAATTGGCAAAATGTTATCTCTCACTCACAAGCTATCCATTGCCACCTTCGGTTCCAGAGTAACAAATGAGGTGATCAGGAAGACGGGCTGTGCAAGAGAAAGCCCCACTGAGGCTTCTCAGTGAAGAAGCTCCGTGGGCCCCAAACAGGCTCCTGCCGCCAAACAGAGCATCTTTGGAGACCTGGTCACGTGAGCTGGAAGCCATACACTTTCACCTATAAACAGAGAGCGGCTTTTTTCTTTTTTGCCAGAGCTTAAATATAGCCCTTGTTAATTTCCTCAAAGCCTTGCTGCTACCTGCTTGGTAGGAAGCCCCTTATTTGGCTAGTTCCTGTGGGTTTTCCCCTCATCAAGCAGGATAAACTCTCAGGGTACTTGTGGAAGGGGTACTTTCCTCTCGCCAAAGCCAACAGCTCAACTCCAAAGACTAGGATCCCTGATGGGAACCACTTCCCAACCAAAAATTACTAGAATCAATCTCAAGGCCTATTGTGGGTTTACTGATACTGCTCTCCTGCCACCAAAAGATGTGTTAAGAGTCCTAACCCCCAGGATTCCAGACTGTGGCCTTATTTCAAGACAGGGTTTTTACATTAGTAATCAAATCAAAATGACATCAGTAGGGTGGATCATAATCCAATATGACTAGGTCCTTGTCAAAAGGGGAAATTAAGACACAGACAAATAGGCACAGAGGGAAGACGCTGTGAAGAGACACACAGAGAAGAGGGGCATCTACAGACCAAGGACGGAGGCCTGGAACAGGTCTTCCCTCGGCCTCAGAAGGCACCAGTCCTGCCAACGCCATGATTTCAGACTTCCAGCCTCCAGAACTATGGGACGTTTGTGATTCTTTATTACAGCAGCCCTAAAAAATGAAAACCAGGCCTCAGATCTCTCCTTTTCCATTTCGGCTCAGGTCTTGATCTCAGGGTCGTGAGATCCATCCCCAGTTCGGGCTCCATGCTGAGGGCAGAGCCTGCTTGGGATTCTCTCTGCCCCTCCCCACCCTCCCTCTCTTAAAAAAAAAAAAAAGAAAGAAAGAAAAACAAAAAGAAAAAAATAACAGAAAACCACATATCCTTACTAGAAATGAAAAGTAGTATCATTTGCCATAGATATAATGTAACCTGAAAAATAAATACTGCAAGTTAACTCTATTCCAATAGAACTGGAAAAACTTGTTAAATATAATTAAGTGAATAAAATGAAACATTACGGTTGCCTACTAACGGCCTGCTCCTGAGGCTCTTCTCTTTGTTCTAAAAGGAGTCTAGCAAGTGCTAGGGAGCTAGTAAAGACATGGCAGTGCCTTGGTTGATTCAAAATGCTTGGAACAAATTTTAAAAGGGAATCACTCTCTCAAAGCAGTGCTCCTGGACCTCCAAGAATGTACGTCCCGCCTTGGGAAAGACTGTCCCACAACCACAGAGAACTAGGAGTTCCGCAGTACCAAGTGAAGAGTTCCAAGGGTGCACTGCTCCCTTTGGCCCACCAACCACAGGGAACTTGACCCCTCGAAGAAGTCTGAAGATGCCTTCAAGGATCTGATGAATTACAATAGACAGAGAAGACCAAATAGGACATGAGACAGGGAAAGGAGGAGGGAAGGGAAGAGCACTTCCAGAGTGGGGCTCGGCCCCAGCACAGGGTGAGAAGCCAGAAAGCATAAAGCATTCATGGGAACACCCAAGGGCTCACTCTGGCTGAGGCTGGGGGTGGGAGGAGTGGATGAGGGGATGGGGGGGACGGGACGGGTGCCTAAGGAGCCGTGGGACTGGTCCGCCAAGCTACACTGAGCCCTCGTGAGAGCCTTTGCTCCCAGATGATAAAGTGGCACTTGATTTCCTGGGTGTTTCAGTTAGCTTTTGCTTTGCCACAAACCACCCTGAAATTCAGCAGCTCCCAGGAACAAACATGTGTCATTTCTCACAATTCTGTAGGTCAGCTGAGTGGTTCTGGTCTGAACTGGCTGGGCTGAACTCTGCAGTCAGCTGGCAGCCAGCTGGGGCTGGATGGTCTAGAACAGCCTCACTCCCGCACCCGGCAGTCAGCAGGCTGTTGGCCGAGGGGCCTCAGCAGGGACAGACGGGGGCCTCTGCTCCACATGGTCACTTACCAGGGGACCAGCCTGGTCTAAAAGGCAAGCCCATCGTGAAAAAACTTTTCAAGCCTCAGCTAGTGGCACAAACTCTGTTAGCTTATTAGCCAAACCGTGGCTGAGCCCAGAGACAATATGGAAGGGCCCCCTGAGGGGTAGATAGGGAGAGGAGTAAACATATTGGTCAAGGGAGTGACAGGTCACGTCCTTCCAGAAGCACTATGGAAGGAAGGAACAGAGAACAGGGTGATTTGAAACAATAATGCTAATAACAGCAGCAATAACAGTTCACACTTAAAATCTCACTTTTTCCACCCCATTCTTTGTGTTATCCATTCCATCTTCATACACACACACACACACACACACACACACACACACACCTGCTAGCAGCCCTGTTTTAAAGACGAGGAAACAAAGGCACACAGAAGGTAAAGAGTTTGTCAAAGGTTACACAGCTACTGAGTGGTAGAATTAGAATTCAACCTCAGCTAGCCCAGCCCCACAGCCTGCGTGCATGGTGGCCAAAGTCTAGAAGGGCCCATGTAAGGTCGTCCTGTGGGTGGTCCACGTGAGGAAGTCAAGGACCTGACTTAAGGTAGCTGTAGAGAGAACAGAAAAGGGACAGATGCAAGAGATACTGCCAAGGTAGACAGGGCAGCGCTTGGAAATGATGTGGGGATGAAGGGGGAAAATGTTTGGGGGACGGGTCAGGAGCAGGGGCCTGGGTTGTGCCCTGTACAGAACAAAGGACATGTGGGTCTAGGGCTGACTAGCAGTAGGATTTAGGGTATGCTCCAAAGACCATTAAGGGCACATCCACTGGGAGCTGTCCAACAAGGTCTTGGAAGTAGCTAAGGAGGTCTGGAAACAGACCAGGGCTGGAGCTCAGGGGGCAGTATCAGTGGTCCCAGGCCCGGTGGAAAGCCCGTGATAGAAGACCCCTCAGAGAAAAAAGAGGGTGGCCACAACAAATCTATGGCTTCTGGCAATCCTAGACTAGGGAGTGGTCCCAGAGGCTCCCAGGGTACAACATTTAAGGAACCACTCCCTCTCAGCTGCTAATCCCATGGAGGCACAGCCTGAAAGTGCCTCTTTAAGGCTTGCCTGCCCCCAGCCCTAGCTCGGGGGTGGGGTGGATGAGGAGAGTGGGGGGGGCGGTGTCCCAGTGAGAAACTGAAAGCCAGAGACAGGCCTGCGTTGGGACTTGGAAACAAAGCCAGAGGAAGCAATGTCACCCCTGAGAGTATTCCCCACCCCCCACAGCGTTAGAGGTCAGTATGTCTGCAAGCACTCATGGGGTACCCCTACTCTGTTCTCAGGGAGTATCTCAACTAGCGGACAGCTAGGCTGCTGTAAAAAAAGATCCAAAAATACTTCAACTTGAATAAAAGAATCTGTTTCCTTCTCTCTTGGAAACAGGTGATCTAGGGAAGGTTGACAGCTCTGTTCCAGCAAGTCATCTAAAAACCACCATGGCCAGCTGACAGGGTCCTCTTCAGTATGCTTTTCCCACCTCTGGGTCCCAGAGTGCTGCAGCAGTTAGACCCTTTCCGAGCTGGCAGGAAGGAGAAAAGAAGGCATCCTGACCAAGCCAGTTTGCCTCTAAGGGGATGGCCCGTTTATATTGCCGGCCTCACTCTTCTTCACTCCCCATGGCCCAGACTGGGTCATGTGACCACACCTAACTTGGAGGGAGGCTGGGAATATAGACTACGGCTGGGTGGTCAAGTGCTCAGTTAAAACTTGTAGATTTCATTATGGAAAAGAGGAAGGGGCAATGGATACTTGGGAACAATTAGCATCTCTGCCCGAGGGAGGGATTTGGGATGGCGGCATCCTACAGTTCAGTAGGTGGGGACCAAGCCAAAGAAATAAACCTTGCTTTTCACGTTCAGACTACTGGGGCCCAGGGAAAGATGGCTCATAAGCATAGATCTTGTGTCCGCAGTCTACTTATGAGCTGCTCGAGGGAAGGCCAGAGATTGACAATGGAAATAACCTCTACCTGGAATGGGGCTGGTGACCCTACAGGCTTAGGGAGTGCTTATTAACCATCTTTGTTCATCACTGCGCCGGGAAATTATTAATGCATCCATTCTCTTCACCCTTTCTTGTAGATCAGCTTTTCTTGTCCCTGACTCCACAGGATATCAGCAGATGCTACTGGCACCCATTCCAACATCCACTGTCTTCTTTTTTCTCATCGGCAGAATCCCAGTTTGTTCGGGGCAGCTCTATGTCAATGAAGTCCTTTTCTTCCTGCCTCTCTTGAAACCAGAGGGAGCCATGTGTCATGGTCTGCTCGATTGTGTCCATTTCCTAGGGCTGCCATGACAAGGTGCCACAGACTGGTAGCTTGAACAGTGGGCATTTACTGTCACAAAGTACTGCAGTGTTGCAGGACTGGCTCCTTGTGAGGGCTGTGCGGGAAGGCTCTCCTCCAGGTCTCTCTCCTTGGCCTGTAGATGGCCACCTTCTTCCACTGTTCCTTCACATCGCCTTCCTCCTGTGCCTCTCTGTCCAAATTTCCCTGTTTTACAGGGACACCAGTCATATGGGGTTAGAACCCACCCGAATGACCTCTTTTTACCCTGACTACCTCTTTCAAGTTGCAGTCTCCAAATAAGGTCATATTCTTAGGTCCTGGTGCTCAGGGCTCCAACCAATCTTTTTCAGAAGGACACCCATCATGGCAGTGAAATAAAAACAGAAATCAACTGGAGGTATTTGGGCAAGTGTTCGCTTTCCTGATAAAATGAGACCGTTTTCTTCCTGCCTCGAGTGTGACTATGATAGCTACAACCTCGGCTGCCATCTCTGACTGTGACAGTGGCCCTGAACCCACTCCAGCAACCTCAGAACTCTGGACATTTTGTCACATGGCTTTGATTCAGGACTTTGAGGAGCCGTTTCTCTTATCTGCGGCTGAAAGCATTTCTAACCAGTCTAGCATCTCCTTGGATGGTCATTCGCTCCCCTGCATCCATTAGCAGACATTCTGAACCTCGTATAAGAACGTCCCCACTCATCTATCTTGCAATGTCTCACTCTGCGAGTCACGTAACCTCCGGCGAGACATGGGCACACATCCTCTACCGAAATACCTGAAGAGGCTGGGCTCCGAAGAGCCACGCTATTAGAACTGAGTGGACCACAGAGAACTGAAGACCTCAACCAGAAGAGTATTTGGAACAGGAACACGAGTGGGGTGGACAGGAAAGGGACATGGTGGGTGGAGGCAAAAAGCGGACAGGTCCAGTTACACTTCTTACTGCAGAGACAAGGGAAGGGGGACTTTCCAGGACTAGTGACATGGCCGAGCCTCGAGGAAATCCCAGGGGAACTTTCTCCATTGCTGAAATATGGTGGTGTAAAATCGCAGGCTGGATGGAAACGGGAATATCTAGTTCGGGTTTAGCAAACTCAGATGCTTCCAGGGTCCAGGCAGCAGCATGAGTGACCGAAGCCACAAGTAGACACTGTGGGGAACAGTCCCCCAGATGCAGCAGCTGTTAAGTGACCTCCCAGTCTTGATTCTGGGCTCTGGGCCCGGAATTGCTAATTCTGATTTTTCCAGAAAAGCTAAAAATCCGTTTTCTTATGTTTAAATCTCCAGGTTTTTTTTTTTTTAATTTTAAAGCAAACTGTTTTATTGATTTCTTTTTTTTTAAGATTTTATTTATTTATTTGACAGATAGAGATCACAAGTAGGCAGAGAGGCAGGCAGAGAGAGAGAGGAGGAGGCAGGTTCCCTGCTGAGCAGAGAGCCCGATGTGGGGCTTGATTCCTGGACACTGGGACCATGACCTGAGCCGAAGGCAGAGGCTTTAACCCACTGAGCCACCCAGGCGTCCCTGTTTTATTGATTTCTTAAAGATTTTATTTATTTATTAGAGAGAGAGAGAGAGAGAGGAGAGAGAGAGTGGGGGAGGGGCAGGAGAAGCAGACACCCTATGGAGCAGGGAGCCTGACGTGGGACTCGATCTTAAGACTCTGGGATTATGACCTGAGCCTAAGGCAGATGCTTAATCAACTGGGCCACCTGGGTTTTGAATGTTGGAAACTCATTAAACAATTTTGAACCATCCATGGCAGATGCTTAATCAACTGGGCCACCTGGGTTTTGAATGTTGGAAACTCATTAAACAATTTTGAACCATCCATGAGCCAAATAGAACACATCTGCAAGCTAGATGTGGTCACCAAAGTGCCACGTTGGGTCCAGCCCCACGTCACACCCAAAGGAGTAGACCACACTATAGTATCCTCTCCTTGAGTGCCTCCAATGACACAGAGTTCATTAAAAATCCACTAAAAACCCTGCACCTCCAGACATCAATCCACTTCTCTCCTACAGCTTTAGAAAGAGTGAAAGATCATTTCCTCAGTGCACCCATCCTACTTTTCCCTTTGCCTGTTTAGCGGCAACAGATACACTGGAGTCTTTCAGGGTCTCTATATGGGACGAAGAGGCAGAGGAGATAGGAATGGATGGGTGTATGTAAATATTTAGGAGGCCAAGAAGTCAGGTCACTGTGCCTTACTAGAGCTGAGGAATGAGGGAAAAAAGGAATGGAGGTTGATCTGTAGTCTCTGACTGGAGCGATCAGAGGATGATGATGCCATGTTCCAGGAAATGACGTGCGGGAGGGGAGAGGACTTGGAGCTGGGTGGGAGGAGGGGGAGCAGTAGGCTTGGCTTACAGGACGTACAGTTAAATGTGTTTGAGGGACATCCAGGCAGCCTCAAGGAATCTGGGCTAAAGATTCCTTGGTGTGGGAGCCCTCAGTGGATGTGGAGGTGTGGGAGCCCTCAGCAGATGCTGGAGCAAAAGGAGTGGGACGGCTCCCCGATGAGAAAGGAAGGGGACCAAGGACAAAACCTAGAGAATGTCAACATTTCCATGAGGGGCAAGTAGGGTAGCAGAGGGCAGATGAAGACCGCAAAGGAGATGCCAGGAAGAGATAAAGGGAAGCAGAAGAGAACAGTGTCCAGAAACTCAGAGAAGGAGGGCGGGCTGAGAAAAAGAGAACAGTCAGATGAGGACCGAAGGGAGTCTGATGGATGTAACAGCAAAGCAGATTCCGAGCTATTGCGGGGTGGAAGCCCAGCGGAAGGGACCGAAGAGTGAATACACGGAAATGAAAGTGTGCTAATCCCGCAAGTGTAGACAACACCAGAAGCTTGGCTGGAAGGTGGGGAGGAAAATGTGGCTATCGCTAGGAAGGGCGCTGGGACCCAGAGAGGGATGTTTAAAGCTATAGAGACTTGGGCATGTTTAAACTCTGGTGTTGAAAAAAAAAATCAGAGGAGAAAAGTCCAGTTGAAGATACGAGAGAACACAAGTCTAAACTCGGGTTCCTCAACCTTATATTTATACCATAAACTGCCTCCTGATAACCCCATGTCTTAGTCTGTTCAGGCTTCCAGAACAAAAATACCACGGACTGGGTGACTTAGACAACAGAAATGTATTGTCTTACAGTCAGTAAGTTCAAGAGGGAAGTTCAAGAGGAAGATGCCAGTTGATTTGGTTTCTGGTGAGGACTCTCTTCCTGGCAGTAGACAGCTGCCTTCTTGCTGCATTCTCACATGGCAGAGAGAGAGTTCTGGTATCTCTTCCTCTTCTTATAAAGGCACCAGCCCTATGGACTGAAGCCTTACCTTTATGACCTCCTTTAACCTTAATTACCTCCTTATAGGTCCCATCTCCTAATATACTGCATCTGAGATTAGAACTTCAGCACACGGGTTGGGGGGAGAGTGGAGACAACCCAGTCCCTAGCACCATGTACTTACCTATCTATCTCTTATGGGGGCAAGCTATTTGGCATTTTGTGGACCTTCCCGGAACTGCCAAGCTGAAGTTTACCTTACCTACCCCTCCTTTCTCCCCCTGCATTTTCTGTCCTCCAAGTAGGAACTCAAAGGGAGGACATTGTTAAGAGAGTTGCCTGGTGATCAAAATACAAGATATTCTTCTGAAAGGAGAAGGGAGCCTGGAGCTTCCAAGAGAAACACACTTGTCCTGAATCCTCCTGATAAATTATTTATTTATTCACCAGAGCGTTACTGAATATGCTCATGGCCAGGCACTGTGCTAGTCCCTGGGGAAAAGCAGAGACCATGATAGGCTGCTTTCTTGGACCTTATAGTCCAGTGAAGGGGCAGATAGTAATTAATCACACAGCTGTAACTGGATAGGTCATCCAGGCGAGGCACACAATGACCTGAGAGCCACTAACAGGACACTGGGCCCTGGCAGACAGGAAAGGGAAGTCTGCCCTGAGAAAATGCATCCGAGTGGGATGGGAATGATAAGGAATAAGTAGAAGTCAACTAGGTGAATATCGGAGAATATATTGGTTTTCTATGCTGCACACAGAAAATAGAAACACATTTATACAGCTTTCTTTTTTTAAATAAAAATTTACTGACTTAAAACAACACATTTATTGTCTCATAGTTTCTGTGGGTCGGGAGTCCGGGCATGGCTTTGCTGGGTCTTCGGCAAAGCTGCCATCAGGTGTGATGCGTGGCTGCATTCTCACATGGAGGGCTGACTGGGGAAGGATCCACTTCCAAGCACGTTCAGGCTTTGGCAGAACTCGTTTTCTTGTGGCAGCAGGACTCATGGAAGCTTGCTTCTCCAAAGCCAGTGAGAGCCAGAGTGACAGAGATGGAGGTAGGGAAGGACCCTAAAGTGAGTCCACTAGTGAGATGGAGTCGTACCTAACATAATCCCAGCGGGGACATTCCATCACCTTTGCCATATTCCATTGGTTAGAAACAAGTCACAGGTCCCCCCACACTCAAGGATGTGAAGGCCAGGAGATGAGCATCATGGTGGTCCCCTTAAAATCTGTTCACCACAGAGATCAACCAGGCAAAGGGAATGGCCCATGCAAAGGCCCTGTCATGAGAGGGAGTGTAGTCCATGTGAGGAACAGGAGCACAGAGAATGAGACAGAGAAACGAAGGGGCTGAGGCCAGACCATGCAGGGCCTTCCTCAAGATTTTAAGAATAATGGCAAGCCGTGGGAGAGAGAGCGGTGACATAACCTAGTGTGCATTTCCCATCAATGCTGCCCCAGGGCTTCTAGGTGAATTCAGAGTGGAAGGATGAACCCTCGTCCAAATTAAGCCGGAAGACCTAGATACGAGGAGGTGTGACCAAGACAGGTATGTCCCATAACTAGACAGAAGCTTCATGAGGTCTGTCCTTGTCCACCCCTGAACTGAGAGCTGGGGCCACACAAGGATCCGAGCAAATATTTCTGAATGAATTCGCTGATGGAGAGACGGAGGCCAGGACTCTTGCTCAGAGCCTGCATGGACAATCAGATCCCCGGAGTCAGAGGCTTTCACCCTGAATCTGACAGCATCTACTTAGTCATCATAAAAGGATTCCCACTGATGCACCTGAGTGGCTAGTGGGTTAAGCTTCTGCCTTCAGCTTAGATCATGATCTCAGGGTCCTGGAATCAAACCCCGTGTCTGGCTCTCCGTTCGGCAGGGAGCCTGCTTCCCCCCTTTTCTCTCTGCCTGCTGCTCTGCCTACTTGTGATCTCTCTGTCAATGAATAAATAAAATCTTTAAAAAAAAAAAAAAGGATTCCCACTGAGGATTTAAAAAAAAAAAAAAGAGCTCCCATTGTGTCCTGGATGGCTTAGTCAGGTGAGTGTTCAACTCTTGGTTTCCCCTCAGGTTGTGATCTCACAGATGTGGGATTGAGCCCCACATAGGGTTCTGTGCTCAGTGGAGAGTCTGCTTCAGATTCTCTCTGTCACTCATTCTCTCAAGTAAATAAGTAAAATCTTTAAACAAAAGAAAAGGGAAGGGGAGGGGAGGGAAAAGGAGAGGAGGGGAGGGGAAGGAGAGAGAGGAGAGGAGAGGAGAGGAGAGGAAACCAAACCTGGGGCTCCACCCAAAAGAGAGCAGAGCTCCCTGGGGCAGAGTACCTCTTGCTCCAACATGGCAGGCACCCATTCTTGGCTCCTGATTCTCAGGCTCTGTACATTGTACGTGCTTTGCCATTGGGCTGTGGCTGGCACAGGGCATGGCACATCATTTACTGTTTGGGTGACAGTACATTTCCATGTCAAAAGTGCTCTCTCTGGTTGGACCTCAAGCTATCAGAACCAGAACATATCACTGGATGTGGTGTGGCATTAAGTGTCCTGCCCGCTTTTTCCCTGAAGGTCTGGGGTCATACGGGGAGGACTGTACCATGAAGAATCTTCCATTTAACATTGGGATGGAGAGGGAGAAAGACAGGCAAGGCAGGTGTTGAACTGTAGTAAACAGGCAGAGAGTAAACTGACTTTGATGGAGGACTTCATTATGTTGAAGTAACCTTGAACAACCCAACCTCACTTTCTGAAGTTATAGCTACAGACTTCTGTTGGCATCACCCAACAAAACCTCCCGAGAAGGAAATGCTCAGGTTCAGCCCCTCTGGCATGCCCAACAGTCATACATGCTGCTACACCAACTGCCCCTCTTCTCCCAGCCTCCTGGCCCCCAGCACCTTCTTGGATCTGGATTGGTGCCTAATCACCTGGCTTGTTGGCCAAACCTTGGCTGCGCCTGACATGTAATCCTTAGAAGAACAGTCTGGGTATGGGTGGGGGGTCACCCTCTCCTCTTTTGGAGGACAGAATGGCTTCAAAGCTCACGGTCATACAACAGCAGGTGGGAAACCCAGCACTGGAATTAAGGCACACGAAAGCCTGTCCACTGGAGACCGTTCCTGATCACAGAGAGAGGCTAGAGAAGTTCTAGAGATACAGCAGGTGACCTTGGGCAAGCTAGCTTCTCTAAGGCTGCTCCCTCATCTGTAAAACATGCATAATAATACCTACCTTGTATGGCAGTGGGAATATAGAGATAAGATCTCTAGAAGGCCTGGTACAGCACCTGACTCAGCCCGGATGCCCATAAAAGTTATCTGTGATTGTTATCACTTTCTAACACATTCTGTCTCTTATATTTCAGGAGCTCCGGAAATGGATGCTGTTCATTGCCCAGTGCACTCAGAAATGTGACGATAAAGAACTGGTACCCAAGGGGCACCTTCACCCAAGCTGAAGGAAGAGATGTGCAGGATGGCTAGCCAGGAGCAGGAACACTAGTCCCAGCTCCATGGATCCTGGCTGCATGGCTTTAGTGAAGTCATAGCCTCTTTGAACCTGTTTCTTTATCTGTAAAACGTAGGTGAGAATAATAAGCAGCTTGCCTCCATCATAGGGCTGTGGCTCAGCTTACGTGGGATGATGGTCTGAAAGTGCTTTGAAAGGGGCAAAGTGTTATCCAAAGGTAAGGGGTGATTATCCTTACTTATGAAAATACAGATCTTGTGTGGGTGGCCTCATTACAGAGGACCGGCCTCCCTCTGCCCTTGGGGAAGGTAGAACCAGAGGGAACACGGGCATCAGATAAATGCAGGGAGAAGGAATGAGTTTTGGAAAGCCCGGGTGGCTAACCACTGAAATAGTAGACTCTAGGAAGGATATCCCCGGGTTGGGGAAACTAGGCAAGTTCCGTTTTTTGCAACCCCAATTATATCAGTGCATGTTAACCTTTCCAAGAAAGGGCTGCCCAAATGCAGTATATTTTCCATGTTTGATCAGTAATTTGCATGTTCAGTGGCAATGGGGTCACGATTGCCCTGGCAGCTTCCCAATCCTGAACCATCTAGATAACCTCATTCTGTGATAATACCCAACTAGCATATTTGAGCCATGAGACCCTCTTAGTCCCCCATGGTAAGCTCTAGGGGAGGAGGCAGAGAGGTATCTTTAAATTCTTATCTGACAAACAGACTGTGGTATATCCACGAGGACTACTACTCGGTCATAAAAAGGAATGGACTACTCAGAGAGGCAAAACGTTATGCCGCATGAAGAAGTGACATCTGAAACAATACATGTGGTCTTATTCCATTTATACAAAGTTTTAGAACAAACAAAGTGAATCAGTTGTGATAGGAAGCAAATCAGTGATTCTTACCTGGGGTTTGGGCTTTGATGGGATGGTTGATTGCAAAAAGGTTGAAGGGAACTTCTGGGTGTGATGAAATGTTCTGTATCTTGGTGTTTGCATGAATGGAAACATTCCTCAAAACTCAGAGGCAAGCACACTTTGAGAGAAGTGCATGTCAATTACACCATCATGCAACGGAGAAACAAAAATTCTCTTCTGAATGGGGAGAGCCACACGAGACCAAATGGCCCTCAACTGTCTCCTGTTTATGCCTTAGCTTCCACAGAAGCGTTTTAAAATCAGCTCAGCACGTACAGACCACAGGCTGGTTCTGAGCCAGGTCCCCGGGGAATGTGAGGCTAGGTAGTCCTTGTCCTTGCAGAGTTAGCAGTCCTGCAGGGGACCAGAAGCAGAAGCAAACAGCACCCCTGCACAAGGTGGGTACAAGGGATCTCAGTGTGCACAGCGCACTGCAGGCGCTCGGAGGGAGGGAACCGACCCTGGCTGGGGAGAGGAAAGTCAAGGAAGGTCAACCTAAATGGAGTATTGAATAAGTGTGGGCTAGAAGGGCGGGGGGCGGTGGGTAGAGGAGACCATCACTCCAGGTAGGATGTTCTTACACTCCATGGGACCTGGGGTGCCTCTATCTTGTTTACTGCCATATCCCCTCCCCCAGAAAGTACCCTACACATAGTAGGTGCTCATTAAAGATTTGTTAAAGGACAGGGGTGCCTAGGTGGCCCAGTTGGTTGAGCAACTGCTTTTGGTTCAGGTCATGATCCCAGGATCCTGGGATCGAGCCCCGCATCGGGCTCCCTGCTTGGCAGGGAGCCTGCTTCCCCCTCTCCCTCTGCCTGCCACTTCCCCGCTGTGCTCGCTCTCTCTCTCTCTCTCTCTCTCTGTGTCAAACAAATAAATGAATAACCTTAAAAAAAAAAAAGAAGGATTTGTTAAAGGACAGTATGAGCAAATATGGGAGTCTACAAACTATGGTCCGTGGGCTAAATCCAGCTGTCTAGTTCCCTGCTTTTTTATTGTCGTTGTTTAAAGATTTTATTTATTTATTTGACAGAGCCAGAGAGCACAAGCAGGGGGACGGGCAGAGAGAGAGGGAGAAGCCGGCTCCCCACTGAGCAGGGAGCCTGATGTGGGGCTTGATCCCAGGACCCCGAGATCATGACCTGAGCCCAAGAAAGACGCTTAACCATCTGAGCCACCCAGGTGCCCTGGCTGCCTGCTTTTGTTAAGAAAATCTTACTGGGGGGCACCTGGGCGGCTCAGTCATTAAGCGTCTGCCTTCAGCTCTGGTCATGATCCCAGGGTCCTAGGATCGAGCCCCACATCGGCTCCCTGCTCGGCGGGAAGCCTGCTTCTCCCTCTCCCACTCCCCCTGCTTGTGTTCCCTCTCTTGCTGTGTCTCCCTCTCTGTCAAATAAATTTAAAAAAAAGAAAGAAAGTAAGTGTTACTGGACCCACACTCATTTGTTCCCGCGTGGTCTCTGGCTTCCCTCTTGCTACAAAAATAAAGTTGAATATTTGTGACAGAGACCATCTAGCCTGCAAATCCTAGAATATTTACTCTCTGACCTCTTACAGAAAAAGGCTGCAAACCTCTGACCAAAGGCAAGAGAGGATGCCCCTGGAGTTTAACCCCTTAAGGGCTAGGAGAAAGGATATTAGAGGAGGTGAGAAGAGCAGTGGGAATGAATCCTAGTGTCCAGTTACAAAATGTTCATACACATTTCCTTACCCTTCATGGAGGATAGGCAGATTGGCGCACTCAACACCTGTTCTAACTTCCTTCTGCTGTGACTTCTCACAATGCAGAGGCTTGAAAGCTTAAAAAATGGCATTTTCATGTTTCTTTACAGCAAGACCCCCAGATGTGTGTTTCGGGGATTGGGGTTATACCAGCAGATGCCTTCACACAGAGCTTGAATTCAGAACTGAGTTAAGTGGGGAGGGAGGTGCAGCGTTGTTGCCCCAGACATCCGTTATCTGGATGGATCTAGCAGGTCTGGTGTGGCTTTGAAGCCACCAGTCCGACAAGAGCTCCGTGATCCCTCATCGGGGCTACAGTGGGGCTGGCGGCTGGGCCAGTAGCTGCTTACTCCCCAGCCTCCTGACTCCGGTCCAGGTAGTGGCTCTCCCGGAGGGTCAGTTCTACAGGGTTCTGAGGGTCATTCCTGGAGGTCCAGCCTGGACCCCCCCTCCTGGAGCACACCCAGTTTGTTTTAAGCACCCACTCCTCTGAATAAACCTCTTCTGTTACTACAACAGACTCCTAACTGATAGACTGTTTAAAAACATGTGTCGTGTTCTTTAAATGAAACCAGGGAAACATACACGTTTAGCTATTATTGTTTTCCCATTAGACACCCCCCAAAGTGACACTGGAGGAATTTTTTTTTTTAAAGCACAAACCCATAAGGACTAAGAAGTCAAGACAGGATATGGCCAAGGACCAGAGAGAGCAACAACATTCTGGAAGCTGGAATGCAGACAGATGTAGGGCGACTGACCCAACAGAGTGGGAAAGTGGGGCGGGGGGAGCAGCTAAGAACAGAAAGACCAGTTTTTATCAGCATTCCAGGAAGGCTCACGGATCCATGGCTCCAGGTACCTCTGGGGTCAAGGATGCAAGGTATGGCTGGAGAGAGAAAGACTGGCTTAAAGTCTTTAAAAGGAACAGCTTGGGGGCACCTGGGTGGCTCAGTGGGTTAAGCCTCTGCCTTCAGCTCAGGTCATGATCTCAGGGTCCTGGAATGGAGCCCTGCATCATTGGGCTCTCTGCTCAGCAGGGAGCCTGCTTCCCCCACCTCCCGCCACCCCTCGGCCTGCCTCTCTGCCTACTTGTGATCTCTAATAGATAAATAAAATCTTAAAAAAAAAAAAAAAAAAGGAACAGCTGGAACCCCCACATCTCTTCCACTATCCAACCCAGCCAAGGACCTTTCCCTCCAGGACACCCACAGGGGATGGGAGGTTTACCTTTGAGAGAAGTGGAACAAGAGATAGAGCAGGACTTGGGGACACCTGGGGCTTCAGAGACACACTCCATGTGTGGCTTCGGGAAGATGCTGGAGTAAAAGAAAGTGAGTCTGTATTCTGAATGGAGAGAGTCCCTACTCCCTGCCTGGCCCCAGCTTGGCTTTCAGAACCCAGGCCCCAGTGTCCATTTCCCAGGCAGGAAAATAAAGGCTGCTTTTTGGGGAACACGACCAGCAGAAGATAAAATATCTATAGATACTGACATTTGGGGGATATTTCCCAGGCAGGAAAATAAAGGCTGCTTTTTGGGGAACACGACCAGCAGAAGATAAAATATCTATAGATACTGACATTTGGGGGATACTGACTCCCCCCCCCCCGAAATAGCTGGTCTGGATCTGATGACTGCACAGACACTCTCACCCTGAGACAAGCCTCCCTCCTACCTCAGAGTGTCCTTTAAGTATGTCAGCCCCTCGTGAACGGACAGCCGAAGATCACTGGGAATGTGGGAGATGCTTCTAACCTGAAAAGGGGCTTAAAAACAGGTAGAGAAAGTAAACCCCAGGAAACAGAGACAAAGCAAGTTGGAAAAGACAACTCTAGAAGACTCCAATATTTCAGGGAGATAAAAGGCAGTGCATTGTGCTAGACTGTTACATTGGTGGTTCCCAGCGAATTCTGTCTCCCAGTGAGTGGGCTCCTGTCTTCTTCTCCATTGCTTCTGGGCTTGGCCACCTGATTTCTTTAGCCAAAGCAACGCTAACAAGTGTGGTACAAGCAGGAATTTATCAGTGCTTGCACACTGGGCTTCTCCTCTTAAAACACTTATAATCTTTGTGACCTTGGGCAAGTGAGGTGGTTTTAAAATAAGTCTCCCTTCAAATGGAGGAAACTAATTCCCTCCCCAGAGAATGTTGGCCTTACTTGGTGACTCAATTCTAATGAACAGAATGCAGAAGTAAAGACATGATAGGTGACTGTCAAGGCCAGGTCGGGAGATTCCCTGTAACTCATTCCTTGTTCCCTCCCACAGTGCAGTCACTCAGGAAGATGCCAGCTGCCGTGTCACAAGGACATGTCACTTCAGTGGTTCTGGAGAGGTCCACACAGTGAAGAGCTGAGGCCTCCTATCCCCTACCATGTGAATGAACTTGGAAGCAAATCCTCTGACCCCAGTCAAGCTTTCAGATAAGTACAGACCTGGCAAACAGTCTCATTGCAACCTCAAGAGAAAGTGGCTTTCACGTTCCTCACCTTCAAAGACTGAGATCACAAATATGTATTCTTTTAAGCCACAGGTTTTGGAGTAATTTGTTTTGTAAGGGATTCGACTCCTTTGAGCCTCAGTTCCCCGTCTGTAAAAAGGTTATAATAATGGGGGCTACTCTATAGGGTTGTTGTCAGGAATATATGAAGCATCAATTACTTAAAATGGTGAGACACTGCACATTAGTTGCTATCACATTTACTGCTTAGTTGCTTCTAAAAGTACTCATGCCAACCTATGATGGTCTCACTTCCTTGAGTTCCTCATCTGGGAGTACATTTCCCCAGAGAATGTCAGGTTAAGAATGTCATTTCCCCAGAGAATGTCAGGTTAATTGCCAAGACAATTCAATGGCGAAAGAGTAGCTTTCTCAACAAATGGTGCCACACGGACTGGTTATCCACATGCAAAAGAATGAAGCTGCACCCCTACCTCACTCCATATATAAAAATTAACTTGAAATGGAGCCAAGACCTAAAAGAGCTAAAATTATAAACCTCTTAGAAAGAAACACGGGCATAATTTTTTGTGATCTTCGATTAAGGAATGGTTTCTTAGATAGGACACCAAATGCACAAGCAACCAAAGGAAAAAAATACAAATAGGACATTATTGAATTAAAAGCTTCTGTGCTTCGAAGGTTACCATCAAAAAAGCAAAAAGAGAGAATGAATGAAATTATTTGCAAGTCATGTATCTGATGAGGTTCTAGTTTTTGGAATATTTATAAAGAACACTTAAAACTCAATAGAAGACAAATAACCCAATTTTCAAATGGGCAAATTATGTGAATAGACATTTCTCCAAAGAAGATATATTCTGGAACACCAATAGGTACATGAAAAGATGCTCAATACTATTAGTCATCAGGGAAATGCAAATCAAAACCACAAAGAGATACCTCTTCACACCCACTAGGATAGCTATAATCAGGTAGACAGCTAATAACAAGTATTGGCAGAGATGTGGAGAAATTGGAACCTGTATGCACTGTTCATGAGAATGTGAAATGGTGCAGCCACTCTGAAAAACAGCCTGAAAGTTCTCCAAGTGGTTAAGGCTACAGTTAAAATTCCATCCCTAGGTAAATAACCAAGAGAATTGAACACATATACTCATACAACACTTGTACACAAATGTTCATAGCAGTGCAATTTGTAATAGCCATTAAAAGGAACAAAGTACTGATATGTGCTACCCATAGTTGAAATTTGAAAATGTGCTAAATGGAAGAAACCAGTCACAAAATAGGGAAACCTATATAAACAGAAAGTAGATTAGTGGTTGCCTAGGGCTGAGGAGGTTGGAGGTTAATGTGAGCAACTGCTAATGGATACCGAGTATCTTTTCAGGGTGAAAAAATGTTCTGAAAGTAGATAGTGGTGATGATAGTTGAATGACTTTGTGAATTTACTAAGAACCACTGAATTGTATGTTTTATTTTATTTATTTTTAAAGGATTTTATTTATTTATTTGACAGAGAGAGACACAGCAAGAGAAGGAACACAAGCAGGGGGAGTGGGAGAGGGAGAAGCAGGCTTCCTGAGGAGTAAGGGGCTGGATGAGGGGCTCAATCCTAGGACCCTGGGATCATGACCTGAGCCAAAGGCAGATGCTTAATGACTGAGCCACCCAGGCGCCCCTGAATTATATATTTTAAAAGGATAAAGTTGATGGTAAATTATTATATTTCAATAAAGATGTTACACAAGAAAAGAGCAAGTTTTCAGAAAGGGTGTGAAAAAATTAGTTGAGCGTTTTGGTTTTTTTTAGGGTACTCTAGAGATGAAATCCATGCATACGTGTACATACACAACCACATGCACATGTGCACACACTCGTTTATTTTCAAACCAGAAACCAGAATAGGTGACTATGATACCTTCTATCTAGGGAAAGAAGACACCAGCGCTCCTCAGCACGCCCTTCCTAGGAGACAATTGTTAAACCCTTTATATGCTTAATTCACAGGAGTACTCAGTGAGGTGATGTGTTATTTATCTCCATTATATGGATGAGGCTCAGAGAGTGTACGTATCTTGCCTGGGGTCACCCAGCTGTTAATGGAAGAGCTTCTTTCTGTTCTCCAGGCAGCCTGTCAAAATGAATTAAAATCGGTAGATACTTCCCTATCTCTGCCTCTGCAATTTCTTTCTTTCTTTTTTTTTTTTTTAAGATTTTATTTATTTATTTGACAGACAGGGATCACAAGTAGGCAGAGAGACAGGCAGAGAGAGTGGGGGAAAGCAGGCTCCCCATCGAGCAGAGAGCCCGATGTGGGGCTCAATCCCAGGACCCTGGGATCATGACCCGAGCCAAAGGCAGAGGCTTTAACCCACTGAGTCATCCAGGCACCCTCTGCCTCTACAATTTCAGAATTGTACCCTGGTGGCAACCTTATTTACTTCATTTCATTTCATATTCCAACCGAATCTCTGGCCAGAAAGATCTCCCCGTTCTTCCCAGAACACACCAATATCTATAATCAAAGAGAGATCAAGGAGGGGTTGTGTTGTAATCACACACTTTGCAAGCTTTACACAGATGTAAACTAGTATCTTAGCTTTTCTTTCCTCTAGAAAGTGCCTCCTTCTCTCTCTCTCTCTCTCTCTCTCTCTTTTTAAAAGATTTATTTACTTACGTAATCTCTACACCCAAGGTGGGGCTGGAACTTAGAGTTGCAAGCTCTGCCACCTACTGAGCCAGCCAGGCACCCTGTGCTTGTCTTGACATATGCAAAACCACAAAATCAGTGCCATGTCATGCTCTGGCCCAACCTGACCACCAATCACAATATTTGCTTCCCTGTGTTAAGTTCTTTTGCTTGTGTCTTTACTAAGTAATTGTTTGGTGCTCTCAGTAGTGAGGTAGTGGCTGTTTTACTTGGGCTGTACACTCAATATCTCTTAGCCTCAATTTCCTTATTCAAAAAATGGGAATGAGGGTACTTACGTTGGTGGTACCCATGATTCTCCTTCCAATTCCATTTTGGGTACGTTGTGGGCAGAGACAATGCTACCTAGAGCAGCAGTTCTCAAAATGTGGTCTGGAAATCCCTGGGGGATGGAGAGGGGTTCCCTGAGGCTCTTTCCAAGATTCTGTGAGGGTTTCCCTTTTCAACTGCATACCTGCGTGAATCTGGGTTTCCTTCACATACTTGAATCAAAATAACACATCACAACAGATCGAGTGCAGAAACAGATGTGAGGCTCCAACTGTCTTCTATGAAGCAGACTTTAAAATGCTTGCCAAGATGTAAAACAATGTCACTGTTCTCAGTAATTTCTTTTTGTTTTGGAAAATACAATTTTTAAAATAAAAGTATGTTAACATGTAATGACATTACTTTATAAATTAACGACGATTTTTAATATTCTCAGTTTTAATTTCTAACACAGTAATTACCAATAGATATAATCCACACAAAGAAAAGCTGGGATCCTCAGTAATTCTTAGGAATGTAAACTTTGAAAAGTCTGAGAACCCTTAAGAGGGAACAGTAGCGTTCCAAATCGAGATTTTTCAGGTACCTCGGGTTCTTACCCTTACCCTGTGTTTCAGTTCCTTTCTAACACAGTTCTCATCCTTATGACACGGGTAGCTATTAATCTCTTTGTTTCCTTAATGTTTATATGTTGCATATAATGTTGTATGTTATATGTTATATGTAGGGACTGTTTCTGGAGGGATATACGAGTATACAGCTGGTACCAGTGGACCCCTCAGGAAAGAAGAATTTGGAAACTGGGAGACAGTGGTTTAACCTTTCAGCTCTGATTTTTTTTCTAATACATGGAGCATTTATCACCTACACTTAATACGGAGCAATTAAAAGTAAAATTACATTTTTTGGATGGCTAGAAAACAGAAGTTGGCTAAAGTAAAGTGGTGCTAACCGGCAACCAGAAAAAAAAAAAAAAAAAAGAAAGAAAAAGCCCACCTAAGTTTTCTGCGCCTACCTTCTCCCGACTCAGAAACACTTGGCATAGACTCCCCAAACTAGCGTCGGGCCCGCGGGGCTTCAGTCCCTCCCCGCCCGCGGTCCCGCCCCCAGCCTCGCCCCGCCCCCTAGCGGCCTCGCCCCGCCCCCTGCGACGTCACCTCCGCCTACCCGCTTCCCCGAACTCCCTCTGGCTCCCGCCTTCACCCGCTTCCGGTCGTCGTCGTCGCCGCTGCTGCCGCTGCTGCTGCTGCTGGGGCTGCTGGCGGAGGCCGGAGGATCGGGCGGCGGCGGCGGCGGCTGAGAGGGCGGCGGCGGGAGCGGAGCGGGACGAGGGAGCGAGAGGAAACGAGCGAGGAGCGAGCGGAGCGCGCCCAGCCCCGCCCGCCCTTCCGCTCGCCGGAGCGGCCGCAGCAGCCCGGGCCCCCAGTCGCCGCCGCCGCCGCCCGCCCGCCCGCCCGCGGGACAAAGCCCTAGAGCCCGCGCCCAGAGCCATGTCCTCGTCCGCCGGCAGCAGCCACCAGCCCAGCCAGAGCCGCGCCATCCCCACCCGCACCGTGCCCATCAGCGACGCCGCGCAGCTACCTCATGACTATTGCACCACGCCCGGGGGGACGCTCTTCTCCACCACGCCGGGAGGTGAGCGCCGGCCGCCCCGCCGCGGCCCGGAGCCTGTAGCCCGTTTCCTCTGCCGCGTCCCCGCCTGCCTCCCACCGCAGGCGTTTAACTCAGGGCGTGTCCAAGCGGGGCCGCCTCGGCCCGCGCAGCTCCGCCAGAGCCCCCCTCCCCCAGCTCCGCCAAAGCCCTTGGGAGGCTGCTTTCGGAACCTTAACTTCGCATTCTCTCTTGGCTGCAACTCTTCAGCGCGCGCCCACTCGGGGAACGTGGCTCTCCCGTCGCTGGGTGGGGGGAGCCCTTGTTCCCGTTTCGTGGCAGCTTTCTGCGCTCGACCCAGTTTTCTCCCTCCACCCCCCACCCCCGCCTCCTGGGCAAATTCGTCTTGCACTTGGCCTTGCTCTCGTTCTGCATTACCTCTGCCTCTTGCATGTCGTGCATTTGTGCACATTAATGGTTGACTTTGGAGCTCTCTCCCGGGCCTTTTTAGAAAGGAAGCTGGGCAGAGTAATTTGCTGCTGGGACTCTGCGATGACTTGTTTTGCTGCTTTTAGAACAGCAGGAGGAGGCTGGAATGCAGAGTTTGGACGCCTCGCCCAGCGTTATCCTGCTTTGACAGCATTGTTTACTTGCTGGACGGGGCCCCACGAGGGGCGGGGGGAGTCCCCAGGCCCAGGCTGGGGGAGAGAATGAGAGAGTGATAAAATAATATTCAAGTAATAGCCAAGGGAGAAGACGTGGGGGTAGTAGAGCGCTGGCAGCTTTAACGATAGGTTTTTGGCGGTGACGCTCTTGGGGATAGATGAGGAAGGCCATTGTCAAGAAGGGCAGCCGGATCGGTGGGATTGCTCGATTCTGGGGAAGGGGCAGCGCAGGGAGAGTTTCCCCGAGCATTGCTTTTCCAAGTGTGACCAGGAACTGTTTACAAGGAAGAACACTGGAGTGGAGGTGAACCATGTTGAGTTGGTCTGGGGAAAGGGAACTCAAAGGTTGTGTGTCAGCTGACTGGGCTGTTCTCCAGAGGGAGGAGACTGGGGAGGGATCCTGTGGGACCTTATTGAAGGGGTTGGCGCTTCATTTTAACTTGGGAACTTTGCGTTCTTTTGGTGTTGGGGTGGCCTCTCCCTAGAGGGTTGAACTTTGCTGGCAGCCCCTGGCGAAGAAGATGGCTAGCTTCGTTCCTGTGGGCCGGGCTCACCAGCTCGTACTACAACCAATCGGGTGCGCACTTAGGCCCAGCCATCCTTGAATTGATTGCACAACAGCAAGGCCCACAGAGTAGGAAGACTTGCCAACAACAAGGGATAAAAACTGAGGAGAGAGCTCTGCAGATGAAACGGTCCAGGCCACTCTACAGAGGAATCCGTCCAGGACGGGGAGGGGTGGCTGCCTTGAAAGACTTTAAAATGACCCATGCAGAAGTTCACCAATATTTTTGGATAGCTGGGCTTCAAGAGGCTTTAACTTTGCAGGACAGTGGGATGGCTTGGTGAGGTGGCTTGCCTCACTGGAGAGCCCTCCCTCCGGACCTGATCTGTTCAAGGCCAGCCCCCGAGTATGCCGCCATTGTGCTTTCTGATGTTGAAAGATTTTGGCAGACCAGTATCTGCTCCAGATACAGTTGTCCTGAACTTGAACTGACAGCTTTTTTTTTTTTTAAGATTTTATTTATTTGAAACAGAGAAATCACAAGTATGCAGAGAGGCAGGCATAGAGAGAGAGAGGAGAAAGTAGGCTCCCTGCTGAGCAGAGAGCCCGATGCGGACCTCGATCCCAGGACCCTGAGATCATGACCTGAGCCGAAGGCAGAGGCTTAACCCACTGAGCCACCCAGGCACCCAGAACTGACAGCTTTTAAGAAGTGGATATTGTTTTCCAAGGTGATAGGAAGGGGTTTGTAACTTTCTGCAGAATTCTTGGTGGCACTGGCCAGTAAATGCCCACGCTACCAGCTGTTGAGAACATATCATGGTTTATAACTGCACTGAGCTATTACTTATGTGGGAAAGGAACTAAACTTTTAGCTATACATTAATCATTATTCCCCTGCCAGAAGAGCCACAGAAGGAGTACCTTTTGGGCGTATTTCAAACAGCCAAGCTACCTTGCTTTTAAAATAAGGGCATAGTCTTTAAGCATTGCTTTAAAGATAGAAACCTGTCTCATAGTGTGGATTAGTTCCTGAAATGCTTGGAAAGATTCTGCCAGTGATACTGATTGATTTACCCTTCCTTCCAACTTACAATCACTACTGCTTTCTCGAATATCACTTAACCTGTCTCCAGATAGTTTCTGTACACAGTCTTTTGTTTCAGATTTAAATGGTTGCCATCTTAGCTCATCTATGATATTGAACTTATATTTATGGGTAAAGCAGATTGTAATCTTTGGATTTTTAACACGGAGACTTACATAATGTGTTTGTAGGCTACAGTACTGTTGGGCTTGGATTTAATCACGATTAATTCAGTGCTGTTTAGATGCACGGTAGTTACTGATTTAATTTTTCCCCCTTTGGAAATTTTTCCCCTCCTGTGGTGGTTTGTTCATCTCTCTTGTTACATTCCTCTCTCTGCCACTGTGTAATTGAGCCAGGAAAAGATAGTTTGTTACTTGGTCTCTCCTTCAGGTACCTGAATTAATGTGATTAGGTATTTTAAGTGAGTTTTGTGGGCCTAGTGCAGTGCTTTGCGCAAAAGAGAACCACAGACAAAAGTAGGAAATGCGGCCCTTGCTCAGTGATCTTAAGATATTGAAGGGGGCTGGGGACTGAGATTTTTTTGTTCTAGAACAACAACAACAAAATATAGAATCCAATGCTAACATACATTTCAGGTGTGAAAACATTTGGAAAAATGATAGTAAGCTTGCTTTGGAAATCTCTACTTAGTGGGAAGGAAGGGGATTAGTTTGTCCTGTCTTTAACTTCTGGAAACCTTTTGGAGTGTCATGCACATGTTGCAGCGTTCCAGGATAACAGTTGATGTGCTTAATGCCCTAAGTGATCAGACTGGGCAGGGACATTCACAACATAGTAAACTTAGAATTTCTTCTCCTTTGAGAGTCCTTTGTTTACTGGGGATCAGAGGTTACAGCCTATCCCTTGGGAAGGTTTCTCAAAACCGCCTTCTCATGGTTTAGGAAATGAGAGGTGGGTGGAAACACACTTGCTCTGACCTTTGGATTTCTCAGCTTGCTAGAAGAGAGTGCTTACTTGTTTTCATTGTTGAGGAGGAGGAAGATTTTTGTTGAGTAAATTCAAGGCAAAACAAAAACAAAAACAAAATGCCCTTGGATTTTATGTTTTATCTGCCTGTGGAGGAGTGAGGACTATATTTGGTTCTTCCTTTGGAAAAGCTACATCTAGCCTTAATGGAAGGGAAAGTTACCGTAGTTGTCCTCACTTTTGTAACACTCTGGTTAGCTGGAAGGGACCTAATGCTTTCGTAAGTTCTGAACTTTCTCCTTCTGGGAATGTTGTGTTCTGGGAAATGAGCAGAAATAGAACTCTTTTAGCCTTTCTTTCTGCCTTTCTTTTGCTGCATAATATCCTCATCAGCTATGGAAAAGTGCTGTTGCCATAACAAGAGCACCAGAGGGGAACTAACTGATGGTCTAAAATCTTATTCGTGCTGCTACGTCTCCTCTCTGCCAACTGGAGAGTTGCTGGGATTGGTTCATTGGGTCAGAATTACCTGTCGGCCATTGGAAAGGTCTGGAAATAAAGGAGAAAGTAGGAAGAAGGGAAAATAAAAAACTTGGCGTGACCTATAATAAAATAAGAGTATTGGTGAGGAGTGCTCTAAGTTTTGACCTGGTTCCTTTCCTGGGAGATGAATAGAGCTCTATGTGGATATGGGGAAGGAAGGTCAGTTTCTGACTGTTGTGAAATTTCTAACTCCATGACCTTGGGTTGTGTTTATTCTAGGCCAAAATCTTCTGAACCAACAAATGTACTTATTTGGATGGTTTAATTTGAAGTTAATAAAATTTCTTGAATGTATATAGCATAGTCCCTGGATTCATGATTTAAACCAAGCTACTTGGTCTTGAAGAGACCCTTAATCTTGAATGACTCAGACTTATGACTGAAGTCTTAACAATTTTATAAGAGGGGGTCTTGCAAAGGGGCACCTGGATGGCTCAGTAGGTAGAGCATGTGACTCTTAATATCAGAGTCGTGAGTTCAAGCCCCATGTTGGGTGTGGAGCCTACTTTAAAAAAAAAAAAAAAAGAAGAAGAAGAGGAGGAGTCTTGCATAGTTTGGCTGCATTGTAGGCATCATTGTGTGTATAAAAATGTGCAGTTAATGTGGGGTAAGCTAGTACATCTGGTTGGAGAAGACAGCCTGTGAGTAGCAGAACTTTTTCTTGGCTTCCAAGTCTTTTGATGAACAGTGTAATATTTAAAAGATTTTTGTTACTCCATTTATAATAGAACAAAAGTCAGCTGAGAATTGCAGTCATTCACCTTACTGAATAGGCAAGGCCTAGACTCCATTTTCAGATTTGTTCCTTGTGGAACTCCATTTTGTGAAAGCCCCTTAGAACCTGTGTTTTAACAGGCAGCGGCTGTCCATCCCATGAGTGGCTAGTTTTTAAAGGTCCCCTACACATTCTTTGAAGGCAAAAGCTCAGAAATCCCTGAGAGTTTACTTCTAAGTAAATAATCATACAGATCTTCAGGATGAGTGCCCTGACAAACAGAAGCTGTTCTAGTCATTGAGTGTTTTAAGAAAGTAAAAACTTGGGGCGCCTGGGCGGCTCAGTGGGTTAAAGCCTCTGCCTTCAGCTCAGGTCATGATCCCAGGGTCCTGGGATCGAGCCCTGCATCGGGCTCTCTGCTCAGCGGGGAGCCTGCTTCCTCCTCTCTCTCTGCCTGCTTCTCTGCCTACTTGTGATCTCTGTCTGTCAAATAAATAAATAAAATCTTAAAAAAAAAAAAAAGAAAAGAAAGTAAAAACTTGAACAAGCAAGGACAAATGAACTGGAGAAGGCAGTTCCATCCGTGTAGGTTCCATGGGTTTTTTAGTAGACAAGACCATGTCATCCGTAAATAGTGGTAGTTGTATGTCTCCTTGTTCTTTCTGAGTGCCTTTTATTTTTTCCTGCCTAATTGCTCTGGCTAGAACTTTAACTACCATATTGAACAGAAGTGGCAAGATAGTGTGAACAGATTGCCTTGTTTTCAGTATTAAGAAAATATCTCGTCTTTCTCCATTAGGTAAGATGTTAGCTGTGGGTTTTTCATAGATACCCTTTATCAGTTTGAGGAAATTCCCTTTTATTCCTAGTCTGTTGAGTGTTTCCATCATGAAAGGGGGTTGGATTTTGTCAAATGCTTTTTTTTTTCCCCCACTTACTGAGTTGGTTGTGTGATTTTTGTTTTTTATCCTGTCGACATGGCATACATGTCAATTGATTTTTGGATGTTGAACCAGCCTTGTATTCTTGGGAAAAATCCCACTTGGTCATGGTATGTAATTGTTTCTATGTGTTGCTGAATTTGCTGTGCTAATATTTGGTTGAGGATTTTTGCATCTCTGTTCATAAGGGGTATTAGTCTGTATTTTTCTTATGATGTCTTTGGTTTTAGAATCAAGGTAATACTGGCCTCATTCACTTCTAATTATTTTAGAAATGGCCTGCTGTTAATAGCAAAATTGCCGCCTATTTACTGGTGAAGGTAGACCATTGCTGTCTAGGTGTTAAGAGACACTTTTCAGAAAGTGTGAGAAGTTGTGATTCTTCATGTTAAGATGCATAAGTAATCATTTGGGCCTCAGAGGAGCCCATGTTACCACCAGAGACTTTATGTTCGAGTCAGGCTGTTTTAGGTTGAAATGAAACTATTCTCTGGTCAGATAAATTCCTAGAATCGCGAATAGGCAGCAGGTAAAAACAGTGACCTAGACCAGGGATTCTCCAGTAGACTCTTGCCTCTCATCAAGACTTTGTTGTTAGACTTCAAGCTCCTTACGTGAAAAGTGGGAGATGTTAGTAGGTAGGCATTATTTTTATTTTTTTAAATAAGTGCCCAAGAGCAGGGAAATTTGGATGAAATTTGGAAGAAACACAGTTGAAATGAAAGCCAGGTTTGAATCTGAATGTTTTCCCCATACCAGTAGCAGTGATCCTTTGTTAATTATTAGTATTACAGACAGAGCGTAACCACGTCTGTGAAATCTAATCCAAAGAATTGATCCAGGACACAGTCAGCAACCTGGCAGAGCCAGTCAGTTTTTTCCTGGAATCAGAGCAAGGCATTTTTGTAGAGATGATTTATTTCGGGATAAATGTTCAAGCCCAAGTAGAAGTGGGTATATTTGAGGGGCGTCTGGGTGGCTCAGTCGGTCAAGCATCTGCCTTTGGGGGAGGGGCGGTCATGATCTCAGGGTCCTGGGATTGAGCGCGTGTCTGGCTCCCTGCTAAGCAGGGAGTCTGCTTGTCCCTCTCCCTCTGTCTCCCTCCCTCCCCCCTCAAATAAATAAATAAAATCTTTAAAAAAAAAAAAAGAAGTGGATATATTTGATGTACTTTATTTTGACCCAGATTTTCAGAAGGTCAAGGCTAGACAAACTTAAAATCTTTTGACATTTATTGATTAGTTTGTGGTTCATACACCATTTTGGACCTGGTACTCCCTAAAAAGATCATCTTTTCAACTCAGAGTGCAGCTGAGACTCCCGGAGAACAAGGTTTGCCTAGCGTCCCTAGCTGCTTTGTGTTGGTCTCCTGACTCCTGGGGCACTATGTGTCCCTTCCATAAATACTTTTAACTTCTCTGGATATTAGTTTCTTCATGTCTAAAATGACAGGCTTCTGCCAGATGTTCTCTCAGCCTCTTCTAACACCAGACCTTCAGAATAGGAACACAGTCGTTACCAACTTCCTTTTCAGCCCAGGCGTATGTTCTGTGACAGCCGTGTCCCAAGTGACTGCACCAGGAGCCATCCTTGGACAGTATCTTGGAGATCATTGCTTCTGCTTACTGGAACTTGAAGTTAAACAAAGGAGAGTAGAATTGGCTTTTCACAAACTTTAGACGTCTCCCATTTGCCCTGGTACTTTGCTCATACTAAGTTAGAGGATCCTGAGCCTCCAGTCACGTACCGTTGACGTAAAAAATTGTCCCTCTTGATTTTATTAGCACTTCAGGGATTTGATTGTCGCACACACTGAATGGAGGGGGCTGGCTTAGGCAGCTTTTAGTTTCCTCTGGGTTATCGGCATAGGGCTTTTTAGGAATCTGCTTTTCATCCAGAGTCTCCACGAAGCATAGATGTTTAAGCAGACATTTCAAAACAAAACAAAAAGCAGTCATTTCTTTTAAGTGGCAGTGTTGCAAGTCCCAGGATATGCACCAGGCCTACCAGTCATGGCTTCCTGCAGTGTCTGGTCTGGTGTGCATCTGACCCAGTTCCGGCCAAATGAGATGTAGAGGAAAATGTGCCGAGGGTTTGCTGAGAAGGATTTTCTCTTGGATGGAGAGTGTCCACTGAGGGAAGCCCTGTTTAATTCCACACTCCGCCTTTCTCCTTGCACACTTGTGTGGGGATGTAGGTCCATCTTAGCCTTTGGAAGATTTTTGTCACCAGCTTACTCAATCAAGCTGTGCAATCTGGGCAAGTTACTTGAAGTTTCTTGCTCTGAGCTGTCATTTTGCATGAGTGGATGCTTAATTCTATATAGGAGGCGGCCACAGTTACACAGAACTTTATGCTGGGGACCCTGTGAAAGTATAGTTACGACTACCCTGTTCAGTTAACCACATGACAGCGGGCTTTCTCTAGGTGGTTTAATTTGAAGTTAATAAAATTTCTTGAATGTATATAGCATAATCCCTGGATTAATTATTTAAACCAAGCTACTTGGTCTAGAAAGAGACCCTTAGTCTTGAATGACCTTGTTTATGTACTAACCATCTTGGTAAGCATAATTTTGGGCCTCTTTTATTGGTCTTCTTGTTCCTTGCCGTTTTGAAAATTACCAGTGTTTTCATCAAAGGGTAGAAGCTTTTTTCCCCCTTCTTCCGTTCACCAAAGGAATTCTGTTGTACTCTCATAATTTCCTGGTAGTGTCAGCATCTAGAAAGCAATAGAGTCAAGGTATTAGATTTATCTTTCTATCTATCTGGTCATTAAGGCATGAAGAAAATTTATAAATATCTAATGTTAAAAAATTTTAAAGTTCTTATTTGTTCTGAAATCCAAACACATAGACTGAAGTAATATATGCACATTTAAAAAATAAGATGGTAAGGGACACCTGGGTGGCTCAGTCGGTTAAGTAGCTGCCTTTGGCTTGGGTCATGATTCCAGTGCCCTGGGATCGAGTCCCGCATCGGGCTCCCTGCTCAGCGTGGAATCAGCTTCTCCCTCTCCTGCCCATGTTCCTACTCTCTCCTAACAAATAAATAAAATCTTAAAAAAAAAAAAAGGTAAGATGGAAAAAGTAAAACAGAAGCACGTAAAATGCCAGTAGACAACTACTTTTAATGGTTTCTGTTTCTGGTGCTTTTATTGGTTACTGCTGGTGCTGTATGTACACCATAATTTCTTGGCTTGTTAACGTTAGATAATACCATTAATTCCCTATCACAAAAAATGAGTAATCTCGAACACTTTCATTACTTTCTCCCTTTCATTTCCGCTCCTCTCCATTTACCAGTTTTTGTAAATTGTGTTACCGGTTCTTCTGATAGCTATCTTCAAAATGTAAAATAATAGAGTCAAAATCTCTGTCACAATCTGTCAGCTTAGCTCTCTGCTATATAAAATTGTACCATCCCTTCTGGCTCTAATTCCCTGGTAGGTCAACTTCCCCATTATTTTGACAGTATCAGGGAGGGCATATAACATTTACATACTCTCCTGTAAGTATTCTTCCTCGCTCTTTTTATAGTTTGATCACAAACAGTGAAATCTGGCATATAGCATATATGATATTTTGGTTCTTAGCTTTTCAATATAAAACCAAGGGACATGATTATTTTCATAGGAAAGGAAATAGAAAACTCACTGGAAGGAAAAGCATCCATTGTCAAGGTGAAATAGAGAATTCCCCCTTTTTTTTTTTTTTTAAACACTGTCAATTGATCAAAATCGTGGTCTTTTTTTTTTTTTTTTTTTGTACTTACTTATTTCTCGAGAGAGCATATGCACAGGGGAGGGGCAGAGGGAGAAAGTGAATCTCAAGCAGACTGCTGAGCACAGAGTTCCACTCAGGGCTTTATCTCACAACCCTGAAACCTTGACCTGAGACAAAATCAAACTGTCAGATGTTTAACCGACAGCCATCCAGGCGCCTCGCAGCCCATTTTAATATGTTATATTCAAGGTATGGGTTTCTTATATGGTTTTTTGTTTTCCTTCTTCAGGAATTTATATTAACTCATTTCTGGTTACTTGTGGCTTCATTGGTTGACATGAAATTGGCCTGACAAGTGTGGCGGGCTGTTTGGATGAAATGTGGATTACCAGGAAGTTCTTGCTTTAGAAAATAGATGTCTCTGCATACACGTGTGTAAGAGACCTTGAATATTGTAGCGCTTTTTTTTGTTTTTATCTTGGAATAAACATAATCTCATGGTAAACACAGTATATAACAAGGGAAACAAAGGGTTTTTTTCTTGCCACTTTATTTATAGTTGAATCTTAATGTTTTTCTTTGAGTAGTTTTGATTTTTTGAATGGTCAGGTTCTTTTGAATCACACTATATATCCTCAGTTGCTGACAGGCTGATTCCCCATTTTTGCTCTGTATCTGCTACAATGAAACTTTTTTTAGCTTTCAGGTATCTAAAATCCAAACACCTAAAATGCTATCCTTTTGTATTCCTATTTTCCCTGGCCATATTTGAGAACCTTAGTGACGACCCTTAAGACTCCGGTTCTTCAGAGTGTCTTCTCTTCTGAATTAATTTGCTTTATTTGCATTCACAACCAAATGTACTTTAGGAATCCACAAAAAAACTATTAGAACTAATTGAGTTTAGCAAGGTTGCAGAATACAAGAATGGTATACAAAAACCGATTGCATTTCTATACACTTTCAGTGGACAATGCAAAAATGAAAACAGTTCCATTTCTAATCACATAAAATAATAAAATATATAGGAATAGATTTAATGAAAGGAGCACAACACTTACACTGTGGAAGCTACAAAACATTGAAAGCAATCGGAGAAGACCTAAATAGATGGAAGGCATTTTCCATGTGTGGATTGGAAGATGGCATTGTTGAGATGACTGTATTTCCCAGATCTACACGGTCAACACAATCCCATCAAAATCCCAGCTGGCTTCTTTGCATAAGTTGACAAGCCAATCCCAAAGTTAATAAGGAATTTTAAGAGACCTAAAATAGCCCAATTTTAATAATTGTTACAAATCAAGCCAGTTTAGTACTGCCATAAGGATAAACATAGATCAGTGAGATAGAATTGAGAGTTCAGAAAAAAACCCATACAGTTATGGCCACTTGATCTTTGACAAGGGTGCCAAGACAAGTAAATGGGGGAAGAACAGTCTTTCCAGCAAATGAAACTGGTACAACCGGATATCCACACCCAAAAACTAAAGTTGGGTCCCCTGGCTCGAAACCCTAAATGTAAGAGTGTAAAACTATGAAATCTTTAGAAAACAACATAGGCACAAATCTTTATGACCTTGGTTAGCAAATAGTTTCTTGAGTACGGTGCCAAAAGCATAAGCAACAAAAGAAAAAGACATAAATTGGGCTTTGTCAAAATTAAAAACTTTTATGCTTCAAAGAATACAAAAAACCCCTCACAGAATAGGGGAAAATATTTGTAAATCATATATTAATAAGGGACATGTATTCAAAAATATAAAGAACTCTTAAAACTCAGTAGTAAACAGACAACCCACTAAAAAGTGGGCAAAGGATCTGAGTAGACATTTTTCCAAAGAAGATGTCCATTGCAATGGCCAATAGGCATATGAAAAGATGTTCCAACACCATTACCCGCCAGGGAAATGCAGATTAAAATCAAACCACAGTGAAATTTAAGAAACAAAACAAATGAGCACAGGGGAAAAAAGGAGAGAGGCAAACCGAGAAGACAGACTCTTAACTATAGAGAACAAACTGATGGTTACCGGAGGGGAGGTGGGTGGGGGGAGGGGTGAAATAGGTCATGGGGATTAAGAAGTGCACCTGTTGTGATAAGTACCAGGTGTTGTATAGAAGTGTTGACTCACTATATTGTACACCTGAAACTAATACTACACTTTGTGTTAGCTGGAATTTAAATAAAAACTTAAAAATCAAACCACAGTGAGATACCACTTCACACTCATAAGATAGCTACAATAAAAAAACATAGAAAGTGTCGGCTGCCATGTGTATACATTGGAACCCTCACATACTGCTGGTGGGAATGTAAAATGGTGCTGCCACCTTAGAAAACAGTCTGGTGGTTGCTCAAAAGATTAAACACAGAGTTAATCATATAGTCTAGCAATTCTGCTCTTACCCAAGAGAAGTGAAAACATGTCCACACAAAGACAGGTACATGAATGTTTATAGCAGCATTACTCAGAGTGGAAATAACCCAGATGCCCATCAACTGATTACTTGATAAAATGTGACATATACATGTAATGGAATATTTGACAATAGAAAGAAAGCACTGAAAGATGCTAAAAATAGACTAACCTTGAAAACATATGCAAGTGTAAGAAGCAGTCACAAAAGATCACATATCGTATGATTCCATTTATATGAAATGTCCAGAATAGGCAAATCTGTAGAGACAGAAAACAGTGGTTTTCTGGGGCTTCAGGGTTGGAGAGGGACTGCTCAATGTGTGTGGGTTATCTTTTGGAGGATGGTTGCCATGTTCTAAACTTGATCGTGGTGATGGTTGCACAATTCTGTGAATCTACTGAAAACTACTAAATTACTCACTTTGAACTATATGTGAATTACATCTCAATAAAGCTGTAAAAAATGGATTTTATCACCTCTGCAAAGTCACAGAAGTTCTCCAAAATTTCCTTTAGACCTCACACATTTAGGTAGACTCTCTACTACTTATTTCCTAGTTGGTCCAATTACAGTTCTTTAATGCATATGCTATTGCTAATACATAATTTAGAAATAGAAAGCTTGCTTTTACCTTGTGTTGTGTTTTTCACTGTCTCCTCCCCAGAGTTCCAGGCTTGGCATACTGCAGAAGTAAGAATAATCTTGTTCTGACTTGCAAGCTGATTGTTAGTTTAAGAACATCTGACAGTGAAACCTCACTCTTGAAACCTAGTGACAAACAGAACTGGAGGTGACACAGCAAATATGCAAAGTCCATCCACGAAAGCTCCTTCCCTTTATTCACTGGAAAGCCATCATGCCCCTCAGCCCATTTGCTCTTCATTTTACATAGTGTCCTAATAAGGGTACCGCTGATTGCAAAGTCCCTACAAGGATAGAAGCATCAGGTTAGGACGGGTGAATTGTGTGCGCCCCCCCCCCCTTTCCCCAAGTTCGTAAGTTGGAGCCCTGACCCCCAATGTGATGATCTTTGCAGCTGGGGTCTTGGGATATAATTAGGTTTAGATGAGGTCATGAGGCCCTCATGATGGATTCGTGCCCCTAGAAGAAGAGGCACTAGGGAGCTTGCCCCCCACCCTGCCCCATCTAAGGCCACATTGAAAATGTGGTGGCTGTACATGCAGAAGAGAACTTTCGGCGGAAACAGACCATGCTGGCATCTCGGTCTTGAGCTTCTCGAGAACTGAGAAAATAGATTTCTGTTGAAGCTGTGGTATTTTGCTATGGCAGCCCGAGCTGACTGAGACTTGGGAAAAGAGGGGAGTTCTTAAGCCTAACGATGAGGGAGGAAACAATGAGGAAAGGGGCATGTGCTGGCTGTTCAAATTCTGTGCAGTGGAGGGAAAATAATGTAGGCTCCCATAGACGATAGGCCACAGCACAGTTCATGAAGTGATCTTCAGAATAGTGACCCCAGTTCATCAAGCAAGGGTCCGGTTGTTTCCTGTTGAAGGTGGTAAAAACTTTTAAATCTGTACAAGAAAAATTTCCACCCAAAATAATTCACGTTATTCACTTTTGGAAAGTTGAACTGTTTTCTGCTATTCAAAATGACTCACTCCTCCTCATTTCCAGATGCCTTTTTAAGTTGTTACTGTAGTTCTTATTTTTCAAAGCAAAGAGGGTGAAGGTAGATTTTTTTTTACTTTCCTTGTCCTAAAATTATATTGGACACAGGACCTAAGACTTGTGTCTTCTTTCAGCTGGGGAGGAATGATTTCCAGCTTTTCTAGGTGTTCTCCAGGGGTTGGAGGGAGGCTTGCCAGGTGCTTTGCTAAGGTTAGGTTTACGGTGTGAGTCCTATCGTAAATGGGCTGTGGGCCTTTGCCTCTCAGTTATTCTAATAGTAAATATAGGAAGCTAATTGTAGCCCACTCTAGGACTCAGAGACTCCCTCTCTGTTTTCAGCCTTTCCCTATCTCGGTTAGGCTTTGGAATGAAAGAGCCGGCGGGCACCAGGGATTAGAGCTGTTGACCTGGTTTGTGCCATGCTGTCCTTCAGAGATGATCCTCTCCAGCATCTCCTTTTACTACCAGCGAGGCCCCCTTTATTATTCTGAAATGAACTTAGATTATAGGACCTGCCTGTTCGTGTAATTTTTAAAAACTGCGTTATTTCTGTTCTGTGGGCACAAATGAACGGATTACCTAGTTTCTAAAACACCTAAGCACTCAAGCCTTGGCAAACTTAGAAATCAAAAAACAGAAGCCACCTCTACCAGTGTCTGTCGCCCTCCCAAGGGGGCAGTAAGGTTGTGGCCATCCTGCTGTGTCCCTCTTGAGAAACAGCGCTTGGGGGCCAGCGGGGTGGCCCATGTGCTGCTAACCCCGGTGTTTGTTTGTAAGTGGTGGTTACCGTCCGACTCTTTCACTTCCGACACCGTGCTCCCACTCCGGACGTCCCGGGCATGGAGACAGAGTGCGGAGAGGCCTGCGCTGGGAGTCCGCACACCAGGAGCTCCGTTCTGGTGTGGACACTGGTTTGTTCGGTGAGCTCCATTAAGTCACTTTGGGACAACAGAAGGGGCAGCAGTAGTAGGTCTTCTTAGCTATTCATCAGGTCAGATGCCCTCTTCAGAAGGATTCTTGTAAAACACTGGTAGCACTTACTGGCATGCAGATTGTTTCATAAAGTAGAGAAGGGTCCAGCTTCTACCACAGCTCTGTCTGGGAAGGATGTTTGTCTCAGTGCCTTTGGAAAGCCTTTAACTTAAAGGCAGCAATCTAATCTATTGGTGCCTTTTTTTCACGTGTTTATTACTTTATTTAAGACTTTCTAGGAGCTCCTGAGTGGTTCAGTCGGTTGGCATCTGCTTTTGGCTCAAGTCATGGTCCTGGATTCCCAGGATGGAGCCCCACATCCGGCTCTGCTTCTCCCTCTCCCTCTGTTTCTCTGCCCTGCTTGTACTCTTCTCTAACTCTGAATAAAATCTTAAAAATAAATAAATAAATAAATAAATAAATAAACAAACTTTCTAAATGGGGGCGCCTGGGTGGCTCAGTTGTTAAGCTTCTGCCTTTGGCTCAGATCATGATCCCAGGGTCCTGGGCACCCGGCTCCCTGCTCAGCGGGAAGCCTGCTTCTCCTTCTCCCACTCCCCCTGCTTGTGTTCTCTGTCTCTCACTGTCAAATAAATAAATAAAATCTTAAAAAAATAATAAAAAGACTTTCTAAATGGTAGAACCAAGGTCACATAGAACTGAGACATAATTGTGGCATAAAGAAGTCACAGGCTTTAGAGAAGCAAAGCGATGAAACAGGTGACCTAGAATAGGCGATGTGGATGGAGTAGGACGGGGGAAAGAATTTTTTTTTTTAAGGTGTTCTGTAAAGGAAGTGATGTTGGGGCTGAGCCTTAAAGCTGGAGTGGAAGAGGAGGAAAAGGCACTCCTCCAGCAGAGGGGCCTGGTCCCAAGCGGGAAGGGTAGAACTTATCCTTTTTGTTTGGACTGTGAACCCTCAAGGGTTAGGTTTTGATGGAATTTAAAATAAATTCCTGGGTAATAATTGTAGGTTGAAAGCCCGTTAATTTGTTTCAGACTCTTGAACCCTGTTTTCCAGGAACCCGAATCATTTATGATCGAAAGTTTCTGTTGGATCGTCGCAATTCTCCCATGGCTCAGACCCCGCCCTGCCATCTGCCCAATATCCCAGGGGTCACCAGCCCTGGCACCTTAATTGAAGACTCCAAAGTAGAAGTAAACAATTTGAATAACTTGAACAATCATGACAGGAAGCATGCAGTTGGTAAGTGTTTGGGGGGCCGAGTGGGTAGCCCTGGGAATTCCAGTGTCAGTCGGCTACAGGTTGAATATTGATTCCTCAGTTATAAGCAACATTCATGTATAGGTCTCTAAGATTCCCGGCAGCTCCCATCACCAAGGTTTACTGAAATGTTCTGGAAACCCTAGGTTCTAAATCTTAGGTGAATCTAATCCGGGAATAGGGAGAAATCCAAACTCAGGGCATAGGAAATTCTTAGATTAGTCCTTGAGCCAGCCTTCAAGTCCTTTCCAGCCTGGGCGGTACTGAACTGGGAGTAACACACAGAACAACTGAACAGGCCTCATTTCCATTGCCCTTCAGAAATAGACCTCTTTCTTACAAGAAGAATGTCCTTTTTGTGGTGCAGGGGGAAATAGGGTTTGTTTCCCCATTTTCCAGGACTGCCTATGATACACACACATACCCTCTCTCTGTCTGTCTGTCTCTGTGTCACACACTGAGTAATGAGCCACTCTGTTTCCGTGGAAGCAGAAGAGGGAGGTGGAAGAGGCTGGCTCCTGAGGTATGCCTCGGGTCGTACCCCCCGACCTCTGTGCAGGAGCCAGTGTTCTGCCTTCTCAAATTCCAAATGAGCTTTGCATGGACAAAGTGTTGATTGAGAGCAGGGCTGAAGTTCAGAGCCTCCAGAAGAGTTTGCCAGCATGATAGATGCAAGGAGCTCCCAGTGGGGTCGCCTGCAGCCAGAGGGATGCTGGGCGGGTTTTCACTTAGATCTTCTTTCCCGGATCCTACTCCTTGCGGGTTGAGTGCCATTCTTTTTTCCACATTAAAAAGACGAGCCAAAGCAAACACATAATTGTTCTAAGGCAGCAGGGAACGGGAGAGTTTGGATCCGTTTTTGACCCTCCAGCGGAAGAATGACAGAGCTGCTTGGCCTTGGCTTTTGTTCTAAACTGTGTCTTGATTCTTCCTAGGGGATGATGCTCAGTTCGAGATGGACATCTGACCGCCTGCAGGAGCCGCAGGAGAGCAGCGGCGCCGAGGTCGGGCGCACCGGATTGGGCCCATCAGATCAACAACGAACGGACAGAAGGGGCAGCCAGCAGTCCCATTGCAGCCCCCAAGTCCACCTCTTCCTTGCTCTGGGTGCCAAATGATGCGCAGATGAGCTTCATCTGACCGTTTCCTCTCCCTCTTTCCTGTCCCCCTTCCCAGTTACACAGATTCCATCCAAGGTCCTTGGCATATTTCCGTAGACCTAAGCAGCCCACAGAGGAAAACAGTTAAACGCTGGCTTCCATAGTCATTTGAGAAAGACAGTTGAGAAAACCTAGCCTCCCCACACTCCCTCCACCCCACCCCCCCTTTTTTAAAATCCCATATCAAATGTCAACCTGCCCACAGTTGCTTGGCTGGGAAGTCTGGGGAAGTGACACGGGTGTGGTGGGTTCGGCACTGTCCACGTCCTGACCCCCCGCCTGCCCTCCCTGTCTCCCCTCTGTGGTTCAGAGCTGCAGGAGTCTGGGTCTCAGGTCTTCACAGCCGTCAGAGGGGGTGAGAATGGCGAGAGCCACTCTCCTCGTCCCTCGAGACATTTGCCCTTCGGGTCAGAGTGTGGTTTGTACAACTCTGCTGGCATCACCCTGCCACGCTTTCTGAGACCCGCTTCGGCCCGCCTCCCCTCCTTCCTCCGGCACGAATGTCTTCTGTCTTTAATGTTCGAGTGCCGCTTCCTGTCCTTCACGGAGCACATCTGTGCAGAAAAGTGTGGGCCCCACCTGAGGGGGGAGTCCTCGGGAAGCAGCAGAGCTCTCCTCTCCTCCCTCCCTGCTAGCGTCCCGCTGCCCGCTGTCCCCTTGTATCTGAGCCCCCTGGGTGATTCTGCCGCTCCTGCAATGGGCCTGTCCAAGCGATGGGCGCTTTGGGGGCGCCTGGTCATAGCGGTCTGCTGGGTGATCCTGCAGAATGACCTGGGGAGCGTGCTGAACCGGGTGGGTACTCGGCCTCAGCAGTCCTTGCTTCCTCGTCCCCCGAGCTTCGAGATACTCGCGGTCTCTGGCCGCAGGGTCTTATATTTTGAGTTTAAAAGATGACTTTCAGAATGCTCTTGGAAGAGAGCCCAACTTTTTTCCTTTGTGGACCTGCCGAGACTGCTGGGATGGAGAAGCACTGGCTCGAAAGTGGGTTCTCCCCATTCTCTTGCCTTCCCCGTCGTACTCAGAGTTGTCCCTCTCCCTCCCTCCGCCTGCCCCTCCCTCCCACCTCTCTCTCTGCCAGGCCATTTTTCAAGTACACATCAAAGGTACCTCAAGCGTTGGTATCTGATAATATCTCACTCCTCTTATCTGAGGAGTGATCTTTTATTTTTAAGATGACTACAGACCTATTTTTAGATATGTTTTCAATACGATTTTGAGCAGCAACTTTTTAATTACACATCTTCGGTGTTAGGAAGGTGAGAAATGTCCACGGGCGAGTCTGCTGTTCCATGTCACCATCCTTTGTCCCCCCCCCGAGTCCCTGACGAGCTCTTTGCTTCTCCCTCTAGTTTTGGGTGTGCATGTCTGCAGTTTGTAGCGGGTGGTGTGTCAAACTGGACCATTCTGCCTTGCCGTGGCTTGTTCACCAGAACCTCGTTCTTTCCCCTTCCCCTTTGCTTTTTCATGTCCCCACCACCACCCTCCCGACCGTTGACTGGTACAGTAATCCCGGGAGAGTGACACCCCCCCCGCCCCCCCTGTAGAAAGACTAACACCTCTGTCCTCCTGGAACGACAAGTAAAGTAGCCGCTGGTGTTCTGGGAATTTCTGGTCGCATTCGGTGCCCTGAACCCTCTCGTTGAGAGACCACATCCCAGGGTGATAGTAACAGGCCAGCCGACTAAGAAAGCAAGCTGTTTGTTTTTCTTTTGAACTATGAAAAGACCCTGTTTATGAACACCTTTTAGACAGAAGAAAGGAAGGCTGTCCAGGGAACTTTGTTCTGTTTTCTACTACAAAATGTGAGTAGTTCAGAGTGACCCTTTTGTGATGGTTGATGTTTCTCAGGAATAAGCTGGATCTCCAAAATTTGGGGGATGTTTTCAGTCTCAAAAATTGATGATCAAAAAAAAGTATTTTCTTGTTGGTTTCATGTATCCCTATTCTGATTGTAATTAAACTCCCAAATTTCACTTTCCATACTCTCGGGAAACCTTCAGTTGCACCGTCATTTGCGTGAGAAGCTTGCTCAGGAACCCATAGTCCGCTGGGAGCTCGATTCTTTGGGAATGAAGCTTCTCGTCCTTCATAGCTGGCTTTGGCATTTCGCGGAACCCAGCTCCCAACTCCAGCTAGTCGGGCAGTGAGCAGAAAAGCGCTCCTTCTCGATCTTTCTTGCTACACATGAAAATCTGGCGGCCTCGCTGAGCAGCAGGGAGTGGATTTGAAACATGCCAGCTTCGGTAATGTCAAGTCATCGTTTCCCCCTTTTCTGCCATCTTGGGGAATTTCTGCACACGGCTCCCTAATCGGAGGTCATCTTTCTAGTTTTTGAGGGAATGTCAGCTGTATGTAGAGCAGCGGCCCACTCCTTCAGCCTTCTCTGTGAGGACATCCTTACTGGTTGGTGTCCTTTCCTGGAGGCCACTGCTGTGGGACGTACTTTGACCTCCACAAATCTGCATTTTAAAGATAGTTTCACAAGGCAGCAGATGAACTTGTAACAGACGACACCTTGGTACCAGGCCTCATGGAGTGATTTTTTTTTTTTCAGGGCAAGCCAGATCCAGAAGAATGAGTAATCTCTCCTGGCTTTCTCTTGGGGAAGGAGAACCCTTTGGGGACCATCTGAGTGAGATGGTTCTTAAAATCTTAGTGATCATTTGTTCTTTTTATGAAGAGGCCATGTTTCTGTACCCCTGAGGACAGTCCATCACAGTGAGAAATGACCTCGTTCTTCCAAATTCAAGCAGGAGACATGCATTGTCTTGGTCTGTCTTTACAGTGTAGTTTGCTGAGATCACCACGTCTTTGTATTCTGTTTAAATAGCTAAAGTTCTCCAGAGCACACTGTCTTGGCAGCTGGCTTCTTGGTATTGGGCTGTCAAGCCGAGAGGTTGTCATTCGTCTGTATTTGTTTTCTATTGCTGTGTAACAGATTACCCCCAAACTTTAAATCTTGAAAGGCAAACGTTTTCTGTCAGCTTCTGGAGGTTAGAAATGGGAAGCAGCTTAGCATGATGGCTCTGGCACAGGGTCACCGGAAGTGGCCGCCCAGATGTTGGCAGGGTTTGCAGTCATCTCACTGGGGCTGGAGAATCCCCTTTTGCGTGTGTTCTTTGTGGCTGTTGGCAGGATGCCTTCGATCTCTCCGTACAGGTCCCCTGTGTAGAGCAGCATGAGGGTCCTCACACCAGAGCAGCTGGCTACCCCTGAGCAGGGGACCCCAGGGAGAAGGGCAAGGAGGAGTCTGCAGTGCCTTTCATGACAGTTCTGTGGCCCTTGGAAGCAAGCTCCTATGCCTGGCCAACAGTGGTGCAGTATCTGAGAATGTGGGGGCTCTATCTTAAAACCAACGGGGTTTTAAGTCAGTCAGTCCAACGGGGGCGGGGGGGTAGGTAAAACTAGATACCACAGAGAGATAACTTGCTACTGCCATGTCCAAACTGAATAGAAGACAGACGCTCTCTTGTTTCCCCAAAGCCACCTGCAGGTTTGGAGAGCGGTGGCAAGAAATGACGATTCCCAAGAGAATGAAAAGAGCTCTACGTTTGCCTGGCTACCAGCAGGGCAAGGACGCCTTGGGCCAGCACCCCCATCTTTGCCTCTCCCTGGGCCAGGAACCAACAGAGGGAACCGGATCCTTCTCACTGAGCCACGAAAGCAGACTCCTTTGGAGTCAGGGTTGTTAAACCAAAGGAGGGTGTGTGAAGGAGGTGTTGGGTTAGCGGCCAAATAAAAGCTTCACGGTTGAGATTCAGAGGGAAGTGGATTGCCGCTGTGAGCCGTGCCCTTAGTCAAGTCGAGGTTGGCACCTGCTCTCTGCAGCCGTACCAGCCGAAACACGTTGAGGTCGAGGTCGGCTCTCTCCACCAGGAAGCCACTAATGCAATTCAGTAGGGAACATTTGGGAATTAGAAATGTCTGCTGCTGCTGCTTCATCTCGCCTCTAGATCCGGTGTGTGTCTTAACTGGGTACCCACCTCGGCCTGGGCTTCCTGACGGGTACGTGTTCTTAAAGAGAACTGGTCCGCGCTTCACCCATGAAAGAAACCTAGTAGACCCCAGTCAGTTGAACACTAAGTTTTAGGGAATATCTGCCAGGTGTCTGGCTCCCGTGCTGAACCACGTTTTAGAGACTTGAGATCGCTTCCAGACACACAGTCCTGTCTGGCTTTATGCTCTGCCTCTTCCCAGTGTGTTCTTCTCTGTAGCACTGCTTGGTTAAGCGTGAACTTGACCAAGAAGCATTGCTGCTGAGGCAGCCTGGAGAATAAGGCACTTCCCTCCACAAGTATGGACTCCTTCACACCACTTTCCCATGAATTGCCTTTTTCCTTCTGATTTTGAGGCAGAGTCAAAATAGATGGGTCTTTTGTTTTTTGTTGTTGTTTATGCTCCCAGCTCTTTGGGACCGTCTGACCTGGGTTCGGACGTCTGCAGTAGCACATAGCCTGCTGCCTGTGCGGGTTTCACCCCAGAGCCTTTTGTTCAGCCGCACACGCTGTGTGCCTGCGTGCAGTCAAGGCAGCTGGTAGTGCTGGAGCAGGATCCCAGAAATGGACTTTTTATTCATTCTCTGCTTCTTGGATATTCGATGGCGTGTCAAGCTTCTTGGCTGCTTGAAGCCAGGGCCCTGGGCCCTTGGAGTTCTCCTGCAGAGAGGTGGTCAGTCTGCTGCCTCTGCATCTGGGCCAGAGCTTGCCTGTCTCGGCATGTCTCTAGACTTAGAATAGCAGCTGTGTATTAATCTGCGAAACCCAATCACTTACCCACCCGTGGCATCTGGGCACGGGTAATCATTTTAAAGAAGCATGGTTTCTTTGGCAGGGCAGTTTTCTGTCCGGACTTTGAAAGGGGTGTGGTTAACCACACACCCCCCATCCCCGTGTCCTTACCTCAGCTTTTAATAAAGGATGAAATCAGATCTTGAAGCAACCGGGTCACAATTCTTTTGAATGCTTCCACCCCAGGGGCATTTCCTGTTCTAGTAAGGATTTTCCAGTTTAGCACTGAGGTTTCCTTGAGGCTAGCTCAGGAATTTCTTAGGAAAGCCTTGAAGGAGAGGGATGCAAACTGATTTTTTTCAAGCATTCATTCGTGTCACCTTTCCCACCCCCGGAATTTAAATCTCTTTCTCTGGGCTGGTCCTAGAAATGAATACCTTGTGGCAAAACTAGGTTGAAGAGGTCTCAAGTTCCTGGTTAGAGGGCCTGTGGTTTCTCTTCGCTTAACCTCTGCCTGCAGCCCTGACCGGCCATGCAGTGTGGATGGCCAGGGGGAAATGAAACGCATTTCCTGGGGTATTAAATTCTTTGCCACCTTTGTAAGAGTGGGGCACTGACAGATGCTGCAGTGTTTGATCATCATGTGGCTGTGCTGAAATTTCCAGAGGGGGCTCTTGCTGGTGCTTACTCCCCAAATTCCTGGACACTTCTAACTCAGAGAGTTCAATGAATATAGCACAGAACAGCCAGTCTTGCCCCTGGTGTAGCCCCTTCCTCTCCATCTTAATCTTTTAAAAACAAAAAACCAAGTCCAGGCCAAGGGTAATTTTTACTTGAAACCAGGAGGGTTGGGGAGGAACATGAGCTAAGGACCGGTGCTCCGAGTAAGCCATCTTGCTCCTGGTGGCCGGTTCCAGATCACTGAGTACTGTGAGCCAGTGCCTTTCCCTCCCCTGAACACAGCCCGCCTCTTCCCACCTGGGTACCCCAGGGGCAAGCCTCAAAGGAGGCATCTTGGAAAGCCCTGAGGACACTCATATATCCAGGGGTCCATTTTAAGCATCTTTAATAAGATATTTTCTGTATAAAACAAATGCCCTTTCCTGTCTTGGTGCCACCAGTGGCCCAGTTACAACCACTGAATGGAAAAGTGGAGACTGCCAGTACTTCCTGGTCTTCCCTTCATGCCCTTTGACGTGGTTGTACCCCGTCTGTCCCGTCCATTTCACCGTCATGGATGGGGAGCAGAGGACGCCATGCGGTCTCGAGGCAGTCCTCTGTGAGCCTGTGATCACTCTTGTTGGTTTTGGTTTTGGTTTTTGTAACTGTCCTAAACCAGCAGGTGTTTGGAAATTAGGGAAAAAATTAAATTCTCACCAATGGTTGCTGTTACAGTTAAATCAATAAAGATCTTGAATATCAACTTGTGTTTTGATTGTCTTAAATTTTGGGTGAAACCCTGTTGATTTCACATGGGGCGCTGGGGGGATCTCTACTGGTGAGGTAGATGGGCAGGGGCAGGGGTGGTCAGCCATCTCGTGGGGCAGTTCTCAACCTTGGCGGAGCACAGACATTGTCCGGCCGGCCCAGAGATGTGGCGAGATGCTCTGTCCCTTCCCTCAAGCCTGGTGGTGAATGGGTGCATGCGGCAGGCCGGACATGCCAGGAAGGCCCCTGGCGTGGACCAGTGTCACAGAGGCCCAGACAGCGGCTTCCCCTTTACCCCAAAAGGGCAGCCTGTGTCTCCAGGGGCACCTGCCAGACACGCAGCCCCTCCGAGGTCCTAAACTAGGCTGTACTGGGGGGGCATCCAATTCTTTGCTATTATTAATCCAGTGAGTCACATATTAACACCGCGAGCGAGAATTCTCTCTTGTCGGAGAGGTGAACAGAGGTCTGTCGAGTCAAAGTGGACCCGAGGAAATGTTTTCCTGATCGGACAGTGGCGAAGTTTGGTTCTGAGGTTTTGGAGTGAGCCAGACTTGAAGCCCAGCCAAGCTGCTCGGAGGCCTTCCTCCTGCCAGGATTCGCTCAGGTAGGCCAAGGTTAAGAGCTACGCGCTCCTAGGTGGCTGTGAGGCTCGTGGAAGGCGTTCAGCCTCGGGCCGGGCACAGGAAGAGTTCGGGAAAGGGCTGGAGCACAGCCCAGTTGGTGGGGTGACCCGAGGTCGGCCAGCTGGGCCTCCTGTCCCTCGGGAGTGAGCGACTTCAGGCGTGGAGCTGGCTTGTGGGCTGCAGCCAAACACCCAGACTGGGACCTCTGGAAGGAATCTGGGGGAAGATGGGGCCAAACCCTCCCACCAGCACTTCATATGGCCTTTCTCCTATGTCAAGGTAGGTGGGATTCCACCTTCCAAGGTGACTTAGGATGGGGGGAGAAGGGGAGACAAGACGGCGGCGAACATTCCCAGTGGGAGTCACAACCGACTCCCGTGCAGCCCACATTTCCACTTCTCTCCTTTCAATCTCTTTCTTCACTCATATGTGCCGCCAGGCCCACCTCCTGCTCCAGCCCGGGACAGTAAGGCATCCACTTGTCCCCACTCAGCTACCGGCCTGGCACGGCTCTGAGTACAGGAGACCTTTGCCTTGAGAGCACGTTGAAGTAACCATTCTGAGAGCCCCCTGTGGCCCCCAGGTTAGGGCAGGCCTCTGGGCGGTATTTCCTCCACACACACAGTGCAGGGCTCGAAGCCGTACTCCTAGGCTTGGCTCCAAAGGCCTCTGGCGCGGTGGCAGGACGACCCACGGCTGACAGGCCCAGTGCCGGGCACTCAGCAGGGCTCAGCAGAAGCAAGCTCCGCCCCTTCGTGCCTGCCTCCTGCGAGGGGCGGGGCCTTGTCTGCGAGGTTTGCTCTGAGCCAGTAAACCTTCCCATGGAGCCGCAGCCACAAGCAGTTTGAACTTGCACTTTCCCGGCCGTCGCCAGAGAAGTAATGTTGGACCCCTGTTTAGTATGCAAGACGCTCGAAAGCCCCGGCGTGGGATTTTCACTTGCCAGAACTTCAGTGTGGTAGTGGAATTGGGTCCAGATGTTCGGTTCCAAAGCCCTTGACCCCAAAGTAGGGGAGCAAAAACCTCCAGCTACTGTCAAGGATAGGGTCCTGGGGCTCCGGAGACCAGAGCTGCGGTCTTGACCCAGTGCCTCCTAGCTGTGTAGTCAGGCCCTGGGCCTCTGGGTGGGATAAAAAGCTGGCCTCACAGGGGCTCCCCAGCTCTGCTCTTTTCTGAATGGAGTCAGCTGGCAGAATCCCATTGTGAGGGCAGTTCTATTTCCACCCCAGGAAAGGAGAGGCTGGAGGCCGGAGGCCAGAATGGCTTGGTTGCCGAATCAGGGCACTGAGGTTTCTCAAGCGCAGACCTGGCTCTAGCCTCTCCAACCTTGGCCTAGGCCGGGATTGCTAACTTGATTCAACTGTCACTACGAGTCCAGTCACATCTCACGTCAGGATGGGATCATCCTGACATCATCATCACCATCACATCATCACATCTCACATGATGGGATCATTTTTCTAAGCCTTCTGCTAGCACTTCATGTGTCCTTTCCTCTGCGTAGAGGCAGCACAAGCTGACTGGCTTCTTGGTGGGGAGCAGGGGTAGAACGACTGCAGGCCCCGCAATCCCACTAGAATGCCCCCCTCCTCCCTGCTGCCAAACAGAAACAGCCCCTGTTCCGGCAACGCTTCATGAGGTCAGCTAAAAGAAAAACAGGATTGCTGCCTTTGGGGTCTTTTTGTCCAAAAGGCAAAACTGTGCTCGGGTGCTGTGATGCAGAGCTTCCCACAAAAAAGCTGGGGTTCCTTCTACTGGGCAGCTAGGTGGAACTCGAAATGAAGCCAGACTTCAAGCCCTGAGCAACAGAAGGGCTGATAAAGGTTCGAGAGAGGAGGGTACAGTAGGCCCCAGGGCTCAGCAGGCTTCGTAAGCTGTAGAGGGAGACAGGGATAAGGCCCAGAGGACAGTCCATGACGTCAGGCCTGCTAACAGACAAGGTTACAGGAGGCCAACAGGATCCTCCTACTCGCACCTTACAGAAGGAGGCTGAGCAAGGAATTACCTGAGGCCACACAGCTTCTCAGTGGCTCAGCTGTGACCACAACCCAAGTCCTTAGGCCACCCTCACCCCTGTTGGATGGGAAGCTTGGGGCCTCATTAACAGCACACAATGAGAGACCGAGGAGAACTGTCACCAACTTTAATAGACTCGGACTGTCTGCCAAGCAGGCTGACGCGAGGGGTGGGGAGGTTGGGGGGCTGGGGGTGCCCGAGGGCTCCACTCCTGGAGTGCACCGTGGCCAGCTCTCTGGGGGAGTTCCTGCCTCTCCCTTCAAAGGCACCAGCTGGCCTGGGAGGACTTCACAATGGCTGTAGTGTCTGTGCACATCATTAGCAGAGACCCACTCCGGGGAGCCTCTGGACAAGGCCAGCACATCACCACAGGCTAGCCTGAAAGGGGGGGCGGGGCTACCCTAAACCAGCCGGAGACAATGAGAGAAACTGTTTTTCATTTAACACAGTGAACTTCATCTTGACAGGGGGCAGGGCTGGTCCATGACCCCTTCTGAGAATACATAAAAGTCATCGGTAACCTATCCCACCTCAAAGATGAATGCACACATGCCCCACCTTTTGCCTACCATTTCTGGGGATTCATAGGTTAAGAAGTCAAGTAAAGAACCCTTGCCCTAGTGCTTCTGGTCACCACTGTCTCTTCAGGAAGAACAGCCAACCAGCCTGCCATCTCCTGACAGCAGCCTCCATATGAGGCAGATTTCCCAGAGCCTTCCTTTACCGAGGGGGCAGCCCTTCCTCCTCGATCTAGCACACAGAACAACCTTTCCCCCTCTGTGTCTCCTCATTGCATTAGATGGTTCTCGTGTCTTCTAGGACCTTCCCAACGTCCCAGGGTACAGGCAAATCCGGCCCCACCAGGATCTCGTCAAAGGCACCCGCATTCTTCCACAATCATGTCTCTGTGATGGTCCAGGAGGACTCTGCCGTTGTCCACATAGAGCATGCTCAGTGGCTTGGTCTTCACCGGGGCACAGCAGGTGGAAGGGACTCGGTGGGGCTGGTATCGTTTCAGTAGACTCTGGTGGAGAAAAAGTCAGTTAAAATCCGTTTCTGGTACAAAAGCTGAAGAAGCTGGTTCTCATGAAGGGAATCAGCCTGCCAATGCATCCACAACTCTCTACATGTAAAGTAACTTTACAGGCTGTTAAAAAAAAAAAAAAAGGAAGAAGAAGAAGAAGAGCTAAACAGAAGATTCTAAAAGCTGTATCTGGGTAGAGCAGGAGCAAACGGATATGTCCTCCTATTGTTCTAGCCTCGAGTGCATACCAATTCCAAGAAACTCCAATTTGGAATTGCATACCAATTCCAAGAAACACTAAACTCCTGGTTTAGTTCCAGAAATATGAAGCAGAAGAGAGTCATGCAGAAATTCTTGTGGGATTTATTGTTGCCCAGAGAAGGGCAAAGAGAGTCAACGGGAGAAAAGGTAACGATTCCTTGGCACTCTGGAACCGGGCCCCGTCCCTGCGGCCCAGCGAGGTCTTTTTGGATCAGTGTCAGAGCTGCTATTGGGACTCTCTGGGTCTCTGGGGGTCCCCTTGATCATGCAGCAGGGAGGTTCAGGGAGCAAAGTCCCAGGAGAGGCTGAGGCCTTTGCCCAGGAAAGGTCCTAGAGGGCTCTGGCCCCACCAGTGCTTCCCTTGTAGGAGCTCAGCTCACGCGCTCCCCAGAGCATCTGAACCCCAATATCAGGGCCCCCATGTGAGGCTCTATTCTGTTCCCCCTCCCTCTCATTTTCCCTTGCTCTCCTCCACCACTTTCTAGACCTTAAGCTGATTCGTGGCACACAGTGGTAGTCTTGGGCTTTCTCTACTATACAACGGTGTCCAACTCCCGTTTGAGGGAGCAAAAGGACAGTGGCTGGAACAGGATTACCCCAACCACGGCCCCATAAACGCGCCCCCCACCTTCCATCAGCGAATCACAGACTTCTAGAAATGATAATACAACATCCAACATGCCGGTCCCCTGCCAGCAGGTACACACGCAGTATCCATCTTGTCTCATTTAACCCTACAACATTGCTCTGAACTACGGCATTGCCATCCCCCGTTCACGGGCAGGAACGGTCAGGGTCAGAGAGAATAAGCAACCTGATCAATATCACACAGCTAATATGTAGGAATCGAAGCCAGGTTTATTCCCAGAGACCAGATTCTGAACTTCCTTTCCTAGAAGCCAGAGCTGAGGAGAAGTGGAGGCCTTCTGGTCTACACCCTCCATCCCTAATTTTATGAAAGGCAAGGAAGGAGGCCTAAGGAAGCAAAATGTTCAAGGTTACCCAAGGGGGTGCAATTGCACGTAGGCCCTCCGGGGACCGTGTCACAGGCCATCACTATCTCCCAGGACAGGAGGGGGCACACAGCTGGTGCCTGAGTAATGGTGAATGAATGAACACAAATTTACCAGCAAAGCCAGAGTCCTGTTCCCCCCCGATTGGGCAGTATGGCCTCCTCTCCCCCACAACCCCCACCTCCCCTCCCCTTAGCAGGGCTCCGCACCTGGATGTACGCATGGTTGGTGGGATGGAACTCCTCCCCCACAGGGTTAGGACACTCGCCCTCACAGCGATAGGCATTGTATTGCTTTGGGTAGATGATCCAGGAGCCCCACCCAATGAGGTTGAAATCCACCTGGAACTTGACCTTCCGACACAGCTGGCTTCTGTCTGGCAAGTGATGTCGACGGTGCCGCCGGCCCCTCTCCTGGGACAGCTGTCCCTCCCGGGCGCGCCAGGAGCTCTCAGCCTCCCACAGCAAGGTGGAGCCCCCCAGCTGCCTCTGCTCTGGGGAGAGGTTGGAGTGGAGCAGCAGGAGCACGCTGGTGACAGGCGGGGTGGGAGCCCGCCGCTGACACTCTCCGACCAAACCGGACATCTGCTCTTCCAGCTCCCCGGGGTGCTTCAGCCACTTGGAGAGTGGCCTGGTCACCTCCAGGACCATGCTGCCTGAGGAGAAGGTAACCTGGGACAGAGGGACGGTGAACAGGTCCATCCGAAGACGCTCGTGGCAGTTAGCCGGGTCCTGCTCCGCATCGGGCTTTAGCTGGTGGAGAATCTCGATGGTGAGTGGGACGCGGGGGGACAGGTCCACAGGGCGGGACAGCTGCAGCCGGAGCTCGGCCCACACAAGATCCTCCACTTGGCTCAGGAAGGAGAAGTCAAAAGCAAAGGTCCAGTTCTGCCCATCCACCTCCACATCTGGGTGGGGAAAAAACCGGGAAGGAAGCAGGATGAGTGGGGGCCCCTGCAGCCTCATGACAACCACCGGAGCTCACGCTGGATCCTTGACCTGACAGGAATCCTCTCCATGCTCGCCCCAGCCCTAGGCCCAATTGGGCCCCACTTTGGCCCAATTCCAACTGCGCCTCAGAGAGGTTAAATCACCCGCACGAGGTGGCACAGCCTAGAATGAACCTGGATCTGCCCAATCAGCAAATCACGGTTCTGCTGCTCCCTCCAGGAGGATCGAGAGCTAGAGAACAACTGGTACAAACTGGATGAGTCCTCCCTGCTCTCTGGCCAAACCCCGAGCCTCCACCCACCCTGTGACCCTGAGCAAGTCACCTTCCCAGATTCCGTCTCCTCGCTGGGGAGAGTGGTCTAGCTCATGGGCGCTTATCACGGAAAGGTGAGGCTTGGGGCGCTCAGGGGGCACAGAAGCCCAAGACTGGCCCCTCTCTGCTCCACTCATTTCTAAGGGTGGAGGCAGAAACTTCAGGAGCTCTTGACAACCTGACGCACAGGCTTCTACAGGCTTTCTAAGCATGACCTGGCAGTTTGCCACCCAGCTTTCTCATCTACTGCATGGGGCTTATCACACCGCCCCCACAAAGGGCATTCCCACACCTGGGGCAGACAGCGCAGCACACACACAGCCCCTGGCCCTCTTCCACACCCCCTTCTCAAGACAACTCAACCTAAACTGGATGAAAAGGAATGGGGAAGCACATTCCTTTCATTTTAGTCCTGGACTAATTTGGTCCGATGTCTGGGAATAACATGTTTTTGTGGATTTTCAGGTCACCTAAAAGTGACCTTTACCTTTTTTCAAGCCCGGTTTCCTCTTCTTTGCAATGGGAACGGTCGTGCCCGACCCATCCCTGCATTCTCAGGAGCCCACGTGGAAACAAAGAGGCTTGAAGGCTTGTTACTGAATCAAAGTCAGGGATCGTCCCTTAGACTGAAAACACTCTTTTGTGAATCCATCTCAAGGGTGGTAATGGTCTCTGATTTAAGTCCACTCTGGGCAGATCACATGACAGTTTCCTTTTTTTTTTTTTTTTTAAGATTTTATTTATTTATTTGACAGAGAGAGACAGCGTGAGAGGGAACACAAACAGGGGGAGTGGGAGAGGGAGAAGCAGGCTTCCCACTGAGCAGGGGCCCTGATGCAGGGCTGGAACCCAGAACCCTGGGATCATGACCTGAGCCGAAGACAGACGCTTAATGACTGAGCCACCCAGGTGCCCCCCACTTTTTTTTTTTTTTTTGAAGGGTCTCATAGAGCATCTTTGGTCATATGGTAAGTGAATTTCTGTGAGAAGTCCAACCTGCAGGCAAGTTTTGGCCTCCTGGCAGCCTCTCCCAGCCCACCTCTAGCTGCCCTTCCCTTCATTTCCACTTCCCTCCTCATTAGCACCTGCAGGGGGCAATAACCGGCCCCTGGCTAGCAACTCTCCTCAGAGGTGTGGGGAGGAGGCCAGCGCTCCCCCTGGCCCACTGCAGCACCCCCTAGCCTCCTGGGGATTAGGTGGGACCTGCAGCAACTCCTGGTCAAGTCTTATCTCCAGTACCCACAAATGGCCTCTTAGAGGAAGACATTCCACCTCAGCGGTCAAGACCAGGGACTCTGGTGCGTCCTGTGAGGCTGCAAAATCTGCCACTCACTGTTGAACCTTGGGCAGATTACTTTCCTTCTGTGGGCCTCTTGGTAAAAGGAAGATAGTGACGGAGTGTTAGGATTTACGCATCGGTGTTTACCCAACACAACCAAAGTACAGCAAAAGTTGGCTGGCATCAACTACCTCCTTATTATTGTCGATGGCCAAGGTTAGAAATGAAGGTGTCGGGATAGGTAGTGAGGGACCTGGACAAGGAGCAAAGTCATCTGTTCCCAGGATGGACAATGTGCATGGAGTGCTCCATACCCAGGAAAAGTCTTTGATTCCACGAGCCCACCCCTAGCCAAGGGCTCCCTGGGAAACAGTGCTGATAGGTTCTCTTAGATCTGGCTCTGGTTCTTGTTAGGATAGGGATGCCTGATCTTTTGGGGTTCACTGATGCCTGATACAAGCTAAGAATGCACCCACCTGTACAATAAATGGGATTTAGGGGATCGGTATCAGGAGGGGGGTTCATAGACACCCTGAAACCGATCCAGGCACTGGACAGAGTTGGCCAACTAACTGTTAATTGCCACTAACTGCTTCCCGATCCGAGCCTGGTCTCTTTTAATCGTCACCATCACTATTACCGTTTTTTGGGGGTAAGAAAACTGAAGGCCCAAGCTGAGGGTGTTTCAACACGGACAGAGGCAGATGCTAAGCCACTTTGGTTAGACTCCAACACCCACTTCCCTCTTTCCTGGGGCGGCCTATATTTAAACCCAAGGGAAAGGGGCATTTAGAATGTCCCTTCTCCATCATTGTCTTTCCAGGCAGAATCTTCTTGCTGCTGTTTAAAAAAAATAAAGCCAGTTCACAACACTGAATGTACTTAATGTCACTGCACACTTAAAAAGAGATAAAATGGTAGATTTGGTCCTGTATATTTTACCATGTGTACACACCAATGAGGCCAGAAAGCCAGCCCCCCCGCTTTACAGAAGGGGAAACTAGAGAACTCAATGGATATGCACAGGACCCAGTCCAAATTGGGAAGCGGACTTTGAAGACCAGGACTCCATTTCCCAGTCTCCCAGGCTGTCAAACCCCCACAAACCTTCTGGAACTCTCCAGAAGGACAAGTGAACTGAAAAAGGGCAACCCCCAACCCGTTTGCCCAGCGTCCTCCCGCACCCAGCTTTCTGGTAGAAAAACTGAGGCGACCACTCCAGTCATTTCCGAGCCAGCTTGCCCCTTGGGTGTCCACAGTCTGTCTGGTTCCCAGATGACCCTTCAGGAGAGGGTCATCAACTGTCTGACCCCAGACGTGGCCGGCCAGGGAGCTAGGAGCCCCCGCCCCCAGACCACAAGCGGCTGGCGGGTGACCAATTAGATCAGATTATAGGATGTGGATTGCGCCCCAGCGTGGGGGAGGGCCGTCTGGCCCCAGATGGCCGAGGGAGGCACAGGCAGGCCTGAGCAGGGCAGCCCGGGAACCCCAGGCATCAGGATGTGGATTGCAAGGGGCAAGGGGACCCCGGGGGAGTGCTCCCTCTGTTCAGCACCCACTGGCCTGTCGCGCCCGACAGCTGGAACGCCCAGCCCTTTCCGAGTGATCCTCCCGAATCACCATGGTCGCTGAGGGCTTCCCCCATCCACATCTGGGCTCCGAACCGGAATCACTCAGGACGCCCACCCCTTCCCAGCCTGGACTCGAGTTCCCAAGTCTGCCTCAGTTCCCGACTTCCGGGCACCCCATCTCTCGTCCCGGATCTCGGAACTCTCATCCCTGATGTTACATGCACCTATTGGCTTTCGAAGCTCGCAGTCAGCCCGAGACTCACCGCGCCAGACTCCGGCACACATTCACCCTGACGCGGGAAAAGAAAAGAAATCCCCAAAATGTATGTAGCAATAATAACGACCATTTATCACTACGTCTGGTTTCGTGCTAATTGTTGTTACGTGTTTTGTCACCTAGCGCTCACCACTGTCTTCTAAGGGAGGTAGGTACTGGTGTCCCCATTGCAGAGAATCGGACCCCGAGGAGCCGGGAGCTTACGTAATTTAACAAGCCCACGTGGTCCCCTGGCTCAGTCGGCCTCCCACCCTCCCGCACCGCGCTCTGACCACCCTAAAGCAGGAGTCGGAACGCAAAGGTTTCCGCCCGGGCCCTTTCCAATGCCACAACCCCTCCACCCGCCGACCCCGCGCGCTCAGCCAGTGCCACGCCGAGCATCCCAGACCCGGACCCCGGCAGCGCGCTCCCAGCCTAGTGCGCCCACAGCGGCGGCGTCCCCAGCCCGGTACCGCCCGCCCGCAACTCGTCCCGGCGCCCTTCCGCAGTCCCGAGGCCCCCGGCTGCTCGGCGGGGCGGCGCAGCCTACCTTGAGCCTGCAGGCTGCGGATGATGTCCGCCCGGGGCAGCGGGTCCCGGTAGAGGCTCAGCATGTACGAGAGAGGGGACGGCGACGAGGGCTGCACCCGCGTTCGGAGCGGCAACGGGGCCACCGTGGCGGCGCCCGCCTGGCGCAGGACCCACCAGACGTGCAGGAGGAACACGGGCAGCTGGGGGGCGTGCATGGTGGGCTGGCTGGGCTTGCGAGCCGCGCCTCCGCCCCTTATATCCTGGGCCTTCGAAGCCGCCCCGCCTCTTTCCTCCCTCCCTGGGGAAAGCCTTGAGCTCCTATACCTGCCCCCAACCTGGGGGGTTGGTGGTGGTGGCCCCCAGAGGGACCACCTGCTGGGGCGGGCCAGACCTGAGCCTGGTGGGGAGGAGACCCGCCAAGCTGGAGGTGCTGGTAGGTGGGGGACCTTCCTGGTGGCCCGGTCTGGGCACCGAGCGCCGGCTACTCCAGATACTAACGGCCCGGTTTCGGAGGCACAGCAAACATGTCACCGGCAACCCTCTGATTAGAATTGTGGCTTCCTTGCTCTGCCTGACCTTGGATCCCTGCCCCTTCCTGTGTCCCCAGGCTCCCAATAGATGTCTGGCTCAACAGGACCCGGTAGGGAACAGTGGTGGGTGCTGGAGGTCTCCCCACACTGGCCTTCGAGGCTCCCATCCAGCCCCGCCAGACGCAGCCTTCCAGGACACCGCCCCATTGCCTCTGGGAGCACTCCGGGCCTCATCCCGCAAGGCCTGTCGGGAGGCCTAGCCTCTGGGAAACCACCGAGTACTGGGAGTTGCTGGATCAAGGAAGGTGAGCTCTGGAGGAGGGCCCATGGGACGGGCTTCAGACAGGCATAGAAGGGCTCTCCTGGAGAAAACAAAGGGCAGAGGACCAGGATGAAGGACTGACCTCTCCATCAGAGAAGGGAGGTGTTCAGCAGAAGCTGGGGCATGGCTAACAGGGGGATCCTGGCCGCTGGTCAGTGGAGCACCTGCCGGTGGTGGGTGGGCATCAAGCTCTTCCCTTCACAGGTTCCCATCCATCCCCCAGGGGATTTCAGGAGAAAGTTGTCGCCTGTGGTCTCCATGCCCAGCAGGAAACCTGGGTTTCAGCTCAGCACTCTGGTATCCCGTCCTCTGAGCCCTGCTTTCCTCATCTGCAAGGGACTGATCCTGGTCTGGCTGCCCTTCCCGGGGCAGTCAGGTCAGAGCTGGAATTACCTTTAAAGAAGTAGAAATCCTTGCCCCTTGTCGGGCCACAGCTTTCCTCCCTCCACCCAGAAGGGCTCCTCCTCCCCGTTTCCTTTCTTAGCTTTGCCGGGCACACGAGCAGCCGGCTGGCGTTTACGGAAATGCCGTGTGCCAGGCCCACCTCTGCTCCTTCCGCAGGATGTTGAGCTCTAAAGAACCACAGACTCATTCCAGAGCAGGTGGGGACAGGGAAAAGAGGCCCACCAGGCTCAGGCAGGGGCTCCAGATTTGGGGGAGTGGGGGAAGGTCTCAGGGGAGGAGATGGCCCACACCTGGGCCCACACCCAGGCCCACAGCCAGCAGGAAGGGGCCTTGCCCAGGACACAGCTGGGCTGCAGCCCCACGCTGGCCCTGGGACCTGGATAATCCGCTCAGCCGGCAGACTGTTAGTTCCTTAAAGGGGGGACTGCCTTGTTCATCGTGCTTTCCCCACAGTACGCATTTGAGTTTGAACCCCCCAAATCTTAGCTGAGTCCATAAGTCAGTGAGTGGCACTGTGTCCGGACTGGCCTGGAGATAACTATCACCTTGAGTGTCTGTCAGACTATTGAGTCCTGAGTCCCAATCCAGACCTCTAGACTTAGAATTTGGAGAGAGGGCTTGGTTATCTCCATGTTTAACAAGCACCCCGTGGTCCCGACCAGACAACTTCGAGAACCTGGGCGGGGCTGGGGTTCTAGCTGTAGTTCAGACCTCCCCCCGCTCCCAGCATTCAGTTTTCTCATCTGTAAAACGTTATCGGAGATATTCCCTCCTTTCGTAGAGAATAAATGGAGCGAAGGGTAAAGTGTTTCACAAGTTCTGAAATCTGGTGTGTATGTAAAGCTTTCTGCATGTGGACATTATGGGTGGCCCATGGTTGTCGCTCAGCCTCCCCAGCCTGGGGGCTTGCTGGTTCAGGATGGTCAACCCCAGCCCTCAGACGATTATATAAATAAAAAACTGACAGGTCACTGAGAGTGCAGCGGGAGCCCTGACAAGGATGTGGGCACCGAGAATGGCAACACAGGGGCGGGGTGTAGAGCTTGACAGAGGTACAGGAGTCAGTCTCCCCCAAATTCGGATCTCCCCAAGTCCCACGTGCGCCAGAATCCTGGTGGTCTCTGTGGAAACAGGGACATTCAGCACAGAGCAGTCTGACCCCCCAAGATGGGGAAAGGAACAGCAAAGATAAATCTACTTCTAGTGGACCAGAAGCTTCTTGAAACGGAGGATAAAGTTTTATTCCTCCCATGTCCCTTGCACTGTGTGACGCCTGGAAGGTACGTAATCAATGTTTTAGCTAAGCTGAATGGTTGGGACGATAGCTAACCTTTCCTGAGTCCTTCATGCAACTGGCACTTTGCTCATCCTTGCAGCTGATTTTATCATCACACCCACTTCAGAGATGGGAAAACAGAGGCTCGGAAGAAACAAGGTGATTTGCTCAAGGCCGTAGGTTTACAGATGGGAGCGGCCAGCATGTGAAGGGGGCAGGTGTGCTTGGGACCCAAAGCTGTGCTTTGAGCTCTGTCGCTTCCCCATGGATGAGAAGGTGAATGTGTGGCTTGTACTAAGACTTAGAAACTCTCCATGCCTTGCCTCTCCCAGGGTCTGGGAGCTGCAGACAGAGCTCATTTCTGATGTGTATTGGCCCAGAACTACGCAGGGGCCTGGAAGTGCTCTCCGGCCAGCAAGAGCGACTGTCAAATCCCATCCATCACCGACCTTTCTGCAGCTCCCACACCTAGAAGAAATAGAATCTGTCGCCTCTGCGGGACAAAGGCTCATTGTCCTCCCGCTCATTTTTTAAGGGTGTTTGTTCACCCAGGATCTGTTTCCTGTAAGAAGGACTACAAGTTCCCTCTTCCCGGGTGGGGAATGACACCTTCTCGCCTCCCCTGCCCCAGACGGACTGACCAACAGATTACCTGACCTGGGAGATAACCTTTCAGGGCCCTCCCAGCTCGCTGGAGGGTCGGGGAGCAAAGTCCCCCGAAGTTCTTGAATGCTTTCCATCAGACAGTCGCAGACCCTCCCTTGATACAGGCAGAGGCGTGTAGCATGGTTAAATGGTTATATGCTGGAACCGTGAGCCCAGGCTGCCAGGAGGCAGGGTCAGGATCCTTCTATGTCCCTACCTGGGCGCGGCAGACCAGCCACTAACCATCTCGAAGCTTCTGCTCCTCAGTGGTAAAATGGGGGTAAAGGATAGGACCCCTGCGACAGGGATGTTGTAAGTAGGAAATGTGTGTAAAGCGCACAGTGCGCGTAGCATCGGGCCGGCTGTGTATTCACTCATGGAACAGACCCGCTTTTCTAGTGCCTACAGCCGGTTAACGGCAAGAGCTAGACTCCCGGGGGCAAGGCAGGAAGGCAGCTCCGGTCTGCACGTATTTAGGGAGCATCTCCTATATGCCAGTGTGACCTGGGCTGTCCCCACTTCCCCAGCGCCCCTCTGTTCTCCTTCTTCTATGGGCGTGTTTCCGTTGTATCCCGAGTGAACACCTACTCAGCTATCGAGACACAGCTTAAAGGACTCGTCACCAGCTCCCCCACAACTGGGCATGGCCTCTTCTAAGCACAGCATGACAGAGCCATCGTCCACACTGTCTTCTGTGAGCTCCCAAGAAGGAGAGATGGCTCCTGATCCATTTCTCCTGAAGCCCCAGCTCCTGGCTCATAACTGACTATCGCTTGCTGTGATCTTCAGCCTAGAGGAATCAGTCCAGTCCTAGAAATGGTAGAGGGGCGCCTGGGTGGCTCAGCTGGTGAAGAGTCTGCCTTCGCCTAGGGTCATGATCCCGGGGTCCTGGGATCGAATCATGCATCGGGCTCCCTGCTCAGCCGGGAGTCTGCTTCTCCCTTTCCCTCTGCTGCTCCCCCAGCTTGTGCTCTCTCATACTCTATCTCAAATGAATAAATAAAATCTTAAAAAGAAAGGAAGAAATGGGAGAGGTGGCTCTCAGCACAGGCTTCTGGCTTCTGTCTTCAGTATTTGCCCATCCTTTCTGTTGCCCACTCTGCTGATCTTGGAGGCCGACACCTGGAGCTGGGAGGTACCATCTAGATGCTTCTGCCGAGCACACCTGGCTCCCTGTGACCTGGAGAGAGAGACCCAGCCCTCCCCACTACGGTGCCTTTGTACTCCAAACATACTCAGCCCCATGGAAACACCTGCCCTTCCCCCAAAGTTCAAAGTTGCTCTTCCTCTGTCCAGGGTAATTCTGTCCCCTCTGCATTCACACAAAACACTCCTTTTTATTCCCATGTCCAACTCTAGGGTCTCCTCTTCCATAAAGCCTTCCTACATGGTCCCTCTCCCCCTGCATGCTCTGAACCAAGCCACTCTTTGTTGAGGGCTGAGGTCCTGCTGCCTGCCTTTGCCTTCGTCAGAGTGCTCAGTGGAGGGCTTGGCACTCTGTAAGGGGAGGGAGTAAACCATGCCTGCAGCCAGCCTTGGGTTGCAGCAGTGTTTTATGTTCCCCCAACAATGTTTTGGAAGGTTTTCATTTAAATCATCAACAGTAAAAATGTCTTAGATTTTGAATAAAATACCTCTGCATTTTAAGTAATCTCTACCCCCAACGTGGGGCTCGAACTCATGACCCTGAGATCAAGAATTGTGTGCTCTACCCACTGAGCTGGCCAGGTGCCCCTGAATAAAATGGTTTTATTTCGTCGTCTGAGAAATGGAAAGGTCTTGGTCCTCGTTTCAACATGGCAAATGTTCCCTTATGCGGAACGGTAGCTGTTTTCTTTGTGGCAGGCTCTGTTGTCCACAGCGTGCCTCGGTTCTCACCACTCCTTACCTGACTGCACCCATTTGCCCAGCCGCCTGAGACAAGTGAGTTTGAGATGCGTGCTGTGTGTTGGATGAGAGAGAGACACTCTGGAATCAGTGAGGAAACAGAGACTCAGGAGTGTCCTACTCCACGGGGACTAACCCACAGATTGTGGGGACCTGTTCCAGGTTGGATGAGCTATAAATAATCTATTATTAAATAAGTGCTTACCACAATGTGTTTGCATTATCTAATTTACCCTCCTACCCCTAGGAAGCAGACTGGGTATTTACTCCCATTTTACAGGTGATGAAACTGACTCAGAGCTTCCTCAAGGCAGAACCGCTAGCAAGTGGTCAAGCTGGGATGGACCCTCAGTTATTCTGACTTTGGAAGTGAGACCGACTACCACCGTGTCCCTACACAGTCACTTATTACCGCCTGAGCACAGAGAAGCCTTTCTCCACTTACCCCATCTCAGCGCGCCTTCTGGGCTCTATCACGTCACCATGTTCGTTTCTTCCCTGGTCAGAAATTCACCTGTTGTGCTTGGTCCTGTTCAGTTTTTGTCTCTCCGCCCCCCAGCCCCGGGCTTTAAGCCAGCTTCCCTGTCTGTTCAGTTCACCATGGAATCCCCGAGGTTTAGCACAGATCTGGACACATGCAAGTGTTCAGTACCTATTTATTGAGTGAATTGGTTTGACCCAGTCCCTGGACTGGGGGACACAGAGGTGAGAAGACAAGGAGAGGGAGATCCAGGGGCCGCCAAAAGGATGTAAGCACCACAGGTCACCAGTTTCCTCTGGTTTCAAGTTCTTCTACTTCCCTGTCCTGAGCACATGGCTGGCAGGTACACAGTAGATGCTCAGTAAATGGTTAGTACACCTGTCTTAGCATGCTGATGTCTTAACACCAGCAAGAGAATGCCTCCTGAGTGCTTCTGGCTCTGTGTGACCATGATTCATGTAAGGGAGCCATGTCTGCCACATTCTAGGAGCTCTGTGCCCTGAGCAGGGCTGCCGTCAGCCTTGGAGAGGGGGATTAACCTCAGATGGTACAGCCGGTAGGGGCCAGGCCTGTCTCACTTGGAGTCCGGTGCTCCCTCCGGTCAGGGCTCTCCTTCGCAACCCCTCCTGGTTAGAGCCCAGGCTCCACTTGTGCTTCCCACAGGGTCAGGAGGTGAAGGCTCAGCCTGCCCTGGGAAACAAACAAAGAGACCACCGGGAGAATCCCTCTCCTCCCACTGGGAACCTTCTCAGAGATTCTCACAGCCCCGCCAGCCACCTCCTGCTTCCCACCTCCCCATCTCCTTCCAGGGAGACTCTCTGGTGCTGAAGGTGGGCTGGGGCTTGATGATACAAGAGAGCCGGGGGTCGGAGAGCCTCCGTGTATGCGTGTGCGTGCGCGTGCGTGTGTGTGTGTGTGTGCATGTGTGCGTGCGTGGGGGGCAGGGAAAAGAATGAGAACTATGGGCAAACATTCGAAGGACAATAAGGAGAGCTTAGGGAGTGTCACCCCTGTGCCAGGTCCTGGCTATGCCGAAAGATTTACATGCACTGTGACTTGGTGTCTCCCAAAACTGTGTGACCACGGTAATCCCCAGGAGGCACTTCTTAAAGATAAAGGGAGCCCCCAAAGTCTGGGTGCACTTTTAGCGCCCTTTGAAATGTTAATAATATGGCAAGTACCAAGGATAGAAACTTACAAAAACCACCCTTTGACAGTACAATTATAGAAATTCCTTTTGTACTAGTTTGTGAATTTTTAATGGCATTTTTAATTAAAATTTTTTGTTCCAGTCGACCTTTGCTGTCTTCCAGAAATTATTAAATGAAAATTTCATTGTTTGAAATTCGAAACAACCCGAGCACCCACTAGTGGTTGATTGGACACACAGACTATAGTGTACCTGTACATGGGAACGCTGCTTGGCAATTAACTGTTGATAACACACAGCGAGGATGGACCTCAAGAAAATGATGCTGAGTTCAGGAAACCAGACAAAAGATAGGATATACCATATGATTCTATTCCTATCAAATATTAGAAAATGCAAACTAATGATTGCGGATAAACAGGGCAGGATGTAGCTCAGTGGTTGTGATGGAGGAGAGGGAAATGTTATAGTGGGGCACAAGGCGAGTTTTGGGGGTGATGAATACATTTATTGTCTTGGTTGTAGCAATGGCTGTATAGTATGTCAAAGCTTACCGAAACACACGCTTCAGGTATTCTGAATTATTATACCTAACTAAAGCTGTAACAATCGGGGCACCTGGCTGGCTCAGTTGGTAGAGTGTGGGACCCTTGATCTCAGGGTTGTAAATTCAAGTCCCACGTTAGGTAGTGAGACTACTTAAAAAAAATAAGATCTTAAAAAAAAAAAAAGAAAAGAAATTTGTCACAATGAATGTAACCATAATAAACCTTCAAAATATAAAAATCATCATTCGAAATCCACAAAACTAAATAAGCATAAAAGAAAATTAGAGGGGCGCCTGGGTGGCTCAGCTGGTTAAGAGTCCGAGTCTTGATTGCAGCTCAGGTCATGATCTTTGGGTTGTGGAATGGAGCCCTACATCGGGCTCCGAGCTCAGGGGTGAGTCTGCTTGAGATTCTCTCCATCTCCCTCTGCCCCTCCCTGCTCTCTCTAAAATAAATAAGTAATTCTTAAAAAAAAAAAAAAAAGACATTTAGATAATTAAGCTTCAGTGTTCTTTGTAAATTTGTAGCATTCTAGAAGAAGCATTTAAAAGCATTTAGCAAATAGAAGCCCATTTAATGGACTATACTTCAGCTAAAGCTTCAAAATGCACTAAAACTTGGAATACCAAAGCCTTCTAGGTCTGTTGGACTTACTGGAGGAGTCTTATTAAGTATGATGGAAAAGGGCATCATCTCTTTTTTTTCCTCTCTCTTCTGTCTTTCCATAAACCCACGACATAGCTGCTTTTCTCAGCTTTGTTCTACAGCTGAGGGGTTCGAGGCTCAGAGGGGCTGGGTGAATTGTCCCAGCTCACGCAGGCAGTTAAAAGCAGTGCTGGAGGGGCACCTGGGTGGCTCAGTCCTTAAGCTTCTGCCTTCGGCTCAGGTCATGATCCCAGGGTTCTGGGATCGAGCTTGGCATCAGGCTCTGTGCTCCACGGGAAGCCCACTTTCCCTCTCCCTCTCCCCCTGCTTGGGTTCCTGCTCTCTCTGTGTCAACTAAATCAATAAAATCTTAAAAAAAAAAAAAAAAAAGCAGTGCTGGAATAGGGGCCCCAGGCAGTCTGACTCCAAAGCCTGCACTTGGGGTAACTCAGGCAGGGTGAGGGGACCTGAATTTCCAAACTCTACCAAGCTCTGTGCTCTGTTAGCTCCTGACCACAAGGCTGGCAGGATCCCAGGCTGGTGCATTCCCCACCCACATCAAAGGGCCCCAGGCTTCAAAGGCAGGTTAAAGGGAGATGCACATAGCTGGCTGGATATGCAGGAAAGGCCCAGGAGAGCTAATACGATTACCAGAGACCCGATGGGGCAGGAAGAGTCTTGGATAATTCAGTGGAAGGACCTTGAATACGTTCTTGCCCACCCCCCACCCTCAGCATCTTTTATTCTGTGGCTGCGAACAGACACCATAGACCCCTGGGAGTTAGGCGGGGAGGTGAGAGCTGTTTGAAAAACATGTTGAAAACCAGTTGTTACCAGTTTTGTGCCAGGCATAGTGCTGAGTGCTTTGGACACAGGCCTCACGCCCAACTCCCTTCACAGTGTAGTCTATAGATAAACTTATTCCCATTTTACTGATGAGAAAGCTGAGGCTTGGATTGCTTAAATACTCGCGCAAGGTCACACTGGTACTAAGCAGTTGAGTCGGAATTGGGGCCAAGGTCTGTTTCGACTCTAACCCTCATACTCTATCCTATCATTTGGAAAAGGACAAACAGTTAAGACCCCTGGGTGTTCTTTTGGTCTTTTCTTCACTCTGGTGGGAGGGTGGCAGGCACAGGGGGTGGAGGCCCTGTGCCTCATTGCCTGCTTTCTACGTTCGCATCTTTGGGGGACAGGGACTGGGTAATCCAGTGCTGAGATCATGTCCCCTGGATTTGAGATGTTATAGATCTACAAAACCACCCCACGCTCCCACTTTATCCTGCAGCTTCCATATCCATCCCCCACGCCCCAGTCACTCCCCTGACAGCTGAGACTCAGAGCCAGGGGACCAGGGTTAGGAGGTGTGAGAAAGGCTACACTGGCTTCCCTGCAGGGAGACCCTGACCCAGCTCCTACTCCTGGCTGGAAGCACCCTTTCCCTCCCTTCTACCACCTCATCTCTTAGCTCCCCTTTTCCGTCCTTCCCATGGGCTGTACCCTCAGAACGAAACTAACAGGGCCCTGCCCTGCTGGGACATCCATCTTGCTCAGGTCAGGGGAGCCAGGAGCGGGGGACAGTATTGGTTTAAATTAGTACCAATTAGACTTGCAGTATGTTGGGGGGAGGTGAAGGGAGTTGGGACACCTAGGATCTCCTTTCAGTTCAATCCAGACCAGCATGTGACCTTGGCTAGGGCACATGGCCTCAGGGAGCCTGTTTCTGCATTTGGCATGGTTCCAGGGCCTTTACGTCATGCCCCCTATGACCTACCTCCTCTTGGACTATGAGTTTCCAGGGGACAGAAGTCGCCTTTTGACCCCTGCACTCAGTGCCCTGTGTACAGTAGTTGCTAATAAATGAGGCCCCAAAGGGTACTTTTCTTATCAGACAGCTTGCTTTCCCGCCGCAGGTTGGTTGCTGTCACAGGGGGTGGCCAAGGCCAAGGAAGGGAGCACCGGCTGGCCCAGTAGTCGAACCCGTGCCCTTCAGTGTGTGTGCCTGCCTCTGGTTCGCTTCCTTGTTTGTGGAGAAGGGTCTTAAAGGGATGTGAGGGGGCGGTGCCCAGTCCGCCTGGTGCGCCGGGCCCTGCCCTTGGCACAGCCTAGGCGTCTGGAGCCTGCAGACCCCGTGGGACCGAGCTGAGTGGGTACAGCGCCTCGCAGGCCCTGTCTCCGTGGGAAAGCAGGCAGAGTGGCCGCAGTGCACGGGGACAGGAAGCCTGAGGCAGCGGTGAGTGTCCCCGGGGCCGCCCCCTCCCTGGGCTGCCCCCACCCCAAGCCCTGGCCTGAGGGCGCTGTGGAGTCGCCCCAGTCCCGTCTGTGGCTCCCGTGTCCTGGCACCGTCCTGCGGGCATCTCTCCAGCCCTATGGGTCGCGCCACTACCACGGGGTCCTGGACTTGAGCCCTGCCAAAGGGGGCACTCCCAGGTGAGCCCCGAATGGGGCAGCAGGGTTGTCAGGGTTCCCTGGGGGCGGCTGGATGTGTCCCCCTTCCTCCTGCCCCATCCCCAGTGTGGGTCTCTGTCCAGTAGCCTAACTGTTGCCGGCTGGCCTCCAGTGGTGGCAGGTGCCTGCTCTGTAAACCAGGGGACCCGAGGATAAAGTCATAGTTCAGGGCCATCTGCAGAGCCCCCAGGAGGTACCAGGCTAGCTCTGGGAAAGGGATATGACAGGAGACATGGGTCACACACACATCGCCACCCCCGCTTTGTCCTCCTCAGTGTTTCCTGCCCCCAGGAGTTGCTGCCGTCCCTGGGTGCACTGAGAGCAGGGATCCCCACACCCCCCAGCCTCAGGGGTCCCGGGCTACACTAGCTGCCACCGCAGTATGCCACAGTGCACCCGGACCCGAGCCAGACCCGCGGGAGCACTGTGCACACTTGTCTCATTTGGTGCTCACAGCTCACAGAGTGGGCGCTGAGAGGTCCCATCACTTGCTTGAGGTCATGGCAACCACAGGTGGAGTTTCCCTGAAGCTAATGACGTGTAAGCTTCAGACGCTTCCAAGGCCCCCCACCCTATTGTGTATTAGTATGTTTGTATTTTCTTTTAACAGCTCCTTTCCTCAACAATATAAGGCTCAAGTCCCACAACAAGTCATTTCTCTGGGGTACTTTCTCTGTCTGCTGTCCTCTGCCACACTGCCCAGGGGTGTGTGTGTGCGTGTGTGTGTGTGTGTAGGCCTGGCAGGGAGAGAAGGGCACTCAGACTTGGTCAGTGGGCTCCCATGACCACATTCTTGTCTTCCCAGGACTCCCAACAGCCTGGCAAACCTCCTCCCCTGCCCCCATCACCCACCCCCTTTGTCTGCTATGGAAGGAGCCAGCTTGGGCAGAGCCCTCGAGTGACCTGGAGCCTCTCTATGGGCTCAATTTCCCTCATCCGAGGAAGGGGTGGTCATTATAGGAGGGACTGCTGAAACCAGGGGGAAGGGGATGGAGCAGAAGGGGCTCTGGAAAGCTGCTGGGTCCTACAGCCTGGCCAGTGTCCTCTATTTGCCTCCATGTCCCTAATCCCATCAGCACACCACCACGGTGCCCTGACACCCCAACTTTACAGCTGCTCACCCCAGTTCCCTTCCAGCTGCGGCATCTTCTCCTCCCAACCAAGTTGTTGATGAGTTCTGCTCCCCACAATCCTTGCCCCCCACCACCCAGGGTCACTCTTCACCCCTAAGAGTGCCTCCCGCTGTCCCCAACCACCTGGGTTGTGGGACCCTGCTGCCAAGTTGGTTCTAGGCCTACTTGACCTCACAACAGCCTTTGACACAGTTGAAACCCTTCCCTACCCCTTGGATTTCATCCCACTCAGCTTCCCTTCCACCTCCCTGAATGTTCCTGCTCAGTCCCTGTCCTCAGCCTCTTTCCTCTTCGCTTCCCCCCACCTCACCCCTACTCAGCTCTGATGGCTCTCCTGTCCTCCCACGATTCGCTTCTCCTGGAGACTTTAAACTCCACCTGATACCCGTGATGCCCTGCCTTTCTCTAGCCCAGACCACCCCTCGGAGCTCAGGACTCTGATCCACTGTCCATCTGCGCAGCTCCCCTGGGCTCCCTTGGGAGGATCTTGACCCCCACCCCACCCCATCCAAGATCGAGCTCTCTCTGTGTTCCTTACCTGCTGTTCCCACTTCACTCGAGCCCCTCTGTCGACCCAGTTACTCAACCCTGGTTCCCTCAACACCCCAACATCCAATTCAAAACCAGCCCCGTTGATTTTGCTTTCAAAATCATTCTCTAGAACCTGTCTGCTCCTCTCCATCTTCCCTGTCACCACCCTGGTCCCAGCCACTGCCATCTCTTGCCTGGGCAGTTGCAGTGGCTTCTTGCTGGTCTTCCCCCTCCTCCCCCTATAATCCAGTTCTCTGGGGAGCTGCTGTCAGATAGGACGGCAGCCCTTCCCTCGGAAGACCCTTCAGAGCCTTCCACTGCCTTTAGGATCAAATACGAGCTCCTGAAGCCCACCCCGCTCACCCCCCCACCCTGTCCCCTGTGGGCCCCACTGCTCTCTGGCTACACCAGCCTTCTCTCAGTTCCTGGGCTTTGACGAGCCTCTTCCCACCTCAGGGCCTTTGACCCTGCTGTCCCTCTGCCCAGAATGCCCTTTTCCCCATGCTGCCTGGCAGACACCTCTTCGACCTTCAAGTCTTTGCTTAAATATTACCTCCTTAGCAAGGCTTCCCCCTGCCATCCCGTCCAAAGACGACCCCCAGCCCCACACTCCCTCCAAACACCCTGTATTTTCCCTTCAGAGCACTTGTCAGCTCTAGTTTCGGCTTTGCTCCTGGGGCTCTTGGTTTAATCCGGCCTCCATTACCTGACTGTAAGCGCCCCCCAAGAGCTATTGATGTTACCCTCTGTGTTTTTCTGCATTTCCACACTTAGTACAGTGCTAAGCACACAGTGGGCCCCCAAGAACTCCATGGCCTGAGGGAGGGGAGGGGAGGCTGGCTGCCCAGGCTGTCCCATTGCCGTCTGGCCAGCAGGTGGCCTCCCAGGACAGAACTTCATCAGGCCTCCCATTTCTGGACTGCTCACCGTGTCCCAGGGCACCGCCCAGCTGGAGATCTAAAAGGCAGGTGTGGGAGGCAGTCTTCCCCCTACACTTCTTTGAAACTTGCATCTCCGCATCGTGGCTATATATATATATATTTTAAAGATTATTTATTTGAGAGAGAGAGAGAGAGAGAGAGAGTGGGGGGAGAGGGGCAGAGGGAGAGAGAGAGAATGTCAAGCAGACTCCGTGCTGAGCCAGGAGCCCCACATCAGCCCATCTCATGACCCTGAGATCATGACCCAAGCCGAGATCAAGACAGGGGCGCCCAACGTACTGAACCATCCAGGCACGCCCTCCCCCCGTTTTTAAGTATCGCATCGTGGTTATTTTGGCCCACATCTCCTGCAGAGGTCTAGATTGGCTCTAACCCATTTTCCCCCTTGGTGACAGTGCAGAGCTCCAGAACTAATGACTAGTGGAAACAAGGTGACTCGGTCCTGTGGCGAGGCCGTCCTCCTGGTGGTCAGTGCGAAGGCTTTGGAGCCCAGTTGCCTGGGTTCTCATCCTGGCCCTGTTGCTGACTCCTTGTGAGATCTGGGGCCAGTCACTTAACCAATCTGTGGCTGCTTTTCTGTAAAAGTGAGACTAGCACTTGCCTCCTCGGGTCACTATGACACCAGACTGAGGAAATCCGTGGAAAGTATTCAGAACGGGGCCTGGTGTGGAAGGAAGGCTCAGTGAAGGACAGCTCAATGGAACCATTCTTGACCCCCCGCCAGAAACCCCAATCGCAGGTGTGAGAGAGACTGCCCACAGTGCCACTGGGCAGCCTCCCATATGCGTGTGCATGGCGCACACATGCACACCAGGGAAAGTAGGGGAACAGCACGCAGCGCTCCTAGCCACAGCTCCGGCGGGCTGAGGTGCCCTCCGTGCCAGGACGGGGGAGCCCAGCAGATGCCCTGTCACCCTCCTGGCAATGTGTCCCCTGAGCTCGGGACCACTCGACAGGTTGCCACGGTAGCGGGTGGGTGAGGCCTGCAGGGGGACAGTGGCTGGCCTTGGCCGAGCTCTCTGGCTTTTTAGAAGGAGTAGGCTTCCTGCTGAAGCACAGGCCTTCCTGCTGCCCAGACGTTCAGCTGGCTCGGGCAGCTATGGCCATACTCAGAGCCCCCTCCAGGTTCCCTGCTCTGGAGTCTGGGAGGCTGAGCCAGCCCCAGGCACACGCTCCTTTGGCCCATTCCTCACCTTCTCCTAGAATGGTCTGGTACAGGCCTTTCTCCTCTGCCCCATGGTGAACCCCTCTGGAGTTTGGGTCATACCCAGCACACAGTGGCTGGTCTGGCATGTGTGTACGGTGGCTGAACACACAACAAAATGAATTCCTTCTCCCCACCTTGAAGAGAGTGACATTGTGAGGCATAATCTGACCTGCCCTAGAGATGGCCTGCTCGTCCCATGAAGACTTATTAAGTGGCTGCTACTGTACAGCCAGGCTTTGCTCTGCGTGGAGTCCAGATGCGAGCCCAGAGGGATGTGTCTCTGCTCTCATGGAGCTGACATCCTTGGGGGATGGGGGTGCGGGGAGACATAAACATCTGATGGTGATGGGGGCCGTGCCGGGAGTTATGCAGGGCTTGGCAACAGTGAGGGAATGAGCCGGGGCTTCAGGTAGGGCGGCAGGGAAGGCCACTCCAAGGAGGCCGCGTTTGAGCAAAGGTCTAAGCAGAAGGAAGGAAGAAGGCCTGGAGGAAGAGCATTCTAGGAAGAGGGACCAGCCAGTGCAAAGGCCCTGAGGAGGTCCTGTGGTTGGCCCATTGGCGGAACTCAAACAAGTTAGGCTGGAACTCCGTGGGTGTAGGGGCTGAGGGAGAGGACACAGTCCCAAGCTGATGGGCCTTTCTTTTTTTTTCCTTTTTAACATATAACGTGTTATTTGTTTCAAGCTGATGGGCTTTCACGGATGTGTGCCTCCATGTAGCCCCTACCTGGAGCAACATGTGGAACGTGCCCAGTGCCCCAGAAGGTTCCCTCAGGACCCCCCTCCCCAGTCAGTGTCACCCCTACCCCAGGGGTCACCACTCTCTGACCTTAGTGGTCACAGCCTAGTGTGGCCTGTCCTAGGACCTCGGTTCAGTGGAGGACATCTTCTGCCACCTTCTCATCTCTACCTGGCTTCTCTCGCTCATGGAGTCTGTGGGACTCACCCGGGATACTGTATGGGGAGTTTGTTCACTTTAGTTGCTGGGGGTGTTCCATTATGAGAGGACACCATGATTTGTCTACTCTCCCCTTGGTGGATATTTGAGTTGTTCCCCAACTTGCTCAGTTGGGGCTGGGACTGGGGGGCTGCTGGCCTTCATTGGCCCGACAGGCGTTCCGCGCTCCAGGGCTGCTACCAGGGAGAACGGAGGGGAAAGTGGTCCCCGCTCCCTTTAGGTTCTGTGTGGGGCTGTGTGGGTTCTTTGCTTCCCACACCCTAGTCTTGCCTCCTCAGAGCTGGACCTTGAGACCTTGGGGAGGCATTTGGTGTGGGTGTGGATGTGGTGACTGTTTTCTCCATTCTGTGGGTTGTCCTTCCTAAAAAGCTGTGGTAAAATACACATAATAAAACATGGATCATAATATAATATGGATCAACAGCGGCAGCAAGGACACCCACATTGTGCAACCATCACCGCCGTCCATCTCCAGAACTTTCTCATTATCCCCCAGTGGAACTCTCTACCCATTACACCCTGACTCTCGGAGCCTTTTGGAATAGTGGTTTTTGGGGAGGAGGCAGGAGGTGTCCCTCCCTGAGGAATCTGGGGGAAGCCGAGGGGAAGTGGGGGAAGGTGGAACAAAGGGAACTGTGGGCAACCAGGGCTCGTGAGTGGAACATTCCCCATGCTCACCTCCAAGACCTGCTGGGGTTTTCCAGACTCCCGGCACTGGGCTCTTTATTTCCTTCCTGCCCCCATCCTGGCTGCTCCCACTCTCCCCTCACTGGCATGGAGGGCGTTTTAACCCCTTTATTGCCTTGGGCCAGTGGCAGCTCAGCACTGCACCCTCCACAGGCTGGGAGGTGGCCGATGGCCCCACCAGGAGATTTGTCTAGAGGTTTCTAAATGTCGAACGTCAGCTAGGTGTGAGGTCAGAGCTGGGAGACCAGCTTCCTGGGGGGTAGGAGGCATGCTGAGTGGTGAGAGAAAGAGAGGTTTCATTCTCCTCTCAACCCCCTTGCGAAGGAGCCTCTTGGGGGAGTCCGAAGGTACAATAATTGTTAAGGTTCTGGTTCTGGAGGTTTCCACCAGCTTTGAAGGCCCTGGGGGTGTTAACAGCTGGAGACATCTGGGGCTGGGGGATGGGACGGGTGTTTCTCAAATATTGAAAGAAAGATGTGCTCAGTGCAACGTGATCTGGTCCTGCCACAGGGTGGGGGGGAAAAGGACTTGCTGAGGACTGAGGGGAGTGTCTGGGAAGTGGGTGTCAGTTTTGTGTTAGGAAAAAGAAGAAAGACCTCCTCATGCCAGTCACAGCTCAGCAGGGAAGGCTCCCTAGGGAGTGAGTTGGCTGTCCCTGGGAGGATTACAGCTGGGCGGCCGTTTACTGGCTGGACGCAGGGCACTGGAGTCAGAGAGGGCTGGGGGCCACTGGGTGAGTTCTTCAACCTCTCTGTGCCTCTGTTTCTTCATAAAATAGGGATAATAATGGGATAGACGTTCTAAAGTGAGGAATGAGGTTGTGGATGTGAAGCCTAACACGGTGTGGATCTAAGTACCCCGCAAAGGAGAGGGCGCTTGTGGGAGTATTCTTGGGTGAGGTGTGGGGTTCCATTAAGTCCTTGTCAAGGATCCTTCAACTCTGATGTTCCATGGAAGGGGAACCGCGGGGCTCATTCTGACAGAGTTCAGAGAAGTCTGAGTTTGTTGCCCACTGCCAGATGGGTAGCCTGTCTACTACCCGCCACAGATGGGGTGTGAGGAGCGTACCTCATGCTTCTGTGTAAGACAAGAATTGTTGAGTCCATTTGACAGATGAGGCCACAGAGGTCCCTTGAGTTGCCCAGTGTGGACATGGTGAGGCAGGTGCTGGGTTAGGAGTTTGGGTCTCAAGAAACCTGGTCAGGGCCCTGAACACCCGACCTGTCTGGGCAGGCCCCCTTGATTTTCCGCTGAGCTAGAGGGGTTGCCTGACTGTCTCTCTGGGAATAAGGCTGGGTGAGGGGCACCAGGCAAGGTTTTGAAGGAAGCTTCTTTCAGGAAGTTCTTGTCTTTGTCCCAGGAGGAGCCCCTGCCCAGGGCCTCTTGCAGACCTGCCGTCATGGACAGAGCATGGCAGGGTTTGGACTCAGGAGAGCCCTCCTCGGATGAGTGACATCACCATCTGAGCCTCCTTGCTTTGGGATGTGGGAGTGGCAGCTACGTCCTAGTTTGGTATGTACCAGTTTGGTATGTACCCAGTTTGGTACGTCCCAGCATGGTACATTTGAGAAAGCGCTTTGTATGAGACTCGAAAAGCATTTTCTTCCTTCCTTCCTTCCTTCCTTCCTTCCTTCCTTCCTTCCTTCCTTCCCTTTTCTTTCTTTCTTTCTTTCTTTCTTTCTTTCTTTCTTTCTTTCTTTTTTTTCTTTCTTTCTTTCTTTCTTTCTATTTTTAAATTTTTATTTATTTATTTATTTTTAAAGATTTTATTTATTTATTTATTTGACAGAGATCACAAGTAGGCAGAGAGGCAGGCAGAGAGAGAGAGAGGGAAGCAGGCTCCCCGCCGAGCAGGGAACCCGATGTGGGGCTCGATCCCAGGACCCTGGGATCATGACCTGAGCCGAAAGCAGAGGTTTTAACCCACTGAGCCACCCAGGTACCCTCTTTCTATTTTTTTAAGGGGTTTTATTCATTTATTTGACACACACACACACAGTAGGCAGAGAGGCAGGCAGACAGAGAGGAGGAAGCAGGCTCCCTGCTGAGCAGAGAGCCCGATGTGGGGCTCGATCCCAGGACCCTGAGATCATGACCTGAGCCGAAGGCAGAGGCTTAACCCACTGAGCCACCCAGGTGCCCCCCGAAAAGCATTTTCTAGACCTTGGGCCCAAGCTTGCTGCTCTGAGCTCCCTTCCAGAGAACTGGCTGCTCCCAGTGGCCACACCTTCGGGGTCCACTGCTGCATTCACATGCAGGCCACCATCTGCCAGGGTTGCTCCCAGACAGTGGCTGAGCCCAGGTGAGACACTGGCTGGGCCACTCTTGCCAGAAGCAGGACAGATTTACTGGGCAGGCTTTGCTCGGCCTGGCCACGATGCATTCAGGCCTGTGCCAGGTCTCGGGCTCTTCCTCGCAACCTCCCCTTCCCCACCGCTTTCACAGTGTCAGGCTTGGAGGGCGCTATGAATGCTCTCCCTCCTACTCCTGACTCTCCACGCAGTCTTTCACATGCATTCCCCCAGTAAGCCTCTGGCATGGCTAACTTTGCCTCACCGTCTGCTTTCCACTGTGTCATTTCTAATATCCGGTAAAATGTGGTACCTTCACTTTGGGTGGCAGGCCAGAGGGGACCTCAGATGTCTTACTTGGATTGCTGGAACGTGGGGGCTGCCAAGTGTTGTGGGTAGAGAAAGGTGAGCTCTGAAATCAGCCTGCCTGGTGAGGATCCCCACTCTGCCTCTTACCAGCTGTGTCCCCTAGGAAGGTTAGTTCACCTCCCGGAGCCTCAGTTTCATCTTTTGCTAAAGGAGATGACTCCTGCCTTGTAGGATAGAAGCAAGACTTCAGTGAGTGAATGCACATGAACTGTGACACAGAGGGAACGCTCAGTCTGTCCTTCCCCGTAGGAGGGAAGATGGTGAGAGGAGGGAGCAAGATGCCATCTCTGAATCTGCCGTGTCTGGCTCCAGGAAGTGCCCTGGATTTGGTGTGGGGTGGGGGCTGCAGGTGCCCCTCTGAGCCTTGGCCTGCATGCTTTTTTTTTTCTTTTAAGATTTTATTTATTTATTTATTTATTTAAAGATTTTATTTATCTATTTGACAGAGAGAGATCACAAGTAGGCAGAGAGGCAGGCAGAGAGAGAGAGAGAGAGGGAAGCAGGCTCCCTGCTGAGCAGAGAGCCTGATGCGGGACTCCATCCCAGGACCCTGAGATCATGACCTGAGCCGAAGGCAGCGGCTTAACCCACTGAGCCACCCAGGCGCCCAAGATTTTATTTATTTATTTGAGAGAGAGCAAGAGAGAGAGAGAGAGCACATGAGTAGAGGCAAAGGGAGAAGCAAACTCCCAGCTGAGCAGGGAGCCCGATGTGGGGCTCAATCCAAGAACCCTGAGATCATGACCTGAGCTGAAGGCAGACGCTTTACCAACTGAGCCCCCAAGGCGCCCCTGGCCAGTGCACTCTTAAGAGGAGTTGGCAGCCCCCTCCCCCCTGCACCCTATAAGCTGCAGGTGGGGGTGTTTCATCCATGCTGATGGGTGGGGGAGGCTGGAGTCTTAGCGTAAGGGCAGGCGGCCAGGAACTGGAATGGCTGATTGCAGCTGGAAGAGCGCCTCAGGGTTATTGGCCCTGTGGTTCCCCCAAATACCAGCACAAGTATAGCCTTCGAACCAGCCAGGGGGCTTTCCCAGTCTCCCGCCCTGGAGATCTGAGCTTACGAGGCCTTGAGTGGAGCCTAGGGGTCTGAGGCTGGAACTTTCTTGCTGGAGATTCAAATGCGCCCACAGGCAGGCCGGGGAACAGCTATCCAGTCCTGGCCCGAGGTCTCCCCCTGACTGCCAGGACCGTGAATGCCTGTCTCAGATCTCGCCACAATGCGGGGGCCTCTGGTTTCTGTGAACATGCGTGGTGTGCCTTTATGCTTCCAAGTTTGCTTTGGAGAGGAACAGCCCTTGACGAGCGGGCCTGTTTCGCTGTGGCTGTGAGCCGACCGGGTCCACTGCTGGGCACCTCCAAGACAGTAAAGAGTGAGTGGGGTGGTGTCTGTCCTTTCTGAGAGGCTTACTTCTAGGCCGTTAAGGACAAAGAAGGAGACTGGGTCAGGCAGTGAGTTCCTGTTCTCCAGTCAAGTGGAGGCAGAGACCACTACCTTTGGGGATTTCATACAGGGAATCCTTCCATGTCTGGCAAGGTGCACTGATTCCTTCCTCAGCCTTTGTTCCTTTCAGCTGCTTTTATGACGTCCATGCGATCCTGATGCAGGGGGGGTGTCGAGGGGTGGCCTTAAAATCCTCCAGCAAGAAAACTGAAAGAGAAAAAAAGACAATAGGAGATGAAGCGGGGACGGCCAAATTGTGATGGTTGTTCTAATCGAATGATGGGGACATAGAATCAAGCATACTCATTTGTTTTGGTACGTACACAAAATGTTCAAAATAAAAACTAAAAATGACTTAGTTATCCGAATGTGTCCTAGATGCATGGGGTAAAAAAGGACAGTGAGTAGAAGGCACGTCGGTTGACCTTCCTCGGGTCCCATTTCCCCTGCGAGGGCTGAGTCCCCTTTCCAGCATCTTCTGCAGCCAGCAGACACTGTGCATGGGTACACAATTCTATGAGCTCACTTTAAAAAAAATGTTTAAAAATAGATAGCATATCCATGTGGAACAAAATTCAAATGCACGAGAAGGTATGCAGCAAAACCTTCCCTTCCGTTGGAGGCTCTAGCCACCCAATTTTCTGGAGGCAACTAAAGTTACTGGTTTCTCAGGTGTCCTTCAGAGACATTCAATGTGTGTGTGTGTGTGTGTGTGTGTGTATGTGTGTGTGCGCGCGCGCACGCATGCGTGTGTGAGAGAGAGAGAAATATATATTTATATATATTCATATATATATTCAGATATGTATGTTCATATATATCCTATATATAGAGAGAACATATATAGAATATCTATGTATATATTGATATCTATAGATATATAGGTATATATAGATATATGTTATATGTTATCTTTTATCTATATATAGAAAAAATAGATATGTATTATTATATATTATTTATATTTATTTATATTTATGTATGTTCATACCCTTTTTGCAGCCCCTCAAGCGTTAAACATTGGAGAGTCTGTCCTGTACTTTCTTCCCCTGGTTCCATCCCATTGCCTCCCCTTGCTCCTGTCTTCACTCAGCTGCAGAGTTGAATGGATGATTTCCCTGAACCCACAGCACCTTCTCATCATTGAGACACGTGAAGCTTTTCTCTGGTGTTGTTCTCTTTGTTCTCTTTGGTTTCTTTTCCCTTCATCTCATTTCTTTTTCTCATAAGCACCCGGGGTAGTGTGTTTGACAAATGTTTTCACATAATGTACACATCCTCACTCTTGTGTTTTTCTGGGTATAAGTCTTGTTACTTTCCATCCATGGTATTATGTGGGCCGTTGTGCTCTGTTACTTTCTTTTTTCTTTTTAAAGATTTTTTAAAAAATTATTTATTTATTTGACAGAGATCACAAATAGGCAGAGAGGCAGGCAGAGAGAGAGAGGAGGAAGCAGGCTCCCTGCTGAGCAGAGAGCCCGATGCAGGGCTTGATCCCAGGACCCTGAGATCATGAGCTGAGCCAAAGGCAGAGGCTTTAACCCACTGAGCCACCCAGGTGCCCCTGAGCTCTGTTTCTTAGTTTATCCCAGAATATTGCATTTTCACACTCGCTCTGCACTTCCTTGTGTACCCCTGGATTGTTGGGTGCAACTTGCACAGGATTCCGTGGTTGAAATCCATGTGACTTACCCATTCCTCTGAGGCTGACTCCAGCCCCGCACCGTCACGGACAGCCCTGCCTTGACCGTCGTGTCCACGTCCACGTGTGGACCTTACTCCAGGCTCTAGGCATCCTTTCCCATCAGCCCACATACACCTACCTCATATTTTAAGACATCGGCATGGTAGTTCCTGTTTCTGGAAGCTGCAGTCTAGCTAGCCGTCAGCTCTCTGTCCACGGATGTTTTGTTTGTTCTCGTTCTTTCACCATGGCGAAGCACGCGCACCCCTGTCCATGTGTCCGTTTGTGCGTGTGTGCAAGTATAGGTGGAACTCCTGGAGGTGCAGCCACCGAAGCAGTCTGTATGGTTGTCATTTGGATAGATGTCATTGGAAGGTGTGAACAGTGCCCCTTCCCTACCCCACCCCCCACCGCCAGAAGCTGTCTTCTAGCACTAAGGTTCTTTGAGGCTCTGAGAGGGTAAGTGACCGGGCTGGGACGACACAGCTAGTGAGTACTGACGCTGAGACTAGAGCCCAGGAGGCTGAACCTGAGCTAGCGAACTTGCCAAGGCGTTCAGCTGGCTCCTGTGTGTCCCGAGCTGCTTGGAGCCTGAGACCTTCCCTGTAAGTCTGGGGGCCTCCGTCTCTCCTGGAAAGGGCCTGGTAAGCCAGCCCTGCCCACTGGCGTGCTGAAGGGGCAGCCCAGGAGCTTGCTGCTCGGAGGTCCTGGGAAGACGCTGCGTCGGGCCTCTGTAGCTCCCTTCACCCCCGCCCTGCCCCCCACCTCCCCTACGCATCTTCTTAAAGGACTCTGTCAGAGAGAGGCATCCTTGGGAACCCAAGTGACGTTGCTTGGAGACAACTGGGCAACAGATCTGGGTTATTTAAAGGAAAGAGAGGGAGGGAGGGAAGGGGTGACAGCCTGTTTATTCAGGAGTAGATGATCTCCTTGCCGCAGGGTTTGGCAGACCCCCTCTCACGCTCCCCCCACCTCCTGCCTCATTATTCCCGGTGTCCAGGGCCTGGGATTCTGCTGCGAGACCCACCACAAGGCCACTGGGAGCTCCTTCCTGATAGCAGTGGGGGCAGGGGTTTCCCTGAATGTTCTAGGGAGGCACCAAGCAAGCCTTGGCTAGGGAAGGCCTTGGAACAAGGCCTCGGAGGAATCTTCTGATGGCGACAGTAGCCACAACTGCTGGTAGGTACTGAGCTTCTTCTCCAACTACTCATTTTTAAGAGCTTTAAAAACCCTGTCAAGGTAGATGTGACTATTCCCATTTTATAGATGTGGAAACAGAGGCTCAGAGACTTCCCTGAGGTCACACAGCTAACAAGGGGCAGAAACTGAATTAAAAGTCAGGTCTGTCTGATGCCGAATTGCACACAGGAACGAATTGCTGTACGTGGCTGGAGTTGGCAGGGCCCTGGGAGGGCACTCATTGCACCCCGAGCTGACCTGGAAGGTCATGCTGAGTGCCCCGGTCCCTGCTCCCCCAGCACCCGGATCCCACGGCCTCCCGCAGGAAATACGGCACTGATGATCAATTTCCTTGTCTGCCTCTGCCACAGGTTGGTGAGCACCTAGGGCGGGTGGGATCCTGCTTATCTATGTGCCCCGAGCCCAGGGTCAGGCGTTCTTGTAGGTACTTAGAGAACATTGTCACACAGAGCTTGGATGCATGAGACAGGGTCCTCCCTATCACCTGCAGATCCCTAAGGACAGTGTCTTCCCCCAGAGCCGTCTCTGCCCTAGCTGGACAGACCTGGACCCTGCAGCATTCCCTGGGGCTGGTTTCCCATCTGCACCCTCTTGCTGTCTTGTGGGATCCAGCACCCGGGTTCGTGGGCAGGCGAGGTCTGATCAGCTGAGAGCACTTCAAAGCACAGGGTCTGGTGGTGAAAGCCGCTAGGTGTGGGGGCACGGGGTACCACGCCCTGGGTGGTCTGGGACGCCCCACCAGAAGACAGTTAGCTTTCCAGTGTTTAGCTTTTAGAGAGAGGATAGCTCAGACTGAGCCAGGCCGAGTTCTGGTAGGCAGGGTGGGAGTGGGGAGGCAGGGGCAGAATGCGGAAAGGCAGGTCCATACAGAAGTGTGGGTCCCGGGCTTGTGCTGTAGTTGTCATTGTCCCCTCATCCTCCTCTGGACCCCACGGCAATGCTGCATGCAGCTGATCACGACCTGCCTTCAAACCAGGCCTTGCTATTTCCTCTGATAATGGGGGTCACACAGGCCGCTCTGTGCAGGGCGGTGAATTCATTGCCCCACTTGAGGCCCACAGTCACCGGCTCAGGTAATTGTCACTGTTGTCCTTTAATAGACGGCCACCAGAGGCTCGGAGGCCTCCATCATTTCTAAGGCAGCCCTGCAGTACCCTCCTCTAGACCGATCTCTTGTGCTATTTTCTTCATAGTGTGAGTCCCTCCAGAATGATCTTTCTTCTTTTTTTGTTTACTTGTTCACGGTATCCCTCACCCTCATCTTACAGAAGTGTCAACCCCATGAAGGCAGGACCTTGTCTGCCTCTTTCCCTGCTCAGGGCCAACCACAGGGGTTGGCACAGAGAAGGTATATAGTAAATATTTGTTGACTGACTGACCGACCAACCAACTGAATGAATAAATGAATGAAATATTTGTTGAATGAACGAACCAGGATTCCTTCTCCCTTTTCTTTCTTCTTCTGATGGAGCACTCTTTCTGTCATTCTTGAGGAAAGTTCTGGAGACAGAATGAGCTTCCTCTCATATGTCCTGGGCAGTCTTCAGTTAGGCACTGAAGTCAGGGAGGGAGGAGAGGTCTTCCTGCCCTTGGGGACAGCATTTTCACACATAGGTCCCAGGTGAAATCAGTTTTGTGTACTGCAGTAAGAAAAACCAAAAGCCAAGTAAACAGGATAGACTAGACATCACACACAGAAGGTTAAGCATTTTGTTGTGACCCACACACGTTTTTATGGCTCTTGTGTAGGTGGTGGTCCCCAAGTAAAATGCATTTCTTTTTTTTTCTTCCAAGATTTTATTTAAATTCAAGTTAATTAACATATGTAAAATGTATTTCTTACTTCAAGTGTCGGTCACAAAAGTTGGAGCCCAGTGTGTGAATTTCAGTCATGGGAGATGTCATCCTTGAACCTGAAAGAGTACAAGCAACGAAATTAATGATCCTGCTGGTAACTATGATGTCAATTACTGAACACGGGTTCTGTGTCAGGTGGGGGTGCTTAGGTCCAGGGCCCTGCACAGAGGCGAAGGGGAAAGAGTCCAGAGCAGAGAGTGATCCTGTCAGCAGGGAAGACTGCCTGGAGGAGATGGAATGCGAACTCAGCCTTGAAGAACCCCTCTACCCTGGCAGGTTCAGGGCTGGGTCAGAGCGCAAACCGCGGGTGGCACTAATCGTAACGCTATCAAGAGGTGCCTTCGGTGAGCTCTGGCTGAGTACCAGGCACCCCCTCATTCCTCCAGACACTCCTGGGAGGCAGGAACCACTCACATCATTTTGCAAATGAAGACAATGAGACTTGAAAAATGTGGGGACTTTTAGGGTAGAGAACATTACGGAGGCTGGATACAGGGCACGTCTGCCCTGCTCGAAGACCAGGTCTGTAAGGCCTGGGCCGTACATGGAACGGGATTGAACAGAAGAGGGCTGCCACATCCTGGAGATGGGGCAGTGGGCCTAGAAGGCCAGACAGGTGCAGCAGGACCTCAGGCAGCCAGGGCAGGTGGAAATTGGACTATGCTGGGACTCAGACAGTAGATGTCTGATTACCTGAGCCTCAGAGGCCTCATGGCTCAGGGGGAAGACTGCAGGCTCTATGACACCCCCAGCCTCGCGGGCCCATGTAGGTCCCAGGTTGAGACCAAAGCAGTGCCCTGGGGAGCAAGGTTAGGTTGGCTTCCCACCCTGACTCTGTCCTTGCCTCAGCCCCACCCTCCTGTGGCCTGTGGTGGGCTTGAAAGGGAGTAAAGAGCAGAGCAGAGCAGAGAGAGGCCTGTTTCTCATCTTTCGTCTAGTCTCATCTTTGCTGGTTTGAACTCAGCTCCTCTGCCTCCCTGCAAGTCATTTGATCTTGTCAGGGAATAACTCTTGGCTTGAGAGTTCCCATGAGGGAACTGGGGTTCCCACAGCCTATGTTTCTGTGCAGGGACTGGACGTGGGAGCTCTCCTCCGACAGCACCAGCACCGGCTGGCTTGGGCAGAGGGACTTTGGAAGCTACAGACAGTTTTGGGAGTGTGAGTAGTGGGGTTACTGGCTGTTACTGGCTATTCTTTGTAGCTTTGGGCTGCGGTAGGTTGGTTTGTGTGTGTGCTACACATACTCACCTACACACACGTGCTCACTTGCATGTCCACACTCATGCCCATTGGACACTTGTGCACACATATACCCTTATTCACATCTCTGCAGACGTGAGCTTACACATGAACAACACAAGCACATACGTATGCACACACAAGTACACACACTTGTTACAGGGCTGTCAGTGGGGCCCTGGCATTCTTTAAGTCATGAGGTGATGTCTTAGGTGCTGGTGCGTGGGGAATGTGGGGTAGTCATAGCGCTGGGGGCGGGGTGTGCCAGCAGAGTGGGTGTAGGTCCTGAGCCCTTTAGTTTTTGAGGTCCTCTTCTAGGACCATTGATCCTTTCCCAGGGACTTTTGGGCTTCTGCTCTGAGCGTCTGGATCTCTCAGGAAGCTTCTGGGGCCTTTTGGGCTGAAAGAGTTGGCACAAAGGATTCTTCCCTCCTGCTTTGGGCTGGGAGAGAACAGAGTGTCTTCTCTAGTTCATACTTAGGGCTGCTCTATGTCCCTTCCTTCTTCTCTCCTTCAGTATTCAGCCCTCTCTTCCTCCCAGACCCAGGGTGGGACCTCTCTGGTCCTGAGCCTTTCTTGTGGCTGGGGGGGCCCCCAGCCTCATGACCAGCAGGGACTTGGCGGAACCTCAGGGGTTGGGGGTGGGCTAGTGAGACTGGGCACTGTGGTCCGGTGGACTCCCTGGTGTGACACTGAAACACCTTCAGGCCTCCAGCCCTTTCCTTCTGGGATCTACCAGCCGAGCCTCAGGGCTGTCTGTTGGAGCTAGAAGGGCTGCGATGGTTGGCTCTCCTGGGGACACCTCTGCCCTGGGGTTTTCTGCTTGATTCAACAAGAACACCTACTGTGTGCATGGTGGATACAAATGGAGGAGTTCGGCACTGCGCTGGGGACCAGTCAGAATTTTGTCTTCCGGGAGCTCAGTCTAGAGGAATAAACACAGACACAGCCCCCGGCCTCTGCTGGACAGTGAGGGAGGGTGAGCAGCATGTATGCACATTTGTGTATTTATGTGCACATGCATGCACGCGCATGCGTGTGTGTGTTTCTGTGTGCGCTTATGCTAGTGTGGGGGTAAGCACCCTTACTTTAGCCCCAGCCTCTAGGGACAAGTATCCAGGAACGCGGCACCCTCGGGATGGCAGGCAGGGGTATCAGGCATCAGTGGGGGATCGGGCAGCGGGTGGGGTGTTATGGGGTTGTGGCAAGAGGAGGAAGGAAAGGAATGGTGCCCAAGAATGGAGCGTACCATGTGCAACTTGCTAGCCCTAGACACTTCCTTGAAGGCAGACAGGCCTGCTTAGGGGGGAGGAACGTGGGGAAAAAGAGCTTATGTCACGTTTCCCACACCACATAGCCAGTAGACTGTGAGCCCATCTGAGCCTAGCTTGGACTCTCAAGGTGGTTAAGAGGCTTCTCTGGCCCCTCCTGGACTTCCTCTTCCCTTCTTTTGGCATATCTTGGGTGCAGCAGAGGCAGGCCTGCAGTGGAAGGCAAGTCTTCTCTGGGCCTCAGTTTCCCCATCCACTACAATAGGGGTGATATTAAGTCACAGTACTTATTTCATAAAATCATCTAGGTGAATGTAGCATTTGAAACCTGGGTGCTGGAGGCCGGATAAGAGAACCACAAACCACAACTACTCCTTTTGTTCTCATTCATTCCCAGGGCTGACCTGGGGGGCTGCGTGCCTCTCTTCCAGCCCAGCGCCCTCTGGCCTCACTCTGGAAAGAGGTGAGGGCAGCGCTGCGTTCGTCCTGGGTAGATCCGGCTCCCCCACCTCCTGCTCCTGTCCTGAGTGGGGGCCAGACAGATAGTGACAGGTGAGGAAGAAGGATTTCCCGAGTGTGGAGAGAGGGAGGAAGTGACTCACTAATCACAACAAATCCGATCTCCTGGAGGGAAGCCGCGGGGAGAGAGTGAACGCACGTGGGTGCCGGCGGAGGCGTGCCATCCACCGGCCTGCGTGGGCGGCTGGGGCGTGGGGAGTGAGAATCCGGCACCTAAGGGGCGGGGATAGTGGGAGTCACCGCCCCCCACTCATGGGGGTGGGGGCGGAGGGTCCCCTCCCCTTCCGAAGTTTCTGCCTCCCTCATCCCTTTAAGCCTCGGGTCTGAGGGGCGTCCAGGGCTTGGGAGAAGCCCACGGCTGAGCGGACAGTCTGCTCTACGGTCGCTGACACTGGAGTGGCTGAGGCCCGGACACGGCGATCGTCTCGCTCAGGTTCTCAGCACAGTGAGGCATTTATTCAGGCTCCCCGATGCTCATCGGAGTACCCCCGAGGCACGGGCGGCCGGGCTTTAAACAGCAGAGAAGGGCGAGGGAAGCTCCGGCCCGCCGATCGCCGGGGAGAGCTGGAGTCTGGGAGGGGGTGTGGCGCCGAGAGCATTCGCTTCTCTCTCCAGCCGGGGAGGCTGCATGGAGGGTTTGGGCATCTTCCAGCAGGAGCCGAACTAATGACAAGGGAAGAGGAACTGGCTTCTCATGCAGTCTCCCCCGCCCCAAACTTTTCCTCCCAGCGCGGGGTGGGCGGGCAGAGAGAGGAAGCGGGGCCGGAGAAGGTGGGGCCAGCCGTTCCCTCCCCGCCCCCGAGCCGCGGCTCTGGGATGCCAATCCCGACGCGGCTTGGGTGAGTGTGTCTTTAAATCCGAGCCCCCCGCCCCCGCGGCGGCTGGGGCGGGGGCTCGGGCTGGCTGGGGGCGGGAGCGGTGATTGGCGGCCGGGCCGGGTCCGCCTCTCGGCCGGGGGGCGCGGGGCGCGGGAAGCCGAGCTGCGCGCTGGGGTTGGGACGCGCATCTTCCAGCACCAGCGAGCGCGGGCTGAGGTTCTCTTGGCTTCTCCTCGTTGCGCCCGGCCTGCCCGCCTCCGGAGCCGCCTCTGCCCACGGATGGGCTGGGGAAGTTGGGAGGAGCGAGCCGGAGCCCGCGCGGGGCGCGCCCAGCCGCTGCCTGTCTTGGCGCCCGCAGTCTGGGCGCTGCGCACCAGCCACAGGAGCGCGGATGCTCCCCGGAGCCGCGGGCTGGCAGGTATCCACGCGTCCGGACCCGGGGTTGGCGATGGGAGGGCAGATCCGGAGTCCCCCGGGCACCCCCTTTCCTGGGGCGGCTCAGACCACCCACTCGCCATCCCCCGGCTGTGCACGCCTCCTGGGCTCCCGGAGAGGAGAGGCTCTGGGCTCCCATCCAAACCCGCACGGTATTGGTGCCTGGGAGAGAAGTGGGGACCTCAATAAAGAGTGGGCGGTTATTAGGTTGTTTGCCGGGCGCTGGGCTATCTCTCTCCTCCGCCAAGGTTTTCGCCCCTTTTGAGGGCAAGGCCTGGGGCACGGTGCCTGAGCGGCCTCACTGCGCAGTTGGGAGGAGGGAAGCAGGGAAGCCGACTTTCGATCCATGCATGGGGTCCCTGGACACATCTTTAAGTGGCTTGAGGCCCACGGAGCTGGTTAAAGTTATGAGGTCCCAGTGGGCTCAAGCTTTGATTCTGAGCCCCTCCCGCCCTGTCCCTCTGCAGGCCTGGGTCTCGGGGGAGAATCCCTTTTCATCTTCAGAGTTTTTTCCTGAAGAGTCAGTGACTTGTCAGCAGAGTGGGGTGTGGGAGAGCTGTTGCACCTGACTCAAAAGTGGCCAGCATGGTTGATACCTGTTCTTACCTCTTGGGGAATTGGAGATGGAAGAAAGTGTCCTGGCCTCAGGAAGCTTCTGGCACTCTTTACTCTCCCAACCAAAGGTCTAGGCACCCAGTCCTTGGCTTCCGCGTCCAGCGGCTGGACCCAGTGACCGAGCACCTCTTACATGCCAGGCCCCTGGCTCTGCTGGGGAGAATGGGAGTGTGGGAGGACTCAGGGTGCTGTCCTCAGGTGGCTCGGCCCTATGGGGAATGCAAGACAAACGGACAGAAAGTTTGCTGATACAGGCTTTCCATACCAGTCCCGGACTAATAATAGCGGAAATGCCAAGAGGCTCCGCATGATTAATTCCTACATAAGTGATGTAGGCTGCCATTGCTGGGGCGGGGGATGGGGTGGGTGCTGGGATCCCATTCTCAGGCAATCATATGCATATGTTTAAATCTGTTTAAAATGTTCTAGCACCATAGCCCTCTCCTCCCTGTTATCGTGCTCCTCGTGAGGACGTCTCCACCTCTGTGCACAGGTTGCAGAAAGGGGTTCCAGAGATTTCCTTGCCTCTATGTGTCCCCAGCCCCACTCTCAGGTTTTTTCCCGCTGGTAGATTTCTGAAGAAACCCTTTTGGTTTTTGGAGTTAGGCCAAGCATGGGACTCCCCCAGCTTCCCCGGGGCCTCTGAGGTTTGAGGTCTAGGTCTAGCCTTATGGGAGGGAGGCTCAGAGGCCGGGAGGGAGGAAGTCCACACTTCATTTCTGAAGAGCCTCTATTGCAGGGGGCTGTGGATGAGGTTGGAAGGCTGGAGGCCCTGAGCCAGGGTTTCCTGTGAGCACAGATAGGCTGTCTGTCTTTGCTGGCCATCAGGTATTGAAGTTGGGGTGATGGAGGCGTGGGGGGGTGGGTAGGACAGGGCTGGCTTGATGTGGGTGGTCCCAGGGCAGCGCTTACCTCACTCTGAGGTTCTGCTCTGTCTGGGGGCTCTGCCCCCTACCCCATCGTCCCTGGCAGGTTTCTGCTTTTCTGGATCGCTTTGCGGAGGTGGCATTGTGCGCATGGCTTTGAGCACTGTTCTGGGAGAGGGTGTTGCTCACCCCACGGCCCGTGGCTGGGATCGTGAGCACTTCTGTGAATACACCCACCCACCTCCAAGCCATCGGCACACACGGGTCACCCAGGCCCGGGTGGGGGACACTGGTGTGCCCAGAGATGTGAGTGTGCTTGGGTCTACAGCGATGTGGGCAGAGACTGAGGGGAAGCGGATGCAGATGTGAATGAAGACGGACACAGGAAGGTGACAGAGGTGGGCAAGCAACCTAGGGATACAGATGTGGGCCGGGGACATATAAACGTGGACCGCACATGGGCCACAGACACTGTGTAAGCAGATTAGGTCTCCCGGGGCAGGGGGCCCTGGAATCTTCCCACACGAGAGGCAGATGTATGATGGGTGGGCATATGGATGACGGGCACGGATGTGAGCTGACATTCAGACACTAGACATGGAGTCCCAAGGATGTGGCTTGAGTACCTGGCAGACTGGGAGTTGGCTGAGGGCTCCTGGGGAAATGGACACATATACCTGCTGAGTCACCCGACAAGAAGGCCCGGACAAGGACAGGTGGGTTCCGGGATGTAGCCTGAGGAGTGCACTGCTCGGTTATCCCTTTGATTCTGTGTGGCAGCAGGAAGTTGTCCCATTTCAGGTGGTAGTGGTGTAGGTGATCTGCGGTGTGGCTGTGTTTCTAGGTCTCCACTGGGGTTTGAAGCCCTCAAAGGGCTTGGTGTTCTCTCTTGTACTCTGAGAGTCATTTGACCTCCCCACTCCCTAGGTTACAGGGCTAGGTGCATGCCGTAAGCACCAGTAAGGGCTCCTTGAACCTTTAAATCTCATCTTCCTTGGGTTTCCAGAAGTTTCCTGAAGTGAGGCTGTGTGGTTTGTGTAGGGAAGAAACCTGGCTGGGGGCTCTTCTTTTGAGCCCATACCCGAGTGAGGGTCTCTGGCAGGGAAGGGACCATTTTTTTTTTTTTATTTTTTTAACTAATCTCTACACCCAACGTGGGACTCGAACTCAAGACACTCAGATTGAAAGTCATGGGCTGTACTGACTGAGCCAACGAGGTGCCCAGGAAGGGACCATTCTTATGGAAAAGAAAAGGCAGACGGTGTGGGGAAGTTGAGATGAGACTGTTGCCCTCAGGTGTTCCCTCCCCTCAGCCCTGGGCTTGGCCAGGGAAGGGGGCCCCCACTTTCTGGCTGTCATCACTTCTGTTCTGCCCAACCTGGAGACTGGGAGCCAGCATGACGTCTAGACCCAGTTTGAAACTAACTCACTGCACAGCCCTGGGCAAGTTACTTAATTTGTCTGAATTAATTTACCTTTAGCCCCAAACTCCTCATCTTTAAAATGGGGCCAGAGACCCCCTAGCCCTTGAGGGTGTTTTGAGGGTTAAATGGGAGAAAATCAGTAGAAGGCCTGTGGCCCAGGATATGGCACAGAGGGAGTACTGTCAGTGGAGCTTTGATTACGAGCCTTCCCCCATGGCCAGGACCCCCCAGAGCTGCGTTGGAAGCCAGGTGGCGGGCCGTGGGAAGCTGGGCAGGCAGGCACCCTTCACTGGAAAGCTGGGGGCTTTGTCCTCAACCCTTGCCCACCAGCCACTCCTCAGTCCCATGGACCGTCCACACGCAGGGTCAGGAAATGGCAGGCAGGGCGTATGGAGGCTTGGGCCTGCTGCCTGCCAGGCCTCTGGGAGGGCAGCCAGTGGTTTGCTAAGAATAGGCCCAGATCATGGGTCTGCCTCCCAGCGGGGAGCCGTGTGCCTCCCCGGTATGGGCCAAGGTGCTTGCCGGCCCTTTTATGTTTCTTGCAGCTGGCTCTCCCCACAGGAGCGGGCCTGGGAGCAGCAGCAGCCTCTTCTTGGGTTTTTGGCTGGGACATGGGGAAAGAGAAGGCCTGGGAAGCACTGACCATTCAAATCTCCAAGTTCCTCTTCCACTCAGAGATTGTCACCAGCTCCCTGATCATCTTCCTACCTGCCAGTGGATCTGCAGTGGCTAAGAACACAGGTTCTGGAACCATACCACTAGGGTGTGAATTTCGGGTCCCACACACATTAGCTGTGCGCCCCTGGCAGCTCACTTACTTTCTCTGTGCCTGATTTCCTTGTGTAGCAGGGTTAATGCTAGTAACTTGCTTAGAGGGATGTCACAAGGATGAAAGGAGGTGGTGCCTGGAGAGTCTGTGGGGTCACGTGCAGCTCCTAGTAAGTGCTCCATGAACATTGGGGGGCTACTGTGATTACCGTGATTACTGCTTTCTCCGCAGAGGGGGAGATGGGTGAGGCCAGTCTGGCTTGCACGGTGCCTCCTGGTCAGAAGGCACCAGTATGCAAGCTTCTCGATGGGGGTTCCTGGCCCTGGGTTCAGTATGAGGTACAGGGGACCACAGGTGAGAGAGACCCAGTCCCTGCTGGGTGATGGAGGCACATGCATACATTATACCATACCTGATGGGCACCTTCCCAGGGCCTGTACTAGCTGTGATGGGAGCTGGAGGGAGGGAATGACCTGCCTGGGGGTGGGGTGATGCATTAGGCGGGCTTCAAAGGATGGATAAGAGTTTGCAAAGGTGAGGGAAGGCTTCCCAAGCAGAAAAAGCAGCCTGTGCAGAGGGGTGACAGCTTGGTGTGTTTAGGAACGTGAGCAGATCCATGCGCCTGGGGAGGGGACCCACACTTAGCCTCTCGCCCTGTCACGAAAGCCCTTGTATGCTGGGACCTTCTGTCCCTCCCACTCTGGGCTCAGAGGCAGCCCTGGTTTCCCTGTTCGGACACAAGCTGGAGGCCCACCAGAATTCTGTGCCTCTCACTTCCCTTTTAGGAGTCATATTTGCTGTCCCCTCATTCTCCAGAGACCCTCCTGCCACTTAGAAATGCCTGCCAGCCCTCCCTGGGGGCCCTTGTTTTTGAGCTGGGGCTCCAGACTGCTCCTGCCCCAGGAACATGCCTATTTTTGCTCTTAGTTAAGATACCCGGGGGTTAATAGGTCCCCCGACTTGGGAATGAACTGAAGCCGTTGAAAACTCCTTAGCTTTTCCTAAGGATTAAATGTCTAATGGTGGAATTCTGGGACCTTGTTAACGTGTTCTGTATGTTTCCTCTAACTGGCGTATGGACTGGCTTTATCTCCGAGGGGTGCCCCTTCTTGGCTGGGGTCCTCCGACGAGTGAGACACAGGGCATCTGGGGTTACCTACATGCCCAAGGCAGGCATCAGGGAGCATCTGGGAACTGGGTGTGTCATGCTGACCCTGTGGGCTCCCAGGGAGGTAGGGCTTTTAGAAATTCCAGAAGGGAGGGTGTGGTGCTGGGAGCACTGTGGGTCCACCGTTCAGCCTCCCGCCCTCGCCCATGAGGAACAGCCCCATTGCCAAGAGTCTGGGTTGGCCCCATGCAGGAGGAGAGAGGTAGGTGACCTCGGGTGACCTTGGCCTTGCCAGCCTCGGCTGCCTGCTGAACCTCAGGGCCTGTCTGCCTGCAGGCTGTGTGGCCTCTGTCCAGTCCTTCCTCAGAGTGGAGGACAGGGACGCTTGGATGTTTTGAAGATTGTTGATGTTTAGAAAGCACAGAAGGGAGTTTCCCTCCTCTTTTCCTTTCTTTTCCCGGGAACTGTAGACCCCATGGCAACGTTAACCCTCTCCTGCCGGTCACAGAGTGATGGCTGGATGTGTCCCCTTTAACTGCTACCCTGTAGTTACTGAGTCCTTCCTCCTGGGGTCCCTGAAGTGGGTGCTGACCTGTTTAAGTCTCCAGGGCAGCCCTCCATTAGAGCCCCAGGGCCCTGGTTGGCAGGGCCTACAAGACCTCATCCAGGCTGGGTCTGATGCCGGCTCCTCCCCGCCCATATCCTGGCCCAGCAGTTCTTCAGCCTCAGTTTGACCCCCTGCTCCGTGGGTGTGTGCCTGCTGCCTTGCCTTTGGATGGAGCCTCATGGGCTGTAGAGGTCTCTGGCAGGGGCTGTGCCACTGGCTCACTCCAAGGCCTACTGGGAAGCTCTGGTTTCCAGATGCCTCAGAGAGAAGGGTCTTCCTTGGAGATCGGGCCCCCGAGGTGCAGAGTCCTTGAGGGAGCTGCGGTGCTACTCTCTACTGGGCCCTGAGCTGGGCCTGGGGTGGATAAGCCCTGGACTAGATTTCACAGCTGCCTTGGAGCCCAATTTCCCATCTGCAAAATGGGCATAATAATTTTTTCCCTCCCTCCCTCCCTAAAAAAAAAAAAAAATTTTTTTAATTGAGGTGATCTTCACTTGACATAAAGTTAATTATTTTCAAGTGTACATTTCAGTGAACTGTCCATTCACAGTGTCGTTTGATCACTGGCTCTGTCAGGTTCCAAAATGTATTCCTTAACCCAAAGGAAAACCTGGCCCCACGGAGCAGCTAATTCCCATTCTCCCATTCTCACCTCTGCCTTACTTTAAAAAATTAAAAAAAAAAAAAGATTTTATTTATTTATTTGAGAGAGAGAGTGTGTGTATTGGCGGGGGTAGGGCAGAGGGAGAGGAAGAACCAGGCTCCCCACAGAGCAAGGAACCCAATGCGGGGCTCGATCCCAGGACCCTGGGATCATAACCTGAGCCAAAGTCCGACGCTCAGACGACTGAGCCACCCAGGCGTCCCGAAAAAAGCCTTACGGAGGTGTATGTGCCACAAAGTTCATGGATTCTAAGTGCACAGCCGCATGAGTGCTGGTAACTGCTGGGAACGTGCAGCCAACACCTCAGTCAAGTCTGAGAGCCCTTCACCACTGGAGGGTTCCTCGAGCCGTGATGCAGCCAGACACCACTCCCACCCCTGGGCCTGGGCCCACTTAGGTTCTTTCTGTCCCTCTGGTTTTGCTTTTCTTAGATTGTCGCATAAATGGACTCAGAGCATGGCTCGTCTCCTGTCCGGCTTCCCTGCTCCACATGCCCTTGAGATGTGCCCACATTGCTGGACACTTCTGCCATGCCTTCCTTTTTGACTGCTGAGTAGTATTCCAGGCTGTGTGTGGGTGGGGTGAGGGGGACTGCTTATTGCTTATCAGGTTCCCAGGAGATGCCTGCCCACCCTGCTTTTGAAAATGTCAATGAAAAAAGAATATAAAGTAGTTATGTTCATGAAAGATTCAAGTAGTAGCTTCACCCAGAGAGTACGATGGGAATCTCCCCCGCCCCTCACCCCCGTCTTGTCTTCACTGGAGAGAACACCGCCCACAGTTTGCTGAGTATCCCTCAGCATTTCTTCTGTGCCTCTGGTGAATTTGTGTAGTTTTGATTTGGGGCTGTCAATTACACCGGGGCCATGGCCCTGGGGCTGCTTTTTCCCTTATTAGCCATTGGTCTTGGGGAGGGTCCCAGCACTGCCGCTGGAGCCATATCCTTGGGAGCCGCCGGGCCAGAGATGGGGTTTTGGGTCCAACAGGCAGGTGTCCGTCTCCCCCTGGCTCGGAGCTGGGGCTCTGCCAGGCTTTGGGGAGATAGAATGAAGGCTTCCTGGAGGTGGGCCATTCGGATCAGGTTTCTGGAGGAGGGAGGCACTGGAACACAAGAGATCAGACCATCCTCGGAGTGGGCGAGGGGATAGCTGGGCATCTGGGTGGATGTGCATTCCTGCTTCCGTCACTACTGCCTCCCACTGGCAGCCGACTGCAGGGGCTTCCTCTTCCGGGCTCCATAACATGGCGCTGGAAGGAATAGGCCCAGGAGCGGGGATTTCTTGGATGACCAAAGGCCGACCCTGGAGGCCTCCCTTCTCGTTGCAGTGAAATTGCACCTTGTCGAGGTGACAGGACCCCTGTCTTGGGTGTGCAGGTGGGGATGTCCGTGGCCCTCCTGAGGAAGAGGGCCCTCCTGGCTCAGGTTTGCACATGCCTGGCTCTACCTGACCCCAGCCGATGGGGTTACGGAGGCTCTGCATCTGTATTGTCATGCTTCTTTCCCTGACCATGGCCATGCACGTGTAAAGGATTCACATTCTGGGCATACTTACTAACATCGGTTGTTTTCATTGTTTTCAAGTGTTTCCTAGTGTAGTAATCAGAATAGTGTCTTACTGTTGTATGATGTGAGTTCTGTGAGATGGGAATCCTGAGTTGTGTTTCAGGATGAGCTTGTCTGTGGCTTTGGGTTTCCTGTGAGCCTCTTTCTTTGAGCCTTTGGGGACGGTTTAAGGGGAGGGAGAGGGGAGTGAGCCTAGGAAGGAAGCTAGCAACAGGTGGGTTTGCTGATTTCCCTGTGATTTCTCTAGCTTAGTGCTGCTCAAACCTGGGTAACATGTGGGCCCTTCCCCTTTTAAAAATAGTGAAAGTATTTGCCTTCAGCTCGGGTCATGATCTCAGGGTCCTGGGACTGAGTCCTGCGTCAGGCTCCCCGCTCAGTGGGGAGTTTGTTTCTCCCTCTCCCTTTACCCCCAGTTTGTGCTGTCTTGCTCTCTCTCTCAAATGAATAAATAAAATCTTAAAAAGAATACAAAATAAGAATAGTGTTTTGAGATGGAATTCATATGCCATACAGTTCACCAATTTAAAGCACACAATTCAGGGTGCCTCGATGGCTCAGTTGTTAAGCATCTGCCTCTGGCTCAGGTCATGATCCCAGGGTCCTGGGATCGAGTCCCACATTGGGATCCCTGCTCAGCAAGGAGTCTGCTCCTCCCTCTGCCTCTGCCTGCTTGTGCTTTCTCTCACGTTCTTTCAAATAAAATCTTTAAAAAAATAAAAAAAATCCAGCCAAATAAAACTGCCCTAAAACCTCACACCTCCTTCAAGCTTTTGCTCCTCCTTCAGCCAAACATTACAAAAGATTTGGTCTGTGCTCTGTCTTTATGTCTTTCGTTCTTATTTCCCTTTCTTTTTAAAGATCCTTCTTGGGGCGCCTGGGTGGCTCAGTCTTTAAGCATCTGCCTTCGGCTCAGGTCATGATCCCCGGGGTCCTGGGATCGAGCCTGGCCTGGGGATCCCTGCTCAGTGGGAAGCTTCTTCCTCTCCCACTCCCCCTGTGGAGTGTTCCCTCTCTTGCTGTCTCTCTTTCTGTCCAATAAATAAAATCTTAAAAAAAAAACAAAGCACATAATTTAATAGCTTTTAGTATATTTAAAGTCTTGCCTCTGTTTCCACTGTCTGATTACATTTTCATCAACCCCTAGAAGATACTCTGTATCTATTACTTGTCACTCCCTACCTCCAGCACACTGATCTACTTTCTGTATCTTTGGAGTTTCTTATTCAGGACATTTTGCATGGAATCATACAGGGTGTGGTTTTTTTTGTGGACTCCCTTTTGAAGTCTTTATTTATTTATTTATTTGTAGATCTTATCTATCTGTCTGAGACAGCGTGATAGCAAGCATGAGTGGGGGGAAGGGGCAGAGAGAGGGAGAAGTAGACTGCTGACCAGAGAGCCCAGTGTTGGGCACACAATGTGGGCACTCTCTTTTAAAAGAAAAGATGGGGGGTGCTTGGGTGGCTCAGTTGGTTAAGCCTCTGCCTTCAGCTCAGGTCATGACCCCAGGGTCCTGGGATCGAGTCCCTCATTGGCTTTCTGCTCAGTGGGGAGTCTGCTTCTCCCTTTCCCTCTCTGCTCTCTCTGTCTCGATCTCTCGCTCACTCTCAAATAAAACCTTTAAAAACGTAAGAGAATAAAAACCTTACTTGTTGATTTGTTTCCTTATTAGAATAATAACTTAAATGTGTACAAATACAAAACTAGATGTAAATGCCTCACATTTACATAGTTTCTCCATAACTGTGAAATAAACATGAAATCCCAATAAAACTAGAAAGCCAACCCATTGCAAAGGAACAACGTTAATGTATTGGAAGGATGTAAGCTGCGCCTAAATTGCCAGTATTGGGTTCATAGTAGAAGGCTGAGTCTCCTCTGTTTCCCCTGCCCCTGTCACCTGAACTTGCTGTACAGAGTGGCATTAATGATGTTGGCTAGTTGGCTGGTTTGAGGGCAATCCTGATCATTCCCATTAGAAAGCCCAGACTGCCAATGAGTAATCCCCAAATGTTTGTCTCAGTAGTGCACCACTTGGGATCTGGGAAGCTGACTTGTTTGATTGAAGATAAAGGCGAAATAGTGGTGTTTTTGAAATCTGCATATATTGGCTCGTAACCCCACTTCCTGTGGGAATCGGGCATTTGGCATAAACAGAGGTGGACTTTGCTCAGTTCACACAGATGCCGTCGACATGAACATGGTCCCTGCTCCCAAGAGGCAGGCCTTTGAACAGGCTGCCGTGGGCTCTGTATGGGGTGGCTCAGTTCTCTACCCCACCCCCCTGCCTGAACCACCCCCTTTGTTTGTACCCTGTGCAATGATGAGATTTGGCCTTTAAAAAAAAAAAAGAAAATCGATTATAAGCATGGGCCGACTTCAGCACCAAATTGCACAGTGGTGCTTGCTAATGAGGTCATTGAGATGACCCAAGGGGTGCGCGCATTACTTTTTTTTTTTTTTTAGCAAATTGAGGTGAAATTCACATGACACATAATTAACTGTTTCAAAGTGCCCGGTTAATTTAGCGGTATTAAGTACATTCACAGCCTTGTGCAACTAACCATCACCTCCATGTCATTCCAAAACATTTCTTAAAATTTTATTTTATTGTGGTGAGAATATTTAACATGTGATCCACCTTCTTAATAAAATTTTAAGCGTACAATACCCAATGACTATAGACATGTTGTTGAGCAGATCTCTAGAATGCTTTCATATTGTTACACTGAAACTTCATGCCACAGGATTACTAGCCCCCATTTCCCCTCCCTCTGGCCCCTGGCAGCCACCATTCCACTCTGTGAGTGGATGAATTAGACCACTTTAGTTACCTCATGTAAATGGAATCTATAGTATCTGTCTTCCTGCGACTGGCTTATTTTACTTAGCATAACGTCCTCAAGGCTCATCTATGCTGTGGCAATATTGCAGAATTCCCTTCTTTCTTACGACTGAACGCTATTCTGTTGTACGTCTAGACCGCATCTTCTTTTTTTTTTTTTTTAAGATGTTATTTATTTATTTGACAGAGAGAGAGATCACAAGTAGGCAGAGAGAGGGGGGAAGCAGGCTCCCCACCAAGCAGAGAGTCTGATGTGGGGCTTGATCCCTCGACCCTGAGACCATGACCTGAGCCGAAGGCAGAGGCTTAATCCACTGAGCCACCCAGGTGCCTCTAGACCGCATCTTCTTTATCCATTCATCTGGCAGTGGGGATTCGGGCTGCTTTCTCCTCTTGGCCACAGCGAACACGAGTGTGCTAATATTAACATCTCTTTGGGATCCTGATTTTAAGTCTTTGGGGTAAATATCCCTAGAAGGGCGATTGCGGGATCCTATGGTAATACTATTTTAAACTTTTTGAGGAACTTTGGTACTATTTCCTAGAGCATTTGCACCATTTTACGTTCCTGCCAGTGGCGTGCAAGGATTCCCTTTTCTCGACAGCCTTGCTAACACATTTTTTTTTTTTTTAATAGCTGAATAAGAAAACCATTGCACAGAGAGACCTCATTTTGTTTATCTGTATGTCAGCTCAGGAACACTTGGAGTGTTTCCACCCTTAGGCTCTTGTGAGTGGTGCTGCTGTGAACACGGGTGTCCAAGCATTTGTTCGAATACCTACTTCTCTTGGGTATCTATCTAGGAATGGCATTTCTGGGTCACATGGTAACCTCGCATTCAACTTTTTGGGTTTGATATTTTGCAGTTAGATAGTGGTGATGGTTGTACAGCATTGGGAATCTCTGAAATGCTGCTGAATTATACTTTAAAAGGGTGAATATTATGGTACGTGGATTAAATCTCAATTAAAAAAAAAAAAGAGGGGCGCCTGGGTGGCTCAGTGGGTTAAGCCTCTGCCTTCGGCTCAGGTCATGATCTCAGGGTCCTGGGATCGAGCCCCGCATTAGGCTCTCTGCTCAGTGGGGAGCCTCCTTCCCCCTCTCTCTGCCTGCCTCTCTGCCTTGTGATCTCTCTCTCTCTCTGTCAAATAAATAAATAAATAATCTTTTAAAAAAGAAAAAAAGAAAAAGAGGGCTCTTGGACCCCAGAGCAGACATCCTTGGAGTCTGGATTGAGCCGTACTGTCAGCACTGGAAAAGCCACTGTCCCGCATTGCCTCGTGGAGTCCTATGGACTTCCTGAGTGGTGGGGATGCTGGGCCTCCGCCCTGTGGTCCTTGTTTGGTGTGGTAGGTAGGAGCTATAGGAACCAAATGGGCCAGCTTCCTGCCCGCCCACCTCCTGGGCTCATTCAGTGGCTTTCTGGCTTCTAAATGGCAGGTGTTCATTGTAGAACCCAGTTTCCTCCGTTTCCCCACCAGCGAGCAGCCAGCCTTGGCTGTGGCCCGGACTTGGTGGGCAGAGACGCCTGTAGACGCGCCCCACTGACTTCTCTGGATCCGCTTTGTCCCTCTCTACCTTTTACACAGCTCATCGCAGGGGGCTTGTGACACGTTTGTCCTTCTTTGCAGGCCTCCAAGGCCTGCTGCTTGCTTCTGAGGTTGCAGCGGGGTGAGGGACGACCACACCGGGGCTCTCCTGGCTGTCCAGGCCTCACTGCACACTTGCCTCCCCAGTCTGTCTCGTCTCAGTTGGTTCGGCCAGAGTCATCCATGGTTCCTCTCGTTCTCTCCCGCTTCTGGAACCACATATGAGCAGACCCTGTGGGCCTCACCCTCACAGCAGATCCGGGGTGAACCCTTTTCCCCTCACCTTCCCCACACCACTGCCCTGGCCCCCAGTGGCACTGGGACTCCCACGGGAGACTCCACACAGGTCTGTGGGCTTCGTTTCCCCCTCATTCCCCAACGCAGCAGCCAGGGTGACCGTGTTAGAATGTGAATGTCAGATCAAGGCATTTCTGTGCCCCAGGGCCCCAGTGGTGCCCCACTGACTCACAGTGAGGGCCAGTATCCTTACCATACCCTCTAGGATACCCACGTCTAATACCCACCACCTTGCTCACACTGAGCTATCCACACTGCCTCAGGGCTCCTTCAGCACACTGGGAATACCTCACCTCAGGGCCTTTGCATGGCTGTCACCTAGATCTGGGATGCTTTTCCTCCAGAGAGCCACACAGCTTGCCCTGTTGTTTCCTTCAGATCTTTACTCAAATGTGAAGCCTCTCTTAGATACCCTGTCTAAAATTTCATGCCTCAGCTCCATATCACTATCACCTCCCCATACATTTTACTAATTTATGGAGCGTATTTCTGTGGCTCCAGCTAGCGTGTATAAGGTGGGATTTTTGTCCTATGTTGTCAGCTCCTAGAACAAGTCCTCCCACCTAGTAGGTGCCCCGGGAACATTCATAGAATGCATGCATGAAGAGGGAATGAATCGGCCCACTTTATAGACGAGGAAGCTGAGTCACAGGTTGACCTGAACCTAGTCTCTTGACTCCCACCCAGTTCACTACTCTTGTGCTGAGCCGTGATTTCTATCTCCTTCTCTCTCTGTCCCTGCTTCCAGGGAATGCCATGCTCTACTTATGGGTTTGAATCTTCAGACCTCCCCTTAGGAAGTTCACCTAGTCAGTACGGTAATAACAAGAGACAGGTGTATCTCCTTGCATTTGTGCAGAAATGATGGTAACAGGCTGTCCCCGTTTGTTGAGTGCCCACTCTGTACAAGGTGCTGGGTGGGGTAGCAGATTAGATGAATTTATTTCTCAGTTAAATCTCACAGCATCCTGAGGGGAGGAACTGTCATTGACCCCGCTCTACAGACAAGGAAGTGGAGAGATTCCATATGGGGCAGAGAGGACAAAGATCAGTAATTTCTTGAACCAGTGAAGATGCGAGGGAACTGGCCCTCTTAAGCAATGCTGGTTGCTGGGCAAAATGCTACTGCCTTTTGGCAAAGTAAGATGGCAGAACCTACCATAGTTTTAAATGCACATGCCTTTGTATCTCAGCAGTGTGAGTTTTGGTAGCCTGCTCTGAAGATGGAAACTGTCAGGATGGAAGGCTGTGTGCAATGGGATTTTGCGGCAGGGTGCTGGAGACCACACTGTCTCCTTTCAGTTCTGTGTTCTTCCCTACCCCAGGGCATTTGCACGTGCCATTCCCTCTGCCTGCATGCTTTCTCACATGGCTGAAACCTTCTGTCTTCAGATATCAGCATAGACCTTCTGTGACCATGGTCCTTTCCCTACCTCCCTCATTTTCTCTCTGAGTTTCTCAGTCCCTTGGAGCCCACATTCCAATGTGTACAATGTGTCATTATTATATTTCTTTGTTGACTCCCTTGTCCCTCCGTCTCTCTCTCTCTCTCTCTCTCTCTCACTCTCTTTTCTCTCTCTTGTTGGAATGTCTGTTCCACAGAGGGGCAAGACTGTTTCCCTCTGGTTGACATGGTCAGTCCTTAATAGCTGTTAGTTGGATGAGTAGTACCTCAATGAAATGACCTGCCATCAGTAAACAGATGGGGTGGGGGGTCTGTGTCTGAACAGGAGGGGTGTTTGTGTTGTCTAGTTAAGGGAAAAAAACTCTTGCTGGAGAAGGAATTTCTTTCTTTCTTTCTTTCTTTTTTAAAAAGATTTTATTTACTTGATAGTGAGAGATGCAGAGAGAGAGGGAACACAAGCAGGGGTAGTGGGAGAGTGAGAAGCAGACTCCCTGCTGAGCAGGGAGCTCGATGCAGGGCTCGATCCCAGGATCCAGGGATCATGACCTGAGCTGAAGGCAGACGCTTAACGAATGAGCCACCCAGGCGCCTCAAGAGGGAAGTTTTTAAGAGGTGGGCTCCGAGTATGGTGGGAAGGACATAAACCTTTTCTTTATACACCTTCATCTCATTTGGACTGTAGGTACAAATACTTATGTAATAAAAAAATCTGGCCAACAATGACAAGAAATCAATAAAGGGAAAAAAATGGACCCAGTCAGAGGGAGCATCAGGATTTGAACCCTGGTCCTTCTGGCTCGCAGCCTACGTTCTCACCACACCCAGTCCTTTCCAATGCAGACTCCTAGCAGAGCCTCACGGCGGTCCTCAGAGGAAGACAGAGCAGGAGCTCTTGGCTCTTTGTCTTTTATTCTGTGAACTGAGGTCTCATTTACAGACAGTAAAGCAGGGGACAGTCTGAGGGATTGCTGCACACATCTCACCCAGACCAAGCAGAGAACATTTTCAGGGCCCTGGAAGGTTCCCTGGGGCCTCTTCCGGCCCGTTACCTGGCCCCTATTCTCAGGCGCCCGTGCTTTGGAGTGCCTTCCCCAGGGGTTAGTCCCTGCTCTTGAACTTTTTGTAAATTCGGTGTGAATGGAATTATAGCACAGGAGCTGTTTCTCTGGATTCTTCTGGCTTCTTTCAGCATCAATGGTTAGGGTCATCTGTGAGGCCACAGGCCTTAGCGGGCTCTTCCTTTTCATTGCTCTGTAGCATTCCATTATAGCAGTGTGCCACCATGCATCGGTTTCTCCCTATGGATGGACTTGGGGCTTGTTTCCAGCTTTTGGTGACGGTGAGACAAGCTGCTGAACACTCCTGCTTGTCTTTTGGTGGACACACGCACCTACTACTGTAGGATGCCCACCCGCTGGGTGGTGGGATAGAAGGCTCATTTTACCAAGAAAGAAGCTAAGGAGTCTTCAGAAGACCCAGGAGGGAAAATGACTTGCCCAAGGTCACACAGTGACTCATGGGGGAGCTCAGCCAATCTAGCCCATCTCTGGCCCTCTCCCCCACTTCCTACCCACCTCCCCCTCCCACAATGTGGCCTGCTTCTCACCCTAGCCCTTTGGGTAGGGTGGTCAGGCAGAGGTCAGGGGGCATAAGGAGGGCCGTATTTTCAGGTCTCCTTACCCTGGGCAGTGCCACTGAGCAGTTCTTGCTTGCATACCTCCTTCTCCGTCCCTGGCCCTGGGCACGGTGGGCAGGCCGCAGTTGGCCTTCCTTGGTGGTAGGTGCTGGGTCTGATGGGGAGCCGTTGTTATTTATTGGCTGTTGGGGCCTGGGCTGGCCAGGCACAGACTAGGACTGGCGTGTGAGGGCTGCCCTGGGGCCTTAGCCTGGGAGTGTGTGTATGTGTGCGTGCATGCGTGGGCACGAGGTGTGAGTGTCCTGCGTCTCTCATGCTCGCTGTGCTCCCGGTGGGTGCAGGAGGGTGGGGCTGCCTGGCTCAGACCCCTTGTTGTGCTGGAAGGAGCCTGGCAGAGTGGCTCGTTCTGAGTTGGTGTCCCCCTACTCCCCACCCCGGCTCTGGGGCTGCCTCCTCCCAGCCCGGCCGGGCCCAGTCTGCCTCTTTCCTTGGCACCCACCACCCAGGTCTCCGACGGGGGAGGCCGTGCCTTCAGCAATTTCCATGCCCATTCCGCCTCTTGGCCCGGAACTATCCAAAGGCAGGGACAAAAATTAATATGGGCATCCAAAACCACTTTTTTTTGAATGAACCTTTTTTAAAAAAATTGAGATTAATTATACATACCATAAAATGTACCTGTTTAACCATTTTTAGTTGTACAGGTCGCTAGCGTGACGTACATTCACACTGTTGTGTAACCATCGCCAACATGTCCAGAGCTTTCTCCTCTTCTGAAACCGAAGATTATGCCCATTGAACACTAACCCCACATCACCCTCCCTCCCCCGGCCCCTGGCAGCCATCCTCCTTCCTGTCTCTGTGACTTTGACTACTCTAGGTCCCTCATGTCAGTGGAATCATACAGTGTTTGTCCTTTCGTGTCTGGCTCATTTAAACATTTAGCCTAATACCTTCAAGGTTCATCTATGTTGTAGCTTTTGTCAGAATTTCATTCCTTTTTTGAAGTTGTAATTGTTCCTTTGAGCTTATTTTATTTTTAATTTATTTTATTTTATTTGTTAAAAAATAATTTATTTGAGTGAGAGAGATCATGAGCTTCAGGGAGGGGCAGAGAGAGAGAGAGGGAGAAGCAGACTCCCTGCTGAGCAGGGAGCCTGATGTGGGACTCGATCCCAGAACCCTGGGATCATGACCTGAGCTGAAGGCAGACAGTTAACGTACTGAGCCACCCAGGCGCCCCTGAGATTATTTTAAAAGTACCTCGGATCTTCAGGATTGAGTGAGGGTGTTAACTTGATGGTGGAGGTAGGAATAGAGAACGTTTATTCACATTTACTAGGAGAACAGTCCTTTCCCCGTGTTGTCTCATGTAATCCTCACCACATCCTTATGAAGTAGGTTCCAATATTATCCTCATTTTACAGATAAAGGGATTCGGCTCAGAGAAGTTCAGTGACTAGACCAAGGTCACACAGCAAGTCATCGGTCCGCCAGGATTGGCCGCCAGTCTGTGCTGCACAGTCCGTGCTCCTCAGTCTCACCCCCACTTGCAGTGTCCAGGCCAGGCTCAGAATTTTTCCTTGAAACCTTGTCTGTCACCTCTCCCCAGCTGAGTGTGGAGCTGATCGGTGCCGGCTGGTGCCGAGGAGACAGTGGCAGGCAGCCCCTCCTCCCTGGCTGGGTCCCCGTTCCTGTGCCCCAGCTTCTGTTGAAAGCCCCCTTATGAAGCAGCCTTCCTGGGCTTGGCAGTGATCTTCAGGGATGGGGTCCTCAGTGCCCCCAGCCCATGGCTGGCAGAGGCCGCTGGGTCCAGGGTGGCTGACGGCAGGATGTCACTCTTGGCAGAACTTTCCCTGAACAAACAGCTACCAGGAGCTTCTGGATCAAGAGGATAGATAAACAGGAAGAGGGAGAAACTTCAAAATATTTTTCTTCCCCTGCTGTGCCCTGGTGTTTTCTCCCTGCCCTTCCCTTGGTCACCCGAGGTTTGAGGTGGTGGATTTCTTCCTTGGCCAGAAGCTGCCCAGAGGCCTGGAGAGTCACAGCAGGCATGTTTGAGGTTTTAGGGTTTCAAGTTTAGTTTTGCCTGATGGGCTGGGATCAGCCTGGGTGTCCAGTGTGTACCTTGGCACTCTTGGTACTACGGATTTCTTTCCTTCTCTGTTACAGAGAAACCCAAAGTAGTTGGAGATGCTGGGTGGTGGTGGTGGTGGGGGTGAGGTCTCCTGAGCTTTGGGCCCCAGAGTCTTTGATCAAGTGGTCCCTCCATGTGTTGCCTCTTCCATGCAGCCCTCTTTGGTTAACACAGGGCATCATCATATAGCTCTGCTATTGCTGCAGTCTATGCAATAGTCACCCCACAAAGCAACATCCTGACTCTTTGGCACAGTTCCCGAGGCAGCTGGGGTTCAGCCCAACCCCACCCTGTCCTGTATTCTGGCCTCACAAGTACCTTACTACTTCTAGAAGCCTCTGTACAGTGCCATGCATTTCTTTCTCCATGCTGTATCCTCCATGCGGGATGCCTTTCTTGTCTGTCAAATGTTCCTCCTCTTTTAAGGCCCAGTTCAGTGGTCTCCTCTTCCAGGAAGCCTCCCCTGAGTTCCTGACCCTGAATTACCATTTGTGCAGCTCAGTGTAGAGGAAAAGGTCCTGGAGTCCTTGTCTTGTGGTCAGCCCTCTGAGCCTCGGTTTACTTATCTGTGGATTGGGGATAATAGGAGTGGGGAGAGGAGAAAGCCCTGGCTTTTGTGGAGTTGGCTAGAGCCCAGGGGAGAATGGCCCTCTCAGGGTTAACTCCCAGCCATGCTAGGGACGGAAGCAAGGGCGACAGAGTGTGAAATGAAGTCACTTCCCTGCTGGGGGGTCTGCCATGTGCCTGGCCTTCTGCAATAAATCCTGTTTCCTCCTTTGGCCTCCCTGTGCCCACCCACTCCTGGCTCCCATGACCCTGAAGGTCCCCAGCAGGTGGGGCTCCCTGTGGAATGTTGGCCTGTCCTTCATCCGGTGAGGTCACTTCCTGTCTGGATCAGCCGCCCACCTTTCCTGCCTTGGCCTTCCACGTGGAGGTTTCATGGGGATGATGGGTGTGGGTTCCAAGGGAGGCTACCTGAGGTCAAGTCCAGTGTCCAGCCTGCACTGTAGGCTGGGAGCACGGATGGCCAGAAGGGCTCTGTGTGTGTCCCTGGGGCTGTCACTCGGCCTCCTGGGCCCCCATTTCTTCCTCTGTGGAACCTGGGGGAGCCTGTATATTTCATACACTCTGGGCACTGACTAGGTCAGACCAGGGCATCCATGACCTTGTTTAACCCTTTCTCCGCCACAGGGAAACTGAAGCCCAGGAGCTAACCCAGGCCTCTGTTTGTGGAGGGCAGGGCTGGGGTCTAACCAAGTCTTGCTAATTCTGAGATCCTAATGATTTCCACGGGAAGGTGTTTAGCTTTCCATCACTGGCAACTCAGGAACACCCCGTCCTCTGAACTTTTCCTGTGGGGTCAGGCGCTCTTTGGGCCATAAGGTGGTTAAAGAACCAGGGTTATTGCTGGGAGCGGCCATACTGTGTGGTTTGTGGTTTTACCCTCTGTTTTCTATCAATAGTTTATGTTCATGACAGAAACGTCAGAGAGGGGCTCTGGGGTGGCGCATTGGGTTAAGCGTCCGACTCTTGGTCTCGGCTCAAGTCATGATCTCAGGGTCTCGGGATCGGGTCCTGTGTCCGGCTCCCTGCTCAATAGGTAGTCTGCTTGACTCTCTCTCTCTCTCTCTGTCCCTCCCCATCAGGGTGTGTGCCTGCTCTCTCTCTCTCTCTCAAATAAATAAATCTTAAAAAAAAAGAAACATCAGAGAACACAAAGATATGCAGGAAGATTAGAAGAGCCATCTGTGACCCCACTTTCCAGTGATAACAACACTTCACCATGCATGTTTTGAGATTTATTCTTCCAGAAGCTTTTCCTATGTGTACGTATGTGTGGGCCCATGTGTATATATACTGTGTCTTTTTTGGGTAACTAAACACAATAGATATTTTCCTATATGAGTCGATAAACTGTTACTTCTTGCTTTTGAAACTTTTAAGTTGGAGTTTTATGGGGTTGGGGGGGCAGAAAAGCAGGCACATCACAGGTATACACCCCGATGATTGATTATACAAAATGAGCACAGCCTTCACGGCCTCCCCCAGGCCAAGGAACAGAAGGGTTCCAGCACCCCAGATCCCTGCACTCGTCGCTGTCCCCTCCTTCCTGCTCCAAATGGGATGTCTTGTCGGACTTCCACCACCACGGATTAGTTTGGCCTGTGTTTGAGTTTTAGAGGAACGGAATCAGACAGAGTGTGTTTCTGTTGGCTTCTTTCCATCCATGTTCTGTTAAGTGACAGTCATCTGACACTCTGACCATTTTAATGATCGCGCGATGACGTCCGCCACACAGTGGACTTTGACCACGTTTGATGTAAAAGATGTTTTCAGGCTTTGGCTAAACTAAGCTAAGCTATGTCGAACATTTTTGCGGCCATATCTCTGATGATTTCCTTTGAATCAACTGATAGGAAAACTGTGGGATCAAAGGGTTGCGTGTTGTTAAGGTATTTAAGAATTATTGCCAGATTGGCCTCTAGGGAGTTATGCAAGGTGCATCCTGCCAGGTGTTTTGGGGGGAGCCTGTCCCTGGCACCCACGTGGACTCTGGGTGTTTTCATGCTCTTGTATCTGTGACGCCATGAGAGGCAAGGTGGGGGCATTTCATACTTTCCAGTTTTTATTTTATTTTTTTTTAGATTTTTAAAAAAATTCATTGGACAGAGAGAGACACAGCAAGAGAGGAAACACAAGCAGGGGGTGTGGGAGAGCAGAGAGCCCGATGTGGGGCTTGATCCCAGGGTCCTGGGATCATGACATGAGCCAAAGGCAGACACCGAATGACTGAACCACCCAGGTACCCCACTTCCCAGTTTTTAAAATACAAGTTAGGTTGAGTGTCTTTTTCTCACATTTATTGTCCATTTGTATTTCTTAGTTGGGTTTTTTGGGTTTTTTTGGGTCTGTTATACTCTCAAGGTATACTTGTTTTTCTGCTTGAAAAGAGCTGTATTGAATATGATTAATAATAACAAAAATATCAAAAATATCTTCATCCGGTTTACCATTTGCCTTTTAGCTGTGTGTGTGTGTGTGTGTGTGTGTGTGTGTGTGTGTGTGTGTGTGTTGGTTAAATGCTGACCATTTTTTGGTAGTCTGATCTACTGATGTTGAACTGTATGTCTTCCTAGCATTTTGTATAGAAAGTTCTTTTCTGCCTCGAATTCTCTTCTGTCACTAATGTGGTGTCCTTTCTAGTATGTCATTGTTCATCCTTTGGTACTCCCTTCAGGAGCATGATGTTAGAGGAGGATGATATGCCCTTGGAAGCTCTCTGCCACCCGCGTGCCCTTGGGCGGTTACCCAGACTCTCTGTACCTCACGATCTGTACCTGCAAGGTGGGACAGATGCTAGTACATGTTAACCAAGGGTTTGTGGTGTTAAATCACAGCTATTTGCAAACTTTTTAGCTTCAGACCTCCTTCTTTTACACTCTTAAAAATTAAAGACTCCAAAGAACTTCTGTTTATGTGGGTTGTGTATATAAATTGATATTTACTATATGAGAAATTAAAACTGAATATATTTAAAAACATACATGTATAAGTTTATTTAAAAAATAATAACAAACCCATTATATGTTAACACAGATAAGGTGTTTTTTATTTTTTTTCCCCTGAAACCTGAACTGTGTTTTCCAAAACAAAATACAACGCGAAGAGTGACATTGTATTGCAGTTTGTAAATCACTTTAAAGATTAAAAAAATTGGGACGCCTGGGTGGCTCTGTTGGTTAAGCCACTGCCTTCGGCTCAGGTCATGATCCCAGGGTCCTGGGATTGAGTCCTACATCAGGCTCCTTGTTCAGCGGGGAGCCTGCTTCTCTCTCTGCCTCTGCCTGCCTCTCTGCCTGCTTGTGTTCTCCCTCCCTCTCTCTCTCTGTCTGACAAATAAATAAATAAAATCTTTAAAAAAAAGATTAAAAAAATTTTTTTAAGTAATTTGTACACTTAACATGGGGCTCAAACTCATAACTCCGAGATCAAGGGTCGCATCCTCTACTGACTGAGCCAGCCAGACCCCCTCTGCAGATCACTTTCTTGTCTGGTTTAGTAACAGACATGGATTCTCATATCTGCTCCTGTATTCAGCTCTTGTGATATGTTGTTTTGATTGAAATGTTTGAAGAAAATCTAGCCTCACACAGATAAGTGGTTGGAAAAGGGAAAGATATTTTATTAGCCTCTGGCTATTTTCTTCTGAGACCCCATTAAAATTCAACATGTGATAGTTTCTTAAAGGTCATTTGAAATATAGAATCTGCAACCCTGTTAATGAATTTTTCATATTTTGTTATGCTAAGAGCCATTGGATTATCTTGCAGATGGATTTTTGACACAAGTATGATTGTGTCACATCACATATTGGTCATTGGGAAAATAGTGGCTCACGGGGTTATACAGATCTTCTCGATGTGGACACATTTCATTTCAGTGACGTCCACAAATTATGTATGTTAGTATCATCCCCTGTAGCATTGCAAAGTCTTTGTGTTTTGGGATGCTGTCAGACTCATGATGGCTGATGCAAGTTTTCCAAAATTCAGTTGTTTCCCTTAAAGCTCCAACTTGATCCTTGGCAACAATGATCCTTGAAAGGGCAGGCTCACTTTGCTCAGTTTTGAGACAGTCTTTGCCAGATACCCAATTGTGAGTAGCCGGCGTTTGTCTGTCTGTTGGCCGTTCTTTCTGTGAACGCAGAGGCTGGTTAGGCTGACCGCTCAGACAGGCTCGCAGGTGCCTCTCCCCCAGACACCCATCGTGTCCCCGCAGCAGCCCAGGTACACGCTCTGTCATCACACAGAATAGTAAACAGTTGTATATGTACTTAAGCCCTGGGCTTCAGTGAAATTAGTTTTACTGCTTCATTAAAGACTTTAAAAAAAATATTTTATTTTTAAGTAAACTCTACACCCAGCGTGGGAATCGAACCCATAACTCCAAGATCAAGAGTTGCGTGCTCCATTCATTCACTGAGCCAGCCAGGTCATCAATGACCTTCTTAGGTGACATGGGCATATTTTGTCACTGTGAGTGACGGGTGGCCTGGTTGGGGGCCAGCACTGTCCCTCCTGCTGAGTCTCACCCTTGGCTTCTGCACCATCAGCGTCCTCACTCATGGTGAGAAGGCGATGGTACTTGGTACTGTCCTGAGACTAGTCTTGACCTTGCGGGCACCCGGAAGGCACTGGGGACTCGGGCTCTCCAGAGCATGCGGTGGGAGCTGTGGGTAAGGTGGCAAGGGAATGGCCTCCGTGCAGGGCCTGGGCTTCTCTTGGGCTTCAGGCCGTCTTGCCCGCTGCCACAGTTACCCTCCCCCCGCTAACAATCCGCAGAGCGCACCTTGGGGTGGGGGGTGGGGATGTAAGCCACTGGGTGTAGTTCATCACTTGTGATTTCACATCCTGCTGAAGCTGCTGATGTTCAGTCCTTGGGAGTGGGTGAGGAGTCCAGGGGACGCTTAGGTGCCCCCTTCTTCTTGTTCCTCTGGGAGGCAAGGAGAGCGTGAGTCAACAGGAGAGACGCAGGGGTCTCAGCCGGGCAGTTCTCCTGCAGGGGTGGGGTCTGTTTCTCAGAAGGGCTCTCAGAGTCACCCTCCCCCCTTCCTGGCCTGAAGGGGCCCCCACAGCCTCTGGCCTTCATGTCCCTTCCTCATTAACCTTCTCTGCCATGTGGGACGCAGGAGTCCCCGTCCTTCCCCAGGCCCCATTTTCTTATGCTGGTTCAAACAGGCATGCATTTACAGAGCGCCTGCTGTGTGCTGGGCCCTGGGCTAAAACCCACCTGTGCTGTCTCATTTGTGCTCACAACATGCCTCCTACGGAGCTGATCTTTCTTTGTTGTTCTTTAGAAATCTGTCCAGTTTTGTTCATTTAAGTGGCTGCTTTGTGCCAGGCACTAGAGTACTGTTGAAGGCCAGCCCCGTCCCTGGCCTGGTGGGCTCCTGGAGGCCACGGCCATGTGGGACATGGCTTGGGGGACATGAAGGAGGGTCCCTGGATCAGGGGCTGGGGGTCAGCTAGGCAGGGGGAACAGGTGGGGCAGGAAGCTACGGCGTGAATGAGCATGAGGCAAGTGCGTAGCTTTCAACCTCGTTTGCCCCTCAGCCCAACCCGCTGGTGTGTGTGCCATCGCTCGGAGGATAAGCGGGTGGCATTGGCGTCTTGGAGAGCTGGCCTCGCCATGGGTTATAGTACGAATTTCCAAGGGCATAGTTTCTACCTTACGTAGATTCTAGAAGACCCCGGCCCAACCCCCACTCCAATAGGATGCACCTCGGCTTTCTTATTAGTTTTGATTTTGTTAATTATTTGCAAAGCCCCGTTGACATGTCTGTGCGAGGGACTGTAAGAATATCACTTTGGCTAGAGTTTGGAGAACAAGGCTGGGAGCTGGGAGCACGAGGCTGGAAGGGGAGGCTGCGTCTGCCTGGTGGAAGTTGTTGATTGCTGTGTAGTTCCTCCTCGAGTCTGAACTGAAGTTTTGTAGGCTGATCTGTCTCCTCTGCTTGGCGTGCTTCCTACTGTGGGGCAGGAGAGCTCCTCCTGGTCATGGTCTTTCCCAGCCCTGGATGGACGTGCTTGGGGAGGCAGGTGGGCAGGCGAGGGATCAGAGACGCCCCAGGGCCTCACCCTGCTGTCCACTGTCTCTGTGACTGTGGCTGGTTGTCTGGCCTACTCTGGACCTCAGTGTCCTCTTCTATAAAATGAGAGGAACAGAATGGGGACTTGAAGGTGCGTCTGACTCTGACTCTGAGATCCGTGTTGGTGTACAAGGTGGATTTACACTGTGTGTGTTTGTGTGTGTGTGTGTTAGGAGCGACAAGGCCCCTGCCCTCAGTGCAGACCTGAGGGTTTTGCCCTCCCCTCCCCTGCCCCCAGCTGTCCCCAGCCCCACGCTAGGGGACCCTGCAGCATGGTGACTTCCGTCATGTTTGTTCTGCCGCCCAGGCAGATGTTTCCGGCAGCTGGCCACTCACCCTCCTGCCCTATTTTTAGCTCCATTGTTACCCGCCCCAGGCATCTGGCTGCCTGAGGTGCACATGACAGGCTGTGGCCCTGGAAGGGGTCCTCTTCTCTGGGTCAAGCTTGTTCCCTGCCTTCCAAGCCCTGCCTTCCAAGGGGTCCCTGGTTTAAGTTTCCCATTGTCTCCTGGGAAAGTGAGGGTGGCATCAGGCGAAATGGGAGAGGGTGGGAGGATGATTCGGTGAAAAGAGCCCCAGCTGTGGAACCAGAGGCCTGGTTCTGTTGTTCCGTCCTGTAGTGAATCTGAGGCCTCAGTATTCCCATCTGCTGAATGGCACAGTGGCCGGCACATCTGCCTTTCTCAGAGGATTGTTCTGAAGCGGAAATGAGGTTGTGAATGTGAAATTTATTTAGGAAAATGGTCTTTGGAACCAACAGCTGTGGTGGGTTCGGCTTTGTAGGGGCCCTGGAGGAGCACTGGATCCAGAGCGGGGAGATGGGGCATGTGTTTACTAGACACCAGGGCGGGAAGCTCAGCCTGGGTCACATGGGACTCAGGCTGCACTCTGGAAGGAAGAGGGGGCATTGCCACCGGGCGTTGGTGGAAGACGTAAGGGGATGTGGGTGCAGATGTCTGAGGACAGGTGCGTGGGGGCAGGGAAGGGCTGGATGTGTCCTGGGAGGCCCAAGAGGGAGGGGGCTTGGAGCATCTCTGGCCTGTAGGTCTGGAGCTCTTCCTCCCTAGAGAAGCTGAGTGGTGGGGCTGGGGACGGGAGGTTCTGTATCGCCCTTCCTGAGCTGGCCGCTAGCTTAGCGGGTGTATTGCACAGTGAGCTGTGTTGCACACTGGACTTTCATCAAGGACTGAAAGGGCTCAGCTGCTGAAAGCTGGAAAGCCTTCCATCCCGCCCAGCCCCCTCACTTTGCAGATGGCAATGAAATGTGGCCCAGAGAGGGCTGTGCTTAACTTGAGACCTCTTGGAAAGTCCGGGCTGGAGAGGAACGTCTCCTGGGACTTTTGCTGCCCTATACCATAGAGACCGGGGTTTGCCAGGAAGGTTGGGGATGTGGAGGGTAATAGGGGGTGCTGAGGGTGGGAAGGGAGGGGTCTTGAATGCTGGGCAAGAGAGTCTAGACTGAAAGCCACAGAAGTAGAAGGATGGGGACAGACCCCAGAATTGGGTCATGGATTTTCACAGTTCCTTAAAAGCAGGCCTCAGGCCCCCATGATATTACTGGAGGTCAGAAGTGGGGGTCCATCCTGAGGTCTCACTGGCCCCTTGGGGCCCAGTCCCTGGAAGTGGCCAGGCAAGTATCAGCAGGCCCAGAGACCTGGGTGGGGTCTCAGGAAACTCTAGATTTCTACTGACCCTGAGATGCCCAGATGGCCAGCTGCTCGGAGCTCAGCCGGTGAGCATGTCCTCCTTAACCCTGTTCTCCCCAGGGTCTTTCCCACTGGGGTTTTGCCTCTCCTTTCCCCCAACCCCCGGTGCATGGAACCTGGACACGGACGGTGCCTCAGTCTCTTCCAGGAGCAGGATGACTGCCCTCCCAGAGCCTACTGGGTCCCCCCATAGGGAGTATGACATCCCCCTCCTCTCACTCCTTCCTGAAAAATCCAACAGGCAGGGCCCTCCCATCCAGATAACACCTTCCTGTTTTCCAGAACAGCCCAGGAGGGCCACAGAGAGACTGCAGATGGAGAGACACCTGTAGCCTCTCTCTGCCTTTTCAGAGTAATGGTGGCCAAGCCTCCATCTATAGCATGGAACAAATATTTAGCTGCTTGGAACTTTCCAGATCTCTGTGGCTGACTTGGGGAGAGCTGCTGCCCCGCACTGTCTGGCAGTCATTGGTGCTCTGATGGTCTTTCGTGTGTGTCTCCTCAGCGACCCTGTGGGCCCTGGTGGCCAGAGACAATGTCTTCTGTATCCTGTAAACCCCCATGCCCCAGCACTGGCTGGGTTCACAGGATCTTGGTGTTGCTCTACCTGACTGTTACAAGCCAGGAAACTTGACATTCTCCTGTGAGAGGGGAAAGAAGTACGTTCTGTCTTGTTGCGTGTGGCGTGTGGTCACTGAGGGTCAAACCTAAAAATACTGGAGCACATTAGTCAGGATTAGGTTTGGCTGCGAGTAACAGGACAAGCCACATAACAGTGGTTTACACAAGATGGAAGTTTATTTCTATGTCCTGTCCAAACCCAGAGCTTTGCAGCCCACGCCTGGGGTGGCAGTTCCAGGCCGTGGATTCCTTGGGAAACTTGACTGCTCCCATTCCGAGGGCGTGGCTTCACGTGCTCATGGTTCAAGATGGCTGGGAAATGTCAGGCATCGCATCTGTGTTCCAGACAGCAGGATGGAGGAAGAGAGGAAAAGGGGCCCTAGGGAAGATTCTGGAACTTGCCGCATGACACGGCCTCTAGTGTTCCATTAACTGGGACTGGTCATGGGTACCTGAAGGGGACATGGGGAGTGGGCTTCTGCCCATCATCTGGCTTGTTTAATGGGTGGAGGCATTGTGGGCATTTTGGTCAAACCTGAGGATGCCCCCAGGCTGAGAAGTGGGATCAGGACTTCTGGGGCTGTGGAGTCTCCCCCAGGGACATTCCCCACAGGGAGGTCAGTCTTGGGACCAGAAAGCCTCATGCTCCAGGGCCAGCAAGAGGGAGTAGAAATGCTCTCTGGGGGTCAGAGGCAGCCCAGTGGCAACGGTCAGAACAAAGGATGTGGGCCAGCCTCTCCTGAGGGGGTCAGAGTCTGTCCGGGAAGTGTGGCCTGTGTCTGGGCTACTGGGACCCGAGGGAGAGGACAAGCTCCCTCACAGGTTGGTGGCCAGGAGGCCAGGGGACTCACAGACTTGGACTCATGGAGGGGCTGCGGGAGCTGTGACAGAGGTGGACGGGATGCCACGAACGCAGGGCTGCCCCAGGGAGCAGGCTGGGAGGTCAGGGAGGGCTCCAGGGCCCTATACCTGCACCCCACTTCAAGAGAAACCAGAGATCTACACTTCTGTTCAAAACCCCTTGATTTCCAAGTACTAGCAGCTAATTAGAGTGGAAAATTGCAAACCCGCAGGGATCAAGCCAGTGGCACACAGGACCGCTTTCTGCCTGCGGACAACGACCTCTACCCTCTAGACCAGATGCTTCCTGAGTCTTCAAGGGGGAGGACTTGGGGGGATGTGTGGAAGACTCGTTTCTTGTGAGACAGCTTGACTTTTAAAAAATGTCATTAAAAAAATGTTTTCATCCCCAGTTTTGTATTTGGAAAACTTTTAAGCCTACAAAAGGGAGGACAGTACTGTTAGTGAGTTAGTGTCTGTCCTCGCCGTGGCTGATGTTTGCTCTGTTTGCTTGCGCTCTCTGTCTCTGTCTCTCTGTCTCTCAGCCACCTAAAAGTGACAGACACCAAGGTGCTTCATCTCTGGACCCTTCAGCCTGGGTCTCCCAGGAGCACAATATCCACAATATCATCACACCCAATATTTATTCCAACACGCCATCCATATTCCAAAATTTCCCATTTGTCCGCAGAATGTTCCTTATAATCTTTCCCCCTTCTCTAATCCAGGTTCCTGTAGAGACAGAGCTTTATGTCAGGCAGAGCTGACCTACAGGGGAGGTTCAGAGGTGGGAGGGCTCCCCAGGCTAAGAGGCAGGAGGCTAGGGGTGCCAGAAAGGACCCTTTTCCTTCCCGAGGGTCCCAGATTCCTCAGAGCTGACGTTCTCCGTCCGCCGGCTGTTAGGGGAGCCGGGAGGGAGGCTAGCCCTCCCCCTGCAGTGTCTCTCAGCTTGGGCGCTCCCTCGGCAGTGGGACCTGCTGTCACTTGCGGGTCTCCCACTGGCTACAGCTCCTCAGCTACCCAGTCACTCTACCCAGTCTGCCCACTCCTGGCTCCAAGCCCACCCCATACTGTCATCTCAGGGGGTGACAAGGATGACTCCTCCCTGCCGGAACTGGGACCCTCGAAGGCTAGCCCGGAACTCCGGGCCCATCTCGTGGCGGCCGTCCACCTGCTGCATACTGGGGAATGTTTCCAAACATTCTTCCACCTCTGGTTTTAACTTGTAGATCTTTTTTTTTTTTTTTTCTTTTTCCAGTTTAGAAAAAAGTGGAAACATTTCAGAAACATACAGTGTAGCAGATGAGGGAGGTCTCCTGCCATCCCAGACCCCTGGTAGCTTTGCTTTATATGCTGATCTGCTGGTTTTCAAAAGAAGGAGGCTGAGGGCTGGAGGTGGTGGAGGGTTAGGTCTGGGTGACGCTCAGAGACGTGAGGCCATGTGCCACACAGCCGAAGCCATGTGACTCTGCCTCCCCTGAGCTGCGGAGCCTGGGGAAATTCCTGTTGTTGTCCTGCTTCCCTGCGACCTCTTCTGTAAAGTGGGGGAGTCACAAACTCTCTGTCTCACCTGGTTTTGAGGTGGTTGACATTAGCAAAGCCAAAAAACTCACAAAGATATGAAAAATCCCACCAGGCTGTATGAGTGCCGTGATTATTATGAGAACGTGGATGGCAAGGGGCAGAGGCCACTGGAGGTGGCGGGGGGACAAAGACACAGAGCTGGGGGAGCACAGTAGGGGCTGCAGGGGCACCCATGTGAGGAGCCGTGACCTTTGTCCCACTCTGAACCATTACAAATAATTATACTTTAATTCCACGTTCCCAAAGTAATCCTGTTCGTCCTCGGAAATTGAGAAGGGATGGATAAGCCAAAGGAAAGTAGATAACGTCACTTGGTGCCCCACTCAGGAGTAAGTAAACATCCTTCCTATCTTTTGTGCCTCCTTGTTGTGGGGTGCCGCCCTTGTTCCCATCAGCACAGCCAGGGAGGGTGGGGAGATAACGAGATGGAGCCGATTTGTTCCGTCATTATGTGTGCAGCCCCTCCCCTGAGTCAGGCAGCGGACGGAGCCAGGAAGGACGCAGGATGGCCCCTGCCAGGAAGAGCGTGCTGTGGAAGGGAATGGAGTGTTCCATCTTGCAATGATCACAATGGGCTGCGGGTGTTGAGAGGTGGGGTGGAGGGGTGGGTGGTGGGTGTGTCATCAGGGAGGGCTTCCTGGAGGCACTGGGCTTTAACCTCAAGGGGTGGGTGGAATGTGGGAGGGTGGGGGGAGGAGGGCAGTCCAGGTAAGAGCAGGATGGTGTGGGAGCGGCTTCTTCCTCATGCTCTTGAGAAGGACTGAGACCGGCTCCTTGGTGCCAGCTGCCCGTTCCTCCGAAGCCTAGAAGCTTCAGGTGCCTGAGGCTGGTCATATGCTCATCTCATAAATATTTCCTGAGCATCTGCCGGGCGCTGTCCTGGTGCTGGGGCCACGATGTGGACCAGTCAGGCACTGTCCCGGCTTGGAGAGGGACGGGAGGAGGCTGAGGGGTTCCCATAACCCTATCAGTGAGGCAACTGGGAAATAAAAGGGCTTGTGGATGGACAGAGACTGGTGTGGGGTGCTGTGGGCAGACAGCGTCCCCAGAGGCTCAGAGAGGCCTTCCTGAGGAGGGACATTTGAGCCACGAGCACAGGAACGGGCGGCCATGTGAACAAGCTGAAGAACGTTCCAGGCAGAGGGTGCTAGGTGTGCAGCCCTCATGAGGAGGAGTGGGCTGGGGGTGCTGGAAGAAGGAGGGGCCTGTGGCCAGGACCAGCGGTGAGTGAGGTCAGAGGGGCAGGGCCTCCTCAGCAGGGGACGGGGTTGAATGTCCCCATGTGACCTGATTCAGGGTTTTACAGGATCCTCTGGCTGCTGCACGGAGGATGGATTGTTGGGGGACAGGAGTGGAGGACAGGAGCTGGTGGTCTGGACCGGGTGGTGGCAGAGGTGGGAGGGAGTGGGAGGGGGCAAACCTGTTCTTCTGTGGGGAGAGTCCCAGAGTGGGCAGAGGACTTGCCCAAGGTCATGCAGAGCAGGGCTCTCTGGGTTCGTGGTGATGTCCAGGAGCAGATGGGAACCTCCCTAAGTGAGCTGCTGGATCGAATGGAAGGGGAAGTTAGACCTGTGTGTTATACCCGCTCTGCCCTGTCACTGGCTTGGGATGGGAGCCAGTGGACCGCTGAGCCCACCGATTCCTCCCAACCATTCCTTTCATAGGCCTTGTCTGTGTGAGGCCCCTGGCCCCATGAGGGAGGTTCAGATCCAGCCGTGGCCAGGAGGGGATGGGGGAAGGGGTGGTGGGGAGAGAAGTGCATGAGGTTGGGGCCCTCGGGAGGGGAAAGGGACTGTAGACTCCCCCCGCCCCCCAAATGCAGGGTGACCACACACCCTGATTTGGCTAGTTACACACTCATGCATTATCTGCTCAACACCATCTCCCTGTGCTCCTGACACAGTCTTCCCCTTTGCTCAGGCTGGAGGGAGCCATGGCTCAGCCAGGGAGCCTGGGCACGGGAGACAGGAGCTCTGGCTTTCGGTTCTGTCCTTGTGACTTGGAGCACCCCGAGTTCCCTCACTGGGCCTTTGTTTCTTCATCTGTGGAGAGAGAGGGTTGGATGAGCTGACCTCTGGGGGCATAGCCTGCTCTGAAGCTGCTTTTGGGAGCCTTTGGTGACAGCTGGCTGTGTGGTTCTGGGAGTCACATCTTTCCTTGAGGTGGGATTAGGGATTCTGTAAGAGGGTCTGGGTCCATCCCAGTAGGCAGGGAGGGAGGACAGAGGAACGGGCTGGGGTCAGTAGCTGACGTGCAGCTTTCCACTTCAGTACTGAGAGCCAAACTCTGCTTTGGAAAAGCCTGCAGGGTTTGCCAAACCTGGAGGTCATGGCTGCTGCATTGGGACAGGGACAAAGAAGGTGAGGACTTGTGAGCTTTGGGTTGCAGATGGGGAAACTGAGACCAGTTCAGTTCTACCGAGAACCAAATGAAAAGGAACACTCATGTTGGTGTTTTGGGCTGAGGCCTGAAAAGTCTGCACTTGAACCTCTTGCCTGGCCTCCCTGCTTCAGCACTTCCTTGGCTTGAATGCTGCCATTGACGAGAAGCTCATCACTCTGCAGCCTGGGCATTTGTACTGTAACATCAGGCAGTCAGTTGATGAGCTGGAGCTCATGTTCCAGCTCCTAACATTGAGTTGTTCCTGGGAAAACAAGGTCACCTCTCTGCCACGGATTCCAGAGGGCGGTTTCTTTTCTCTCTGGAATGACTGCGTGTGGAGGCAGGCAGATGCATGTCCTCGTGGAGGAATTCCTCAGACACCGTGAGAGCTGTGGTCCAGATGATTCTGTGGCTTCTTAGTCGCTGAGGGCTTCTGTGGGTGAAAGGGGGCCTGGAGTCCTCAATCCCACTGTGGGGAATTGTGCACCTCTCTCCCTCTCTGGGAGGCTGTGTCTGGGGTGCTTTGGCAGAGAATGGAGTGGATGAGTGGGGCTCCAAGAGAGAGGGAGGGAGGGTGTGGGGCATGCTCCAGCTCTCAGGGTCAGCTGTGAGGAGGCAGGAAGGCAAACTGGGAGGAGTGGCTGACAACTGCTGCTGTCTGCCATTCTCCTCCGAAAATGGACACAGTAAGGCCAGGACCTTTGGGCTTGTTGGTTGCCACCTGCTCTGTCGGTGCTTTGAAGTGTTAACAAGCAGATGCAAAGGAGAAGGTGAAAGGGGACCTATGTTTGATGGAGAATATCCTTTTTTTTTTTTTAATATTTATTTTATTTGGGGTGCCTGGGTGGCTCAGTGGGTTAAGCGTCTGCCTTTGGCTCAGGTCATGATCTCAGGGTCTTGGGATCGAGTTCTGCATCGGGCTCTCTGCTCAGCAGGGAGCCTGCTTCCCCTCTCTCTCTGCCTGCCTCTCTGCCTGCCTACTTGTGATCTCTCTCTGTCAAATAAATAAATAAAAAATCTTTAAAAAAAGATTTATTTTATTTATTTGAGAGCGAGAGAGAGAGAGAGAGAGCATGAGCAGGAGGAGGGACAGAGGGAGAGGGAGAAGCAGGCTCCCTGCTGAGCAGGGAGCCCGACGCAGGACTCAGTCCCAGGACCCTGAGACCATGACCTGAGCCGAAGGCAGACGCTTAACCCACTGAGCCACCCAGGCACCCCTGGCAGAGAATATTCTTCCTTCAAATTAGGGTTTTCTTTCTTTCTTTCTTTCTTTCTTTCTTTCTTTGGCCAAGAGCCCCTCTAGCAAGCTGGCAGAAACTCATGGACCCCCTTTCCAGAATGTTTTCAAGTGCACAGACTGTATGGGCTTATAGAGGAAGTAAGTTGTAGTCAGAGAGCTATGGAAACACTAGAAAACAAATCAGTGATGTAGTAATACACGCCATCCATTATTTTGTGAACTAGATCACTGATAAAGTAAACTAAGGTTAACTTTTATTTTGTGAAGACACATCCGTGACCAGGCTGTTGTCGCTCAGCTTGGGTGGGGACGTTAAGCTAGAGTGTGCCTTTGATGGGCACACATCTGCGTGGCAGACACCCAAGTCAGTGTGATTGTCCTTTCGGTCTCAGGCGTTGAGAACCTGTTTGCAGATGGCACGGCTGCATCTTTTGGGCTTGCTGGGCATGGTGAGGATAGGTTTCATTCTGGGGTCCTCGGGAATCACCTGCTCGTAAAGTCACTTGTGAGAACCTGGGGGCTTAAGACTACCAGGCACACATTTGCCCAGAGTTGGCGAGTCAAGGCACTCCAGCGCCTGTGGGCGGGGCCCCGGGTCCCTGTGGCTTTAAAGGAGGGATGATCGTGCGCCGAGTTTCCAGACACCTGCACTGTGCGGTGGGGTATAAACTGCCCATGAGTTCCATGGCAACCATGTCCCAGGCTCTGTCACACAGTGGGGACAGCAGCCTTCACTCCTGATCGGATGAAGTTCTGGACTAGCATAATTGTTTATAAACCATCCAGGCTCCATGGAGTGGGTCTTTCAGTCCACCCACACCCTGTCCCGCCCTCTGTTCTCCCCCCAGGCAAAAGTATGAGCACTAGGGACCTCACTAACACACCCCCTGCCTTGCTGACCCCCTTCTCTGGTAGTGGGCAGTTGTGGCATGACCACTAGGACCACCAGTCATAGGAGCTAAATCCGTTTGGATCGGGAAAAGGCTTTTGGACCATGCCATCCCTGCTGTCGTTTTAGGGCTGGGGACATGGGGAAGTTACTTGGGGCCCTGCAGCCTAGGACCAGCAGGAGGAGGCCCCTGGGCTGGTGAGGCTCACTCCAGGCAGGGTGGAGAGAGGTTTCAGGAGGAGTTTTGCAGAGTGGGAGGCCTGGAGATCGGGGGCTTCACCCTCCTCTAGACGGTTTGGAAGCCAGTCAACTTTCAAAGGGTATTGTCCGTCCCCCAGCCCTGGAGTCTAAAGCTGTGCACATGGATATTGTCTCCCAGCGGCTCTGACAGGGCTCCAGCTGGAGCCTGTTGTCACTTCTGGAGCCCATGAGAAAGGGGGGTGGTGGCTGGAGCTGGAGCTGTGGGGGTGTCAGCCACAGCTTGGCCCAGAACGGGCAGCTGTGGGCACCTGCTGCCTCCTATAGGCCCTTCCCATGTCCTGTCCCTCATGCCCTTGTCTGCGACAGCTTCCCGTGCTCCTGTTCCTGGGGGAGACTCTTCCCAGCCATGCCTTCTCGGCCCAGGCTGCTGAGAAGGTCTGGAGAACTTCAGTGAGCGGCGTTGCCAAAGCAAGTGAAGTGGAAAGAACTTTCTGGCTCTCCTTTCGGTGGGCTGGGGCCCACTGTGGAGCCTCTCTTGCTCTCTGAGCAGCCTGTGCTTCTGTTTAGGAACAGAGAGGCTCATTCCGTCCATCTTTGGCAGAGACAGAGAGAGAGGGAAAGTGGGAGGGGGAAATCGGGCGGGGTGTGGTGGGGCTCTTACAAACACAAGGTGTGTGTGTTGACAGCCATGTTGCATGGCTGCTGGGAGTTTTCAAGGATGACAAGGCAGGGCCGGAGGGAGAGAGGGAGCCCTTTCCAGGCTGGAGAGGGACAGGACAGTTGGTGGTCTGGGAAGGTTTGAGGATGGGTGGATGAGTCTAGTCACTGTCTAGGCGGCTCTGGGGAGGGGGAGCCTGAGTGTTCAGGGCTTGGGGACGCTCAGCCTTCCCGCTGACCCACTGAGCCCCTGCCTCCGCCACCCACTTCCCCGAGGTGCTGCTGCTGGTTTCCAGAGGCCGGGGTGGGGGGAAACGTGGCTGGCTCCAGCAGACTGTCTGTACCATGTGGAGCAGCTCATCCGGGCTGAGGGGCTGACTGTGGGTGAGGGAGTCTGGAGTCTAGGGACCGCTCCCCGCACCCTCCAGCAGCTCCTCGCCCATCTCTGGCCATTTCCCCAGACATTCTCTGATTTGTTCTCAGTATGCTTTAACTTTATTACCTAGTGTTCAGAGGAGAAAAAGCAAAAGGAGATGATACAAATGAACTCTCATCCCACTTGGTGATAACTTACATGAGCATCTTGACGTGTACCTGCCGGGGTTTTCTGCTGATACATTTTCATGAAGTGAAACGGGATAGCAGCCTATCCTTGCCTTACAACCTGTTCCTTCTGTGCCTGCATCCTCGATGCCTTTCCAGTCCATCAGTGTGATATTTTCAATGGCTGTTGAACCTTTCACCTTCGAGATGCCTCTACTTTATTCAGCAGAGCTGCTGTTGTTGGATGGAGGGGGTTCCCGGGGTTTGGCCATTGTAAGTGACACTTCCAGGAGCAACACATCCTGGAAGCCTGGTTTTTGCGGACATCCTTAAGTATTTCTCTGAGAGATCCCCTCCCCCCCACCCAGGGAATCACTGCATCCAGCAGGGCGCCCAGCCTGTCTCGTGGGCGTGCAGGGTGGAAGCTTTGGCTGTGATGGTGATACTGACGATGGCGTCAAGTTCAGGGGCCTGGCACTTTTACTGAACCCTGGGGTGTCCCCAGCCTCACTTTGTGATATTCATGATTAAACTGTCCTCCTGCATCCTGTTTGCATCCACATTCTCTCCCCCTCTTTTTTAAAGATCTATTTATTTTAGAGAGTGCACACGAGCGAGGGAACGAGCGAGAGCACGAGCAGGGGCAGAGGCAGAGGGAGAGGAGAGAGAATCTCAAGCAGACTCCCCGTTGAACACATAGCCCGACACTGGGTTCCATCTCATGACCCTGAGATCATGACCTGAGCCGAAATCGAGGTGGACTCTTAATGGACTGAGTGCCCCACCCCCCCGCCCATCTGCATTCTTCAGAGCCAAGCCTGACTTTCCTCTGCACCTGCCCCTGGTCTTCCCACTTCTCCCCACTCTGGGAGCCTGGCCTCCATGTGGCCTGACCCAGTCACTTAGAGCCCTAGGTTGTGACCTGGTGTGGAAGGTTAATTAACCCCTTCCTGACAGTCATCTTTTCGCCAGAGGAGTATAACCATAAGGGGTCAGGGACTGTGTCTTTATGTCCCTTTATGTCCATTACCCTCCCAGACCAGTAGTCAAGGGACAGGTACACAGTAGGCACTCAGTGAACAGGTGGGAGACAGCACACCTACCTTCTGTTTCCAGCTACAGGCTGAGTTGTCTGTTTCTGGGCCTCAGACTTGGCATCTGGGCAGTGGGGGTAGAGGTGGGCTAGGTCCCGGCCTGCCGTGAATTTTCTCACCCCTTCTGCCGCCACATGCCTTCTCATCCTGCAGGTCTGGGCTCCTGAGGCTGCCAGCGGACTATGGGCACCACGGCCAGCACAGCCCAGCAGACAGTTTCGGCGGGCGCCCCCTTTGAGGGTCTCCAGGGCGGCGGCACAATGGACGGTCAGCATTCGCTCAGTGTCCACTCCTTCCAGACCACGGGCGTGCACAACAGTAAGGCCAAGTCCATCATCCCCAACAAAGTGGCCCCTGTCGTGATCACGTGAGTGGAGGCGGGATGGGGGTATGTGTGACTGTATCCCTGGAAGACATGGTTGGGGCAGATGCCCAGAGGAGTGGTGGCATAGAGCACTTAGTCTACAAACTGCTTTCACAGATGAAGATACTGAGGCCGAGAGAGGTTAAGCAGTTTGTCTGGAGTAACACAGCAATCAAGTGGCTGAATGGGTCTCTGTTGTGGGTCTCTTAGCTCATGGCCACAGGGCAAGGAAGCATAGAGAAGGAGGAGTGGCTGGCGGGGGGACACCTTTTTGAAAATCATTTTTGGCCGAATATTTTCAAAGGGAGCTTACAGACTGAGATGAATAAAATTTAGATTTTTATTTTTCACACCTAGTAATTATGGTTCGAAACTGGGGTTAATACCCGGTTGTGAAAGAGCTGTGGGCTCAAAAAGCTGGAAGCTCTTGGTCACTTCTCTTAATTAGGTCCTTGAGGGGTTTTCCTGGAGGAGGCCGAGAGTGGGTTCTGGTACCATATTTTGAGACATAAGGATACACCACGTGCATCCAGAGGAAGAGGATCCAGAAGGGGGCTCTGCGACCCTGTCTGCCCAGTGGTGTCAGTGAAGGAGTGGGTGCTGGGAGCCAGAGGCCAGGAGGACAAGAGAGGCATGGGCTCTGTCTCCTGGTGAATTGGGAAGCCTCGGCTTCTGTCGAATCTGCCTCTGGGCCCCTCCAGCATGCGAGATATAGGACATAGTGAGCTAAGAACGAACTATGTTCCACACATAGAAGTTTGGCAGAGACCTAGTAGGTGGGACTTTCTGTGTAAGGAGACCTAAGGGGTGGGAATAGTAAATTGGCCTGCTGGCTTTGGGCCCTGACAGGAAAATTAGGATCCCAATCCACTACTGTGCTTGCGATAAGGGGAAGAGAAGAGACATTACAGACAAGAGACTTGATACGTAGTCTCTCTGCCGGAGATGACACATGGAGGTTTGGCCCTTGAGGGCCGTGTTGGAGACACATGTCCTGGGCCTTGCTCTGTGACCTCGGGAAAATCCTTTTCCCTCTCTGGGTCTTGTTTTTCTTATCCGATCCCATGGGGATGACGAGCAAAATACTTAACGAAGTGGTGTGGCTCAGAACAGTCTTGGGCCTGCCAGAGTGGGACTGTGTGCGCCTCCTGGATCCAGCATGAGCCCAGCACCCCTGGGGTTATAGCGTGTTTAGGGGGAAGGGACCTTAAAGATCACCCAACACAGGGCCTGGCAAACTATATCCTGTGGGCCAAATGCCACCTAGCGTCTGTTTTTGTAAATAAAATTTTATTGGAACACTATCACTCCTATTCATTTACATACTGTCCATGGACGCTTAACACTCGAATAGCAGAGTTGTAGTTGCAACAGAAACTATGGCTCGCAAGTCAAAATTATTTACTGTCCAGTTCTTGATATAAAAGGTTTGCTGACTCCTGATCTAATATGTTTTAGAGCAGGTGTGAAAACTGGATCTAAATACATAAACCAGGCTTCTGGAGGTAGAGGGATTTGTCCACCACGTGGTGAGATGGATGCCGAGCTGGGAGCAGGACCCTAAGTCTCTCGACTCCTCGAATAGTGCTCCCCTGACCCACTCGGTCCCCTGCCCTGCCTTTTCTGGACGCAGTTCTTTAGTAAAGAGGAGCAGTGTCTTATTCACTGTTACAACCAGCACGGAAGCTTCTTGTGTCTTGAGCAGACAGATCCATCCCAGCAGAAATCTGGTTTTATACCCGTGGGTTTTGCTTGAAACGGTCCCATGTAGAGGTAGCTCTGTGACTGGTAAAAATGATTGTTTTAATAAACCCTTATTGTGCCCAAGGCTCTTGGCTGAGCACTTCCATTCAGCGGTGACTTGAGTTCTCACAGCGGCCCCAGAAGGTGAGAGTTACTGGAAAGGGAGCCACAGAGAGAGTGAGTAACTCCAAAACCACAACGTTGCTGAGTGAGGGAGCTGGGTTCATGCCCAGGTCATGCAATCCCAAAGCCTGTGTCCTGAGCTCCCTCACTGTGCCATGGGGTTGTTCTCAGAGACAATCTGATGGAAGGGTCCCCAGGGACCCAAGCAACCCTTGAATGGGAGGCCTTAAATAAGACTGGAGCTTCTCTCTGCACGAGAGTCCAGGACGCACGCCAGGCTGGAAATGGCCGCTCTGGGATCAGCCAGACCCCTTCTCTCTTGTTTCCCCACCATCATCAGCACCTACTTCTCGCCATCACCTCTGAAGAGAAAGTAGAAGGCACCCACCTTCCCTTTAAGGGAATGGCCAGAATTTGTTTGCATTACCACCTCTCCTCATATCCCATTGGTCGAAGCTTAATCACATGACCATCCTATAGCTCCAAAGGAGGCTGGGAAATGTAGTTCTCTGCCAAATAATGGCCCAGTCAGAATTCCACGGTTCTGTTGCTGAGGAAGAAGGGGAGAGTAGATACTGGGGACAGCAGGCTGTCTCTGGCACAGGTGGGTAGCTGCGTGGGTAGGCTGGCCCTGTTGTGGGGTCTGGTGAGGGTGGAGGCTACCTTGATCGCAAAGGTTTCCTGACTTGGGCTCCATTCTGCCCTGACAGGTACAACTGCAAGGAGGAGTTCCAGATCCATGATGAACTGCTCAAGGCCCATTACACGCTGGGCCGGCTCTCAGACGCCACCCCTGAGCACTACCTGGTGCAGGTGAGGGCAGCCTGGCCCCTCCCTCCCTCTTGAGCCTCCCTCAGCCCCCTCTGGTCCTCCTTCCTCACGGGGTCCCTCCTCCTACTTTCCCCACGGACTCCTTCTCTGCTTCATGTCCTCACCCTGTCCTCTGGGGTCCTCACCCACTTCCTCTCACCCCCTGGTCTCCTGGGGCCACACCCCCTGCCCTGTGGAGATCCCTGCTCGTCTCTTCTGGCAGGTCCCTTCCTGGCCCCAGCCTGCACACACCCTACCTTCGGAGCAGGAGGGAGAACAGAGTCAGGGGGGATCCCGAGCTGGGGGAATCGTCAGTCTGTTCTCCACATTCCAGAACTTCTCTGGCTTAGCCGTCTTTCCCTTCCCATATCCTCTAGAAAGCCCCACACGCCCAGGTGACTTTCATTTTTCTTGTTCCCTGCTATAGCCCCTGGCCCTAGAACAGTGCTCAGGCACCGTGCAGGTGCTCAGTAGATAGTAAATGGATAATCATGCTGATTAAACCGTGTTTGTTGAAAGAGTAGCTGGGATTTCCTGGTGTCTGGAAGAGCTGGTTCCATTTCTAATCTGTCAGGCAATGTGTGGGTCCTGTCGGAGGGGCACGGCCAGATGATGTCCGAGCTCCGTTGTGCCCAGGAATGAACTCACCCGGTGCCTCTTGCTCTCACCCTTCTTTGCCCTCATTGCATCCATTCATCCCCAGCTGCAGGGGAGAGAGCCCTGTCCGTCCTCAGAGCTTCAGGACCTCAGGAAGGGCCTAGTGCACTTTTCCTCTAGCTGACTCCTGGGGCCCCGGCTGTGACTCCCTGCTTGAGCCCCTGCTCCAAGTCCTTCCTCAGGCCAAGGGAGACATTTGGCTTTTCCTGGAGAGCTTCGGGCCCTACCCTAAAGCCAAATCCTGCCCCTGGAGTGTCTCTCTGTGCTCTTTCCTTAAGGCCTGGCTCCAATGCCGCCTCCTCCATGAAACTTTCTATGATTCCTCATCAGGAGGAGTTGTTTTTCCCTTTCCCATGCTAAAAGACACCCTCCTTGGGATCACAGATGGCCACATATTTTGTTTGTTTTTTCTAAAAACCTGCAGACAACTTGAAGACCCTGTCCCCTGCCCCTTCTCTCTGCTCCCTGTCCTCTGGGGCCTGGGACAGAGCTCCACCAATAGAAGATGTGCCTGAGCCATCTGAGTAACCCCCTGTGGCTCTTCCCCTGCCAGGGACGCTACTTCCTGGTGCGGGATATTGCTGAGAAGATGGATGTCCTGGGCACTGCACGGAGCTGTGGGGCCCCCAACTTCCGGCAAGTGCGGGGTGGGCTCACCGTGTTTGGCATGGGACAGCCCAGCCTCTCTGGATTCAGGCGGGTCCTCCAGAAACTCCAGAAGGATGGACACAAGGTAAATGGGGCTGCTTCTGGACAGAGTCTTGCCCCCAACATCTTCCAAAGGGGCTCCTGGGAGGGGCCTGGACCCATGATGGGGAGGGTGGCTAGGGACCCAGACCAGGCTCTGCTAGGCCTTGAATGCCATGGTGATCACTATGGTCAGCATGGTTGGGAAATTCTGGGTCAATATTTATTGCCTTGTCATGTGTGGACCTGGGGGCCCTGAGGTCAGAATACCCTTATACACCCCACGTTGAGAACCTTGGAGAATGAGAAAGGTGACAGGGTGATAAGAGGGTCCAGGTCATAACAAGAGAGGCACAGCTTGGTGACCACAGTGGACACAGGTCCTTCTATGAAGGCAGGGCAGTTACTCCCATTTCATAGAGGAGGAAATCGAGGCCCAGAGAGGATGAGTGCTGCAGCTTAGGAGTGGTGTCCTGAGACCCAAACCAGCCATCTGGATTCTAAATGACTCCTCTTTCCTGCCTGATGCTGAGGCGGGGTTTTGCGTGCCTGAGGGTCCCCTGTGATTTCAGGCTCCGTGTGGGCAGCCCGTGTCTGGTGTGACCAGGGTTTAGCCGGAGAATCCCCGAGTGAACCAGAGTGGGATGGGCTGTTAGCTCTGGGCAGATCCTGTCCTGTTCCCCAGGAAAGGGTCTGCCCACCTCTCTCTCCTCTGTGCAAGGTGCTCAGTGAATGAATGATTGAACGGTGGTGACGGGCATTCATTTCTCCCCCCAGTGTTCATCAGGCGCTTGATTTATCTGCCATTTCGTGCTCCGAAGAGTGGGGAAGTGAAAATGATCAGGATACGGTTCTCCCTGTAAGGAACCTATCATCCACAAAGGGAGACGTATTCACTGATCATGTGAGGATGAAGCAGGAATTCACACCAGGAGCTTCAGGCAAAGGGCTGTGGGCCCTGAGAAGAGGGACAGTCAGGAGCAGGCGACACTGGGACTGAGCAGGCACAGGGTGGGGGTGACAGGCGCTCAAAGAGGAGGGACCAGTCTGTGCAAAGGCACAGAGGTGCGGCAGAAGGCCGGGCCCCCGTGCTGGGTAGCGGTGACACTCTCTTCCTCCTTTGGCCCCTGGCAGGAGTGCGTGGTCTTCTGTGTGCGGGAGGAGCCCGTGCTGTTTCTGCGGGCTGATGACGACTTCATGCCCTACACACCTCGAGATAAGCAGAATCTTCGTGAGAACCTCCAGGGCCTGGGACCTGGGATCCAGGCAGAGAGCTTAGAGCTGGCCATCCGGAAAGAGGTGAGGGTCCCTGGTGTGGGTGGAGGGCCCTCTCCCTGGCAGGCTGTGGGCATCTGTGTTGGGACCCTGCCTCCCAGCCCCACTTTGCTCTCACCGGCCCATGCTCACCCACTCTTTGGCCCTGCTCTGGCGAGTCACTGGCCGCAGGGCCTGCTTACAGGCAGCCGGAGGAGGGACGTTTCCTATTCCCGGCTCCCTTTGCATCTGCCCCTTTTCCACCCCGCGCACCTCCTCCAGGCTCAGCACCCGTATTTAGCAGGGGCCTGGTGGCGTGGAAGGAGCATTAGACTAGGAGCCCCAGCATGGAGGGTCAGCCCTCCGGGAGCTGTGAGGCCCAGGTGAGTCACTTCTCTCGATGGGCCTCTGGCTGTCTCTGAGGTGCCCCTGTTCTCCTGCACAACCTGGAGGCCTATCAAGGATTTTGATGCGGAGGTGTGTGCCTGGAGTCGGTGGCTACAGTGGCCCCAGAGGCTCCCACGGGCACGAACCCGTGGTCTCCCATCTCCCTCTGGGGGCCTCATCTCCTCTGGCACCCGGCTGACTGAGCTTCCCCTGTCCTTGATTCTGATGGCTTAGCTGATTCCTGCTGCCTACAGGACACGGCAGGGCACTTGCTCCCTGGCCCCAGCGAGGGCCATGTCATCTTGTGCACAGGTTGCTGCCCTCGGGCCACTGGCCACCACCGTCCCATCAGGCCTCCCAGGTCGCAGAGCACCTGGTTCCCCCTGGAGGAAGAGCAGCCTGTCCGTGGCCTCTGTGCGGTCTCCTCGCTCTAGAGCTCGGCCAGGAAGGCCAGGAGGGGCCTGCAGGTCCGTCATGGCCCTCTGGCCCCCACTCCGCCACACAGATCCACGACTTCGCCCAGCTGAGCGAGAACACATACCACGTCTACCACAACATCGAGGACCTGCTGGGGGAGCCCCACGCTGTGACCATCCGGGGTGAGGACGATGTGCACGTGACCGAGGAGGTGTACAAGCGGCCCCTCTTCCTGCAGCCTGCCTACAGGTACCGAGTGACAGGCCTCCCCGATGTCAGCAGAAGGTTCGGGCCGCACGGATGACTGCGTGCTGGGCAGTGGAGCTCCCTGGCCCTGCTTCCCAGCTGTGGCCTCGCTTTCACTGTCTGTAGGCTGGGCCGAGTTCCCCACAGCCATCTCTCCCATAGGAATGCAGGGGTGGGGGGATGCCTGGGCTGTGTGGCCTATCTGACGGGTCTCTCCCCGTCACCTGGCAGGTACCACCGCCTGCCCCTGCCAGAGCAAGGGGCCCCCCTGGAAGCCCAGTTTGATGCCTTTGTGAATGTTCTCCGGGTAAGTCAGGGCAGGAGGGGGCAGGGGGTGGTGGGAGCACAGAGTAGGAACAGGAGCCTGGAGAATGGGTCTGGGTCTAGGCCCTGTCTCCATTGTGATGCTCAGGGCGAGTGTGGCCTCTGGCTTTCCTCAGAGGAAGGCTTCCTTCTGTGTCGTGTAGGAGGTGGAATGTGTGTGTGGGGGTGTGTGTGTGTGTGGCTGTGTATATTTGTGCATTCTCTAATGACAGAGCCCAGCACTGACAGTCTGAAGGCCTGGACGCTGGACAGACTCAGTTGCTAACTTGGCTGTGTGATCTTGGACAAATCACCTGACTTCTCTGGACATCAAGTTACTGGGGCTCAGAGATTCTCATCTGTGGCCTCTTGAGCTGGTGTTTCCTGAGTACTGGTGTTGTTTCTTTCCCAGCCCCTGCGGGAGGCCACCTTATTTAATTTGCATCTCATGGGGATGTCAAATATAGGCCTGTCACCTCTGAGCAGTCTCACTCCCAGGCCCAGCTGGCTGAGCTCCCCCAGGGCCGGGGCAGTAGGCAGGGCCATACTCCTCGGGGCAGGTGGAACAGATTAGGCTTAGAAGTTTTCCAGAAGAGGCTGAACCCCCTGTCTAGGCACCCCTTGCCAAAGACTGTGGGGGCACAGATGGGCCGATGTCATGACCCCCTCTCCCCGGACTTGGTCCTGGCAGAAGGTTTCCAGGTCATGCTGTTGCTGACGGTCGTGGTCTTTCCCAGGAAACCCCCAGCCTGCTGCCGCTCCGTGATGCCCATGGGCCTCCCCCTGCTCTCCTCTTCAGCTGTCAGACAGGCGTGGGCAGGACCAACCTGGGAATGACCCTGGGGTCCCTCGTCCTGTTTCATCACAGTGGGGCTGCCTCGAGGCCAGAGTGAGTGTCCCAGGGCGCCGCAGGGATGAGGAGAGGAGGGCACAGGGTTGCCAGAGTGCTGGGGCCACGTCAGAAGCCCAGGGCCAAAGCCGGAGGTGGGGAACGTGGGGATCATTTCCTGGGTTGTCACAGACTTGCTGAGTAATGTGGAAAAAGTCGTTTGACCTTTCTGGGCCTCAGTTTTCCCACTGGGGAAAATACCCCTTGCTTCCCCCAGCCTGAATGGGAAGGAAGACTTGGAACCTGTAGTCCAGGGCCCCTCAGCGGCCATGTGAATGGAAGCGTCAAGAGCGGGAGCGGGGGTAGAAGATTTTGGAGGTACCGCCTCTGCTACTGACCCCTTCCTCGTTAGGGCTGCCCCCCTGCAGGCCAAGCCGCTGCCCCTGGGGCAGCTGCAGCTGATCCAGAGCTTTCTCCATGTGGTGCCTCAGGGGAGGAAGATGGTGGACGAGGTGAGCTGGGGGCTGGGGCCGTGGAGGGGTGGGCCCTTCTCCGCTGGTGGGGTCTCTTCCTCCCCTGCACTGCCCCCTTCTTGGCAAACCATTCTTTCCCTTTCTCTCCCCTTCCATCTCTGCTGTCTTTCTCCGGCCCCGCTGCCCACCTACCACCCCCTCCCTGCTCCGGTCGCGGGCCCCAGGTGGACAGAGCCATCGCCGCCTGTGCCGAGCTGCACGACCTGAAGGAGGTGGTCTTGGGACACCAGAGGAAGCTGGAAGGCGCCCGGCCCGAGAGCCCAGCCCAGGTGAGGCCTGGAGAGGGCCTGCTTTTGCCCGAGTCCCGTGACCTCATTTTGTGAAACCTGTGAACCGGCTTCTTTGCGACTGACTTTTCCTGGTGGCTGCTTCTCCCAGAGAAGAGAGGCGCTCAGAGGAAGGGCGGATGGAGTAGCTGGGCCGGCAGGAAGGACGGACAAGGAAGAGGGGAAGTTTACTTTCCCTGGCCAGGTCCCCTCGCTGCAGAATAAACAGGACGGAGGAAGGGGCCGCTGGCGGGGGTGCCGGCAGCCTCTGGAGCCAGACACTTCCCAGTCTGCTCCTGGGTCCCCCCGCCAGTCAGTCCCTTGCTGTTTCCTTGGGTAGGCTGGAGTTTGGTCCAGCCTGCTGCTTTTGGAAGAGCGATCGGCTCTGGGCTATCTCAGCAGCTCTGTCCCTCCCTCTGGGGAGAAGCCGTTGTCTTGACAGTGTTTGTGCACAGCACGTGGAAGGAATCTAAGGCCTGCGGAGACTTTCTTCTTTGACACTTTAAAAAATATCTTTCGGAAACAATAGTAGAGTATGGAAAATCGAGAAATTGGAGCAGGCAGAAAGTCACCCATCATGCCAGCACGGCTGCTGGGAGCATTTCAGGCCACTTTCCTCCCCATGTGCTTTGTTTGTGACATTCTTGGTTTGGTTCGGATGCCTCCCGGATGCATTTATGCCTGCTTGTAGCCCTTCTCAGCCCCCCATGCCATCCCTCCTTTCGTCATTGTGGTTCTTGCCGGCTGTGTGACTTCAGCCATCCTTGGCCAGCTAGGTTAAGAGCGTGGCCTCTGGCCTGACCATGTGGGGTCCGGTCCTGGCTCTGCCATTACAGGTGTGTGGACGTGGGCCGGTGCCTCAGTTTCCCCGCTTGTAAAAAGGGAGCCATGAATGATAACCACCCTATAGAGTTGTTACCAGCTGAGATAAGCTGAGATAAGAGCCATGACGCCCTTAGAAGGGAGCCTTTCGCAGAGCATGCGTCCCTGGGATGTCGCTGTCATGATTTACTAACCATGCCCCTCTGGTTGGACTGTTGAGTTGTTTCCAGTTCCTCGCCAGTGTAAATTCTTTTGCAACAAGATAACTTCACGAAAATGAAGCTGTTGTGTATTTAGGATTTTTTTCCCCTTAGTCTAGATTAGAGGTTAGCAAATGGTGACCTAGGGGCCAAATCCAACCCGCTACCTCGTTTTCGTGAATAAGTTTTATTGGAACATGGACTTGTCCATTCAGTTCCACACTGTCTGTGGCTCTTTCATGCTGCCAAGATGGGCAGGTAAAGCAGAGACCCTAGAATATTTACTGCCTTTCATCAAAGTAGATGTTTGCCGACCTCTGGCCTAGATTCCCAAAGATGGGGTTCAGTGTAATCAAAGGGCATGACCTTTCTTGTGGGCCTCTCTCAATCTCACTTGCCCTCCAGAAGGTGGTACTGACCCAGCCGGTGAACTCTGAGATCCTAAGGTGGATAGAGGGACTTTGGGATTCTCTGTGACAGCTCATTACCCCCGGCCCAGGTTGGGCTGTGGTTACGACCTTTGGGGATCCAACTCTCCTTGCCATCAGTGGCATGATTGAGCAAGTCAGCTTATTTCTCAGAACCTCTGTAAAGTAAGGGAAAAAATTGTGGCTCCCTTGGAGCACTGTTATGAGGGTCTTTTTGTTTTCTTGGGGAGTGGGTCAGCATTCTTAAGGGAGGGCCTCTGGCTTAGAGAAGGGTGTTTCTATCCTTGCTTCCTCAACATGATTGGGCACGGCCCTGCATGTGCATGGCTTGGTGCAAAGATGGTGTGGGGGGAAGGGAGGGTCCCAGCCTGTCTCTGCGCACAGAACGGTAGGCTAGGTGGTCCCTGTGTTGACAGCTGGGGTAGTCACCAAGAGCTTCCCCTGGGCCACAGACTAATTGCAGCAAATGGGAGAGTGTTAGATGCTTGGAAGAATTTCCAGCCAGGCAGAACTGTGTTATAAAGGGAGGGGTAGATTGTGTCCTGGGGATTTCTGAGGCTTAACTCCTGCCCTTCGAGGGATGGGGACAGGGTGGCCCCAGGAGCCCTGTTTTTACCACCTGGCCCCCCTTCCGGGTCACCTTCTCTCAGGAAAGTTGCAGCCAGCACGGTGTCCGGCAGAGGGCGCTGCAGAGCCTGGAGCGATACTTCTACCTGATCCTGTTTAACTACTATCTCCATGAGCAGGTGGGCAGGGGGATCAGCGGACCCACAACCCCTCTTCCTGGGGTCCCTCCAGCCCTGTCCCCTACAGAAACTGGCATGGGGTTGTTGAGGACCCCTGTGGAGCTGGGGAAGGGAATGGGGACATATTCATTGGTCCCAGAGGAAGGTGGGTGTGGGAGGCCTGGAGAGACCCTGATAGAGTGGTCGTCCCAGAGCAGGTCAGGCAAGGGGAGGGCCCACCTCTCTCTGTCCTGGGCCCCAGTCTCTGTACCCTTAGCCAGGGCATCGGGGCCTGGAAGGATCTTGCTTTGGACCTTCTGGTCCTCTTGCAGCCCCTCCTCCCTGCCCTGGACCACGATGGATGTCTCTTAGGGCTCTGCCCCCTCCCCCCACAGGGTCAGCTGGGAGAGTTTGGGATGGCCTCGTGCCCCTGAACTCCCATCTCTCTCTGCCTCGGGCTGCAGTACCCGCTGGCCTTTGCCCTCAGTTTCAGCCGCTGGCTATGTGCCCACCCCGAGCTGTACCGCCTGCCTGTGACCCTGAGCTCAGCAGGGCCTGTGGCCCCTGGGGACCTCATTACTATGGGCTCTCTGGTGAGTGTGGCTGGCTGGCTGGGGCAGTGGGAATGGGTGCGGGCTGTCCCCGGGGCTGGTGGGCCCTTGATTCCTGATGGCTTGGATTGAACATCGCCCTCCTTCCCAGGAGACAAAGAGGCGATGGCCTTTGGGGCGGCAGACTTCCTGTGAGTGATGTGGGGTTGATCTCAGGCCCCAAGAAGCGTTTGCAGCTTTGGCCACAGCTGTTTTTCCCTCTCATCATTCTCGAACCCACGTGCTGCAGGAGAGGAGGCAGGAGGCTTGGTTTGGATGTCTTTGCCACCAGCCTCTCATCGTAGAGCCTTACGGTCCTCCTCTGGAGGGTGGGCACTATCGTCTTTCTCCCTGCCGGGGTGGTGATGAAGTGCCCAGTGTGCAAACGGGCTTCGTGGACTGTAAAGTGCTGGTGTCTGCCCTCCCCTGCCCCGCCTTGGGCCAGGCTCTGAAGCTCAGTCAGCTGCTGGGGGTCCCAGGCTTGCTGCTCTCCCCACAGGGGGCAGACGACCTCATCTCCCCAGACGCTCTCAGCACCGTCAGAGAGATGGACGTGGCCAACTTCCGCCGGGTACCCCGCATGCCCATCTATGGCATGGCGCAGCCCAGCGCCAAGGTGACCACCCCAGGGGCCCCAGGTCCACTCGTGGGGTCAAGGGGGGTAATGGTTGAGCCCTTTCACTGATGGCCCACTGATGGTTTCCCCCCAGGCCCTGGGGAGCATCCTGGCCTACCTAGCCGATGCCAAGAGGAAGCTCCGGCATGTCGTGTGGGTCAACCTGAGGGAGGAGGCTGTGCTGGAGTGTGACGGGCACACCCACAGCCTGCGGTGGCCTGGGCCCCCCATGGCCTCCGAACAGCTTGAGGTGAGGCCCTCCTGCCCTCTGCACACCCCCGCCTTGGAGGCCTTCTGGGAAATTGGCCCTGGAGAATCTTCAGAAGGTCCCAGGCTCCTCTTGTAAATGGAGAAACTGAGGCCCCAGGAGGAGCAGACTCAGGGAGTGGCTGATTCGGGACTCCCACTTTGGTCATCTCCCTGGCTCTGGGTCTGGCTCTGACCCCTGAGGCTCAGGAAGGGGCAGGGGTCCACTCGAAAGCCAGGACCTGTCCTGGCCATGGCAGGCTCTGGCCTTCCGGAGGCTGCCTCAGTGGCTTGAGCCCTCTGTCCCATCTTCCTCTAGAACTTGGAGTCCCAGCTGAAGGCCCACCTGAGTATGCCTCTCCCAGGCCCGGGGGGTCCAGCGACCCGCAGGTTCCAGACATGCCGCACCTCGCAGGAGGTCTTTGCCCAGCACCGTGGGGCCTACCCCGGCCTCACTTACCACCGCATCCCCCTGCCGGACTTCTGCGCCCCCTGCGAGCAGGTGAGGGGGCTGTGTGGGCTGGGCCTCTGGGGAGCCAGAGCAGGCCCTCTCCCACCCCTGCTCTGGCCTGGGCCATGACTGTGGGCACAGATCCCCCGAGGGACTGAGAGCTTGTTCCACGAGCCTCCAGTGGCTTACTCACTCCTTTCCAAGGTTCGAGTCTGGGGGCGTGTATGCATGTCTGTGTTTATTCTGTGTCTCAGGTGTGTGTGTGTGTGGGAAGTGTATCCACGGTGTCTGTAGCGAATGTGCGTCTGTGGGGGAAGTGTGTTTGGAGTGTATGTGGGTGTCCTGTGGAGTGAGTACATGTATGTGGTGGGTGGGTTGGTCTGGAATCCGACGGACATCTTGTCTTTCCTGTGTCAGGCGTCTCTGGGGAACTGTGTGGTGTGGTGTGTGTGTAGTGGGGTTGTGGGGTGCTTGTGTGTGTCCAAGGTTGTTTGTGTGCTGTGTGTGCGATCTCTGTAGGATTATGTCGTTGTGTAGTGTGTGTTTTAAGGTCCGTGGGTACGTCTGTGGTGTGTGTGGCCAGCCCTTACTGCATGCGGGTTGCTGTGACACATCCGTTGTTCGGGTGGTGTGTCTGTGCGGGGTATGGTTCCGGGCTGGGTGCGTGTGGGGACAGCTGACCGCAGCCTGGAATGGGTGGCCTCCGGGGCTGGTAGGTCCTGCCTCTGTGGGTCTGGTTGCCTGTTGTTTGTCGCCCCCTGGTGGACCCATGCTGCAGGGATGGGCTGAGGTTGGACCCCTGCCCTCAGGCTGGGACCTGGGTGGGGTCCCTCTCAGTCAAGCAGTGGGGCTGGGGGGTCCCTGCACAGCCCTGGGGGATGGAGCACGTGGGCGTGACATACACATCTTTTGTGTCCTGCCTGGTGGAGGGTGTCTGTGCGTGTGGGGGGGGGGGGGGGGGGGGGGGGGCTGGGGGGAGAGGGGGTGACACGCCTGGGGCAAGGGCTGGGGGTGGCTGTTTATAAGCATGCCTTCTTGTACCTGGCTGTCCCACGATGGCTGCTTTGGGATTGCCTCTTGGAGGGGTGGGCCATGTCTGGAGTCTGCTTCCTACAGCACCGGCTGCCTGACTCGGACCCTGGTCTCCCACGCAGGATTTCGACCGGCTGCTCGAAGTTGTACGGGCTGCCCTTGCAAAGGACCCAGGCACTGGCTTCGTGTTCAGCTGCCTCAGTGGCCAGGGCCGGACCACAACTGCCATGGTGGTGGCTGTGCTCGCCTTCTGGCACATCCAGGTACGTGTGGCTTGTCCTGTCCTGCCTGCACAGGGCAGGGTGCTACTTGGCCCCTGGGACCCTGGCTGTGGCAGGAGCATGTTGGGGACAGGGAGGGTGCACGGCATGGTCCCAGAGCCTGTCCCATCAGTCCTGGGCAGAGGGCTTTGGGGCTGGCAGACCCCTGGCAAGGGGTTCCTCATGTTGGGGAGGGAGCCACCTGGACGGACATGCTCCCTGTCCCAGCAGCTGTCCTCCCTCAGGGCTTCCCCGAGGTGGGCGAGGAGGAGCTCGTGAGTGTGCCTGATGCCAAGTTCACCAAGGGCGAGTTTGAGGTGAGCACACCCCACAGGGCCCCGTGGGGACCCCTGGGTGAGGGGAGAGGGCTGACAGTTCTGGGGGATCTTCAGAGCTCCTCTTAATTATATCACCTTCTCCCATGTCATCATCTCTGTGCTCCCCTGCTCCCATTTCACAGATGAGAAAACCAGAGCACAGGTCAGCTTGGGCTCTTGAAGAAGAGGGGGCTAGACTGATTCCCCCTCGCCACTTGGCCCTGCCACTGGGCTGCTCTGTGCCCTAGGGGAGGCCTTGGCCACATTTTGTCTGGATGGCACTGACGACTGCCTCACAGGCTCTGGGGCCCCAGCTGTGGCTGGTAACCTTGATGCTGGGCCGTGGCCTGTCCTACCTCACCCCTGTTTCAGTCCAGGGCACTGGGTGGACAACTGCTCACATTTCTGATTTAGTCACCCCTGTATTGTGCACCTGCCACGTGTCATCACCGCAGACACCCTGCAAGCAGGCAGCGGGGACCCTATCTTATGGGGGTGCTCAGAGCTGGCACGGGTCTCTCTGGTGTTGGTGCTGTGGCCATCTGGCTACACAACATTCCCTGCCTCTTCATCTGGCCACACAGCATTCCCCTCCCCCACTGTCCCTGCTGTCTGTCACCGTGGCCTTTGCGTGCTCCCTCAAACTTGCCAAACTCCCTCAGCTTCTCGGCCTTTGCGTCTGCTCATTCCTCTCCTGAAACTCCCCTCTTCCTTCTCACTGATTCGTTATTAGATTTTTTTTTTCACTGTGGTAAAATGTACATACCATATAATTGACCATTTTAAGTGTCTTTAAGCGTATAGCTCTGTGGCACTGAGTACATTCACTTTGTCGTGCAACCATTATCACCATCCATCTCCAGAACTTTCTCTTCATCGCAAACCGACCATACCCATGAAACAGGAACTCCCCATTGCTCCCTCTGCAGCTGCTAGTGACTATTGTTCTACTTTGTGTCTCTGTGGATTTGACTGTTCCCCATGCCTCATTCAAGTAACATCACCCAGTATTTGTCCCTTTGTGTCTGGTCTATGTCATTTAGCATCATGTCCTCCATGTTGAGTGTCTTTTCGCTTTCACTCCTTTTCAAGGCTGAGTAGTATTCCCTTGTATGTATGGACCACGTTTTGTTTACCCACTCATCTGGCGGTGGACACTTGTGTTATTGTCACCCTCTGGCGACTGTGAGTCATGCTCCTGTGAACATGGAAGCCCAAATACCTGTCTGGATATCTGTTTGCAGTTTCAGAGGTGGAATTGCTGGATTGTACAGTAACCTGCTTGATTTTTAAACAGCGGCCATATGGTCGTTTGTGGCAGTGGCGCCATTTTACGTACCCACCAGCAAAGCACAAGAGGTTGAGTTTCTCCATGTTTTTCCCAACATTTGTTGTCTTCTGTTCTGATAGTAGCTGTCCTGGTGGATGTGAGGTGATACCTCGTGGTTTTGAGTTGTATTTCCCTGTTGATGAGTGATGCTGAGCATCTTTCCAGATGCTCATTGGCTGCCTGCATGTCTTCTGTGAGGAAATGTCTGTTCACGTTCTTTGCCCATTTCTGATTTGGTTTGTTTTGTTGCTGAGTTACAGAAATTTTAAATATATTCTGGATATCAATCCCTCAGTAGGTACACGATTTGCAAATATTTCCTTTCATTCTGTCAGTTGCCTTTTTATGGGGTTGATGGTGTCCTTTCTTTGGTTGCCTGTACGTCTGATGGCCTGTCCAAGAAGTCACTGCCACATGTGATGTCATGGAGTTTTTCTCTGCATTTGTTTCTGCCAGTTCTATGGTTTTAGCCCTGGTTTAGGTCTTTGATCCATCTTAAGTTAAATCTGTATGTGAGGGGTGCCTGGGGGCTCAGTGGGTTAAAGCCTCTGCCTTCGGATCGGGTCATGATACCAGGGTCCTGCGATCGAGCCCCGCATTGGGCTCTCTGCTCAGCAGGGAGCCTGCTTCCCTCTCTCTCTGCCTGCCTCTCTGCCTACTTGTGATCTCTGTCAAATAAATAAATAAAATCTTTTTAAAAAATTGTTTAAAAAAATCGGCATGTGAATATCCATTTTTCTCAGCACCACTTGTGGAGTGGGCCTTGAGGGGGCCCTTTGTGTGGGGTGAGCCTGTTGCTGGGGCTGGAGGCCCCACCTACCTCCCCCCCTCCCTTAGTTTTCTCTGTGCTCTCCTGGCCCCAGGTGGTGATGAAGGTGGTGCAGCTGCTGCCTGACGGGCACCGCGTGAAGAAGGAGGTAGATGCAGCCCTGGACACGGTCAGTGAGACCATGACGCCCATGCACTATCACCTGCGGGAAATCATCATCTGCACCTACCGCCAGGTGAGCCTCGCCCTGACCCAGGTGTCCTACCCCCAGTGCGCAGCGAGCTTGGGGCTGACTGGACGTGAGGCAGCTAGGGCTCCCGTGGGACCCTCATCAGTTCTGTTACTCCTTCACCTTCTGGAAGTGACCTGTGAAATGGAAACACGCCTGGCCCCGGCTCACCCTGGCGTGATTCAGGGAGTTCTTGGTGAGGTATGTGTGTGTCAGGGATGATCAGAGCGTTTGACACCTGTGGCAGCCCTGGAACTGGTCAGGGATCTGGCCAGTCAGAACCAGCACCCCATCCTGACCCCTGTGGTGCCAGGTGTTAACCCTTCAGGTTCTGGGTCGTGGGGGGTGCTGAGGGTCCCAGGCAGGAGTCAGGTAGCTAGATGGGGCCACTCCAGGGCTTGGCACGTGGCCATCTAACGACCGGCAGGGCACCCGTTCAGTGTTTCAACGGCTGTTGCCGAGTGACTGCTCAGGACCTATGTATGTCTGCACTACCCAGGAGCTGGGGCTGGCTCCCAGATTGACCTCCTCCGTTAAAAATTGTGTTTGGGTGACTCATTAAATGATAGCAATGAAAATGTTTCCATAAATTTACAAACCTTCTGTAAAAGCCCAGAGTTTCAGCCTATTTAGAAAAAAGTGTGTCGTTCCCTTGGCTATCAGTGGGGCTCTGTCATACACAGCTCTCCTGGCTCAGTCAGATGATTTCACGTTACCTTCTGGTAACCATGTTCACCCACTCCCATTCCAGAGGTCAGGCTTCTGCTGACCTCAGCAGTGGGAGGATAGGGATCCCTGAACCCCATGCAGGGCTCCCTGGTGCAGGGGTGATGGGGTGGGGTGGGGGTAGAACGGAAGGAAGATATAGAGTCATTCCCCAATATGGCCGCTAGGTGGCCTTAGTAAGCTGAGCCTGGGTCAAATTCTCAAAGAGGCTGAAGAGCGGAAGGCCTTCATTCTCTTATCTGGTCCTTTTCACGCCGGTGACACACTTGTTTCACACGGGAGCTTTAAAACATTCCCGTGCCCGAGTTCCATCCATAAAGTCTAACTTACTAGGTCTCCTTGGGGGGCCAGGGTGTGGGTGTTTTTTGTACAGTTCCTAGGTGATTGTAATGCATAGTCAAGGTTGAGAACCATCTCATCTAAGCGGGAGTCCCCGGCTGCGGTGAGTTTCAAGATCACTTGGGGCGCCTGTTCTGGGCTGGGCTCCAGTTCTGAGTTTCTGATTCCGTAGGTCTGTAAAGCTCTTAGATGATGCTATGCTCCTGGTTGGGGGCCCCTTCTGGGGGATTTGCTGCAGCCAAGTCTCACCCTTTTGCTGTCTTCTAAATGACAGCTTTATGGAGATAGAATTCACGTACCATACAAAACAATTATTTAAAGTATAATTCCCCGGTTTTTTAGTACATTCTGAGAGCTATGTAGCCATCATCACAGCCAGATACAGAACATTTTCATCGCCCCATTTCATCCTCCCCCAACCTTAGGCAGCCGTGAATCTACTTTCTGCCTCTATGGATTTGCCTATCCTGGACATTTCATAAAAATTGAATCACGCACCATGTGGTCCTCATGACCAGCTTCTTTCACTTAGCACAATGTGTTCAAGTTTCATCTGTGTTCTAACCAGGATCATGACTTCATTCCTTTTTGTGACTAATATTCTATTGTATGGATATATCACATTCTGTTTTTGGTGTCATGCCTAATCTAAGCTCATGAGAATTCATCTCTAAGAGGTAAGTAGTTTTCTTCTAAGAGTTTTGTAGTTGTAGCTCTTACATTTAGTCTTTGATTCATCTTGAGTTAATTTTTATATATGGTGTGAGGTAGAGATCCAACTTCATTCTCTTGTATGTAGATATCCAGTTGTCCTCGCACATGTGTTGAAAAGACAGTTCTTTCCCCCACTGAATTATTTTGACACCTCTAAAAAAAATCCATTGACTGTAAATATGAGGGCTTATTTCTGAGCTTTTAATCCTGTTCCATTGATCTGTTTGTGTGTTCTATGCCAGTACTATACTGTCTTGATTACCATAGTATTGTAGTAAATTTTGAAATTAGGAAATGAATTCTTCAAGTATGACTTCTTTTTCAGAACTATTTTGGCTATTCTGGGTCCCTTGTATTTCCATATGAATAGGAATTAGGATTAGGATTAGCTTGCTAATTTCTGAACACCAAAAAAAAGCCAATTGAGATTTTGATAGGGATTTCGATGCAGATCAATTTGGGGAGTATTGCCATCTTAACAATAGTTCTTCTTTTGATGCATGAACATGAAATGTCTTTCCATTCACATAGGGTTTCTTTGCTTTTTTACAAGATATTTTATAGTTCCAGAGTGTGAGTTTTACACTTCTTATATTAAATTGATTCATAAGTAACTTACTGCTTTTGTGCTATTGTAAATGGAGTTAATTTCTCAATTTCATTTTTTAGTTTGTTCATGGTTACTATATAGAGATACAATTGACATTTGTATATTGATCTTCTATCTTGCAGCCTTACTGAACTAATTCATTAGTTTTCATACCTAGTGAATTTTTTAGGATTTTCTATTTAAAAGATCATGTCATATGCAAATAGAGATAGTTTTGCTTCTTCCTTTCTAATTTGGGTACCTTTTATTTAATTTTCTTGCTTAATTGCCCTGGCTAGATCCTCCAGTGGAATGTTAAGCAAAGTTAGCTAGCAGAGACAACCCCCCTCTAGTTCCTGATCTTAGGGGGAAAGCTTTCAGCCTTTCACATTAAATCTGATTTTAACTGCTTTTTCTTTTCTTTCTTTCTTTTTTTTAATTTAAGATTTTATTTATTTATTTGGCAGACAGAGATCACAAGTAGGCAGAGAAGCAGGCAGAGAGAGAGAAGGAAGCAGGCTCCCTGCTGAGCAGAGAACCAGATGCGGGGCTCGATCCCAGGACCCTGGGATCATGACCTGAGCCGAAGGCAGAGGCTTTAACCCACTGAGTCACCCAGGTGCCCTAACTGACTTTTTCATAGATACTCTTTGTCAGCTTGAGAAAGTTCCCTTCCATTTTTAGTTTATTGAGTCTGTTTTTTTCTTTTAATGAGGAGATGTTTACTGTTGTTAAATGCTTTTCCATATCTGTTGAGATGATTATCAAGGTTTCTGCCCTTTATTCTATTGATATAGTATGTTATTTTAATTGAACTTTAGGTGTTAAACCAACCTTGCATTCTGGGATAAATCCTACTCAGTCATGGTGTGTATCTTTTTATGTTGTTAGATTTGGTTTGTTGAGGATTTTTGTGTCAGATTCCTAAGAGATCTCGGTCTCTTTTGTCTTTGTTCAGTTTGGCATTAGGGTCCTGCTAGCCTCACAGAATGTGACTGTCTCAATTTTGCAGATGAGACCGAAACCTCAAGAAGGGAGAGGCCATCATACGTGCATTAGTCAGCTCGGGCTGCCACAATAAAATACCACAACCACATGGCTTAAACAACAGAAATTTATTTTCTCACATTGCAGAGACTGGAAATTCCAAGATGAAGCTTCTGACCGATTTGTTTCCAGAGAGCACTCTCACCATACTTGTGCACGGCGACCTTCTCTCTGTGTCCTCCCACGGCCTTTCCTGGCTGCCTGGATAGGGACAGATGGTGGGATGGGAGAGAGAGAGGGAAGGAGCTGTCTGATATCTTTTCTTATAAGGACACTAATCTTAGAGATCCTAGAACAAAGAAAGAGCTAAAAGCAGCCTCAATCCCAGTAGCTGGGATTCATGAGGCCAGTTTAAAACAGGGAAGGACCTTTCTAGGATTGCCAGTATGTAACCTTGGTAAATGTGTCCATTTTAAAGAAAGGAGAGATGGAAGGAAAGAAAGAAGCAACAATTTAAAAACCTAACTACCATATACACGGTTGACATTTCATTAAAAAAAGCATATTTTAGTACCAGAAAGGTAGAATGGACGTGATCTGGGAGTAGAATAGACATGATCTCAGAGTAGAGTCCTTGAACAGATTTATGTTTCTAAGTTCCTGTAGACCCGTGCAACTGGTTATGGATCACAGCTTTTGGTGACCAGGCCCCTATATCCTTTAGATAAAAAAGGCAGAATGTCTTTCCTCCAAGGTCACCCTGCACTTGACTTGGCCTGGCTAGACCCAACGAATATGTCCTGCTAAGGTCAGGATGGCCTGAGCTGCCCCAGCTGCCTTGAGATTAGAAGGGGCCTCTGGCTTGCTCTGTGCATGCCTCTGTGTGGACTCTGGAATGGCTGGATTGTTCTGGGCTGACGGGCAGAAGGAATGTGGGTGTGGGAGTTGGAGGAGCCTGGGTTTCGATAGCCATCTTCATCCTCTCTGACCGCCTGTGTTCCCACCTGACAGGCAGGACCGATACTGCTTCCTGGCAGGGCTGTGTGTGAAAAGGACACAAGGGACCAGAAGTACAGGGCTGACACACAATAAGTGTTCGACTAATGGGAGGGCTCTGAGGATCCCTGTAGGGCCAGAGTGTCCTGTGATGTCCTGTGATGTCCTGTAGCTTCAGAATCCCCACAGAGATCCTCAGGTTTCAGCGCTAAAGAACTTACGGAGCATTTGTCCCCTCTGCTGACAGATGAGCTAGAGAGCGGTTTTCTAGGGTTACATGTGCGTTGCTCTCAGAGCGGGGCTGAGAGGCGAAGAGCCTCGCTCCCAGACCCCAAGCCTCTAAAAGTTACTCCAAACCGCCCCAGCCCTGGTTCATGTTTAGATTTTCTCAGTGGTCTCCCAGAGTCTTTTTGCGGTTGGATCAGGATCCAGATCAGAACCACAGATCACATGTGGCTGATGTGGCCCGTGGAGCCCAGGGCTGCTCTTCTCCCTCTCCTTCCCCTGAAGTGTAACCCCAGAGGGAAACGGGTTGCTTATTAGACACCTGTGGTCTGGACCTGGCTGGTCGCACCCCGAGCTCTAACTAATCACGGGTGATGCCATGGGCTTCCACAGGGGTACAGAAGGCCCTGTGGTGTCTCTTGGGACCAGGCAACTGCTGGAGGTCGTCACCTGGATTCTTTATTTCACTGAGGGTTTGCAAAATGCTGATACGCTGGCACTCTCAGTCCCCCTCTGTTAGCTAACTCAATCATTCCAGAAAGATACTCCCCACCAAGGTGTGGCAGAGGCAGAAAGGCAGGGCCCAAGCTTGGTTTTTCACTGGACTTGCTCGTGTTAAAGGAGGTTTGCAAGGTGTGCTTCTCTAAAGCCGAGGGGAAGGATGTTGGGTTCGGGGAGCCTCTGTTCTTCCAGACTCGGACTTGGAGCCTGTGATGTGGGTCTGGGTGACTGGGGTGGTCTGGGAGAAGGAAGATGGAGGGGCTCCTGAGGGGAGGCTGGGAGTTGCCAGAGGCCAGGGCTGGAGGCCAGGAGACCCAGCCTCCACATGTCCCCACTCAGAAACAGTGTGGGAGGTGCCCCCACGAGGCTCACTGAGCATCTGGCTCAGTGCTCACTTGTATCTGTGCCTGAGGAAGGGGAGGCTGTACCTCAAGGCCATGTGTGCCTTTGAGGAAGGGAGGCCGTGGGCTTGCCCAGGAACCCATAGCTGGTGGATGGCAGGAGGAGAGCAAGACCCCAGACCTGGACTTCCAGGTTGGGCCCTCTCCGCCCTGCTGCCCAAATTGGAGGAGAGTTTCAGCTCCTTCCCACCTCAAGCCCTGCTGCTTCCGGGGTTGGGGGAAGCAGAACTAGAAGCCATAATCCGTGCTCTTGGCCTGAGGTGGCCAGAGAACAAGAGCACATCGCAGACTTGGGTAATAAACACAGAGGGAGGGATGGGACTACAGCTGCACACACATTTTCCACAGAGACAGGCCTTCCCTTGTATGACAGTCTTGCCCCCACTCTCTGCCTAGGCTCATCCCTGGCAGCCCAGCAATGTGTCCTCCACTCTCTAGAGTGCAGTGAGACTGGGCCGGGGCCTAATCTGCCTTATGTGTGTGACGGGGCCAGAATGCTCAGGGCATTTTAAAAACCACCTCAAAAAGAAAAAAGAAAGAAAGCTCTTTGAACTAAGCCACTCTGTGAGGTGGCGATAGAGGTGACAAGGCTGGGTCCCAGCCCACAGTGGGGACACCATCTGGTGAATTAGTTGTTTCCTGCTGGGCCTAGAAAGGGAAAAATATTTGTGACAGAAACTCAGGTCAGGGATCCTGGAGGAATTCCTGCTAGAATCATTAATGCCAGCGGCCTTTTCCTTAGCTTTGGCTGGTGACATTTGGCTGGTGACTGTTTTGAACAGTCTAATGTGTCTCCCTTCTGTCCCTTCAGAAGGAGTTTGAAGAAAAACTGAGATAAAAGTAGCCACACAGAGAGGAGTAAAATGTCCTTTGGTCTTGAAGTGAGATTTCGTCTATAAATCTCTAACTTTGAACAGTGCTTTTTGAGTTTTCTAAGAACTTACTCTTTTGTCTCCCTTGGTCCTCGGGGTGGCTGGTAAGGAGGTGATGGTAGGTTTTACTAGACCATTTTCCTGAGGAGGACACTGAGGCCTAACGACACCATGATCAGCTCGAAGCAGGACCAGAACCCATCTCCCAACACCTCAGCCCGTGTTCCTTCCCTCCCCGACAGCCATGACCCAGGGGGCAGTCTTATTGTGGTGGAAAAAGGAAGGGGCCAGTGAGGGAGCCACCAGGGCCTACCACACGCGCTGCCCTGGGTTGGTGCCGAGTTGCCAAAACGTCAGAGGTTTAGCTGGGTGCCCGCACAGACAAAGGGTGTTATCTTCAGATGACTTTCAGCCAAAGTCGTTCCCTGAAGACCTCATTCCAGTAGGCAGTGTGTCTCCAGGGCCTGGGCTGTGCAATTAGAGCGGCCTTGGAATGCTGTAAGCTGTCACAGAAAATATGATGGAGGGAAGAGTTGCTCGGGTGGACGAGCGGCTGCTCGAATGGTGTGTCCGTGTAGGGCACGTGTTCTCAGACCGGAGACCTCTCTTGCTTTCCCCTCCTTCCCATGGTCTGGCTGAGCCCGGAACGATCTTCCCCCTCCAGGGTGACCTCCTGCTTTAACCCTGCCACAGCCATGCCCTGTCCACCTGCCCTGAGCCAGGCTTGGCCCTAAGTGTGCCCCTGGAGGCTTGGAGCTCTCTGTGGTTCGGGAAGGGGTCTCCGTCTCAGCCCATACATACACTCCCCAAGGAGACCCGCCTTTGTGCTCACTGCTGCCCCTGTTAGCCTTCTGGTTGTCCCCCTGGGGGTGCTTCTTTCTGCTGCTCATCTCTCTTCTGCTGGGCCAGGGCTCATCTCTGACCCCTTGACCCCCAGACCCCGCCTGGGGCAAGTAGGGCTCCACAGATGTCTGGCCAGTGAGCAGACCAGTGAGCCGAAGGCTGAGTAAGTCACGGTGTGATTAAATAGGAAAACTGACTCCTACCCTTCCTTGTACTTTTTTGTTCTTTGTCCACATTGTGGGTCTGCCAGGAGAGGGCGCTCTTCTCTAGCCACCCAAAATGCTGAGTCTGGGTGGGAAGCCCCGAGTTCTGGCCAGGGCTCTGCTAGGAGCTCCCCGCACAGCCCTGGGTGGATTGCTTTGGCCTGTCTGGGCCTTTCCTTTCCCATCTGTCACCTGGGGTCACTGTTGCTTCTCCAGCTGCCTATAAGGGTGGCAGCAAGCACAGCTTGTTTCCAAGGTCAAGTGAGAGTGGGGTGTGTAGGGTGCAGTGGCAGGGGGGGCTGGGACACCTGGCCAGCTCACTAGCTTACGTACAGGGCAGTGGACTCCCGAGGGCCGTCTTGGCACCGCATCCCAGAGCCTGGCCTAGGAGTAAATGACGTTTGTGGAATGAAGGGCGCACAGAGAAGCCTGTGTTGCCAGGTTTAGTCCCTTCCTGCTTTGAAAGTACTGAATAAAATGTGTTCTTTGGGGGCGCCTGGTTGGCTCACTTGATTAAGCATCTGCCTTCGGCTCAGGTCATGACCCCAGGGTCCTGGGATCGAGCCCCACATCAGGCTCCTTGCTCAGTGGGGAGCCTGCTTCTCCCTCTGTCTCTCCCCCGCTTGTGCTCTCTCTCATGCTCATGCGCACTCTCTCTCTCAAGTAAATAAATAAATCTTTAAAAAAATGTTTTGTTTTGTTTGGAAAACTGGCTACTTGTCTATAGGCCAAGGGCCATTTTCTCTCTTTTGGAGACGAGGTGTAGAAAGCATCCTTGTGCTCGAGGCCCTGGGACAGGCCCGAGGATGGAGTTTGCAGGGACTCCTAGAAAGCCTCTGGAAGCGGGTGGCACTGATTGCTTGAGAGCCAGTGTCTGACAGGGAGAGGGTGGCACTGGGCTTTGAGAAGGATGGGGGTTGGTGCTCTGGGACCTCGCCCCTTAGAGACTAGCCGTCTTCAAGGGCTGCCTGCCGCCTGCCCGGCTGGACAGCAGAGGCCACCAGGCCATCCATGCTCATTGCTATGGGTGCGTCAGGGAAAGGGCAGCAGGTGGACTCCAGGAACAAAGGTGTCTTCCGGTTGGGACTGACTCAGGCCCTGAGCCTGGCCTCGCTTGCCCTTCTTGTTTCTCTCCTTGGGCTCTGGTTTTCCCATGGCCTGGGCTGCGTCCAGCCCTCCATGCGATCGGCAGGTCAGCTCATCTCTTTGACCTCGGCTGCCCCTTCTGGAAAGCAGAAGGGTTGATGTAGGTAAGCCCGGGCTGTCTGGCAGGGCTTGATAAAAATGGGAGATCAAAGTATTCAGCAGACAATTCTGGTAGGTCTCCTGAGTGCCAGGCACTGTGCTAGTTCTGGAGATGCCTTGTGAACAGCCCAGGGAAGTTCCTGCCTGTGTGGAACCCACACTCCAGGGAGGGAGATACATGAGGAACAAGACACAAGTCAAAGTCACGTTGTGTCCGGTTGGGATGCGTCTGTGAGGTTAAGGGGATTGCAGTTTTACGTGGGGTCTGGGTCAGGAAGGGGCTTGATGAAAAGGTGCCGTTTGAACACAGACCTGAGGGGGTGAGGGAGATCCATGCCGACATCTGGACAGAGGGATAGGGCAGGTGCAAAGGGCCTGAGGTGGGGGCTTCCTGGTATGTTTGAGGAGCAGGATAGGAGGTCAGAGGTTACAGGGGCAGGGGGCAGGCAGAATGGGGCCTGGTCTGGGATTGCACAGACAATTACATAGATGTCGGCTTCTACTCTGAGCACCAGTGGGGGCTTGTGGAGCGGGTTGAGCAGAGGAGCAAATGTAAGGTTCTACCCGGCTTACTCTGGGGCTGTGTTGGGAATAGTCTGTAGCAGTGGGGTGAGGGGGACCAGGAAGGCCAGTCAGGGACTGTCACTGAGGTGACCCGGCTTGGGCTGAGGTGATAAAGAGGCGAGCAGCAGCTGGGAGTGTTCAACGCAGTTGACGAGATGCCCTGACTGGTTGGCTGAGGGGCTGAGAAAGGGCGAAGTTAGGGCGGAAGACCAGGGTTTGGCCTGAGCAGCGGGAAGAATGGACGTTAAGATGGGCAGACCGTCCAGCAGGTTTTGGGAAAGCTCAGGAGGTTCACCTGGGACATGTTTTGTGAGTGTGAGAAATTGGTTTGATATCTACCTAGAGCTCTTCAGCGTGGCGGTGTGCTCGAAGTCTCCATTCAGCCCGGAGTCTGGGTTCCCGGAGGCAGAGGTGCACGTGTAGGGTCCCCAGTGTCCTGTCTGAACTCTAGGTTCCAGAGGGCACTGGAAACATGAGAGTGGCTGAGCTGGCCTGGGGAGTCTGTGCTTATCCACCAGCTGGGTGCCTGCTGTGTGCCTGGTCTGTGTCCTGACACTGGCATTCGGGGTGTTGGGAAGGACGGAAGTTGTAAACCTCATTATAATCTGATGCCTGTCCCCAGGATTGTTTTCAAGACTGATCATTCCTTGGGGAGCAGAGGAGACCGAGAAGAGGCTGGAGCACTCAGAGTGGGCTTCAGGAGAGCCGGGGCTTGGCCTAGGCCTGGAGCGCTGAGTGGAGCAAGGCCAGGCCTGGTGGAAGGGAAGGGCTTTCCAGGCAGAGGGAAGGCAGGGGATCAAGATACAGAAGCAAGAGTGAGGCGGGGCGTGGTTGAGCTTGATGCCCACAGGGCCCAGAGGGGTCAGAGAGCTGGGCATTTGGAATTTGTGTCCCAGCTGGGAACTCTGACGTTGGGCACTTACTTAACCTTGCCCAGCCTCATCTGCAAAATGGGTGTCCCTCTAGGGGATCTAACACTCCATTCTGGGTGTGACAGGCTCAGCCTGGCACGTGGCATGCTGTAGACCCTTGACACACCTGGGGAGGGGGATCAGCCCTGCCTCAGTGGGTCTCTTCCACATGGCCCAGCAAAGGGCAAGAGCTTCAAGAGAGCCACGACTGTAGACGCTGGGCCTACGTGGATGCCGGCCGACCGCAGTCCCGAGAGAGCCGAAACGCCCAGCACCCTTGGCCACCTTTCCTGAGCCCCTTCTATTTTAGGGCTCGGTCCCAATGGATGCGGAAGCCTTGTCCAGCGCCACCACAGCTAATGACAGCCTGGCCTACCAGGCCATTTAAAAACAGTTCTGCTATTTTTATCAACAGGAGGAGGTTGGCCTATCCTTGTCCCCAGACAGTGCCCACATCGGGTTTTAAGGAATTTTAAGGAAATCGGGCGTTGATAGGAAGATGGGTCATTGTCTCAAATCACAGACTATGATTGCGCTCAGGAAGTGCCCACAGAACCTTCTGGGGGGTGTCAGGTGTCACCTTTACTTACCGTCTGAATTTAGAGATAATTCTACCCTACCTTGCCGGTAGGGCTCAGAGTCATCCAGCCTCTCCACCCTGAGTTTTGCTCAGAGGCGGCCCTCTCTGGTGTATCTGGGAGCAGCTGGCCCCTGTCCCCATGGGAGTGAGGGCTTGGGAAAGACAGGTCTGGGTGCCTGTGCCCATGGGCCAGCCCTGGAGCCGTGGGCTTCTCATGCCCATGGGATGTTTCCTTAGTGCTAATTGAAAGTAGTTTCAAACGGGTCCTGTCTTGTGGAATTCCGTTTTTTTTCCTTCCTTCAATAAACTGCAGGGATGGAGATGGGGAAGGCAGCAGGAAGGATGGGGCGGTGAGTGGCCTGTGCTGGACAGAAAGGCCCTCCTTAGGGAGAGTGGGGTGGTGGTGGATTGGCCATACTTTGTCTCTAGGTAAATTTTGTTTTGGGGGGGTCCACTACCTAATTCCTAAACAAAATTGCTTTTTTTTTTTGAGCACCTGGTGGGTTGATCTTTAAAACAAGAGGCACTCTGCCCTACCCTGCTGCGGTCATCTCCGGCAGCAGCCCTGGGGCCATTTCCACCCTCACCCTCTCCAGAAGTCCTCCATGGCCCCTTTGTCTGTAGGATCAGGGCCTGGCTGGCCTTCCACATCCTATTCTTGTCTCGCCTCATTGCTTTTTCTCTGTGCCCCCTCCCCTGTCAGTCTGCCTTGGACACCCCTCACTCTCTGGCCCCTTCCTCCTCTTTTTTTTTTTTTTTTTTTTTAAAGATTTTATTTATTCATTTGACAGACAGAAATCACAAGTAGGCAGAGAGGCAGGCAGAGAGAGAGGGAGAAGCAGGCTTCCCGCTGAGCAGAGAGCCCGATGCGGAGCTCGATCCCAGGACAGTGAGATCATGACCTGAGCCGAAGGCAGAGGCCTAACCGACTGAGCCACCCAGGTGCCCCCCCCTTCCTCCTCTTAGGGCACCTTTCGGCCTGCCCCTTTTCCTAACCCACCTCAGATACCACCGCCTCCTTGACGCCCTCCCTGTTCCGGCTCCCCTCCCTGTCTCAGTCCCCTGACCCAGCTGCTCTGGTTGCCCTGGGACTGTCCTCAGCCACCCAGCCAGCCCCCGAGGGTCGCTGCAGGAATCCTCGTGTAGCTGCTCTCTCTCCTGTTCCATGGCTTGCTGTGGCTACTCATGGTTTAAGCGTGCTTCCTGTTACCTTGCACATCTGAGCAGTCCTACCTCCAGAAACCTGGGAGCTGAGAGTTCACATGGCAGGACTGGTCCCAGAGCTGTGTCTCGCAGAGAGCCAGAGCAGTGGCTGTGGGCCCTTTTCCCCTCCAGGGCCCCCTCCACTGCCCACCTCCCACCTCTTCCCTGTCCCCAGTGCCCCAGAGCTCCTTCTTACTATGTCCTTGCTCCACCCTGAGGGAGGCTGTTACCTGAGGCAGAAGTGAGAGGTGGGGAACCACAGGCCCCGCAGACGGCCCCACTCCAGCTCCGGGTTCTTGAGGCTGTGGGTCTCGTCATGTCTGGGGCAGGGTCCCCCCGCCGCCAAAGCCTTCCTGCAGCTGGGCTGAGGTGTGCCTGCGCTGGAAGGCTTCTGGCAACGGGCCTGCTGTGGGGAGGCGGCCCTTCCTGGTTCCTGGGTCTCTGGTTTCTAGTTCCTTGCTGTGCCCTTGAGGAGGCTCCTGGCACCTGAGGAAACAGCCCCCAGGCTAGCCTTCCTGGAGCACAGGGAGCTGCGGTGGGTGGATGGAGGCCTGGAGGGTGTGGGGTGGGGTGTGGTGTTCCCTCTCCTGGGCTCCCCCTAGTCTAGGGCGGGCTGCACGTCTGTGGTGGGACAAAGGAGCACCTCAGGCATGGCGGCAGGGACACCGTGCCATGGGGACGCCGACTCTGTATGCCTTGGGGTGCCACTGATGCCCACACCGAGGAAGCCTCCAGAGCACCCCACTTAAGTTCTTAAGTTCCCTTTCTCCTGAGCACAAGCCTCCTGGGAGTCTTCTGATCAGAGGTCACTCCTGCCCCTACACCTTCAGTGACTCCCCTGAGCTAAAGCCATGGGGCTCTATCCCGTCTGCAGAGTTCCCCGGGAGCTTCTCAGGACGCTGACCTGTACCCTGTGTCTCGCAGGCTCTCCTCTGACGGGTCTGAGCTGGGGCCCCGGTGACTGCATGCCAGGGTGGGGAGCTGGGCTAGAGTAGAGCGCGGGCTTCCACACTCGGCTGCCAGCCCAGTTCCCCGTCTTGTCCCTTCACACCCTCATTCCAGCCAGGCCAGCGCCTTCTGGGTCCCGCCTGCTGGGTGCTGTCTGTGCACCATCTGCACCGCCCCACAGGCTGCTTGCTCTCTCCACCCCGACCCCAGCTGGCCTGCACTGCCCAGCCACATCCCATGCTCTCTCCCTAGTCATGTGGCGGTCCCCTCTCTCCTGGCATGTCGCCTGATGCCGTCCTAGAGGGGGCTGGGGATGGCTTGTTAAAAACACTGATGCCCCCTGACCTAACACACACCTCTTTCTTCCCTCAGCCGCCTTATCTTTGGTTACTCCCCAGCCCTGGTGGCCTTTCTAGGATCTATTCCATCCTTGGGGAGGGTAGGGCCAGGGCCAGGGGGCTTGGATTCACCCCGCTTCTGCCCCTGATCCTGAGCCATTTGAGAAACGAGCAAGAAAGTCCATTAAGGACCTGTCGGGGCCGAGGCCAAGGCGGGGGCCGCCCTCCCAGGCAGAGACACACGCACTAGCCTGGGAGCCATGGGAGGCCGTAGAGCTCAGGCCCCTCAGCCTTGCTTTCCTTTGGCCTCCCTGGAACCTGAGCTGGGACCATGCCCTGGGCCTCCCTGTCCGAGTACCTTCCTCCTGTCTAGTCCCGGAGCTATGTCTCTGTGAGTGTGTGTGTGTGTGTGTGTGTGTGTATCCGTGCGTGGGGTGTGACGATGGGCCCCGTGGCGACTCCCACTCACTGCCCTCGTCCTCCAGGCAAAAGCGGCCAAGTTGGAGCCGGAGGCCGGGCGGCTGCAGCTGCGGAGCCTACAGTTCCTAGAACGTTACGTGTACCTGGTGCTCTTCAATGCTTACCTCCACCTGGAGAAGCCCGACTCCTGGCAGAGGCCCTTCGGCTCCTGGATGCGGCAGGTGAGAGGCTGCCCTGCGCCGCCCCCGCCGGCCCCGATGTCATTTGGCTCCGCGGGAAGCTTCCATGATACGGGACCGTGTCTCTATCATCAGCACTGGGCGTCCAGGCTGGTCTCTGCTTGTGGCAGAGGCCACGACGTGGGAGGCGTCGGAAGCGGGAATCAGTGTTGGGGGAGATGAGGGACACGGGTAAGAGTACAGGGCAATGTGCCCGGCCCTGCCCTGCTCTGGCATCCCAGAGCTGAAGTGACCTGGGTGCTTCGTGCCTGCTCTCTTGTTCATGCCGCCCTGGGCTCCGCGAAGGGCAGGACGGCATGGTGGCCCCCTTCTGGCCCTGATCTGGGACAGGTGGGCCCTTCCCTCTAGCTGTCCTTGGCACAAAGGTGGGATTGCCTCAGTGCTGTCCCTGCCACTTGAGAATGCCGTGGTGGGGATTCCATGAAATAGATCAGGTGCTGTGTGCCAGGCCCCGTGTCAGGTCTGCCTTTCGTGGTGGCTATGTTCTCCCGTGGCACAGAGGAGGAGACTGAGCACAGACAGGGGAAGTACTCATTCACGGTCAGCGGGTGGGGCCGCTTGGCTGGCTCCAGAGCCCATAGTGTCTGGCCCGAGACACCACCCTCTCGTTGCACCTCCACCGTCCCTCTCTCTGCTTGGCCTCCCGGATCCTCTAGATTTTCCTCGGCTTGGCTGGTTTTAGGGGCAGAGTAGAGCTCCTGCCTTGGCACCTCTAGGTCTGGAGAAAGGCCTCCATCCTCTGCCTGGCACAGTGGCCTGTAATTGTCTCTCCACCGGGATACTGGCCTCTCCTGGCCTTGCCAGCCTGTCCTGATGACTCTCATCTGGACTGGAGACTGGACTTAGCTTCCATGGGGCAGGTGGGCAGGAGAATGGGTGGCGACCCCGGCCAGAGTGGACATAGGAAGAGCACTGAGGCTTAGGCAGGTGTGCAGCTGGGGTCAGAGCTGCCAGGGAATAGAGGTGGGGGGCCACGGCTGGGCCTGGCAGCTGCTGGGGCCTTGTGCTGAAGACAGCTTTAAGGGTGGTCCTTGGGAGGATGAGTGTTGAGTCAGGGGACCCAAGTCCACACTGGGGCCATCCTCTTGAGCAGGCCTGGACTTGGCTTCCTCTTTGGACCCCTGGGTCGTGGGGGACTTCGGACACTTCTGCTTGGGTTCTGCTTGGGGAGTGGACATGGGGGGAACCAGGGGCTGGGCAGGAGCTTGGTCCCCTCCCCAGCTGAACCTAGGTGCTGTGTGTTGGGGGCTGTCAAGGAAGGAGAGAGTCTGGGAATGGGGGCTCCAGCCTCAGTCCCTCCCTTCTGGGGATGCATGGAGGGCCGGGTGAAGGTTGCCTCAGGGACTCTGGTCCGAGTGGAGCCTGTATCCTCCCCATCTCCTAGGATGGTGGGGGGCTGGTCATTTAATGGTTTGCCTGGGCCGCTGGGCCATGGGCCTGCATGGAGCATGTCCAGGAAGGCCCCTGCCTGCCCACCTGAGGGGAGGCCTGGGGTAGGCCTGACTGGTCCACATCTGGAACACACAGTCCCGGGGCTCCGGCTGGCTCCCGTGCCCACACTGCTTTCTCCAGCCCTCCGTGGGGAGCCCGGCTATAATGCCCTGAGCAGCCGGGCCCGTGACCCCGAGCGTCTCAGTGGGCACATCAGGGCCGCATGGGCACAGGATACTTGGCTTCCTGCGCTGCTGTCCTCCGCCTTGCTATCTGCTGGGTACTTTCTGTGCTTCCGGATCCCCCGGCATCGTCCTGGGTGGTAGAGGATGAGGAAGCTGAAGCTCGTGGTAGTCAAAACAAAAGCTTGGTCAGGGCCTGAGCTGGTGGAAGGCAGCGCTGGGCCCCAGCCTCACCTGTGTGATCTGGAGCCCAGCAGGGGGAGGGGCGGGGGGGGGGAGGGCGTGGTGACGTGGAGGGGGCGGGGTGACCCTCTCTCCCTGGGACTACCGCCCCCAGCTCTGCTGTCTTCCCCAGGTGGCATCGAAGGCGGGAGTCTACGAGATCCTCAACCAGCTGGGCTTCCCCGAGCTTGAGAGCTCGTGGGACCAGCCCTTCTCCAGGCTTCGCTGCCGGTGGCAGGAGCAGAGCCGCAGCCCCGAGCCCTCCACCCCTGGGGACTTCCTGTAAGATGTGCCCCCCCATCCTTGCCCACCCCCCACCCCCCCCACGGCTTCATGCAGGCTGGGGGTGCTCCAGGTGCTCTCCACGGGGAGTGCTCTCAAGGAATCCATGCCCCAGCTTCCCGGAGACACTGGGGCAGGGTTGGGACCCTTTTTCAAAAAGAACTTTTTATAGGACAAATAGTGCACAGTTATGCTTGTGAACAGCAGGCGCGTGCGCCTTGCAGACTGCAGACGGCTTCCGAGGAGCTCAGTCCCCAAGTAGCCGAGCAAAGCTCCTCGCCATGGCCACTTGTGCGCCCTCCTCTCTCACCCCACAGTGGTCCCAACAGCCTGGGGTGCTGGGCTGCTTTTCCTCTCTTGCTGCCCTCCCTGCTTGGCTCCTGGTCCCCCGGGAGTGGACAGGGCTCTGGTGGACTTGTTACCTTAAGGCAGCTTCCCACCCAGTATCCTTGCCTCTCGTGCCCCATCTCTAGCCTGGAGACCTCAAGAGCGAGACCCCATGGCCTGCTGGGTCTGGCAGAGGCTCTGCCTCTCCTTCCTTCCCCGCCCCGTCCCCTGGGGCTGGCTGGACTGTGGAGGTCCTCCAGCTGGAAGGGCAGAGTCCCTCTCAGGAGGCAGGAGCTTCTAAAAGGTGGTTGCAGCTCTATAAAAGAGGCCTGCCCTGCTTTCCAGGGAGCCAGGGTAGGTAGTGCTGAGGAAGCCCAAGCTCCCAGCTGGGGCTCCCTCTCACTTCTTCCCTGCCCTGGCTGCCCAGATGGCCCCAGATCCCCTCCAGCTGCAGCAGGAGCCCCGAGGATGGCTGGGTGGCCCCGAGTGAATAGCGGAGTATTCGAGTAGGCTGAAGGGTGTTCCAGGCCATCCCAGCTGAGGACCCCTGAGATTTCCCTCCAGAGGGAGCAGAGGGGCCGAGGGTTGGGGAGCAGGAGGCCTTGGGAGCAGCCGTCCCCACGGTGGGAAGGCTTCGAGGAGCGGTTGGCCCTGTGGACGTGAGTCGTGCGGCTCTTCATCTGGGGACCACTGTCTGCTGACGCCCTGGGTCTGGTGGTGCGGAGGCTGCCCCTTAGGCCTGGCTCATGGCAGCCTGGGAGCCCTCCTTGGTTGAACGCATGCACTTCTGCAGAAAAACAGCAGAGGCATCTCTGGTCCTGGGAGGAGAGGCCAGAGTTGTTCACATCCACCTAGTAGTGGAAAATATTTGGCCATTTTGGCTGAAATCTTTTGCAAAACTACTGTATGTCTGTTCATTACCTTTTCAGATTTGTTTTTTTGTTTTTAGTTTTGCATGTATTAAAAAGTTTTCATTTCTTTGCAGACAAGGTCTAGATGAGGGGTCACAGATCAGGCTGAACTGGGAGGGATCCTCTGTGTTCTCACGGTTGGCCCTGACATTCAGCTGTGCTGGGACCACAGGCTGGTCACTTTGCCTCTCTGCCTCAGTTTCCCCATTTGTAAAATGGGAGAATAATACTTGCCTACCTACCTCACAGGGGTGTTGTGAGGACTCATTTGTGACTTTTTTTTTTTTTTTTGTACAGAGCTTTTGAGCATTAAAAATGGCTAGATGTGAATTGTGCCTGCCTGCTGATATGTTCATAGTATGTTCTAGAACGGATGCGAGCTGTGGTCCTGGCTCCTTCAGAGTAATGGTGGGGGGGCAGGGTGAGTTGAAAGCACTGACTCTCTGAGAAGGTAGGTTTGTCCAGACATCCCTCTCGTTCCTTCACTTTCTTCATGTGTGACTCTCTCACTCTGGATGCCTGGAGCTGCCATGCTGAGCCCCTCCTTGAAGAACATGGTAAAATAGGCAAATTCATGCTAAAGTGTGAAGGACTGTTGTGTTTGGACATGGAGCAAAATGGAATTTCAGGGGCTATGATGGAGGATGGACCTCAGCCTCTCCTCCCTCCTCTCACTTCTGTAGGCTTTGGTTGGCCCCTTCCAGCCCCTAAATACTTGGACACAACGGCATTGAGAGGTTGGCGTGTAAAGAGGTAGTGAGGAGTGTGAGGCAGAGGGCAGAGATCCCAGATCTCCCAGCATTAGGGGAATGAGACCTTCTGGGTTATATTTCAGAGGTCAGCTGGAGGTGGTCAGAATGGAACCCAGAGCCCCATGGGTTAAGGGTGATGATCTGCCCAGCCTTGGGGGAAGGTCTCCTGGGGTTATTGCCCCGCTGGGCAGAGTCCAAGAGGCTCCCTCGGCCTTCTGAATGTGAATGCAGAGACATGCGTCGTCGTGGTGTGTGTGTGTCCCCTCCGGCTCCCTGGGCCATCCCACCTGTGGGAGGGCATCGGACCGTTACGTGAAGGGTACCAGCTCCCATGTCAGGAGCCCCTCTAGGGCAAGACACCCAAAGACTGTTCAATAAGTGAAGACACGTGAAACCTTTGAACAGCCCCTGATGCATCATCGTAAGTATGCGGTCAGTTTTAGCCAACTTGGCAGAATCAGTCCTTTTGGGGTGCTCAGGAGCAGTCTCCTCACTTATCCCGTGTGTGGTCATCACTCTGGGGGCTTCCCTGTACCTTCCAGAACTTTAGATATCACAGAGCTCTGACCCGCTCAAGCGCCCAGGCTGGGAGGTGTCACTGGGGACAGGGCCTGGGGTCTGTGTTTACTTGCAGTCGAGGAGCCCGACGAGGTCTCTTGGGTGAGCTGCCACACTCCCCTCCTGCTACTCCCAGGGCTTGGCACCTAGGCCAGCTGCCTCCATGTGCCTGGCTCCCACGCCCTTACCCTGGGTTCTATCGCACGGGCTCCTGGGCCTTATGGGGGTCCTGCCACACCAGTTTGCTCCTGTGTACAGACCAGATGGGCCTTCGCTGGGACCCTGCCTGCCTTAGGGATGCATCCGTGGGTGCTAATGAGCACTTGCCGGCTTCTGTGTCTAAGGGTGGGTGTGGAAAGTGAAGATGCCTGTATGGGGGCTGTGGGCAGCAAGTCAACAGTCACACACAGGGCTGTGACAGGGACAGCCCCACCTTCCAGAGCCTGTGGTATTTCCAGGAAGAGAATGAACGAGTCATTTGCACTGGGGATGGCGAAGACTGGGATGCCGCGGGCTGCCTGTAGATAGGAGCAGTGAGGTCAGGTACAACGTCCAGAGTTCTGCCTGGGGCCCCGGCTTCCATTGCTCCCTTCTGATGGAGCTTCTAGAATAAGGAAACACTGAGGGTGTGGACCCTGGGGGCATGGACCCCAGAGACACGCTGGGCCCAGAGTCAGGCCCCCTCACCCTAGGACCCCCAGGACTCAAATGATCTGAGTTATTTCTGACCCTACTTACCCTCCCAGCCTTGACCAGACTCAAGAATTGGCCATAGTCTGTGGAAGGGGGACCCCCAGAGTGCCTTTGGCTTCTCTGCTCATCCCAAGAACCAGTCTAGGATGAACTGGAAAAATGGCACCCGCCCAGATGTTGCCTGACAGATCTCCCTTGCCGTGTCCAGTCCGGGGCCCCCCAGCTTCCCTGCAGGCTCAGCCCTGTTAGGTGGCTACCTTGGTTTTACCTTGAGAAAGGCCGTTTATCTTTCATTCCCATAAGTAAGGCATGAACAGCAGCTCACTAGGAAAATTCAACCAGTATCTTCATCCCCCTAGCTTACCACCCCCCTGCCGGTGGCTAAAGAAGGCAACTGGCGCTGTCCCTGGCTGTGGCATCCCCCGCCCCTGTGTCTGGCCATAGCAGAGACACACAGCCATCTCTGCTCTGGCATCAAGAGTGATTTCAGCATGTGTACCCTGGCCTTTGAGATCTCGGGTGACTCACCTTGTCTTTCCTAGTCTCCAGTTCCTCAGCTGTAAAGGAGATTAAAATACTTGCTTTGTCCGGAAAGATCAAAGTGAATGTAGGGCGTCCTAGTGCCTTGTCTTAACACTCCGCAGGAATTCCTGCAGGAATCATCTTTGTTCGAATGAGTTTGTTATTCTAAGACCCTGAGCAAAGGAGTCCGGCCGAGGTGGTGACAGGGACAGTGGCGGAGGTGGTGACCTGGAAGTCAGGGAAGCTTGAGCCAGTAGGCGAGTGATGGCAGGGAGTCAGAGGCTAGTGGGTGCCTCCAGCTGTCTGGGAGGCAGAGCTCCGTCTGTGTGTCCTTCCCTCATGGAGGAGTCCGTCAAGGGGATGCAGGGATGCCCCGGTGTCTCATGCAGCTCTTCTCTTAGGAAGGCCCTGCGGACTTCTCTCTGGTTAGAACAGGTGCGGGGCCCCGGGAAGGGCAGACTTGGCCATGTCCTACAGGAAGCCAGCAGCGGGGAGCTCTGGGGGAGCTGACTGGAGAGTGTTTCTTAAGTTTGTTGTGGTTGGATTAGGGCAGACAACCCAGCTTCCAGAATATTTCCCTGTCTCTGGGTGGCCCAGGAGAGAGCAACATTGGGCCAGGAAGCTCCAGGGGCCATTAGAGCTAGGCAGTTTCTGCCCACTGCAATGTCTCTCCCAACTGGCCGCCTAGCTTGGGTCTTCTGCAGTGCTCAGCCCTATAGCTCCTGGCCATGAGGGGACCCTTTCTTCCCTCTCTCCTTCCCCAGCTGTCAGACCCTCCTAGCCTTCTGCTGCCTCCCCTTCATCCTTCATGGTGGGGGGGTTCCCCAAATAAACCTCTCATACATCTAAACCCATCTTGGTGTCCATCACTCTGAGGACCTGAACAGCACCCCCTCCCTCTTGTCTTGGCCTCTCTGAGCAGCTACTTTGTCTGCTTCATGGGGAAGGTCAACCTTCTCTGGCACTGCTCGGGGAACATGACCTCCTGTTTCCTTCTTCATCTGTTCTTCATTGCCCTGCCGTCCCGTCTCCAGGGAGGGGCCGCTGGTCCTGCAGGTGGGGACCAGGACACCGTTGCTCAGGCTTCCCTGTGGCTAGAGGGATGGAGAAGAGAGGAGGACAGAAGGAGTTGATACCCCCAGATCTGCATATGGCGGTGCAAGCCTCTGATTATTTTCTAAATAAAGGGAATGCTCATTTTAGCGGTTTTGGAGCCGCACCTCCAGTGTGTGCTTCAGAAACGTCTTCCTTGCCCTTCCGAAGAGTAAGTGTACTCTTCCCCTTGCCAGCACCGCCTGTTACTTTTTTTTTTTTTAAGATTTTATTTATTTATTTGACAGAGATCACAAGCGGGCAGAGAGGCAGGCAGAGAGAGGGGGAAGCAGGCTCCCTGCTGAGCAGAGAGCCTGATGCGAGGCTCGATCCCAGGACCCTGGATTTTCTCTTATGAATTATCTGTGTGTCCTTTGTTGACATCTTTAGGGTGTTTGTCTTTCCCTTCTTGGTTTGTAAAGATGGCAATGCTTCTTTTCCCATGTATGTTGCGTTATTTAGCTTGAAAATGTCATCAGACACACACGTTCCCTTAGAGCCTGTCCTCTCTGTCCTTCTGTGCCCTCAGTCCACACTGTAGCCAAATGGTTCTCAGATCACTGACCCGTGCTTCTTTTGTTATGTTCTGTAGGAGAGTACTTACTTTGTCAGGCACAATATTTGGCTTTGTTTATAGTCCTCATCTCATTCAGCACTCCAGCAATACCACAAGATAGTAGTGCTCCCCCCATTTTGCAGGCAGGGACACTGAGGCCCGGAGAGTGTGTGATTCCAGGCCCTCACTCAATTCAGAGGCGAGTGTTAGAGCCAACAATGTCGGGATTCTCTTTGCTACTGGAATCCTCTTTGGCATTTTCAAGGATTGGAATCTTTCTGGAAAACTGCCCTAGCTCTTCGTGCTTGGGTGGTGGAGGGATTGAGGGGGACAGAATTTCTTTGAAAACCCTCCCTCAAGGTCTTGTGGGTCTCGGACTCGATGCTGTTCAAACCCCTACATGCTTTCTAGAGGTTCCCCTCAACACCCACAAGAAATGCTTGTTTCCTATGAGTCATAGTGACAGATTTCTAAGACTTGAGCCTTTTAACTTTGACTTCAAACCTCCTCTTAGTGGATTCTTTCTTTTTCTTACCATCTGCTCACGTCACCCAGGCACAAAGCCTATGGGACAGCACGTCTACGCTCTCCCAGAGTAACTGTCATTCTTGTCGTTCTTTCCTTGAACTAAGTGAGGCCATCTTCTGGGCTGAATGAAACCCCAGTGGTTTATAACAATACACGCTTTCCCCTTCCCACTCTGACATTTGAGGTCCCCAGTCTTTTAAACTTTTGCCAATCTGATATGGAAAAAAAAAGTAGTCTTATTTTTATCTTAATATGACTTTTCTAATTACTTCTGAGATGGAACATTTTTCATGTGTTTATTGACCCTTTGGATTTATTCTCCTATGGGTTTTTCTACCACGTGGCCTTTCTTACATTAATAGGCATAAATGTTTCATACAATCTGTTTAATTCTTAGATAGGTAGCTAGATATACAACCAATTCTTTCACTCAGTCTCCCTGGTCTTAGAACCATTTTATTTTATTTTATTTACTTTAAAAGTATTTTATTTACTTATTTGAGAGTGAGAGAGAGAGAGAGGGAGAGAGCACATTTGAAATGTATGAGATTTCCAGTTTATTCTTTTCTGGGTTGAATGAGCCTCATCTCTCCGAAGATCTTCTTATTTGAGTGCTGGTTTGGTTAGCTCTTTTGGTTAGTTCTTTAGTGAGCGGAGTACTTGTCTTTCATGTTGTTGGTTTTCCTCTGTGGCTGGTGAATTTCGGTTGTGCACTCATCTTTTTTTTTTTTTTTTTAAAGATCATTTATTTATTTATTTATTTGACAGAGAGATAGAGGAAGAGCACAAGTAGGCAGAGCAACAGGCAGAGGGAGAGGGAGAATCAGGCTCCCTTCTGAGCAGGGAGCCCGATGCGGGACTTGATCCTAGGACCCTGGGATTGTGACCCGAGCAGAAAGCAACTGCTTAGCCACTGAGCCGCCTAGGCGCCCTGGTTGTGCACTCATCTTTGTCTTGAGATTTCAGACTGACCTCTTTGTAAGATCTGTGCCTACTGAGCCCAGCCTGGGCCGGCAGCTCCAGGGGAGGGAGGGGCTGTGCTGATGCCCGCGTGGGCCAGTGGCTGCCCTGCTGGTAGGGGTGCCCCTTGTGTGAGGTGTGTATCTGGCCCAGGCTGCTGCCGGAAGTGCCCCACTCCCTGCTGCTACCTAGGGCCCCCTCCACTGCTACCTTGACTTGACCCAGTCCACTTAGGGGGCCCAGGGAGAGTCAGACTCTCCAGCTGCCTCTATTAGAATGCTCCAAGCCACGCCACGATGGGGGCCCAGGCTTCATCCTCCTCTCTGGCTTGGCATCTCTGAGCCGGAAGCTTCCTTACAGGGGGTTCCTCCTCTCCCAGAGGTGTTCACCTGCGCGGCGTGTGGGCTGCCGTCCCCCCACCTGGCCCATCCTACCGGTCTTCTGTTTTTCAGGGACTCCTCACAGTTTCTGACCTCTTCTTCAGAACTGGCACAGAATTTTAAAACTGTACACTTCTTATGGTATTTTTAAGGACTTTGGGTTGGAAAAGGGAGATAAGAGCGTATCTTCAACCTTAATTTTTAAGATTTTTAAAAATTTATTTGGAGGTGGGAGTACAAGTAGTGGAAAAGACAGAGGGAGAGGAGGAAACAGGCTTCCCGCTGAGCAAGGAGCCCGATTGGGGGCTCGATCCCAGGACACTGAGATCATGACCTGAGCCGAAGACAGATGCTCAATCGCTCAATTGACAGAGCCACCCAGACGCCCCATCTTAATTTTCAAATACAAATAGTTTATGCTGTGTGCTGGGCCCTGTGGTAGTCAGGGTCCCGGCAGAGAAAGAATGACAGGCTTAGCTCGGATCGTGATGACAGCTGAACGCAAGGACCATTTGCAGAGGCATGGGCGGGGTGGAGGGGGCCAGCTGGGACTGGTGAGGTCCCCAGGAGCTAGTGTAGGGGCGAATGATCAGGTCCCCAGGGGATGCTGATCAAGGGCAGCACAGCATTCCGCGGAGCACGTGTCTTCAGGGGATGCTGGGGACCATCGCCAGGAACTGAGTTGTTGGGGAACAACCATGGCCCGAGCAGGGCTAGTGGAGGTAGGGGAGCGATCTCTCTCTCCTCATCCGCTGATCTGTCAGTGCCTCCCTCTGACCGGAAAAGTTCCCAGCACCATGGTCTGGGGGACCAGGGTCCAGACACGGGGAGTGGGGAGACAGAGGAGCAGAGAACAACCAGCACAGCCTCTTCCAGCCCCTGGGTGGGCACCATCCCTCCAGAGATGCCACTGGTATTTTGATCAGGATGGCGTTCAAAGTATAGCTTGCTCGGGGCAACATAGACATTTTAACGACGTTTATTCTTCCGATCCATGAGCATGGAATGTTTTTCCATCTTTTTGTGTCTTCTTCAATTTCTTTCACGAATGTTCTGTGGTTCCTCGAGTACAGATCCTTTACCTCTGGTTAGGTTTATTCCAAGGTATCTTATGGGTTTTGGTGCTATTGTAAGTGGAATGGATTCCCTAATTTCTCTTTCTGCAGTTACGTTGTTAGTGTATAAGAAAGCAACTGGTTTCTGTGCATTGATTTTGTATCTTGCCACATTACTGACTTGCTATATGAGTTCTAGTGATTTGGGGGTGGTGTCTTTTGCGTTTTCCATAGGAAGTATCATGTCCTCTGAGAAGAGAGAGACACAGATTTTTCTAAGGAAGGTTTGCTGAGGAGGAAAGTAGGCCCCTTGGGAGCGAGTCTCTGGGAGGAGTGGGGAGGGGAAAGGAGAGCCATGGGCGGTGGACCTGGGTCCTTATGTGTCCATAAGTGGGGGGACTCTCCATGAGTGAGTCCTGAGCCAGTGGTTACTATTGGGCACGAATATGTACCTGATACATTGCTCCAATGGCCCCGGTCTCTGTTTGTGCATCTCTAAAATAGAGCAGACGACGTGCCCCTGCCCCAGATACCCTCTTTGAGCTCGGGCTAGACTCCCCAGCTGTCTGTGGAATCAGCAGCAGGACAGGCCTCCACCCATGAGCAGGGCCCCTTTCCGAAGCTGCTGTACCTGCCACGTTTGTCGCTGCTCCCCGGCGAGGTCCTTTCCTGCAGAAGCACGCGTGTGAGTGAGCTGTCAGTCTGGCCAGGGGATGCAGGAGGTGCTGGGTGCTTGCTGGAGAAGCCTGCTGCCCGAGTCACTTAGCAAGTCAGGACAGAGCCCACCACACACACCTGGTCTGGGAGGGCTTGGGGATGTTCTTCACTCCCGATGCTACCGATAAGGGCCCTTTGGTCCAGTTTTGTTGGTACAACAAAGACAATAAACAAACAAATGTTTTTTAGAAATAGTCGGGGGGAGGGCACGCCTGGGTGGCTCAGTCATTAAGCGCCTGTCTTCGGCTCAGGTCATGATCCTGGGGACCTGGGATCGAGCCCCACATTGGGCTCCCTGCTTGTCGGGAAACCTGCTTCTCCCTCTGCCACTCCCTCTGCTTGTGTTCCCTCTTCCGCTGTGTTTCTCTCTGTCAAATAAATAAATAAAATCTGAAAAAAAAGAAAAGAAATAGTTGGGGGACATAATTAGGAAAGAAACGACCAGATTGTCTATATCACTGAACCGTTTCAAGGAAAGCCCTTGTGTTATTTTCAGATAGGCTACGGATGCTAACCAAGACTGAGCTGCTGTGTGTGCCCAGGCTGGGGTCCCTGCGGCTTCTGCTTCTCCAGTGGGTACCAGATGGAAGTCAAAAGTCGTTGCTCAGAGTTTATAAGCTAATTTGCACGGTTTGCTTAATAAGCACATTTGCCCAGTTTAAATGGTTTCCAAAGGACTTGAAAGCACTTTGGGTTCTTAACAAAATCATAGAATTCCCTGCCATCTCATTTGCCCTGTGAATTGGTTCTGCAAACCATGTTTTTGAAATCACGATCAGATGTTTATGTTTAGACTGCTGGCTCCAGTTAAAGAGAGGCTTTTCGACTTCTCTGCCCAGCATTGCTCTGTTGGGGGTGGGAAGGGGGGTTCTGGCCAGACTGGAGCCCTGTCCCTGGGGCCCTCCCCCTGAGCTGCCTCCAGCGACTGGCTGCTCCCTTTACAGTCTACTCTGGGGGAGGGGGCGGCCTTCTGAAAGGAAGGGAGTGGACTTCCTGGGCCAGTCTTCGAGGCCTCAAACTAGCCCTCTTCTTGTCCTGCCTGCGGGGTCCTGGCCTACTGGCTGAGGAGGTTAGAGAGGGAGAGAAGGAGAGTCCGCATGCCCCAGCACTGTGCCCCACCCACACAGACGCTCAGCAAATGCGTGTTTCCTGCTTTTCCTTCAAGCTTCCCAGAATTCCCAATCCAGGCTTCCCTACCCTCTTCCGGTCCAGAGGGTATGGCTCAGTGTGTGCCCCTAGTTCCAGCCCCTGGGGAGCGCTGTGCAGCCTGTGGGACTCACTTCCAAATGCCAAGGAGAGCAGAGGGTGTGGCGAGGGTCTCAGAGAACCTTGCAATGCAGAACTGACCAGGGCAGAGGGAGCCAGAGGGAAAGGGGGGATCTCCCCATGGGAGGAAAGGAGAGATTTAGGGGGATGGGTACCACCTCAGGTCTGGGTCTGCGGCAGCCAAGGGGCTTGTACCCAGGGAAGGCAGACTGGGAGGGGAGGCCTGGGGGCCGGTGCAGGACGTGTACTCTGGACCACTGGTAGCCCAGCCCCTGGTTCGAATCTTACCCTTCCCAACATTGTGGACAAGTTACCACACCTTCCTTAGCCTCAGTTTCCTTATCTGTGACGTGGGGCTCCTGGGAAAGCAAAACTAAATAATGCATGCTTACAGGGGCCTGCCCCATCGTGGGCGCTTGAGTCGTGGTGGATGAAGGTGAAAACAAACAGAAACCCCTAGAGTCCCAGACTTACCCTGGGGTTTACTAGGTGTTTGCACCCCTGGTGCCCCTATGCCTAAGGCCAGGGACAGCTTGGCTGGCTCTGGGGGGTCCCTTTCTCCAAGTATATCAGTTTCCCACACCATTGCTGGGCAGTGGGGAGCCTGCTTCTCCACCAGGGGAAGCCCCAGCAGGCGAAGATGGAGGAAGGCTCGGCTTTCTCTCCAACCAGCCCAGCCACAGCATTCCTTACCTGCTTTCTCAGGAGCTGGGCTCCAGGGCTCCTGTCTCAGCCACCCCTGGCTTGTAGTCCTTTAGGGGCAGAGATGCACGTCAACACGTGTCCACTCCCTAGTGTTTATTGAGTAACTACTATGTGCCAGGTGCATATGAGGGGCTATGAAACCAGTTAGGATAAGACAGAGCGACTTGGCACAGTAGGCCAGGGAATCTCGCCACCGAGGAACGGGTGCTCACCCACCCAGCTTTCTGCCCCTGCCCCTGTCCAGTGGGGCCCCATGCTCTGTAGGGCGAAGGCAGAGTGGTGGGCAGAGCTGGGCCTGGAAAAGCTTGGTGTGGCCATGGTCCTGCCATGAGTGTGAGGATGGTCTCCCCATGGCTGGACAGTGGAGCTGGCTCTTTGCTCAAGTCCTGGTTTGAACAAAGGAAGGTCAAAGACGACGGCAAAGAAGCTAGTGGCACGCTGTGGAGACAATTTGGCAACCATGTGACAACCATAGGACCCAGCAATTCCACTCCTCAGTAAACATCAAAAGAAGTGAAAACAGGGACTCAAACAGATACTTGCACCCCAACGTCATAGCAGCGTTGTTCACAGCAGTCAAAAAGCGGAAATGACCCAAGTGTCTGTGGACAGACAGCCGGATAAACAAAGTGAGATGCACATAGGATGGAAAATTGTTCAGCTGCAAAAGGAGCTACAAGAGGTGTCCGACAGGCACCGTAATATGGATGGATGTGGGAAACACTGCGCTTAGCGAGAGAAGCCAGGCACAGAGGACAAACTGTACAATCCCATTTGCGGGAGGCACCCAGAACAGGCAAATTCACAGTCAGAAAATTGAGTAGGGGTTACAGAGGCTGGGGGGAGGGCAGAAGGGGAGTTACTGCTCCCTGGGCACCGAGTTTTTGTTGGAGATACTGGAAAAGTTCCAAGCATAAATAGGAGTGAGGCTTATGGACACTGGGAATGTATTTAAAGCCACGGAACTGGGGCACCTGGGTGGCTCAGTGGGTTAAGTCTCTGCCTAGGGTTCAGGTCATGATCCCAGGGTCCTGGGATGGAGCCCTGGGTTGGGCTCTCTGCTCAGCAGGGAGCCTGCTTCTCCCTCTCCCTCTGCCCCCTCCCCCAGCTCGTGTGTGTGTGTGTGTGTGTGTGTGTGCGCGCGCGCCCTTTCTCTTTCTCCTGTTTCTCTCTCAAATAACTAAAGAAATAACATCTTTATAAAAAATAAATAAAGCCACAGAACTATGCACTTACAAATGGTTAAAGTGTTAATACTATGCTACGTATATTTTATGACCTTTCTAAAGAGCCAGCGGCAGCATAGAGAGATTCCTCCCCCTGTGAGGACCACCCCCAACGTGGGTCCCCTTCAGCCTCTCGAGGCATGGAGATGGTCCTGAAGACTAGGAGGGGGCCGTAGTGCAGACTGTGCTCTCGGCATCTCAGGAGTCGGATAGGGGCATGAGCGGAGGAGGTCTGGATCGGAGTGGGGGAGGGCCCTCAGCTTTCTGGGAGATGTCATTTCTAAAATGGGAGTAAGTCCACCCCCCACCTGGGTTGCTGGCAGATTAAATGCACCAACACATGTCTGGTCCTTTGGACACTGCAGTAAGTGGCCCAGAAATGTTGTCTGTTAGCATTTCATTTGTGGCATTGGTGGGGGAAAAGAATGGAGGAGGGGAGGCAAGGAGAGGCAGCGAGTCTCTCAATGCCTCCGGCTGGGAAAATGCTTCGCAGAGTGAAATCACACCCAGTCCCCCATTCCCGCAGGAGAGGGGTAGGAGTGGATGGCACGATGTCCCGATGTCCCCGCTGTCTCACTGCCTTGGGCAAAGGTCCTCTGTCCTACAGGGGCTGATTACTGCGAATACGGACAAAAGTTTGGGGGGCAAAGACGTGTCCCGGGGTTGTGGGGGAGGTCAGTCTCATGGCAGGATGGTTGAGTCTCACGGGGAGTCTGGGTTTCCCAGGGGGAAAAGCCGGTGTCCTGCCAGCGAGCTGACGTCACTGCCTTTTTAAGAGGAAGCTGGGAACCAGCTGTTGTGCAGATTCACTGTGAGCCAGATGTGCCGTGGGAGCCCCGTGGCACATAGATTCCGACACAACCCGCAAAACACTAGCAGCTGCTGTGAGTCTGGCCGGCCAGGCTGTGTGTCTGGGCCTTTAGAAAGAGGAAGGCAAGCCAGGTGGGGTTCCTTACGAGCATGGGGAGGTGCTTGTGCTCAAGGGGCACTCCCTGGGCACTGGAGGTGTTGGGCCCATCCGGCCACGCCCACTGAAGGCCAGGGCCCAGCCCCTTCCAGCTGGAAAGCGGGGCAGAAATCAGGGTTCTAGTCCCTGTTTTGTAGCTAGGAACCATGGGATCCCGCAGGGGAGGGGGTTGCGTGATTGCAGTGAACTACGGAGAGCTCACTGAGGTTGAGACTCGATCTTGGCTCAAAATCAAGGTTCATACGATACGTCTCTGGCTAGTCTGGGTAAATGTGTGGCCAGGCTCAATTCATTTGTGGCCTGGCTTGGCTGGCAGTCCGTGGCTCTCAAGGGTCCTGTCTGTCATAGGGGTTGATTGCTTCTCTGTGGGTGACACTAACCCTAACCACCTGGTGAGAATCTCAGCGGCGCCAGACCCATTCCCCACCCCATCCTGCATGGCATGAGGCTGGGCAGCTGCTCAGTCTGGTCCTGCCTGTGTGTGTGTGTGTGTGTGTGTGTGTGTGTGTGTGTGTGTGTGTGTCCTCGGGCTACGGAAGCCTTAGCTGGAAAAGGCCTCATCAGGCAGCAGGGTTGGGGCATGGGGAGGGATCCCCAGAGCACGTTAAGGGGGCGGGCCTGCCCTCCTAGGGTCACAACTTTCCTAGGCCAAGTGGATACCTGTTGAGCCCAGAGGAAGAGCTGTCCCCCAGTTGGAACTGCCTCATTTGTGCCTGAGCCATTGATAAGTGAGAGGTCGGGACCATCCTTCCCTGTCCCCATCCACGAAAGGCTCCCATTTCTATTGACAGTAATAGAGAGGCAGCGGCCGGGCCAGCCCTTCCACCCAGCCCTGTGTGCTCCCTCTGTGGCACTCTCCCAGAGGGAGGTGTGAGGGACAGCTGTGACCGGCACTGGAGTCAGCCTGGTGGTCTTTCTGCCCAACCCAGTGGCGGACAGGACCAGAGATTTAGATACACAGAGGCCCTGATCTGCTGGTAGGGCTGCACTCTCTGAGAAGGCAGGTTCCTGTGTCACCTGATGGCTCGAGGTGAGAGCCCATCACAGACAGAACAGCTACCTCTCAAGGTAAGGAGCCCCCTGCCTGTGGGAGAGTTGGGGAACAGGCTGGAAAGAGTCTTCGGTGGGTTCCATTCATTCATTTATCCATTACCCCTCTAATCACTCATCCAGCGTTTTTCTTTCTTTCTTTTTTTAAAGATTTTATTTATTTATTTGAGAGAAAGAGAGAGACAGAGAAATGGAGCACAGGCAGGTGGAGGGGCAGAGGGAGAGGGAGAAGCAAACTCCCCATTGACCAGGGAGCTGGATGACATGGGACTTGATTCCAGGACCCTGGGACCATGACCCGAGCTGAAGGCAGGTGCTCAACCGACTGAGCCACCCTGCTGCCCCCCATCCAATATTTTTCAAGCAGCGAACTTATGCCAGGGGCTGGACTATTGATTCCACTCTAAGACAGAAGTGGCCCTTGGCCTGACAGTGGGTCGTGAGCTCGACTGGGAAACCAAGGAAGGCTTCCTGGAGGAAGCTGTCTTGGAAACTGAGGCCTGAAGGCTGAGGAGGACTTAGAGTGGTGGAGAAAAGTTGCAGAAAGAAGAGGCGACATGTGGGAAGGGCAAGAGAGACTGTGACCAGCAGAGGAGCCAGTAAGCTCGGTGAGGCAGGGTTTGGTGAGGTGCAGAGCTGAGTGCGAGGTCAACACATGGGTCACATTAGGGGGTCTGAGCATTATCCCAGAAGCCACAAGAAACCAGTAAAGAGTTTTAAGCAATGACATAGTCAGTTGTGCGTCTTAGCTGATTTCTCCAGAAATAAAGCTTGAGACAGGGGTTCACAAGCAGGTAGTTTTTGTGGGGCTTGTTTCCAGAAAACACCAGTAGGGGCATGAGGGAATGAGACCAGAAAGGAGGCCAGCCAAGAGAGCACGTGTGGTCAAGCAAGTCACTCCTATGGGCACGTGAACTTCACCCTGCTGGGGAACCCTGGGTGTCAGGGTTGAATATATATGTCCGAGTTATTCCCCCGATGGGAGGGATCTGGAGGGTTTAGGCGCCACCCGCCTCCCTTCGGCCATTGGGTGAAGGCTGTCCAGGATGGGTGGGGCATGGACACTACGGCCTGGCTCTCCTGGCTTCCCGTGGGGGCAGGCAGAGCAGGCCTAGTTCAGGTCCCCAGGCAGTGATGTGGGGGCCGGCTCGGAGTGGGCCAAGGGAAGATGGGCTGGAGAGGCACAGAGAAGCAGGTGCCCAGGGATCCAAGAAGAGCCCACGGGAAGACATGTCTGGGAGATGTTGCTGTCCCAGGGAGGCTGTGGTTATGAGCAGAAGGGGACAGATTTGGGGTACGGAAATGCCCGGGCTGGATGACAGATGTAGGGGAATCAGGAGCACCGTGGAGAGCATGCAGAGCCCCCCCAAAGCTACAAGGACCTCTTTGCTCCCCAGAGAGCTCTCCCTGCTCCCACACTGCCTGTTCTCCAGCAGGTCCCCCTCTGCAGCCTCTGGGACAGCGGGGCCACACCCCAGGGATCGCTCAGTGTGTTTGAAGGCAGATGAAGGTGCGTGAAAAGGAACTGCGCAGTGCTGGCCCCAGGTCTGAGGAGAGAGCATCTGGACCTAGGACAGTGGTGAGAGAAAGGCAGTGCAGCCGAGACTCCCCCATCCTGAATGTCCGCCCCCCAACCTTATTCCCAGGGGGAGGCCGCCAGAGGGCAGGTGCTTATAACCATCTGTTCAAGGATGGAAGCTGTGAACTGTCCCAGTCATTCTGTGTTCCGTGCACCTGGGAAGGGGGTGGGCTGCTGGGGATAAGTGAGCAGTGCTTCTAAGGACAGATGGGGGTGGGAGGACGGTTGGGAAAGGGGACAGAGTGTTGAAGTAGGGAGGGAGAAGGTGGGACGGTGTCATCAAGCCAGGGATTTTATTTGCCGGAAAGAGAAGGCAAGTCTGGATCAAATCAGTCAAAAAAGAATGTAGCTCTAACCAGGGACCAATAGGAGGGGCCATACTGGCACCCAGCTCCCTCCAGGCTGAGCTGTAACTCTGAGGTACCAGTATTGTGTTCTTTGCTGGCTCTGGGGGCCCCCCATGGCAACTTGCTGAATGGCGGGCCACTGTCCCTTCCCTGTCTCACTCGTCCTCTCCCCTGGTGGGCTTTCTGGGATTGCCTTTCACATAAATCACCTGTCCTTGAACCTTGGGCTCACCTCTGCTCCGGAACAGACCCCATACCGAGGGCAGGTGCCTCCCGTGGATAGAGCCCGGCACATGTCCTTTCCTAGTCTCAGGGAAGGATGGGGAAGCAAGAGTCAGGGCATTTTCAGCTGCTGGGGTGGGGGGGATGGGGGTATGTAGCTCTGCTTTCCACTGGGACTCAGGTGGTGTTGTCATGGCACCCCATCATTCCTTTGGGGCTGTTATAACAAAATACCACAGACTGGGTGGCTTACACACCGGAGAAATACATTCCTCTCAGTTTTGGAGGCAGGAAGTCCCAGGTAAAGGTGTCGGTGGATTCAGGGGCCCGTTTTCTGTTTGTAGAGCGCACCTTCCCGTGGGTCCTCCTATGGTGGGAGGGGCCTGGGATCTGTCTGGGGCCTCTTGCATGACAGGGCTAATCCCGCTCACGAGCCCTCCCACATCACCCCCTCCTAAGGCAATCGCCTTGGGGGTTACGATCCCTGCCTATGAATTTTGAGGGGACACAAACATCCAGGCCATATCAGAAGCCAATGGTGTATTCAAATTGTAATAATTTGGGGAAGGGTTGTTTATAAAGGGCCTGTGTGCAAAGGTGTGGGGGGGCTATGGAGAAACACAAGGGGAACGCGGTAACTCGGGATCAGTACAGTGAAGCTGCTACCGTCCAGGGGTCTGAAGGGTTGAGAGAGGGGACAGTTGCCCGGAGAGAGACAGGCAGAGGCCCCCTGGGGAGGAGCGGTGACCCAGCTAGACACGGCCACCTCACTGAGAGACCAGAGGGGAGCAAACGCTCTTATCTCTGAAACTGCCCCCCACCCCCATCTCCTGCCCCCTGACAGAGGGGGGCAGACAGGTCAGCACCCCAGGCCAGAGCAGGGTGAGGATGGAACCTGAGGAGGGCCACTGGAGGCGATCTGGCCCAGGAGGGAGCTCCCCGAGCAAACAAGGGGCCTCGGGCTGACAGTCTTCCAATGTCTGTGTGGGGTGGAAGGGAAAATGTCACACTGGGTCTCGACTTAGGGCTGAGGGCGAACTGCCCGTCAGCAGCGTTGGCCCGTTCCTCCTCCTCCTTGACCATCCCACGCCTTTTCATCCAAGGGCCCTTTTCTCTGGAATCCTGTTGGTCTCTCCAGCTCTGGGGCTTGGAGCGGCGTGCCCAGGACTCCGAAACCTGGCTCTGCCAGAAACTTCTGCAACCACAGTTACATCCTCTGGGTCCCAGCTTCCCTAGGTGGAGCACCAGGTGGGATAACAAGATGACTTTCAGTACCTTTTAGGGAGCACTGACCTTCTAGAAAGCCTTGTGGCCCCCTTCCAAACAGTCCCGAGAAGGGAGAAAAATGAAGAGTATCCTTTTGGGGAAACCAAGGCCCAGGGAACAAGGCGGTTGCTGGAGGTCACTGATCGTGTGGGCCCTTAAACAAGGGTCCCCTCTTTGGTCAGAGTGGCCCCCCGAGCCAGGCCTGCTTTCCCAGAGGGGTATGGCCCACACCCATGTTTATTTTCAATTAGTGCAGCAGCCAGCGTGACCTTTCAAGAATTTTCTTGTGCTCTTGTTTGTGCCCATGGCTGTGAAGGGAAAGGTGTAAGAACATTGGCTTCAACCGGCCTTTTAGTCCCTCCTGTCCCTCCTGTCCCCCCACCTCCGCCCCACCTTGGGGATTTGGTGTCAGTGTAATATGACTCCTGGGCTTTGAGAGTATGGATCCACACAAACCTCCAAGGCCTTAATATGCAGGGACTTTCAAAGGGAGTCAGGAAGCCAGGCCAGCAACTCTGAGCCCCTCTGACTTGGCAACCCCTCACCAATCCTGCCAGTTGGAGGAGGCTGCCTGGGTCTTGCTGCCCGCCCCCGTGGGCCTGTGTCCCAAACATACGAAACAAGGACCATTTCATTTGACCACAGAACCCAAAGCCAGGAAGCCTCAGACACCCCCTTGTTGGAGCCACTGCCTTCCCTCCTCCAACTGTGGGGGACAGGGGAGAGCCCTTCAGCATGTCGCATGGGTTCTGTTGAAATGACAGCTTCCCAGCCGTTGGCTGTGGATCGATTATGGCCTGTGCACACCTTCTCTTTGACTTGCACATAGGTTTATTTTTACAAAGTGAACTGCCTTGCCAACAATTAGAGAAGTTAATTTGGGGTTTCTAGCTACTTCCAGAAATTCTGAGCCCCGCCAGCCCTCCTGCCAGGGAATGCTTGGCAGGAGCAGAGCTGCAGCCCCCCTCTCCGCCGCTCCCCCTCATTACGCGCCCTTCAGCTCCCCATAGTCCTCACCATTCCCTGTGGCCACATGGCTGGGAGCTGAAAGTCTGTTACCTTTGGTCCCCTCAAGAGCACCCGCATTGGTGCTCCTGGGTGTTGAATCAAGAGTTACGAGGAAAGTAAAATATTTTGGGTCCCCACGTTTCCAACGAAAGTAGAAAGCCAGTTTGTTGATTCCTGGCCCACTCCGGGGTGAGCCGTGGGTCCTACTGGGTAGGGTTGCTGATGTAGATGTCAGTCTCTAGGGCGGTGTTTGGTCCCGGCCCTCTCCACGGCCACAACCACCACCATGACGGTCACCATCACACACAGCCCACGTATCAGTCCTCTGTCAGGCTGGGCACCCACGAGGCCGATCCAGACAGTCCCTGATTTGGCTGAGGGGCAAAGCTGGGCAAAGAAGAGAGCAAGCAGAGCAGCTGGGACAGGCAGGGTTGGACTCAATGGGGTGAAGAAGTCCCTGTACTGGTAAAGGCTGCAAGGAAAGCCGCTTGTTTCCAGGGCTCGAGAGTATCAGAGAGCTACGGCAGTTTGGACAGCAGTCCCAGGGCTGGCCTATAAATTCAGCTACTTCATTGGGAAAAAAAAAAAAAAAAGAAAGCCTCAGTTTTCCATCTGTCTAATGGGGATATGAAGATAGGCCCTGGGTCCCTCTGTGAGAACCCCATTCATTCCGGGTTCCCTAGTCCTCTCGAGCAAGGCCCACCGCGCTTACCACACTGGCCCGCTCCGGTTCCCCGGAGGCACCCCCAGAAGGCCGTGGGGGGCGTACTGCAGGCAGGTGGCCCCCTCCAGGTGAGGCAAGCACTTGGCGTGGTAGGAGAACCTCAGGCGGCCGTGGTTCAGGTTGCACTTCACCTCGTGTGAGCCAGACTGTGCTTTCTGGTCACAGGTGCCAAGGAGGTTGTCATCCCAGCCATGGTCTTCGTCCCACACCTGCACCCTCAGGGGCCCCCCCGTGGACAGGAGCACGTCCCCAAAGTCCAGCCGCACAGCCCACTTGGGGTGGTTGCTGTTCCACACCGTGCTGGTTCTCAGCTCCTGGCCTCCGAAGAAGACCTTCAGGTAGGCGTCCGTGGCTGTGATGTAGTCTCCCCACAGGCCCGTCGCCTGGAAGTTCATCACCTCCAAGTGGGCCAGGCCCCTCTGCCGGGGACAGCAGTCCTGGTTGGTGACCGCTGAGCTGTGGCACACACACTGGCATGGGTTGTGGGGGCTCTTGTGCTGCCCCGGGGGGCAGGGCCTTCCGCAGTCCTTCCACCGGGCCTTGTCCATCACGTACTTGCTCACGGCCTTCCTCAGCGCCTCCCGCCTCGGGTCCTGGCTCTCCACCAGCACGTGCAGAGGCTCCAAGGTGTAGTCCACCAGGCCGGGCCTGTCCAGCAGGGAGTTCATCCAGGCGGAGAACTGCTCCGGCCTGGCCCCGTCCCCAAATAGCAGGTCGCCCACCGCGGTGTGGTGACCACCGACTATCTGGGAAAAGCGTTCCCGGTAGGACTGGTGGAAGGAGTCCTCCATCTTGTGCTGCTTCTTCTTCTCCTCACACGCCTTGAATTTTGAGGAAAGGCTAGCTTGGCTGTTGATGCTGACCTGGGCCTCGACGTTCAGGCAGTCCTCTACCTCGTTGGCCGTGAGCCCGTTCAGGGCCAGCTCACAGGTGCGCAGGGCAGTGAGGGCCGAGACCCGGCCGCCCAGCTCCATGGACCGGATGAAGTGGGTGCCGTAGTTGGAGATGAGCCTGACGTACTCGGCCTCTGTAGAGGTGTTGAAGTCGGGGGGCAGGTCGCTGAGGGCCTTCTGGAAGTTGGGGTGGAGTGGGGGAGAGTGTACCACATGAAAACTGAAAGGGGAGAGAAACATCAGATGGGCCGGCCGTGGTTGGTTTTCCTCATTCAGCCTATCCCTCAGGGTTGACCAAGGTCACATGTAAGTGATAGAGAACTTGAACCCAGGTGGCCTGGCTCCAAGCCCAAAGCTCTGACCTGCTGGGGAAACCCATTCTGTCTGTTGCTCCTTGGTGAACTAAGCATGATGAATTTCTGCTTTTCCTTTGCAAAGTATTTTCTTTTCTTCCTTCCTTCCTTCCTTCCCATTCTCCTTCCCTCCCTCCCTCCTTCCTTCCTTCTTTCCTCTCTCTCTCTCTTTCTTTTAAAGATTTTATTTATTTATTTGACAGAGAGAGAGAGAGAGAGTGAAAGAGGGAACACAAGCAGGGGGAGTAGGAGAGAGAGAAGCAGGCTTTCTACTTAGCAGTGACCCTGATGCAGGGCTCGATCCCAGGACCCTGGGATCATGACCTGAGCTGAAGGCAGACACTTAATGACTGAGCCACCCAGGGGCCCATCCTTTTTATTTTCTAATTATAAAAGTGATGATACAACATAGATAGTGACCATCTTGCTTTGGAACCCAGTCCCGTGGCCTTGTCTGTCTGTCTCCTAGATTGGGCTCCTGACAGCTCTGGCCACAAGGCAGGAAGCACCCTGTCTCACTGAGGGGGATGTCAGGGTGGGTGACTTGGGTCCTCCGTGGAGACCATGTGTTTCTGGGGTGTGGGACTCAGGTCCCTGAGGAGAGGGGGTGTGGCTGCTGCTATCTAGCTCTGTAGCCCTAATTCCCAGCACAGAGCCTGCTACATGACGGACATGATCGTGGTCGGATGTGTGAACGAGGCCCAGTGATGGGAAGTCTCCTACCCATAGGACAGGGGGACTGGGCACTCAGTAGATCGAAATGGCACCATGTCAGGGTTCTCAGCACAGCCTTGCTCATTTTTCCTCCACCTGTTCTCTCCTGGGGCTCTTCCTTTTCAGGGACCCCTGGGAGGAGGCCTGAGGGCACCATACCACCCAGCCTGTGAGAACCAGTGTTGTGTATCCTCCTGGTGGACTCAGCCTCCAAGTCCCTGCCCTGCCATCTCAGTGTTCCTGACCACGCCAAGTTTCCCAGCCCTTTTTCTGAGCTCCTCCACTCCGACCCGCGGTGCTCACCTGTAGAAGCGACACTCCACCAAGTCAGTGCTGAAGCTGTACTGGTCCTGGTGGGTTTTTTGGGCAGCGAAGTTGGCCATCTTGGAGTGCGAGCCAGCCATGGTCACATGCACCTCGGCGCTGGGTTTGGGAGACACATCCAGTCCCACCTGCCAGTCGTTGCGGATGTGGCTGGCTGCCTCCCTGGCCACGCCCTCAGTGGAGGTGGCCTTGGCCCTGACCACTTGGCGCTGGCAGCCTGAGCCCTGGGCGCGCCAGTGGGTCAGTGCCAGGGGCAGACGCTGGAGGGCGCCCTCCTGCAGGGCGTTCTGGCAGAGGGTGCAGGTGCCGTCCGGCCGCAGGTAGCTCTCTATGTCCACAGGGAAGGAGCCCGAGCGCTTGAGGCTGGTCACGTCCACGCCCTCCCCTGCTAGTGCTGCGCCAGGCACGAACCCTTGGTTGTGCCGGCACTCATTGCGGGTGCCTGTGTGGCAGGGGGCTGGGGTGGGCGTGGGCAGCAGCAGCAGCAGGAGGCCCAGGAGGAACAGGTGGGCACCCATGGAGCTGCGGAGGCACGGGGGCGTTTGGGCTCCGGAAGCTGTGGGCAGAGGCACGGAGGATGAACCACTGTGGCATACGGAATAGAGAGGCAATGAGATGTGCCGTCAGTCTCTGAAAGTCAGAGCGGCAGTGGCCTTTACAAATCCGGCCCATCCCCCCACCTGTACAAATGGGCCCAAGGATGGGAAGTGACTCACCCAGGGTCACACAGCCAGGAGGAGCCCCTTGCTAGGATTTCACTATTTGTTTGTTTGTTTACTTATTTTTTAAAGATTTTATTTATTTATTTGACAGAGAGAAACACAGCGAGAGAGGGAACACAAGCAGGGCGGGTGGGAGAGTGAGAAGCAGGCTTCCCGCTGAGCAAGGAGCCCAGTGCAGGCTTGATCCCAGGACCCTGGGATCAAGACCTGAGCTGAAGGCAGATGCTTAATGACTGAGCCACCCAGGTGCCCCTAAGGTTTCATTATTTAAGGCCTAATGGGGATCCAGACTGATGGCTTTGAACCCAGGACCATGGCTGCTACTGGTGGGGAAGGGGCTCTGCATACAGAAGAGGAGGCAGAGTGCACATAGAGCAGATTTGGGGAGGGGTCTGGGACTCTAGAGAAGCCTGGATTCTAGGGAATTATCATTTTGGGCCTCAGAACAAGCCAGGCTTTTCCCACCCCACCTCTCTCATTCTGTATCTGTCTGGCCACCTCCCATGAAGCCCTTAGCAGACTTGGGAAAGAAATAACGTATGCCCTTATGGTCCCCACCTTCCCGTTGGGCCCGCTCTCTGAGCCCCATGAGAGAACAGCCCAAATTCCAAACTCGAAGCTGCGCACTTGCCTCTGCCCTTACACGCTGTGTGGGGAGGGCTTTCGGTCCCCGCTCGGGATTTCCCACACCTGCTCTGCCATCCTCGCCGTGCTCTGCAGAATTCCAGCAGCGCCATGAGCTACTTGTTGCCTACCGTTGGGCAGCCATGGGCTAGAAATTTCTTTCCTATTTTGAGGTGGCTTCAAAACAGGGACCTGTTTAGAATCCGGAGTCTCCACACTCTCCCCCTATCCGAAGGGGACTTCTTGGAGTCTTGTCCCTTCCAGCATCTGCCAGCGGCCACAGCCTCTCTGGAGAAAAGCCCGTGGGTCCTCCTACTCGGGAGGCCAGCACAGCTGATAACATTAAACCACAGAGCTCCATCTCTATCCTGGGCCTCATTAGGCTCCCTGAGCTCCCAAGGAGCCCATTTCCAGTTTTCTTAACGCTTTCCCTGTCAGCATCTGAAGGGGCCTTACAGACGATGCCCTATAAGGTTTCCCCTTTCTCTATGAGGACGTTGAGGCCCAGAGCGGGCATGAGGCCACCCGGTGAGTCAGTGACAGAGCATTCTCACAGGTCACAGCACTTCCTGTTCCGTCCGGCTCTTCCCTGGATGGAGCAGCCCCGCTCCCAGGCCTTCCTTTCCCCACCCAGGGGCTCACAGCCTCCCTGACGCCGGCCTTCCTCCCTACCTGGAGTCCTGTGCGCAGACCCTCTACACAGACATTCTCTCCCCACAGGAGACGCTCCTGAAATGGTGCTGTCAGCCCCCAGCAGGCTCACCACACAGCTCATCACCCCGGCCACTGTTCACATCACTTCTGCTTCCTGTCCCGCCCCTCCAGCTGTGGTCATGGGTCCCCTCGGCTCTCCCCCTCCCACCAGCACCCATCCTGTCCTCACCTCCTCATCCGGGCCTTCTGACAGCTCTCCAGGAAGCAAAGCTGTGAGGGCCAGCGTCTCATCCCCCAGCAGAGGTACCTGGGGCGCGGGGGCCCAGGCTGAGAGGTGAGGCTTGGTGTGGAGCACACCCAGGGGCCTGGGGACTTTGGGATTCAACTCTGGGGTTGAGGAGCGGGCCAGCAAGGGGAATCCCCCTGCTTCTGATCTACAGCGTCACGTGTTTGAGACCTAAGAGTGGGCACAGCATAGGAGCTCACCACAGGGACTCTGGCTGTGTGACCTGGCAAGCTTCTTTAGCCTCTCTGGGCCTCAGTTTCCTCAGTTAAAAAGGGGGATAATAATAGTTGGACCCTACAGGTTGTGAAGAACGGGAGAGTCACTATGTGTGAAGTGCTTAGAACAGTGTCTGGTTCTCAGCACATGTGAACTCCCATGACCATTCCCCCCTCTCCCCAGGCAGTGGGGAGAAATTACCCTCCTGGCCCTCTCCCTACCCACACCTGCTTCCCAACACGGCCCAGGCTCTAGACCCCAAACGACATACCCCAGGACACACTTACCTGTTCCCCCTTTTGTGAGGAGAACCAGCAGCCACACTGGTCCCCAGCCCCCCCGCCCCAACCCTGGCCTGAGGTCGCAGCCACGGAGTGAGTGGGTGGACAAAATGGGAGAGAGATGTGGGTGGGACCAGAGGCCTAGGGTCTTCATCCTTTGTCTTACCTGAGGTCAGGGTGGGGTGAGGTTTCCATGGGTTGAGTGACTCATGGGGTGACTTCTGGGGGCCAAAATCACACTGGTTTGAGGTGAGGACAGCTGGGTAAGTGGGGGCTGTTTTCAAGAGTTCATACTCCAACTGGTGTACGTGACGGGAACAAATAGCCACAGGCCCCAGACCACGTGTGACACCATGGGATGGCTCATCCCTTGAGTCTGTGTCCCCCCCGTGAGGGCCTTGCTGTTACGGGAACAGGGGCTTAGGCTGCCTTCTGGGAAGCTGGATGCAATCTTCTCCCCACGGTGCCACCACCCGCCTCACCGCTTCTATATGTCTGTGCCTAGTTTTGTCACATGGGCATAAACAAGAGTTGGGTCATTGTTTGGATGGTAGCATGATGATGTATATTAAGATCTTTGGAACTTTCCAGAGACTGTTACCAGGTAAGTGCTCTGTGTGCATTCGTATTTCTGGAGTGGCATTCAGAGAAATTTGTTTAATTTTTACAAGATTTACAAGGGAACCCGATTAAAATAGGTCAATACATCTCAACACCAGCTTTTCGAAACGAAACTCAGTTTAAACAGGGAGGAAAAGGCCCTACATGTCCAATAGTGTTGGTACCATCGCATGAATAAAATTACATCTCTGCGTTTAAGGAGAGGGTAGGGACACGCCGTGTTCCCTTCAGGAACAGAAAACATATTTAGAATCTAGTCTGATTCAAAACGTATCTGTTGAATGCCCATGTTACTGCTGCTGTCACCTTTAAACATAAAAATCACCTGTAAATAACTAAAAGGAAAAAAGAGGTCAGGTGGCCGAGGCTGTGAGTTTAGTTCTGGAGGAAGGGACAGGTGAGGGAGAGGGAACAGGCTGTAGACTCAGCTTGTGGGAAACTTACTGAGTTTGAACCATTCCCAGGCTAGTTTGCTCATTCCTAACATCCAACAGAGGACTTTGGGACTTCTAACAGTCCTTGGATTCTTTTTTTTTTTTTTAAATATTTATTTATTTATTTATTTATTTATTTATTTATTTGACAGAGATCACAAGTAGGCAGAGAGGCAGACAGAAAGAGAATGGGGCGGGGGGAGGTGGAAGCAGGCTCCTTGCTGAGCAGAGAGCCTGATGTGGGGCTCAATCCCAGGACCCTGGGGTCATGACCTGAGCCGAAGGCAGAGGCTTTAACCCATTGAGCCACCCAGGTGCCCCAGTCCTTGGATTCTTGAGGAAATGTGCATTTAACACTTTCCAAGTGTCATGTGAAGTCGCTACCGTCCAAGGGATCCTGGGGGTGGGGGATGTGACCCATTAAAGAGCGAGGATGTCATCGAGGTCTACGACGACCTTTTTTGACCCTTGTGCCTGTGATAGCTGTTCTCTCCGGGTGACATTTCGCACTTCAGAAGAGAGTTACACACACCTTTTCGTCTGAGATGTAAGTTTTCACAGTGTGTTCAATTGCCAGATGCCCCCTATATGGTTTATGAGTAGTCACTTTGTTGAAATAGAACTCACATATAATTCACGCATTGGAAGCATACAATTCAGGGATGCCTGGGTGACTCTGTCAGTTAAGCGTCTGCCTTTGGCTCAGGTCAGGATCCCAGGGTCCTGGGATCGAGACCCGCATTGGGCTCCCTGCTCAGCAGGAGTCTGCTTCTTCCTTGGCCTCTCCCCCTGCATTTAGTGTCTCTCTCGCTCACTCTCTCTCTCAAAAAAATTAGAGTGTACAGTTCAGTGGTTTTTAGTAAATTCACAGAGTTGCGTACCCACCATCATGATCAATTTTCAAATGTGTTCATCACTCTGAAAAAGAAAGCCCATATCCATCAGTGGTCACTGTTCTTTTCACTAGACACTGATCTACTTTCCGTCTCTATGGATGGAAGACAGAAAGTGGAGGACATTTCGTATCAATGGAGTCATGCAAGAGGTGTGACCTATGTGGCTAGCTTATTTCATGTAACATCATATTTTCAAGGTTTATCCAAGTTGTACCCTGTACCAGTCCTTTGTTCCTTTTCCTGGCTGGAGCACAGTCCCTTGTATGGAGTCACCACATTTTTTTCATTCATTCATTGTGGCCATTGAGTTGTTTCCACTTTGGGGCTTTTAGGAGTAATGCTGCTATGAACATTTGTGTACAAGTTTTTGTGTGGACCTGGGTTTTCATTTCTCTTGGATATATATCTAATCGTGGAATTGCTGGGTCATAGGGTAACTCTACATTTAACTTTCCAGGAATTGTTTTCCTATGGGGTGGCACCATTTTACTTTCCCACCAGCAGTGTAGGAGGGTTCTAACTTCTCCACATTGTTGTTGTTATTGGATGTTTTAATTACAGCCATTCTCATGGATGTGAAGTGGTATCTCAGGGTGATTTTGATTTGGATTTCCCCATTGGCTAAGGATAGTGAGCTTCGTCTCATTTGCTTATAGGTCATTTGTGTATGTTCTTTGGAGAAATGTCAGTTCAAGTCCTTTGCTAATTTTTGAATTGGGTTATTTGTCTTTTTGTTGTTGATTTGTAATAGCTCTTTATATATTTTGGATTTGAGACCCTTTTCAGATAGATGACTTACAAACATTTTCTCCTATTCTGGGTTATCTTTTCACTTTTTTCTTTTTTAAGATTTTTATTTATTTATTTGAGAGAGGGACAGTGAGAGAGAGCATGAGAGGGGGAAGGTCAGAGGGAGAGGCAGACTCCCCGTGGAGCTGGGAGCCTGATGAGGGACTCAATCCCAAAATCCCTGGATCATGACCTGAGCTGAAGGCAGTTGCTTAACCAACTGAGCCACCCAGGTGTCCATGTTTTCACTTCTTAAGGTTGTCCTTGGAAGCCCAAAACGTTTTAAACTTTAATGTAGTCCAAAGTATTTGTTTGTCACTTTGTTGCTTATATATATTTTAATGTCATACTTGAGAGGTCTTTGCCTAACCCAAGATCATGAACATTTACTCCTGTACTTTCTTCTAAGAGTCTCCTAGTTCTATCTCTTACATTTAGGTATGCTCCACCTAGAGTTAATTTTTGTGTTCGGAAAGGGGTCCAACTTCAGTCTTTGGCATGTGGATATGGTTTTGATGTCTGTTTTCCTAAGGTTACTGCATATTTACCCTTGACAGAAAAGCTCCAAGGATACTCCACACAGTACGCATGAAGAAACTCTGGGTCCTGATTTCATCTGCTTACATAAACTCTCCCTACTCTATGTGCTACGCATTTGAACCATAATCAGAGAGGTGCTTCAACAAAACAGACCTGTAGATTGCAATTGTGTCTATTTTGAAAATACCTAAGACAGTCACAGTAGCATTCCCTTTATCCTGTGATTTTTCTTGGTTCTCTCTTCCTCTGGGGTTCTTCATGGAAAGACCCAGGGAGTCTTTCCTTTTTTTCCATTCTATGGGACGCCGGCACCCAGTTTTTATACTCAGATTTTTAACACTGAACCTATATCTTCGGCAGTGATGGCTCTATTCAGATTTTCTGGCCTTTTTTTTTTTTTCTGGTATCAGTTTTGGCAAGTTACATTTTTCTAGGAAAATTTCCAATCTGCCTGAAATTTCACTGTTGCGACCATGAAGTTATGTATAGCAGTCTCTCTTTCTCTCTCTCCTGCTCTTAGAAAAAATATCTTTCTGAATCCATTAGCAATGCCCTCTTTTTGATCACAGGTTTTTATCATTGTTTCTCTCCTTTTTTTTTAGATCAGTCTCACTAAAGATTTTTCTATTTTTAATTTTTTTTCAAAGAACCTGTTCTTGGCTTTATTAGTCCTTTCTACTGAATCATTATTTCCTATTTGATCAATTTCATTCTTACCTTTTCATTTCCTTCCCTTTTCCCATATTCTTTGGGCTCCTATTGTACTTCTACTAACTTTTTATTTTTAATTTTTTAAAAAATTTTATATATTTGTTTGACAGACAGATCACAAGTAGGAGGAGAGGCAGGCAGAGAGAGAGGAGGAAGCAGGTCCCTGCTGAGCAGAGAGCCCGATGTGGGGCTTGATCCCAGGACCTTGGGATCATGACCCGAGCCGAAGACAGAGGCTTTAACCCACTGAGCCACCCTGGCGCCCCTCTACTAACTTTTTAATAAAAGATTTTATTTATCTATTTTAGAGACAGCGTGAGCAGGGGAAGGGGCAGGGGGAGAGAAAGTCTAAAGAAGACTCCATGTTGAGCATGGAGGCCCACACGGGGCTCGATCCCAAGACCGTGAGATCATGACCCGAACGGAAGCCAAGGGCCACCCAGGCGCCCCTTACTAACTTCTTAAGTTAAGCCCTTAGCTCGTTAATTTTCATTTCCCTTCCTTTTTCTTTTTTTTTTTTTAAGATTTTATTTATTTACTTGTCAGAGAGAGCACGAGCGCACACAGGCAGACAGAGTGGCAGGCAGAGGCAGAGGGAGAAGCAGGTTCCCTGCCGAGCAAGGAGCCCTATGGGGTGACTTGATTCCAGGATGCTGGGATTGTGACCTGAGCCGAAGGCAGCCACTTAACCAACTGAGCCACCCAGGTGTCCCTCCCTTCCTTTTTAATGTAAACACTTAAGGCTCTACATTGCCCTAAAAATCTTTTAAACTGCCTCTCTATAGTTTTGGTAGGAAGTCTTTCTTCATTACTCCCTGGTTTCTTAACACTTTCCAAATGTCCTGATGATTTTTTCTTTAACCTGTGAATTATTTAAAAGGATACTTTTTACATTTTCAAGAAAATGGGGTTTTAAATACCATCACTTGGCTAGTGATTTCTAATATAGTCACACTATAGCAGGACATGTCTGGATGAAAGCCATTCTTCGATGCTAGTTGAAATTTTCTCTGTGGTTTACTAAATGATTTCATAAATGTTCCTGTGTATGTGAGAAGAATACTTGTTGGCTGATTTTTTTTTTTTTTGATACAAGGTACTCTGTTCAAACCTACAGTCTCGTGATATATTAACTACTAAGGAAATCATGTTAAAGTCTCACACTGGGAAGACAGATTGTTCAAGACCTATAGATTTTCTCCTGCAATGAGAGTTCTGTCAACTTTGGCTTTGTATGTTTAAGGCTATTTTGTTAAACAAGTTAAGCATCACTTTGTCTTCCTGGTGAATTAAATTCTTTAAATCTTCCCAAAGGATGCTTCTCCCCACAAAGATCAATTTAGTCTGACATTAACCCCACAAAGATCAATTTAGTCTGATATTAATAAAGCTATTCCAATTTTCTTTTTTAATATAATTATTTTTGATTGTGGTAAAATACACATAATGTGAGGTTTACCATCTAGACCATTGTCTGTCTGCCAACCTTCTTTTGATTATTCCTCACGGGAGATCTTCCATCTTCCTTTTAAATTCCCTTTGTTTTTATGTTACAGGTGGGTCTCTGTTAAACATAGTGCATTGAGTTTTGTGATGTCTCCCAGTCTGGGTAGCTGACAGTGTATCTCCGAATTAGGTCCATTTACATTTACTGTTCTGTGAGAGTTTATTTCTACTGGGATGTGTTTGATCAATTTCCTGCTTTCCATGCTTTCTCCCCTCTTTTCCTGCCTTTTTCTTCTAAGATTTTATCTATGTATTGAGAGAGAGCATGCAAAAGCAGGGGAGAGTGGCAGAGGGAGAGGGCGAAGCAGGCTCCCCGCTGAGCGGGGGGACCCATGCGGGGCTTGATCCCAGGACTCTGGGATCATGACCTGAGCTGAAGGCAGACGCTGAACCGACTGAGGGCCACCCAGGTGCCCCTTCTCCTGCCTTCTTTTAGATTGACCAAACTTTTAAAAAGTCACATTCTTTTCTCTGTGCTGGTTGACTCTCAGAGCCTTTCTGATTCTTCAATGGTTGCCCATGAAAACACTACCATGCGTTTGTAGCAAGGTTGAAGTTTTCTTGTTGTTCTCCCTTCTAGGGATTTCCTGACCTTAGAATGCCTTCAACTAAAATCACCCTTTCTCATCCTCAGGGGTATTGTCATCTGGGACTTTTGTTCGCTCTTCCTTTTCCTGTACGGACTTAGTCACGGGTGCCATCCTGGATGCCGTCAACATTTGCTTATATTTATTCACACATTTGTCGATTTCTTTGCTCCTTAGTCTTTCATCTCTGAGCTTCCTGGGATTGTTTTTTTTTTTTTTTTCCCCCTTTAAAGTGCTACGCACTAGAAGTGCCTCTGGCAGCACCCACTCTCAGTTTCTGTTTGCTTGAAACGTCTTTATTGGTTTTGAATCATAATTTAAGCGAGTTGACACTTTGAAGTCCCTGATGGTTGACACCTCTCGGCATTTTGAGGTCATTTCGCTGTTCCTGGCTTTTGTCGTGGCTGTTGTTTACCTGTTATTCTGTGTAGCAAATTCATCTATGGGTGGGGGGGAGGAAGGACCGTTTCTAAAATCTTCTCATTTTTGATTTTTTGAAAGCTTACTACACAGTATGGATCTAGATATGACTTTCTTCCTAATTTATCCCCTTCGAGGTTTGTTCTTCCTAAATCTGAGGACTCACATCTTTCCTCGTTCTGGGAAGCATCTTTCTAGATGCATATCCCGTCGCCCTGGCTCTCTCTAGTTTTGCCTTGTGGTCCGCCCGGCAGGAATGCAACAAGACCCCCTCACTCTCTCCTCCTTATCTGTTATGCTCTTTTTCTTGCTTCCTACTTTTGGTATGTCTCTATGGTGTGCTCCTTGGTTTTTCTCCACTTCTTTGTTCCAGTTCCCTAATGCTTGTTTTCTCTGTGTTGAATCTGTGATTTAATCCATCCATGGAGTTTTTAGATGAGCTCAAGCATCTAATAAGATGCAAACATCCAAACAATGTAAAAACATATTTAGTAAATAACTTCCTTCCTGGGGCACCTGGGTGGCTCAGTGGGTTAAGCTTCTGCCTTTGGCTCAGGTCATGATCTCAGGGTCCTGGGATTGAGCCCTGCATTGGGCGCTCTGCTCAGCAGGGAGCCTGCTTCCCTGCCCGCCCCCCCCACCCACCCTGTCTGTCTCTCTGCCTACTTGTGATCTTTCTCTCTGTCAAATAAATAAATAAAATCTTAAAAAAAAAATAACCTCCCTCCTGTCCCCTTCCAACCTACCTCCACAGGCACCACTTTTTCTTTTTCTTTTTTAGTTTCTTTGGTGTCTTCTAAGAGTTATTCCCCCCATAAAAATATAAGTAAATACTAGTAAAAATATTTTATTTTCTCCCTTCCTTATATAAAAGGAAGAATGTTATACATCTTGCTTTGTGCTTTATTTTGTTTTAATATGGTATACTTTGGAGATCTTTCCTTATCAAAATTAGGGAGTTTCCTCATTCTCTTATTTTTTAAGTGGTTGCGTAGTACTTCTTTCTTTCTTTTTTTTTTAATTAACATATAATGTGTTATTTGTTTCAGGGGTACAGGTCTGTGATTCATCAGTCTAGTGTTTCGTTCACAGAAGAAACATAATGTATTTGACCAGTCTCCCACTGACGACCCTTTGAGTTATTTACAGTCTTTTGCTCTTAAAAACAATGTTGCAGTTGAATAACTCATACATAAGGCATTTGCTGGATCAGGACATTATGAATGTTCAATTTTGTTGTGCATAAGGCATATAAAAGTTCACACACACAGGGCACTTGGGTGGCTCAGTTGGTTAAGCGTCTGACTCTTGATCTCAGCTCAGGTCTTGATCTCAGGGTCATGAGTTCAAGCCCCACGTTGAGCTGCATGCTGGTTGCAAAGCCTACATAAAAATATATACTCACACACACAATTTACATATATATATACAAATAGAGATGCGTATCTATACATACTTTATACATACACCTATATAGTGTAAATATACACACATATCGAAGAGTGTCTCTGTCCATACACACACACAAAACAAACACTCTCTATGGGGCTGGCATTCAGTTTTCACTCTACCAGCAGTTCATGAGTGAGTTGGTTTTCCCTCCATCTTACCTACAGAATGTGTGGTCTTCTAGATTTTTCTTCAGTTAATTTTGACTTACAGTGATGTATTTTTTATTCATAAGATCTCTGTTTCACTCAGTTCCACATTGGTGACTCTGTTTTCATTCTGTTCTCAATTCTGTGATTGTATGTCGTGATTATACTCTTTAAAAAGTTTTAAAACATTCAAACACACTTATTGAAAATTTTACATCTAACCATGCCAATATCCAAAGACTTTGGTGCATCCGATTTTTATCTTGTTGTATCAGTGGACTCTGCTCTCCTAGTGGTTTGTATCCCTGGGTGTTTTGCCTGGAGTTTGGGCTGCGTGCTCCTGTGTGGCTGCTCTTTATCTGTCGGAATCCTGCAAAGCCCGGGCTAAGAATATTCTTTTAAATCAGGTTTGGACTTGCTTTTTGAGACACCTCCCAGCTTTCTCCACCAACCTATTTATGTTTATTTGTTGGCGTGGCATAGTTTGTCCTATACCAGCAGTGTAAATTTGAGCCACAAATGTAGGAAAGGGAGGTCTGTGGTTATTAGAGTTTAAGAGAGTCTCTGTCCTTCTACTCAGATTTGTGACTGACACAAATAAATGTCTTTCTTGATTCCTTTTCCTAGTAAATAGATCTTTTTTTCTAGTCTACGCTTTCATTGACATTATTAGCCCATGGAGAATTTATTTAAGTTTTATGTGGGGTGATCTCAGCTCCCATTGCCCTCCCCCTTCCCCAAGACATTATTGCCTTTTCCTTCTGTGGTCATTATAACCCGGGATCTGGTTTCCCTGGGTTGGCGTGTGCCTCAGGATATCTATGACTGGTCGGCCTACTTTTCTCTCTAGTTCTTATTTCTTCAGTTTTTGACCCCTTGGGATAGTTCTTACTTATTTTCAATTTCATCTGTGCTTTTGGATATGTGTCATACTTACCTCAGCCTTTCTAGGTGTTTCTGCAGTAGGGTAGATTTTAGGAAGAATTATTCTCTAATATTTGATCTCACAAAATATTATTTATTCAATAAATATTTCATTCAATAATCTTGAATGAAATAAATGTTTATTAATCACCTACTATGTGCTAGACAAACTATTCTATTCTATTTCATTCCAAAATATTCAGAACACTGGTAAGTATAGCAACTACCAGTAAATTCACACACCATTAGATGAAGGGGAAATTTCTTCCCATTTTAACAAAGAAGTCTTTAACCCATGGTGGATGATGGCTATGATCCACGTATTGGTTACATGCTGACATTAAAAAAAAAAAAGATTTACTTTTATTTGAGAGAGAGGGAGTGAAAGAGAATGTGTGAGCAATTTTATTTTATTTTATTTTCATTTAGATGGGGAGAAGGGCAGAGGAAGAGAATCTCAAGCAGATTCTCCACTGAGCACGGAGCCCCATGCTGGGCTCCATATTACAATCCTGAGATCAATACCAGAGTCAAAAACAAAGGTTGATTGCTTAAGTGACTGTGCCACCCAGGCACCCTGACAACATTTTTATGTGAGATTGACCCTACTTAAGTGGCACTAAGAGGGCATTGGTCATTCTCTTGGTTTGCAGTGTATCCCACCACATTAATCTCTATTGACTAATAGAACAAGACTCTAGATTACTAATGTACATGTCATGGAAATGAGTAGTAGGAGTCAAATCTCTTGCTTTTTAAAAATCAATTAAAATAATGAGGTTGCTATAAGGGGAACCTACTGTGGAAATCTCCCAGTGCCCGCATTCTGGGAAAGACATCAAGCTCCTCCCTCCTCCTGTCCATTCTGTATTTCTCTTTCAGATGACATTGCCTTCCTCTCCTTTTCTTTCTCTGCTCCATTCTTCCCTTTTACCAGGCTGCCTTCTTGGCTTACCCATCAGCTTCAACGGTCCCATCATGGTTGTTGAAAAATGGCAGTGCAGCCTTTCCAATGGGCTCCTATTGCTTACCCTCATGACTTTGTATGGCAGAGACTTTTTAGCTTACAAAGACCTTCACATGCATTATTTTGTCTATGCCTAACAATGTTGTGATATGATCAGAATGTTGTTACCCCTGAAACACACCCCTGATTATTTTTTAAATGAAAAAAAACAGAGAACCCACAAGAAGGGGTACTTGCCCAACATTACATAGCCAACAAGTGGCAGAGGAGGGACCAAACCCTGGTTTTCTGGCTCAAGGCCAGTGCTTTCTAAGGAGCCCAGCTCACATACAGCTGCCTAGTAAATCCACATCCAAATGAAATTCCAACGTCTGGAAAAATTGGTTTTCTAACTCATCAGCGAGCATTCAATTTTCTGATATTTCTATTAAAGAACAGTTGGTCTGGGATTTCTCTGTGAGAGTGGTGGCCTCAGATAACAGAGCTCAGAAAGCTGGTGTGACTTCCGTGAATGTTCTCAAGGCTGTGCCTGGCCATGTCTGGGAGTTTTGCGATGAGTTATTAGTGGCCAAGGGTTTGTGAAAACATAAACATCTCACTGAGTTCAAACCTGAATGGAAAAAAGAAAAAAAAAGAAATTCTGAGTAAGAGTCTGACTAATGACTTTTTGGAAGAAATTGAGCAGTGTCTGAGACTTTTCCATCTGACTTTCAGCTAGAAAAGTTTCTTCCTAAAACCCCACAGCCCTGTGCATTTACGCAGCACAATGTACAATGCACATTCACCTACTGTGGTCAACGATGAAGTCTTTGCTGAGCACCTACTGTGTGCCAGGTAAATTGATGATTTACAAAGGCATATAAGCCAGGACTCCATCCTTAATGGAGACTACAATCCATAAAGTTGTAACACCGTGATCATCTTATTGTCTTGGGCATCAGAAAGTCTGGTCAAAACACCTGCTTTAGCACAACCAACAATCAACCTTGGGATAAGTACCTAATCTCTTTCAACCCCTGTGTCCATATATGTAAAAAAAGGCCAATAATTTATCTACCCAATTAGGCCTATAATCAGGGTTTTGCTGTGGTGATTAAGAGGTATTACATGTGGTGTCAAATAAAAAATCTAAATGAAAGTTAGGGGATTGGCATAAAATCTTAGACGAGGTTTGGGATGTGTGGCTTAGAAATGAGGAGCTGCTGTGGTCCAGAGTGGGGGCAGGGTCCAGATAACCCACTCCTATAACCAGAATAGGATGCTCTGGAAGGATTGACAGGTGACCGGGATTGTGCAGAAGTTTTTCAGAGAAAGGAATAGTAGGAGCAGAGGCATGGAAGCAAGAAAGAGAGTGTGTTTAGGGGTAGGTGTGTTTAGGGGTAGGACTAGTATGTATGGTGCAAGGGGGTAGGCATTAATAATTGTAACTATTATAAATACCTATGTCTAATACCATCTGCCAGGCACCCTGGGGAGTGCTTTACAATCATGATGTAAATTAGTCCTCCCAAAAGCACATGCCATGCCCTCTATGAAATGTTGAAACTCATCAGCCAAATATCTCTTCTAAACAAAGCCCTACACTGAGGGGAAATAGCTGGAAGTAAACAATAAGAGCAGAGCCAAGTAGGGAGAAGATCCAGATAAAGTAGGAGACCCCAGTTTCTGTGAACACCTGCATGTACAATGCGCGCGCACACACACACACGCGCGCACACACACACACACACACACACACAGTAGGGGAGAGTAACAAAGGAAACAGTTCTCAAGCTCCTCTGAAACCCGTATCAAAGACTTTTTCAGTACAACAGAAGATGGAGCCCTAGAGTCATGAATCTTGGCCAAGAAATCCTCTCCCATTCTCCCCACTTAAGAGTACAAGGAAGCCTATCTCACTTAAACATGAGCAACAGAACAGGATTGCAGAGAAGGAACCCAGCTCCATTCAGAGTTCTTATAAGAAAAGAGATGATGAGCATAATAACAGGCCATCAGATCATGATGGCCCCTAGAAAGATTTGCTCACAAAACAAATGAAATTTTTAATTTAATATTTCAAAATGAGCTAAAAGAATTTTTTTAATGATGGAAACTATGAAATCAAAGCTTAACTCAGGATTATAAAAATTCATAAATGAGGTGATTGAACAAAAAGAAGACTTGAAAAGAGCTCACATATAATTAAGAAAGACAATCTTTCTTTTCTAAAAAGAAAAACCATTTCAGAAATGAAAAAAAATTAGAGTAAATACAGGAGTGAAAAAATAACACAAATAATATCATAAGAGAAGTAGCTGAAAAGGAGGAAAATTAAAAAGCAATAAAAATAAACTGGGAAGTGAAAAAGAAAAGATATGGGAGAAAGTGATAGATATGGAAGACAGAGAAGATCCAACCTCCATGTAAAAGAGAACCTAAAGAAGAAAACTGAAGAAGTGGGACAGAATAAATACACAATCACAGTGAAAAACTTTACCCTCCGTCTCTCTGTGACTGATGAAGTAAGTAGACAATAAAATCGGTATTGATATAGAAGATTTGTACAGCACGATTGCTAAGCATGACCTATTGAGGTGTATAGAGCATTGCATCCATGTGCTAAAGAAATACATCTTCTTTTCCAGTGCACATTAAGTATTTCTCTAAATTGGCCATATAATGGGCCTTAAAATAAGTCTAGAAAATGAATTCAATTTTAAAAGGTTGAAATTTTATAGTCATTATTCTATGACTCAGTGGATTAAGCTAGAATCAATTCTATGAACAAAAAACAAAAGAAAATTCCCAAATGTTTGGGAATTAAATTCTTTTAAAATAACACCAACTCAAGGAATAAATTGAAAAATACTTTCAACTGGATGATAATAATAACAGGACATACCAAAATACATGGGATGAAGTTAACATCATGCTTAGAGGAAAATTTATAGCCATAAATGCATACATCATAAAAGGAGAGAAATATTTACTATCAATAATCAAAATAACCATTTCCAGGTGTTAAAAAAGACAACAGATTAAATCCAAACAGTGTGAGAAGGAAATAATGAAGAGAAGAAATTAATGAAACTGAAAGAAAATATACAATAAGAAAACCAATAGTCATAGCTTGGTTTTTATTTTTATTTATTTTTATTTTTTATTTATTTTATTTTTTTTTATAGCTTGGCTTTTAAAATGATAAATAAAATTTATGAACCCTTAGCAAGACTAATATAGACAAAGAGAGGGAAAAGGCACAACTCGACAACATCAGGATTGAAAAAGTGCTATGGGTACAGAGCCTACATACATTAAAACAATCATAAGTTATTATGAATAATTGTATACCAATAAATTTGACAATATAAATAAAATCAATACATTTCCTTAAAGTAATAGCTTACCAAAATTAACATGGAAAGAAATAAAATGTCTGAATAATCCCAAACCTAGAAAAAAAGTTTTTCCTTTTATTGTTGTTGTTGTATAAAATATTGTCTTTATATAGAAATCAACTGTTTTATTCCAGGTCATTGTCTCCAATGTTATGCCTTCCTGAGAGATTTTAAAGAATAATTTGGATTATAAATCAATTTAACTCTACATAACAGCTGTAAATCTGTTTTTGATTTTTTTCTTAAATTAAGATATACAAACCATAAAAGTCACTTTTTTAAAGTGTAAAATTTAGTAGTCTTAAGTACATGCACTATGTTGTGCGACCATCACCGCTATCTTGTGTCAGAACATTTTCATTACCCCAAAAAGAAACTTCATATCCATTAACAGTGACTCCCCATTCTCTCCTCCCTTCTCTGTGCCAGTCCCTGGCAACAACTGATCCACTTTCCCTCTCTATGGGTTTGCCTATTCTGGAAATTTCATGCAAATGGAATCATATGACAAGTATATGTATTCTTGTGTGTCCCGGGACATTTAATTAGCACAGGCTTTCAAAGTTTGTCCATGCAGTAACACTTATTAGTACTGTAATCTTTTTATATCTAAATAATATTCCACTGTATAGTTATACCACATTTTGTTCATTTAATTGTCAGTTGATCAATTGTTTCCACTTTTTGACTACTATGAACAATGGAGCTATCAGCATTCCTGTACAAGTTTTTGTGTGGATCTACATTTTCACTCCTTGTGGGTGTGGAATTGCTGGGTCATATGGTAACTCCAGGTTTAACTTTTTGAGGAATTGCCCAACTATTTTCCAAAGTAGTTGCACCATTTTACATTCCCGCCAACACTATATGAATGTTCCAATTTCTCTACAATCTAGTCAACATTTGTAGTCATTTGTCATTTTGGTTATACCATCCTAGTGCATGTGAAATGGCCTCTCATCGTGGTTTTGATTTGCATTTTCCTAAGGTCTAATGATGTTGAACATCTTTTCATGTGATTATTGGTCATTGTGTATACTTTCTTTGGAAAAATGTCTATTCAAGTACTTTGCCTCTTTAAAAAGTAAGTTATTTTTCTTATTGTTGGGTTGTGAAAGTTGTTTATATATTCTGGATAATAGACCCATTTTAGGTATATGAAAGGCACTTCTTGCAATTTAATACTCATTCATTTTTATTTTTTAGATTTTATTTATTTATTTGACAGACAGAGATCACAAATATGCAGAGAGGCAGGCAGAGAGAGGGAGAAGCAGGCTCTCTGCCGAGCAGAGAGTCTGATGCGGGGCTCGATCCCAGGACCCTGAGATCATGACCTGAGCTGAAGGCAGAGGCTTTAACCCACTGGGCCACCCAGGCGCCCCTTTAATACCCATTCATGATAAAAACTCTTAATAATCTAAAAATAGATGAGATATACACCTATCATCATACTTAATGGTGACATAGTAAAAGCTTTTCCTTGGAAAATGGGAACAAGACAAGTGTGTTTCCTTTCACCAATTTTGTTCAGCATTATATTGGAGGTTGTAGTTAGTACAGTAAGCAAGAAAAGGAAATAAAGGCCTATGGTTGGAAAGAAAGAAAAAATTATCACTTTATGAAAATGATGTATTGAGTACATTGAATATTGAAAAGAATCTAATCATAAAATATTGGATTAACAATAAATTAGCAATATCCCTGGATTCCAAGTCAGTGTACCTGAAATGATTATAAAATAAATTTAAAAAAAATGATTCAATTTAACATAACATCATAGTACATCAAATTCCTAGGAAAAAGTTTAATGAAGTACAAAAATCTTCAGAAACGGTACTGAGGTAAATAATGTAATGGAGGGATATACCATGTTTATGAATTAGAAGAGTCAAGGTTGTAGAGGAGTCATTGCTTCCCAGTTTGATCTATGGATAAAATGCAATTCTACAAAATCCTGTTTTTGTTTTTGTTTTTTTAAATCACAAGTAGACAGAGAGGCAGGCAGAGAGAGAGAGAGAGAGAGAGGGAAGCAGGCTCCCTCCTGAGCAGAGAGCCTGATGTGGGACTCGATCCCAGGACCCTGAGATCATGACCTGAGCCGAAGGCAGCGGCTTAACCCACTGAGCCACCCAGGCGCCCCCCAAATCCCGTTTTAATATGGAAATTTATGGGCCAATTCTAAAATCTATATGGAAATGCAAAAGGCCAAGGAGAGTCAACAATATATAGAGGAAGAACAAAGCTGGAATGGAAAACTTTTACCACCAAATATAAAGTCTTACTGTAAAGCTATAGTAATGGAGTCAATAAGATGTTGTCATACATACAGAAAAATAGACCAATGGACAGAACAAGGTCCAGAAACAGACACACATATATGATCACCAGTTTCTGAGAAATGTGTCACTGAAATACAGTGAAAGAATGTTTTTCTCAATAAATGATATATGAAATTTGAATACCCATGTAGGAAAGACATGCATGTTGAATCTTACTGTACGTCATGTAAAAATAAATTCTAGATGTAGGTAGAATTAAATGAAAAAAATAGTAAAGCTTCAAAAAGACAACATAAGATATTATCTGTAAGACTTTGGTGAGGGAAAGATTTATTAAATAAGATTTAAAAAGGTTTACTAAAGGAAAAATGGATAAATTAGAGTTTATGAAAATGAAGAATTTCTGTTCATGAAGAGATATGAAGAGAGTAAAGAGCAAGAGACAGTAAAGCAAGAGAAATCCTTTTTTTTTTTTTTTTAAGTAGGTTCCAAGCCCAGCATGGAGTCCAACATGGGGCTTGAATTCACAACCCTGAGATCAAGACCTGAGCTGAAATCAAGAGTCAGACACTCAACCAACTGAGCCACCCAGGTGCCACAGAAGAAACCTCTATTTTTTTTTTTTAAAGATTTTATTTATTTATTTGAGAGAGAGAATGAGAGAGAGAGAGAGAGAGAGAGCATGAGAAGAGGGAGGGTCAGAGGGAGAAGCAGACTCCCCACCAAGCAGGGAGCCTGGTGCAGGACTCAATCCCAGGACTCCAGGATATGACCTGAGCTGAAGGCAGTTGCTTAACCAACTGAGCCACCCAGGCGCCCCAGAAGAAACCATTTTTAATAGGTCCAACAAAGGATTAAAATTCAGAATATAAGTAAGCTTCTACAAATCCATAAGAAAAAGGCAGATGACCCATGGTCAAACCATTTAGATGACTATTTAGAAGGATCTTTTAAAGATTAACATACATATATCCCATGGTGAGGTAATCCCGATCCTGGGAACATACTCCCCAGAAACGATTGCTCTGTCCAACCAAAGCTGCGTACAAGAATGGTCATAGCAATGCTATTTTTAACAGTCCAGATGGAAACCACTCCAGTGTCTACTAATAATAGGATGGCTGAATGAATGGTAGTATGTGGAATTCTACACAGCAACAAAATGGAGCCAGCAACCAATATAGGAAACACTGATGGGTGACTCGTGCATGTAAAATGTTGAGTGAAGGAAACCAGACACAACAGAATATGAACTGTACGATTCCATGTATATCAAGTTTAAAATAGGGAAAACTAATCTCCCGTGGCAGAGGTCAGAATGGTGGTGATTTTGTGAAGGGTTAAGGAGGGGAAGACTACAGGGGGGTCATCTGGGGAGCTCATGGTGCTTTATTGCTTGGTCTGGGAAGTACTTACATGAGGTAAGGGTATATATTTCTCTCTCTTTTTTAAAATATTTTATTTATTTATTTGACAGACAGAGATCACAAGTAGGCAGAGAGGCAGGCAGAGAGAGAGAAAGAAGCAGGCTTCCCACTGAGCAGAGAGCCTGATGTGGGGCTCGATCCCAGGACTCTGGAATCATGACCTGAGCCTAAGGCAGAGGCTTAACCCACTGAGCCACCCAGGCGCCCCAGGGGTATATATTTCTCATATTTCTTGAGCCTGTGCTCTTTGTGCACTTTTCAGTATACATATATTACCCTTCAAAAAGAAATTTACGTTCTTTAAAGAGATCTTATATTTTAGAGATACACACTGAACACTTTGTAATTTTCCTCAGTATAATCCAGCGAGGATGGAGTGTGTGTGTGTGTGTGTGTGTGTGTGTGTGTGTGAGTGGGGAGTGTATAAATGAAGGAGATTAGCGACAAGTTAATTATTAAAGATGGTTTATGGGTACGCGAAGGTTTATTATACTCTTTGCTTTTGTATATAATTGAAAATTTTCATGCCCCAAAGTTAAAAGATAAAAGCAAAAAGCCCCAAACACCAGGGTTTGGCAAGGGACAAGATGGAGGTGTAATTTGCATATCCATCTGCCTTGGAGAGGAGGGGAAGTCCCTGGAAGTGCCCTTGACGGAAGGACCCAGGATCCTACTGGGAGAATGAATGTGTTTTGAGGATGAGTTAAGTCCCTGTCACACAGGGGCTGGGGAGTTACGGACAGAAGGGGTTGAAAATCAATCCTGTCCAGTAAGACAGCGAATTGCCCAGGAGTGAGAGAACTCTCTCTGAAGACAAGACCTCAGCTGCTAGGAGTCCATGTTGTTTTCATTCCAGCAACGAGCCTCTCTTCCGACTGCGCTCGCCCCAGAGTCAGCCCAGCAACCCCCGTGGCTTCCGCTGCCACCCAGAGGCTGATGATTCTCAGATCTCTCCTCGCCCAGGAATGCCAGGCATGGGTGCTCACTGCCTGCCGGGCGTGGGCCCCCCTTGGTTGTCCCAGAAACTTCAAACTCACTTTCCTGAGTTTGTTCCGAAGGAGCTCTTCCCCCTCCCTCCTGATCTTCCCTTCTCCATTTCAGGGGATGCTTCCCACCCGCCCCCAGTCACTGGGGTCATCTTTATGTGCTCCCCCTTCTCCTCCTAGCCTCTCCCCCGACTGCTGGGGACTGTCTAGCAGATTCGCCTAGCTTCTTCTCAGAGAGGCTGCCCTTTCCTAACCTGTGGCCAGCATCCTGGGCCAGACCCGCCCCATCTCTCCCATGGCCTGCCACACAGCCCCTGTCCAACCACTGTCCATGCCTAAGTGATAAATGTCCAATTTGCGAAGGGCGCCAATTAGGAGCTATGCATCTAGAAGGTACGGAATCATGGGGGCCAGGGAGCCGGGAGTGAGGGGAGGCTGCCTACTGTAGATATTGGGGGATGAAAGGTCAGATTAAAAACTACTGTCCTGAGCATCTAACAGGGACAGACATGGCATTAAGCACTCAGTCTGCCCCCGCCAGCCATCCATCAGGCCTCTCCCTTGTGCCTGACAGCCTATAGATGTGAGACACCACCAAGTTTGTGTTGAAGTTGTACTGGTCCTGGCATGTCTTCAGGGCCTCAAGGTTGGCTGCCTGGGAGTGGGGCCAGCTATGGCCAGGGTCCCATGGAGCCTGGGCACCTGGGCTGTGTCCAGCTGGGCCTGCCAATCATTATGGATGCTTGCAGCCAAATCCTGGGCCACTTCCTCACGACAGCTGGGTGTGGCCCTGGCCAGGTAATGCTGGCAGCTGGGGAGGGCCAGGGGCAGGTGCTGAAGGGCACCTTGTTCCAAAGGGTTGTAGCAGAGGACACAGGGGACATCAGGGTGCTGGAAGCACCGTGTGTCCCCCGGGAAGGAGCCCAAACACTGGTGGCTGGTCACATCCTTGCTCTCCCCCACCAGGGAGTAGGGCAGGCTGCAGGAGGCCAATGTCTAGGAGAAGCATGGATCTGCAGAGATGGGGGTGCGGGGAGCGGGGAACACTAGCACGTGGAAAGTGGAGCCTGTAAAGGGAGCGGAAGGGACAGATCTCTATAGCTTCTCCCTCTCGACCTCCCCACTGCTGACTGGGCCACATGGGCCCTCCTAGTGCACGGGGAGGTCTCCTAGACAGTGGTGGAGCTAGGGTGGGGTGCAGAGCAGGAGCAGAGAATGGCTCCATTGAGGCCACCCAGGGGTGCTCTGGAAGGGAATACGCCCCATCTGAAGCCAGTGGGTCGGGTCACAAGTGCGTGACCCACCATCCCAGTGTGCCCAGGACAGGGAATGGCAGTGCCCAAACCGGAGAAGCTGGGCCAACCAGGACGAGCTGGTGACCCCCGCCACGCACCCAGACTGCGCTTACCCCGAGCTGTGAGCAGTCGGCCCGAGGCCCTCTAGGTCCTGCCAAGCCAAAGGTGGCCCCTGCCCCTGGGGGGACCTAGGGCGCTCTGCAGGCTGGGTTCCAGTTCCGGACCCATGGAACCATGGCCCAGAGCCTTTTCTCAACTCTTTAAATAGGACGGACCCCCACTTGCCCGGCAGATCATATGCGGTCATGGTGAGTGTGAGAGTGCGGTAGGGGCCTCCATCAGACGGCTGCGCATGTTGTGGTCATCTCACTCCGGTGATGGACCCCGGAGGGACCCCAGAGAGCTGAGTCCAGCCGGTGCTCACCGTGTCCTTCCCGGTTGTGGCACTGTGCACTCGCTCTGCTTCCAGGTCTTTCTGACAGAAACACGTGGGTGAGCCACGTCATCATTGTCAGCACCCCCCCGCCAGGTCTCATTTGGAGCACAGAATCCGCAAAGCTCCCAGATCGGGTGGCTTCTTTTAGGATAATAACCCTAAATGCAGTCAGAAGAACAGCTGACTTACCATGTGCCAGGCACTGAGTACATGCGCACAGAGTATGTAAGTACTCTGCTTAGAGCAATCCTCACCACAGTCCCATAAACAAGCTCGGTGATTTTCCCATTTTTGTAGATGGGGAAACTGAGGCTCAAAGGGGGTTAAGAAATGTTCCGCAAGTCACAAGCATTGCGGACTTCCCTGAAGCTCTCCTGGCTGTGCATTTGATGGGATGAACCAGGGACAGTGTGTGGAATCCCCTTGGCGAGGTGTCGACCACCCAAGGTGGAGGGTGCCAGGCAGCCGTGGTGGGAGACAAGGGGTGGAAGGAGGGAGGTGGGGCTGGTGGATCAGGCAGCCCCAGTCGGTGTGGGAGTCCTGGGAGGGAGGCTGGGGTACCTGGGTTGGAACACCACAGCTTACGTTCTCTTGTTGTGGGACCTTGGCTGGTCCATCTCCACTTTCTGCCTTTCGTTTTCCCTCCAGAACAATGGCTGGGGGACCAGCGGTCGCCATTCATGGTGCTGCTGCTCCGTGATAGCTTAGCACTTGCCATGGATTGGTGGGTTAATCTTTACAAGATCTCTGATGAGTAGGTACCTCTAGTCTTTCAATTTTACATAGAAGGAAAGCAAGGCACTTGGGAGGTGAGGTGTCTTGCTCTGGGTCTGCGGCAACACTGGCCTTGAACCTGGAGCCGGTCTGACACTTGGGCCTTTAACCTCTGGGCTAAATTTGGAGCCCTGGGATTCCTACTGGCTGGATGAGCTCTGGATTCCCAGGGGTCTTCTCTATTGCTAGGATCAAGCAGTGAAGGAAGTCTCAAGGGTAGGGGTCCTTCGGGGGTGGACACAAACAGGTCACCTAAGTCACAAGCTGGACTCCTGGGCTCCCCTTATTACTTTGATGTCCGTTCTGCAGCCTCCTTCCTTCTCTTGGACCCTGGGCACCTGGTTTCCCCACCAGCCTTCCCCTGGGTATCTCAGACCCAGTTTCTCGCTGCTCTGGTCCAAGGCAGGGCTCAGCCAAGGGAGAAAAGGATGTAGCTCTGCGCTGCCCTTGCACTTAAGGAGGCAGGTGGCCTCCTCCTGCTCAGCTCACACGTGTGCATCATCTCCACCGTATCTGTTGGGACGTGATTCTAGGCAGTCTCTGTTCGTTTCCTGAATAGCTTTGGTTCTGGACCACATTTTTGAAGACTTTTGCAGAACAGATGGCCCTGGAAGGTATTGACTGTGCCTCTCTCCAGGGCAGGGGCGTTTGCTAACACCTCCCTTAGAAGACAGGCATTTCCTAAGCGTGGGGTTCCTCAGCTGTGACACCAACCCACCGTGGGCCCAGCAGCCTCCAACTTGGCCCCGTGAGACTCGACGTGAGGGAACGAGAAGCTCGCTCAGCCCGTCACACCATGAACAACAGAGTCTTTGGTCTCTGACCCGGGCATTTGACCCTCCAGGAAAGAGGGTGAGCCTACAAGGAGAGCCACATCTCAGACCATTGTGACTCTTTACGGTTCTGGTGATGAGAGTGGGTGCTACAGAGACGTGGCTTTCTGGGAGAGGGAAGAGCGAGAGCCCCGTGGGGGCCATGACGAGGGATACAACACCCCATGGATACCGCTCCCCTTGGTGGCGGCGGAGGGCTGAGGAGAAAGGGTCCCTCCTTGTCCTTCTGAGGCTGTGGGGCTGGAGGTCAGAGGGGAGCAAGCAGCCTGAGTGTCTCCTTGCTGTTGCTCACGCTCCTATAGCAAGGTGGAGGAGGAAGGACCGACGAGTCCCCAGAACTGGCAGCTGATGGCTCTGGGAGAATCCAGTCTGACCCAGGCTGCCACAGGTCTGCTCGACCCCCAAGCTCATGAGGGTCAGCAACTCCTGATGTGTCTCCTGGTGACCGATAAACCCATGTAGACTTGGAGCTAATCTGTGGCTTGTGTTTGGCTTTCTGGGCCATTTCCCTTCTGATAGGGGTGTCCCTTCGAAAGCCACTCGCCAGGGACCGATGGAGGGCCCAGCCTTCTGCGTCCCCCTGGCACTCAGGGCTCAGTGGTGAGCTTTGAGATCACAGGGTCTGGCTGCCTCCCGGGAGGGCTCATCTCTTAGCTGCTGTTCTCTCTGGGCCACGGGGCTGGAGACGTACGTGGACCTCTTTGGAACATTCGGCGGAGGTCAGTTGTGGCTGGGTGGGAGGAAGCTTTCTCTGGGCCAGCTGGAGGGGACTCGGGAGAGCACCCAGCTTGTAACATGCAATCTATGGCCCTTTTTTTAGCCCGCTCCGGATCTGGGTCTTCACCCTGTGCTTTAAATGCCCCGTGCACTTTGCTCTCTCCGCGACCCGGTCTTCCCACAGCTCTTGGCAGCCCCTCTGCCCAAGGCTGGGCTCCGCTGGCCCGAAGTAGCTCTTTGGTGGCTGGGAGGGATTTCTGACCTGGTTCCCACCCCACAAACCTCCCAACTTCTCAGCCCTGGCTTGGCTAATTGATCTGGAGGCCTTGCCAAAAATCACCTCCGGGAGGCCTGTAGAGCATAAATGCGGGGGCAGGTGGAGGGCCCGCTGGCCTCAGCTGCCCGAAGTTATAAAAAGAACAGAAGTGCCTGTGTCGGGTGGGTGAGTAATGGTGACCGCAAGGTCTCATCGTCAGCTGTTGGGTGAGATGATGTGTTTCAAGCCTCCTTCAGTTCCCAAGGCCTGAGTGTCTCTGGAGGCTTCTGCCGTTTTTCACCTCACAGCCTTCATGGGGAGGGGTTCAAACCATCCGAAGTATAACAGCCCTCTGCAGAGTGTGCTCACCCAGTGTGGAGGACTAAGGGAGGGGATTTTGATGCTGTGCAATTCAGCACGCTTTTATTGAGCACCTACTGTGTGCCAAGTCTTGGCAAGAGGGCACCCAAGCCCTGCCCTTAAGAAAGTTGATAAGAGGGGTGCCTGGGGGCTCAGCCATTAAGGGTCTGCCTTCAGCTCAGGTCATGGTCCCAGGGTCCTGGGATGGGGCCCCACATTGGGCTCTCTGCTCACCGGGAAGCCTGCTTCTCCTTCTCCTACTCCCCCTGCTTGTGTTCCCTCTGTTTACTGTGTCTCTCTCTGTCAAATAAATAAATAAAATCTTTTTAAAAATTTGATAAGAAATGCTTCACCAAGAAGTATGTGTCATAATGGGTTTAGGGAGGAGGTGTGTGCTGACAAAGGATCTGGAGGAGGAGTCATAACTTGCCAGGAGGCATCCCAGCTCAGGAAAGAGCCTGTGTGCAAAGCCCTGGGGGCTGAGTCATGGCGGGGGGCGGGGGGGCGTTGGGGGAGCTCAGAGGTTCATCATGTGTTTACAGTGCAGGGCTAGAAGGCACTGCCCAGAGCTCCCCAGCCCATTAACAGCAGAGTCGTGACCAGACCCCAACCTCCCGACTTCCCATCGGAGGTTTTCCTCTTGCCAGCAAATACTAGTCATCGTCCAGAAGATCACTTTCGGCCCTGGAATCAAAAGCAGGCATACCTCCAGGTCACCTGAACTGAGTTCAAAGTTTATACACAGAGAGCAGAGCTGGAGGAGGGGACGTTCTCTGGGACTTGGGTAGTGCTTTCCACAGTACCCAGTACACAGTTGGTGCTCAATAAAGGCCTCTTCCTCTTTTGGGGGACACAGAGGACAACTATTGACATATGACGATTTTGAAGCTAGGGCTTGTGAAAGCTCTGTGCCGATGGAAGGTGGGAATTCCGTAGGCAAAGTGTGGGTGCCCGTGTGCCCCCTCCACCCTGTCCCCATTTGAAAGAGGGTGGGTCATCCTGGAAATGAGCAAATGTACCTTCACCTCCAATCTTTGAGTGGCAGACAGCGATGCCTTTCAGTCTGAATGCTCAGAGCATTCAGTTTTAAGGGCTAAGGAGGAAGAAAATTGCCAATAATATTTTGGCTCCTCTGCCCCAGCTCTTAATGGACTTCCAGATATATGGCTGGGCTTCTCCATCCTTGATGGGAGACAGGTATTTCTAGTCTCCTTTTCCAGATTTAAAAGCCAGCTCCAAGACGAGCCATAGACCAGAGCCATCTATTGGAGCAAAGGTGGCTTTGGGTGAAGAGGAAAAAGGTGCTACCCCGTGGTGTCATTCCAGAAGCTCAGTTTCATGGTTAGAATGCCACCCTGCTGTGATGCTGAGCTCACCCATGACGCTGAGAATACAGACATACAGGAGTATTCTGTCTTCCTGAAATCTGTCAGATGTATATCCAGATAGATATCTTTATATTTTACATTGATATATAATTTAATAACTCTATAATATATAATTTTTTATTAAATATGTAATAAATTATGTAGTTTATACATCATGATATAAGTATATACTTTATAGTATGTAATATATAATGTGTACATTGTACATTATTTTTTACTTTTAATTTTTTATTTAAATGCTAATTAACATACAGTGGATTATTAGGCTCAGAGGTAGAGTTCAGTGATTCATCAGTCGTATATAACACCCAGTGCCCATTACGTCCTGTGCCCTCACTGAGTTACCCCATCCCACCACCCCCTCCGCTCCAGAAACCCTGTTTGTTCATAAATTGTACATTAAAATAGAGATTATATAATACAAAATACAAAGATATTTCTATTAAAATATATATATATATATATTTGACATGTTTTGAAAAGACAAAATACTATTATAAGCACCCCTTATGCTATATCCTAACGCCTTCACCCCCTGGGCTCTAATCACCCCAGTGAACAGCCATGATTGATTCATGCCTCAGTGTGAGTGGGGAATCTGGTAGCATTTTCTTTCTCAAGCCTAACGCTGATTCCAGCCCCTCAAAGAAGCTTCCAGGGGTTGCTGAGAGCGTTCTGGATGGACAAGATCCCTTAACAGGGCTTTTCAGCCCCTGAGAGGTAGGATCCTGCCCCACTCTCCCCACTGGCTCTTGGGCACCTATCCCGACTGCGCAAACGTGGGTCTGGCATCCCTTCTCCGGGCTCTCACAGCACCCGTGCCTCCTCCCTTCCCAGGCACACCCCTGCTGAGCTCAGGGGGTATGCTGTAGCCCTCTCTGGATCACTGGTGTCGGGCACAGAACAAGGAGAAGGGCCGTGCCAAAGGTTTGTTAGATGCTGACTGGGAGTTGGTACATGGAGCAAGGAGAATCTGTGTCCTGGGGGCGTAGGGGCACCCTGACTGGTTAAAGCCAGCTGAAGGAAACTCACACCACTCTGGCATTTTGCCGAGTTGGCCCATTTTGGAAGGTTGGGCTCATCATCCTTGGTTTCCATCCTAACCATTCACTCCCCTCCCTCCTTCCTGATTAGAAACCCAATTTCTTTCATCCCGTGAGCAGCCATGTGCTTCTGAGGAGGGCCTCAGCCCTCATCAGGGACTGGCTGTGGGGAATTCTGGGTATGCGGAGTTGAGAGGCTACAGTGCTGTAGGCAGGCTCTGGAAGCTTCTACCTGGCTCCTCAAAGGGGACACCAGAAAATGCGGAATTCTGTGGGAGAAAAGTCTTCCTTTCTTCAACCTAAAAAATGGAGAGGAGAAAAAGAAAGACAAGGGAAATTGTTTAGATTCAGGGTCATTAAACCTTTTCTGTAAAGGCCAAGTAATAAATATTTCAGTCTTGATGGCTCATCCTGGCACTGTGGAAATGACTCCCACTCTGCTTTGCAGCATGAGATGAAGCTGAGAAAGTGTAAAGGTGGTAGGCCCTGTGTACTGAAGCAGGCCGTGGGCTGGGTTTGGCCCCACGTGTCCGCCCACGCGTGGTCTTGATTAAAGGAGTCTTCTGAGACACACCAGCCAAACGCATTGCGTGGATGTTGTTTGGACTCTGATTTGAACAAACCAAATCTTCAAAACAAAACTAAAGAAAACAAATTTCTGTGACTGAGAAATTCAAATTATGAGCGGATATAAGATGATTTTAAGGAATTGTGAATAATTTTGTTAGATGTGACAAAGAAATGTCTTTTGGTTGTTGACGTTGTTTTCTTCTTTTTCTTTGAAGAAGAGAGAGTCTTTATCTATCAGTTACTGATACGAAATGGGAGATGATGTCTGAGATTTGCTTTAAAATAACCCAGGATGTATGGAGGGGAGGGGCAACGATGAAGTAAGACCCATCTTGGGCTAATAATGATAGAAGCTGGGTTGTGGGAAAATGCAGAAGGTGTTGGGTGGGTGGGTAGTGGCTTCATACTACTCTGTCTTCTTTTGTGAATGTTTGAAAATTTGTGTAATAGAATTTTTAAAAAGAGGGGACAAGGAAGAACTCTCTTTTCCATTGCCTTGGTCACCGTTGCGTTTGGTGAACATGTGCTTTAGGCTGGCACTAATGTAGCCATTTTGTGACTAAGAGGGGGACAAGCCTGAGGACTAGACTAACCACAAACATGGCAGAGTGGAAGGAGGAAAGATATGGGTTGCCATATAATTCTGCTGGGCTTCCAAATTAACCAGGCAGGCAGAGGTGTGTTTCAGTATTCCATATTATGTGGAGTAATAAATTAAGTCATGTTTATTTATTTATTTGGTTACGTGTAACACACCTCACTGGAGAAAGGACCAGAATGGAGGCCTGGCCCATCTTTGCTGCAGGATGTCACCATGATTTGAAGAAAGGCTTGTGAGCAGTGAGTCCTTGCCAAATCTCTCTGAGACTTTCTATCACAACCAGGGGACTCCCGGAAATAGGAGAGGGTCTCTGCTTTCTGCCTGCCTCTCTTGAGCCCCAGGGGGCCAATGTCAGGACCTGCACTGGATTTTGGTTTGCAATTATAAACTTACAGTTTCTGGAAAGGAAATGGCAGACACGAATTCCTGAAGGACAGCTGGCCTTTCTGGCATCCCTCCTTACAAGGACATGCAGACCTCCTCTCCCTGAACCCCTCAACATGCAGTAACCACAGCCATATAGTGTCTATATACAGGCACAAACAGCATTGTTTCTAACTGATCTCATGGTTCAGCCGGTCCTGGGGGTGTCAGCTGTTCCATAATGTATGACACATCACTGTGGTTAACTTAACCCGTCCGGGTCTCCTAGATACAGTCACTAGCCAATTGCCAAGAAATGTGCAAAGGGAATGCTGGGGGGAGGGGTGGGGGTTGGGGAAGGGTGATGTGGAGAAGGACCACGAGGCATGGTCTCTGGTTACTCTAGATGCATCTGGAGCTCTGTCCAGACCCAGACTTCAGATATAGCTCAAGGCCAGGCTTGAGAGACTGGCCTAGGAGGTGAGCGTGGTAACCCTGAATGAGAAGCGGGTCACAGATCCTCAGTGAGCTTGTTCTCATCCTAATTTGGCCCTCGTTTTCAAGGCTTTGCTCAGAATAGTGATTCTTACATTTGAGCATGGTTAGAATCCTCGGAAGATTTGCTAAAGCCTGGTTGCTGGGCCCCGCCCCCCTGAGATTCTTGTTGAACCGGTCTGGGGCGGGGCCTGAGAATTCAAATTGATAGCAAATACCTAAGTGATACTGCTTCTGCTGGTCCAGGGACCCTGACCTGGAACTTCTTAGTGGGACCGTGGGTCTCAGATATCAGGAAGAAGAGCTCCAAACCTTTCTTCTTCCCTTAGGAATGAGATTAAAACCGATGATGAGCAGCCAAAGGGCCGAGGTCCTGGGCGGGAGGAACGAACAGGGTGATGCTCTAGGATCATCTGGCCAGGAGCTGGGAGTCTTGGGTCGTTATCCTGCCCCTGAACCAGCCCACTGTGTGGCCTCGGGGAAGTCGCCTCTGTTTTCTGGGCCTCCGTTTACCCTGTTAGAAAACGAGCAGAGAGCACTCTTCTGTGTGCCTCCTAGTTTTCACAACAGAAAGAGTTGTAAAAAGAAAAAGGGAAGACAAGCTGACCCACGTGACCTCTCAGGGAAGCCTGTGGGCTTTGGCTTGGACCCAGGTCTTCTACTAAACTTGTCAGGAACCCCTTCCTTTCTGGAATCCCTGTAGCCCTCACTGGTGACTCTGCTCCAAGGTGGGTTTTGCCCACCTTGGCCTGTGGAGGGGTTTCTGGTGCCGGAAGTGGAGGGTATTTTATTGAACACCTACTATCTCTTTCCCATCTTACTTGGTTTTCAGGCGTTCTCATTCACCCGTCGTGACTTCCAACTGGCGGCTGACTGCACGCCGTGACAGCTGTTTGCATTTCCCCCTCCTCTGCCGGGGTCTTGGACAGAAGGAGCGTTGGATAAAAGCTGGAGGGCTGTCAGCAGGAGAAACATCCAAGCCGTACTCTACTGGGCAAGGATCTCAAGGTAAGAGACAGGGAACCCAGAACTTGCCTTCCTAGGAGCGTCCCCAGCTGATGCCTATAGATTTTTTTGCTTTGGCCCTGTGGACCTCTAGAAATGGGGCCTGCCCCTCAGCCATTTCCTCTACCTTCCGCCCAGACTCTGAATTATGCTCTCCTGTCCTCTCTTCCTAACAAAGGCTTCCTCAGTAGAAAAGAGCTTGGACATACAATACTTGCCAACAAAAGCAACCGTTGTAGCCCCAGGGAAGGGGGTGGGGGTAGAGAACCAGGGTGAGGTTTTGCTCTCTGCTTGCCGGGACGGACTCCGGGGAAGGCCCCAGCCCATTGCTCATGAGTCAGGCTGCTGGGGTCCCTCTTGACTTCCCAAGTTTAAGGCATGAAGAATGGGGTGGGGTTCAGGGAGGGGGCTAGGCGAGCTTTTGGGATGGCAAGGGGGAAAATCAGCGCTCACTTTTCCGTCTCCACAAGGCCCCCACTCTTCAGCTGGGAAAACTGAGGCCCCGAGAAGGGAGGTCATTTTATCCTGAGGTCATTTAGTGGATTTGTGGAGGGCCAGATGGAGACAGTTCCAGCCTGATCATCTCACAGCCTCTCCTCCAAGTTCCCATTGACACACTCACACACACACACACACACACACACACACACACAAACCCCTCACATTCTTGCTCCATCTGCCCTCACACACAAAACCACAGTCTGGCTCTTGACTTCACAGCTCTTAAAGAACCAGAAAGAGGAGAAAAAGGAACTCTCTTTTGCCTGAACTTCATATAGATCAGTTTGGTGGTGCCATTTTCAAATAACTGGATGGTATTGGTGTTACTTGGAACAAAATACGCTCTGCATTTTCACAGGACCTCAGAGGTCGCCTGCGAGCCCTGTGAGCCTCCTGGTTTCTTCCCTTTGACAGATGAGGTACTGCAGCCCAAAAAGAAAGAGACTTGCCCTTGGTCACACAGACTATACTTGGCAAAGCTCAGCCTAGGGTAGTCTACTGACCCCCGGTCTTGTCTCTTTTTCCAGCTCAGTACCAGACTCTGGATTCTGATCCCAGCTCTGCGGCAGACACGCTGTGTGACCCAGGACACTGCTTCAGTCTCTGAACCTGCCTTCATGAAATCGCTGCCCCTCCAAAGCCTCTTCACTCTAGAAGCACTTCCTCTCAGGAGGCCCTGGGCCAAGGCCTGGGGCCACGGGGAGGAGGAATCCAGCTCTCTGCCCACAGGACAGGAGACTATTTGGAACCTAGCAAGGGTGCAGACCCGAAGGCCTCACGTCGTCATAGGCGGAAAAGTGCAGGAAGCCAAGGCCTCTCTCTCAGGGGATCCAGAGTTTCCCAAGAGAAGTCTGGTTAGGGAATTTCCACCCACAAGCTGGTCTCCTTTTAAGAAGGCCCCACAACAAAATGTCTGGCCTCAAAAGTGGAAAGATTAGGGGTCTTTATACTCTTTATACAAAGATTCTTTATTCCACAGTTCCTTAAACACACACTCACACACACACACACACACACAAAACTCCTTTCTCCAATTCCCACCTCTGGCTTGCTTGAAATACAGTTCATTCGTAAACTGTTAGGAACACCTTTATACAGTCAAGCAGCCTCTGGGCTATTTGCCCTGACACTGCAAAACCAGCAATCCACTCTCATCCCTGACTCTTGGTTTTGCCCACCTTGGCCTGTGGAGGGGGTTACTGGTGCTGGAAGTGGAGGATATTTTATTGAACACCTACTATGTGCTACCGTTCACACTCCAAGGGAGGCTCAGTGCTGGGACTTCTATCAGGGCCGTCTGAGCATGAAGCCGGGGCTCTCTCTCTTCCCCTTTTTCAGCACCGCTTCTTGACTAGGACACAAGTTGCTCACTGCAACTGTGGGCACAGAGAGCTGTAGTCTGCGAAATGGGTAGATCCAAGGGGTCAAAGGTTAGTGTTGGCGTCAAAGTAATGAAGAGAGAAAGAAGGAGACACCCTCTCTTAGGGAGGAGAGTGCTCACTGTCTCCCCACCCAAACGTAGTTGGACATTCCCTTCGACGCTGTGCCTCTGGAGAGTGGGCCCTGTGGTCAAGTTAGGGGAGCCGAGGGAACAAGGAAAGCGGCTACTCTGGGGGGGAGCCCAGGCGCCTGGCTCCGCGTGGCACTTCCGATCCGGCTGGGCCGCATGCCGCTGCTCTCCCCGGCCCCGCGCTCCGCCCCGGCCGCGCGGCGCCCCCCGTCCGACCCGCGCCCGGCCCCGCCCCGCCCCGCCAGCGTGCCCACCCCCGGCCCGGCCCGCCCCGCCGCCCCGCCGCCCCGCCGCCCCCGTGGCCGGCTCCTGCCGCGTCCGGGAGCGTCACGGCGCGGGCGGACGGAGTGGCTCGCTGCAGTTTGGCACGGCGGGTGCTGGCGCGTCGGCCGCTCCGCTCCCCCGCCGGCAGCCTCGGGCGCGTGGAGCCAGCGGTCCAGGCGGTGGCGCGGGGGCCCGGGAGCTGGCCGGCGGCGGCGGCGGCGGCGGAGCAGGCAGAGGCCGGCTGGCCCGCGCTGGGCAGTCCGGGGCGCGCTCCAGCCTCGCGGGCAGCCGGGAGCTGGGGGCTCGGGCGCCCTCCAGCCCGCGTCCGCGCGCGGCCACATGGCTCGGCTCCGCGCGCTGCTGTCCTGCCTGCTGCCCCTGCACTATGCGCTCTGCGCCTCCGCGGGCAGCCGGACCCCAGGTGCGTGCAGGTCGGGCGCGCGGGGGCGCGAGGGGTCCCGGGTGCCCGAGAGTCGGGCTGGTGCCTGGGGGCCGGAGGAGCCCCGCAGCATTCGAGCGAGTGGGAGTGGGAGGCGGTGCGCGCCCGGGGCTTGAGCTCATTTCTTCCCCTAGGTCCCCAGCGCTGACCCGCGATTGCTCTTCTTTTTTGGCACAAGAGGCCGAGAGAGACCCTGGGAGAGGTTTTGGGAATTTGGAGTCTCTTCTTCGGGGGTGTATATTGGTCTTTGTCTCTGTATTTCGCAGTGTATTTCTCTAGTTTTCATCCTCTCTCTCTCTCTCTCTCTCTCTCTCACACACACACACAATCGGTCTGTGTCTGTCCTGTGTGTCTTTCACTTCAGTGTCTTCTCCCTCTCCAACTTGTGTGCGTGTGTCTGTCTCATCCTTATGGAATTAGGCTGGCAGGTGGTCCCCCCACCCGCCAGGGAGCACCTGGCACTCCCACTCCTGCTTGGAAACACACGCCTAGCCCTCTCCTCCAGCATTCTCGGGCTCTGTGCAGACACCCTCCTCACACACAGACCAGACACCCTGCGCCCTCACCTGCTGTGGCTCTGAGCGTGGGGAAGAGGCTCTGGTCGTTTCCATACTCCCTGCTTGTCTGTGAACTGAAGTGGGTTCTCTCTAGCAGAAATCTTGGGGGTCTTAATGGGTAAAACCAGAAGAGACTCCCCCCACTGGAAGTGCCTTAGGCATGGGAGGTTTCAGGAGACCTCGTTTTCTAGGCTTCATCAGTAGTGTGAAGGGGCCCAGGGAGGCAAGAGATAGAGAGCCATGTGGAAATGAAAATCCCTCCAAACTCCAGTCCTGAGTCACCAAGCCTGGAAGCCAGCGAGCTGTCATTCCTGCTGGGCCTGGCTGGGCTCGGGGAGAGCTGTGCGAGGACCTCGCTGCTGGCATGCAGCCTAGAGCGTGGGGCCATGACCTCACACTTAATTCAGTCCGAGTGGGCAGGTCACCCCGTGCGTCTCCTTTTATTTTTGAAGATCTATATTTACCGGGCTTGGTGCTGGGCCATGTAGAAATCTCAGCAGCCTCTGTTGACTTTAAAAAGTTTTATTTCTATACTTGGAAAAATATAGAACCTGTATTCCCTCCCTTCCCTCTCCAGCTCCTCCTTTCCCCCTGACACGTGCCCAGGATCCCCTGGGTTTCTAGGTGTGTTTGTTTTGCCAGCTGTGTTCAGAGAGCTTGGCAAGGAGGAGGGGCCTACCCCAGGCTGGGCGGGTGACTTCAGCACAGGGGGTGGGGGGAGTTGGGGCAGATCCTGCCATCCCTCACTTTGCCCTGGGGGCTTTCGGGGAATCTCAGCCCATTCCTCGGCAGTGCCCCAAATTGGAAGGCTCGTTGCTAGAGTGACAGACAGGACTCTGGCATCATTCTTTTCTTCTGTTAAGTTTAACAGGGCCTTGGGGACTACAGGAGCAAGTCAAGTCCACAGAGTACTTGAACGCCGCTCAGTCCAAGTGCAGAGATCCAGAGGCTCAGGAAGCCCTGGATGAGTCTTGGATGAACTTGGACTAAGGGGTCCCTCCAAGTGACGCTCAGGGTTGCAGTGGGATTGCCGGTCTCCCTTTACCTTTGCACAGAATACGTTTATATAACTCTGTTTGTTCCAGCAGAAATGCGTCTCTCTGGAAAGCTCCGTGACTATGGTGTGACAGTGCCATGCAGCACAGATTTTCGGGGACGCTTCCTCTCCCACGTGCTGTCTGGGCCAGCAGCAGCCTCCGCCGGGAGCACCGTAGCAGAGGGGCCCCCTGCACCACAGTCACACTCTGGTCCCCTCCGGGTGGCCCGCAGCCTCCCACGCCCAGAAGGAGCCACCCTGCACCCTGGCCGGGTGGGGCGCCCCTCCCTCTACTTCAATGTCACGGTTTTTGGGGAGGAACTGCATCTGCGCCTGCGGCCCAACCAACGGCTGGTGGTGCCCGGAGCCTCGGTGGAGTGGCAGGAGGATTTTCGGGAGCTCTTCCGACAGCCCCTGCGGCGGGAGTGTGTCTACACTGGGGATGTCATGGGCATGCCTGGGGCTGCTGTTGCCATCAGCAACTGCGATGGATTGGTAAGGACAAGCCTTTCATCAAGCCACTTTTTGCCCCTGACCCCAGGCCATCTGAGCCTGTCTGACAGTTTCCTCCTTGGCTCCTCTGTGTTTGGGACTCCTATGGGCACAGTGTATGATTTGGGCCATGTCCCGGACTTCCCTGCCTTCAGAGAGCTCTGCATTTGCTCCGCTGGCCACCAGGTTGCCGCTCTAGTGGGTGTGCAAGGCCTGGTGTGGATGGTGTCTTGTTCATTCCCTCATGGTCCATGGATACATGGGATGCCAGCTTGCCTAGCCCAGACATGTGCAGGGGTGAGGAAGGCAGGCTTGGCTGGGATTGAGTCCTGGCTGGGCCACTCACCTTCTCTGCGCTGCTTTCCCTTATGCGTGAAGTGAGGCTTTATTCATAATGCACATATTTACTGTGTGTGTCCCTTGTGCCCAGCACCCTTCAGGCTCTGGAGGGTACGTCAGGGCCTGGGGCACATGTGGTCCTTACCTTCACGGAGCGGACGTGGTAGCGATGATGATGGGATCTCCCTTACCGGGCAGCATGGTTGGGGGTCAGCACCCACCTGGCATGGGGTCAAGGCTCTGGCGACATTAGCGGCTGTTAGGATTCTTACTGTTAGGTCCTCACTCATCCCCTGATGTCTTTGGTCCTAAAGTCTGTCTGCTCTTTCCCAGGGCCCTGCTCTGGGAGCTCCCTTTCTCAGGACCTATTCCCTCCTCCCAGGCTTGGAAGGCCCTGCTAGTTGGCTCACTATGGCAAATCAGAAAGCCACGGGTGGCTCCTGTCTGAGGCTTGACTCGTGCTGAGGTTCAAGTCCATCCGCGGGCCCAGGGCCCTGGTGGAGGTTCTTTCTGTGGCCTCTGCGTTGTCAGGTAGGAGCTGATGTGTCCCAGGAAAGGACCCCCATACTTTGCCCTTTCACTTGAAGTGAGGGATGAGTCAGATTTGGGGGGATGGGAAAGGGGGTGTTTCTTCCCTAGCAGGGCTGAGAGCACCCCTCACACTCCTTCCCTTGCGAAGCGTCATCCTGCTGATTGTCACATGACCTGTGTTTGGGCTGGTGCATCTTGATCTTTCTTTTTCATTATCAGCCCCCTTCAAGTGTCTTTTTAGCCATTTTTCCTCCAGCTCCCCTCTTGAAATTTTAAGACCACAGATGGACTGCACATCTGTTTGTAAATTGTATGTGTATCTGTGCGTCATATATATATATATATATATATATAAAAAGAATACATTTTCTGCCTTCCAAAGAATGAGTTTTTGTCCGTATTGGAGGTGATGGCGCCCTCCCCGCCCCCCGCCGGAGAGGCATGGTCTGGGCAGTGGTTGGCTCTCAAGGTTGAGCGTATGCTGGAATCACCTTGCATGCAAGTGTTCTGTGAGGCCGACTTTGAGAAGCCCGGGTTGTGAGCACGCTGCAGAAGGCTGAGGCCTTGTCCTGGGCGAGCCTTGGCTGCCACCCACCCTGGACCAGCAGGTTTATGCAGCAGAAGCCCGTTGGCCAGAGCTGCGCTGTGGCCACAGCTTGGCTTGAAAATCCGAAGGGATGCTTGGGGTCTCCCAGGGACACAGTGTCTTTGCAAACGGAGAGACGGAACACGCTAGAGCAGACTGGTGACTTGACTGCATTGCATGGACCCCTACAGCCCTCGGCTGCAGAGGCTGCTGGCCGTCTCGGGACTGGGCTGTGTCTCCCACTTCTTTCGCTACCCCTGTTAAAGTACCCTGGGCCTGACAGAGGTGTCAGTCGGTGATTAACACTGTCCCTGAGCAACTGTCCATGGTCTTTGCTTGCCACTGGGGCACCGCTTCTGCTGTTGGCTGTCTCCTTAGCCAGTCCCCGGCCACAGCCCAGCACAGAGTCCTCCCCAGGGCGGGGATTTCCGTGTTTCCAGCCCATTCCAGAAAGCTACCCTGTGTCCCCTGAGAGCAAGGGGCTCTTTGTAGTGACCCAGCTGAGCCACCTTTGGACGCCAAGGCCACAGGGCAGCATCTCTGATAAGATTTAACTCTGCATCTGTATGTGGTCTTTGGCTCTTAATTCCATCCTCCTTGGCATTGCACGTCCTGAAGTCATTCCTTCCAAAAAATGATGCACACATAGAATGTCCCTATGCACACATAGAGACACACAGAATAGTAGCAGCCGGAGTCCTTCCTGCAGGCCAGACCCAGCCCAGACCGGATCCCTGCGTTTGTTAACTTCGCTCATTGTGTAGCCGAGGAAACAGCCTTAGCAGGGAGAGCTGACGATAATGCAGACAGCTTCTGTTCACACAGGACCAAAGAGTTGATAGAGCCCTTCAGTCGTGTGTGGTGTGTATGGGATGTTGTCATCACCCTGCTTTGCAGAGAGTCCCATCCCTGCCCTCAAGGAACTTGGGTGCCAAGCAGGAGAAACCTCTCTAGTGGTTTCAGCATTCTCTTGTTGGTTTTCAGGAGCCCGGAGGGGACGGTACTCAGTCGGTGGGAGTGACTGTTGTCTTTGGTGCTGGAGAAGGTGATATCGGAACTGGGCCTTGAAGGATGAGTAGAAGTTTGCTGGGGCCAGAGGAGGGTGGGGAGGGTGTTCTGGGCAGAGCGAAGAGTGAGTGACGGCACTGGATGGATCTGGGGAGGGGTTGCCAGGAGACACAGTGGGAAGGTGGGCTTTGGCCCGACCTTGAAGGAAGGCAGGATAGGAGAGAGGGCCCGCAGTGGGGATGGGGCAGCCTAGTATCTGGGAATTGGAGGCACAAGCTGTGTGTCCCTGAGCACGCTGCCTTCCTTCTCTGGGCTCCACTTGCCTCTTAGGTACATCTCCGAGGCTAGAATGGGAGAGCTCAGAGCCCCTTCCAGCTTCAACATTGGTGCTTTGTGATAGGGAGCAGGCCTTGCCGAAGGAGTTTGAAGCCAGACCTCTCTAAACCTATAGTTAACGCCTCCCTCCCTAGCTGGTCCTAGGATCTGCTTTGTGCCGGATGGGGCTGCTTTGGAGGTATAGGGAGGAAAGATTCTAGCCCTGAGCTTGACCCTCATGGCCAAGCAAAACTTCCAATTGTGAGAAGGTCTTGAACAAAGACCCCTTTGTGTGGACAGACTGCAGCCATTTGGATCTTAGCTGCTCTGGTGAGAGGCACCATGTGTAAACTGGTGGCCTGACCCTCATTTCCAACTGGGCCCTGTAGTGGGGGGCAGTGGGCATCACTGCCTTTCCATCTCCCGACATCCCATAGAGTGCCATGGGATGGAAACTGGGAGCATTCCCTGCGCTGTGGTTAATTCCTGCTAAAACTGAGGAATGAGTGCTTCCCCTCACTTCCCACCTGCTCTTCTGGAGGATTTGGTGTGGCACAGGAGTGCAGAGGGGTCAGGAAGGACCTAGGAATGAGGAAGCCAGGACCTCTACCCTGGATGAGTTTTCAGGGTAACGGGGACCCAGACATAAAAGCAGACAAATGACAGTCTTGTGTGATGCAGCAGTGGAAGGACTGATTTTTGGTTAGGGAATCTAGGAAGGCTCCCTGAAGGAGGTGGCGTTGGCTCGAGACTGATTGAACATTGTAAAGATGAGAGACAGTGCTGGGCCTCTGGCCAGCAGAGAGATTGACTGACCCAGAGCAGGCTTGAGAATGTTTGGCAGAAGGGAAGAAGGGATGTGGGGAGGCCACGTTCTATCTGCAGAGAGTTTCCTCTGGGGCCTGGGGCAGCTGTCAGACCCTGGGGTCCCTGCCCAGGAATGTACTCAGGCAGCAGCTGCAACCTGATGGACCACCATCCAGGGCCTTTTTCGGGGAACCCAGCCAGTCAGTGCAATGGTTCTCCTGACACTCCTGTGACCCCTAACCTCTGAGGGCCTCTGGGCTGGGAAGGCCTGTGTCACCTTAGGACCCCTCCAGCTTGAGGCCAAGTGCAGAACAGACCCCCTATTAGCGATTATGGCTCTGAATTCCTGGGAGGAACATGGAGGCCTGTGTGTCCCTGTGGGTTCAGAGCCAGTTCTGGAGTATAGCAATAGGGTTAGCAGAGTGGGGGACCCTACATATCATCTAGTACTCAGACCAAAAGTCCCCCCCCCCCCCCCCACCATGTCATCTCTGCCTCTCTGGTCCTGGGCCTTGCTGCCCCTCCGCTGGGGCGACGGGGACTTGGTTGTGCTGTTCATCCCCCCTTTGCCTCCAGGACTCTGTGAGTCACCAGCCTGGTGTGGAAGCAAGGCACGTGTAAGCTTTGTCACCATCTGGTTCCATTTACCACCCTCTGCAGCTCATGCATATTCAATGGCTTACAGAGCAGACCCCTGGCAGGCAGTGGGAGGAGGAGTGCAGGGAGGGTGAGTCCCAGCCCTGCTTCTTGCCCCTGCCTGCTGTACAAAACCCAGCAGCTTCAGAGCCTCAGTCCTTCATCTGTAGAATAGGATTACAGCGGGGGAGGGGGCGGCGTGGGGATGGGTGGTGACAAGGTCCGGGGTTTTGGGGTTTCATTAGGCGGTGATGATGAAATGTTCCAAAACAGACCACGGTGGTGATCGCATGACTCGGTGCGTACACTAAATGCCATTAAATTCTACACTTTAAATGGGGGAACTGTTTGGTAGATGAATTACATTTCAATAAAGCAGTTAGAAAATGTGGCTGGCCAGCAGTAAGGCCTGAGAGAGGCGGTGTCCATAATTATGGGGAGACAGTCTAGGATGGCAGAAAGTGTGGGGTCTCTTTGCTCAGGCCCAGACTAGCTATGTGACCTTGGGTGAGTTTCTAAATTCCTCTGTGCTTAGACTCCTCATCTTTAAGGAGTGGGGGTGGGGGGGTGGGGCGGGGAGCAACCACCTGTAGGATTGTTCAGAGGATTAAATAAGATAATGTAAAAAAAAAAAAGTGCCTTCTCTAGTATAGGCTGGAGTTAAAAGGGGAGCTTATTTCAGTGGTTCTTGGTAGTCATGCTTCTTACTTCTCTGTAGTAATTGCTACCGTCATTACAGTTATTAGGAATAGCGGAAAACACTGTAAATATGGTTAGAGTCCATTGTATTGCAACAATATATAGATTAGCGGGGTTCTCTGGGGAGGGTCTGAGGCTATCTCTAGTACCCGGGGCCGGCCAAGCCCTGCCTTCCCTCTGCTTTGGCAGTCTTCTCTGTCTGATCAGCCGATTGGCGCTTGCGCGAGGTGTGGAAGTGTGAGCCTCATGGCCCATCTGCGATAACCCCACATGCCCTCCAGGACAGGGATACTGAGAGGCTCAGAGGAGCACTGTGCTGACAATCCTTGGGCCCCTGGCCAGAACCCAGCCCTTGACTAGGTCCTGGGGGGTGCAGGGATGAAACTCGACCTTGGCTCTCTCCCCAGAAGCCCACAGTTGAAAGAGAAGGCAGATGTGTGCTGTGGACAGTGTGAAACAAGAGAGACCGTCCTGAACTTGACCTTGTGGGAATGCAAGAAAGCAGAATGCCCTTGGTGGGTGGCCTGGAGGTGAATGTTGCCAAGGAGAGGTGCTCAAGGAGGGCTTCCCAGGGAAGAGGACATTTGGGCCACATTTTAAAGCCACAGTAGGAGTTCTCAAAGCTGAGAGGTAGAAACTGTAGGCATTCTGCAGGGAATGAAATCTTGTGTCTTCCCAGGATTCAGGAAATGGTGAGTCATCCCAGCTCTCCATGGGAGAGGGAGAGCAGTGAAAATGTGGGCTGGAAAATCTTTGCCTCCCCTTGAAGCTTAGACTTGTCCCTCTGGCTATAGGGAGCCACAGAAGGTTTGTAAGCTAGAGTTAACGTTGGTGCTGGGGTAAGATGCTGATGCAACGCTGGAGATTTGCCTGTGGCTCACTGGTGCTCCTGTCAGCACCTGTTCTTGCCCCGGGGACTGCTCCTTGCTGGCTGGGGAGTGGGCTGACCTAGCAACTCCTTGCGAAGCCCCCTTCTCTGCCCTGCCATCCACCCCTGCCCTGGGGATGAGGAATGTGAGGCCTAGATTTCCAGAGGGACCCTCGTCCTGCCACCCAGCTGGCCTGTCTCTGTACATCGTGGTCTGTGGGCCACCTGCCCTCACCCCAGTGTGCTGACAACCCTGGGAGGGATGGAAGGGGTCTGGCCTCATCTCCTTGCTCCCAGCCTGGAGAGTGGCTTCTGCCCTGCAGACCCCCACCCCCACCCCAGCTGAGCTGATGTGTTCACACCTTGCTCTGCAGCCCCCCACCTTTGCTCATGCCGTTCCTACCTCCCACAGTGCCTTTCCCTTCCCTCCGCCTGATACCTCTGTCTCAGTCACCCGGTTTTTAGGAACCAGAGACTGGCTTATACCTTCATTTATCTCAGCACAGAGCATAGGCTGGGCTCATGCAACCTAGGAGGCCGTGGAGCAGGGAGGCACAGGAGAAAGAGAGAGGGCCAGGAATAGTAGGGGACGTGGGACTGTGCCCTGTTTAAAGGGAACACGGTCTGGCTTTGCGAGACCTTTGAGTATTTGAAGGAGAAATGAGCAATAACGGTTTTTAAGCAAGGTGTTCTATTTGGTAAGATGGTGTGTGGGCCCAGCACAGCAGGGCAATTAGCTAGAGGCCTTGGATCGCCATCGGGGCAGCTCGTGAGGTGACGGGAGCATGGCCCCTGCAACCGGATCACCTGGGTTGACACCCCAGCTCCGGCTTTTACGTGCTGTGTGGCCTTAGACAATTCCTGAGCCTCTCTGTGCCTTGGTGGCCTCGTCCGTGAAGTGGGGATTATGATAAAAGTCACTTAGCCCAGTTGTCCTGCATGCAAGGGGGTTATGAGCTTGGTACCCGTTCGCTGTTCGCTGTTGCTGTGGGAGGGTGTGAGCTTACGAGGTGAGGCTGCTGGGTTGGAGGGGCTGGGTGGTGGGAAAGAAGAGAAGTCAAGAGCATCTCATTAGTCTGCTTGACAACCCTGTGCTCCGGCCCAGAGGTCTCCGGGATTTCAGCTGGGCAGCCAGAGCCCATCCCCTTCCTGACCCCACCAGGCCTGTTAGTTTTTCTCAGGCCGCACCCCGCTCCTGGCCTGGTTTGCCATCTCACCAGAACAGTCCCACGGGGTTCGCAAAGGGTGGGGTCTGAGCTTAGTTACTGGTGTGTTCTTAGGGTGCTGGCGCCCAGCCTGCCTCGAGGTGGGTTCTTGGTGGCCGCCGGCTGAGCTGACCCCAGGAGGGAAGGTGGCGGATTCGCTCCAAGGGGGCATAAAGCTTATGTTTGCATCTCCTCAGCCCATGAGGTGAGGAGGGACAGCATGTCTGTCACTCTCTCCGTGGCTGACTGTCCATCTGTCCCAGGCGGGCGGTGACAGATGTGGCACATGCGCCATCATTTGTCCTCCTGCACCCCTGGCTGACATACTGGTCTCCTGGGGCACCCTGTCCCCCAAGCCCGTGTCCCCAGCATGTGGGCCTCACAGCTGCGCCCAGGGTGGGGGCCTGAGTGGGTGTGTGAGCTGAGACCTGTCTGACCCCTGCTCTCCGCGGCCCCCTCCTCTTTTGTCTCCAGAGCTCATGCCCCTCCCAGGGGTACCACCTGCTTTACTGTGCCTGCTTTTCTGGGGAGAACCCTGGGTCTGCTCCTCAGAACTGAGGTCTGCAGAATGAAAGCAGGACATGGTCTCTCGGGTGGGAGAGGGCTCTCCTCATGATGCCCCTCACCAGGCCGACCGCCGATCGCCAGCTGGGAAGTGGCCCTGCCTGGACCTCAGCCGCATCCCAGGACGCAGGCAGCCCAGGTGTTGCTGGGGAAACCGAGGGGCTGGACCAGTTACCCACGACTGTGTGACAAGCTGGCCTAGAATGGACGTACTCACAGTGACCACATGTTCTTTCTCACCGCTCCAGTTGGCCGGGCTCTTCTGCTGCTGCTTGCTTCCGGCTCCCCTGTGGCTGCTCGCAGCTGGAGGGTGGGCTGGCCTGGAAGGCCCGAGCGGACCTCATTCCCACATCCAGCGTCAATGCTGGCCGGGCTGCGCTGCTCCCTCTACCCGGTGGGCATGACAGGCCTCCTGCACGCTGTGTTAGGGGACACTCCGGGACAGCGCGGTCACAAGCTGCAGGGCCTCTCCGGGCCTAGTCTGCCAAGTTGCCTGACGTGGCTTTGGTGTGTTCTGTGGGTCAAAGTGAGCCACCAGGCCAGACTAGATTTTCCGATGGGGGGGAATGGATGCTGCCTCTGGAGGGCAGGGGCAGCAGAGTCTCACTGCAAACAGGCGTGTGAACAGGGCCAGGAGGACGGCAGCCATCTTCGCAGGCATTCTCCCATACTGTGGGCAAGTCACCTGACCCCTCTGAGCCTCAGTTTCCACATCTGTAAAGTGGGTGTCTACCTTGTAGTTTTATTCATTAGAAATCCAGCATGCCGCCATAGTGTCAGAATCATAAATGGTAGCTTTATCATGATCATTGATCTCCTGGGATAAATATGGAGACTGAGGCAGGATCCACAGCAGGTTTGTTTCTGGACCTCTGGTCACCCGTTCCAGTGCTCTTCCTGCTTCCCAGAAGGCCCTGTCCCATCAGGGCCTCTGTCTGTCTGAGCAGATGTGCAGGGTCTGGGTCCTGGGTAGTTTTCTTGTCTGGAAGGTGGTCTGGTCTTGCAGAATTTCACCTCCCTAGTCTCCCCACGGCTGGGCTGTGCTGTCTGCCCTGGATTAATAACTTATTTATGATATGGACTAAAAGCCAGACATCACCTCACTGCTGCTTCTCCTGAGCAGAGCCAGTGAGGGCTGGACTGGGGGCTGGTTTTATTTGCCTTCCCCGGCATCCTCAGGCTGGCTGGTGGGAGGGCAGCCTCGGGGCCGCTGAGTGTGGTGGGGGCTGTGCTTGCCTTCCCTCTGCCTCCCATGCTCAGTGGCTTAGAGGCCAGGGAGTGGGCTTTTGGAGGGGACCCAGGGCATTTGTGCCAGCGGATGTTTCCAAGCCATCTGCCAGGCCTGGCATTCTGTTTTCAGCAGGTGGGCCTTGCCCTGCCTTCAGAGCCTGCTAAACAACAACAATGACCCAGACCACAACAATAACAGTAATCCTTGCAGGCTGCCTCAGCTCTGGCAGCCGAGTTTCCTGTTAGCACAAATAATCTTTGTGTTATGAAAACCTCCAGTGATGAGTTCAGCTCAGCATCATTTGCCCAGATGACCTTGACTTTGGCCCAAGTGCAGATAGCTTTGGCCAAAGGAGGCTTTCAGGGCCTCTTAGTCCCCTCTTAGTTTTCTAGACGAGGAAGCTGAGGCTCAGGAAGGGGAAAAGACTCACCCAGGGTCACACAGCAACTGTCAGGACCCTTGGCTCTCTGTCCAGTGCTTCCCCACAATCCCACTCTTGGACTCTCCTGAGTCAGTGGGCAAGGACCGAGTAAATGTTGACAGTGATTCAGGTTGTCAGCCCTGTGTGGGCCAGAGATGCACCAGCCATGGCCACGGCTTCAGAGCCCAAATGCTAAAGCGATGGGTCCCGCTGTTGCCCTCTGGGGTGCGTCCCGGCAGTCCTCCGGCCTGGGTCCTACCGCGAGGTCAGGACATTGAACTTCTACATGTCCTTGTTTCCCCGAAAACTGGGAAGCCAACTAAGAAACAGTGTCAGCTGCCCGGTTAGCAGGATCTGAAGGTCGAACAGAAGCTTGTGGTATTTCTTGGCCCTAAGTCGGCATTGCCACTGTTTTAGCCATTTTCGAAATACAGGAGGGCAGTGGGGCTCCTAGTTCTCACACTTCACTTGTCAGAGAATATCAGACAGCCTGCAGTCTCCTTTTCTTCTGCTTTCCCTAACACGGCTGAGGGGTGGGTAGAACAGGCTCCTTTCAGAAAAATGTTTGATTTGAAGGTGGGAGTGTTTGTGGGGACACAGTTGGTCTGAATGCAAACCCTGTTCCCAGCAGGTTGTCTGAAGCCTTTTGTCAGCCTTTGCTTTTAAGCCAACCAAATATTTATAACTTGGATCTGTCCAGAAAATGACCATACCCCCCAACCCCTCCCCCTGCTCCCCCTACCCCACCCCACAGTAGAGGTTCATTCTGCTCCAGGAGGCTAGCAGGAGCTCGAACTCTGAATGAGCAACTCTAGCCCAAAGAGGCCTTGTGTTCTGTAGCCCGACAGGCCACTGGCCTGGGTGCGTTGAAAGCTTGGTGCTTTGTCACCTCATAATTCATCGCCCCTAGTGGGGAGACTCTAGGTAAAACATGTTGTTCCCTCAGCCGTGTCGACATTGTATGGGGAGCGGGTCCCTCATGAAGGCCCATATGCCCGAGGGAGTTCGTTAAGGGGGCTTGGCCCGAAGGATGCTTATTGAAGGTTTGGTCCCAAAGTTGGGCCCCTGGTATGTCTCAGTATTTGTCCTCCTGAAGCTCACATTTCGAAGAGCAATAGAGAGGAATATCCCCTTGGTGGGGACAGAGCATGGCCATGAGCCATGTCCCCCTCCGGGGACACGGAGGAAGGAATGATGACGGGGTGACATCTGAGCTGGGCTGGAGGGGCAGTCCTGGCAGAGCTCACAGCAGCCACGAAGGTATGGAGGGCCAGGTGTGAGTGTGTGTGGTTCCAAGTGTGGAACAGGGTCCATGTGGCTGCCGTGGGAGGGGAGATTTTTGTTGCCAATAATTCCCAAAGGGAAACATATGGCTTGACAGGAAAAACAAGTTGTGGGGGAGGTCCAGACACCACCCCTCTCTGGGGTGACAGTTGTGGCCTCCCTAACTGATCTCCTTGCCTCTATCCCTGCCCCTGTCTTCCATCACCACCAGCAGCCAGAGCAGTCTTGCTCAAGCCCAGCGCTCCCGTGACGCTCCTATTGGGGGGCCCAAGTAGGCTGGGGCTGTGGTCCCCCCTCCTCGTCCTCCTGGGACCCCTCCTCCCGTAGTGCTCCCCTGACTGCCCTTGTCTGGAGCCCTCCTTCTCCCCTCATCTCCCTCAGGTGTTTGCTCAAATGTCATCTTCTGTATAACCTCTTTCCTGACTCCATTCCTCATCCCATTTCTCTCCTCTGCTTAAGTACCTCTCCAGCCCCTCCCCGGCTCCTTTCATCTGGTATGCCATGGTTTTACTGATTGCCTGTCTCACCACGTAGAATGTGAGCTTGAGGTGAGGAAGGGGTTTGGGGCTGTGACCCCATCATCTAGAATGGGACCTGCTCAGTACGCAGCTCAGGAATGACAGGGGAACCGTACCAGACAGAGGTTTAGGAGAAGGGCAAATGCAGAGACGTACAGGACTCGGGTGCCTGGCGAGTGGCCCACGCGGCTGGGGTGTGAGCACTTGCGTTGCTAGTAACTGACAGGGCTTTGCACAGACAAGTTTTGGTGACCTGTCAGAGTTCTGAGAATTCTAGAGAACATGTTCATGGTGCCAGGCATAGGTCAGGAGCAAGGGCAGTAACGTGCCCCAGCTAATCGGGCTTCCTCTCCATGGAGGGCAGTGAGGGCATGTGTGGTCAGGGGCAGCTTGTGGCTGGAGCTTGGCCCTGCACGGGAATCCCCATGACGAAGCCAACTCCTACTTCCATCCTGCCATGCCTACCCGCCTTGCGTAGGGAACCTTCCCTGCCACCGCCGCATCCCTCATTTATCACCCGCTGAGGTACTGCTGTGTATCAGTCTCAGTAGTAAACATTTTACATGCATGACCTCATTGTGGGGAGCATGGCTGAAAACCAGATCGGCGTCCCTCTTATTGTTGGATGGACCAGAGGGGAGGTCTGGCTGGGACAAGTGAGCTGAGGGGGGCTGGCCCTCAGCTCTTGGCAAGGGGATGGACTGGCTCACCTCTTCTGGGAGCCACCCTGCAGTCAGCTGCCTTGCTTCTGAGCTGTGGGGCTCCGACTGCAGGGCCTTTAGTGCAGGGAGGCCCTCCTCGGCTCAGGGCCAGGCAGCCGCACTCCCTCCTGACAGCTCTCCCACTGCTTCCTGTCTCCTTGTCCCGAAGCTGCTGCCACCGCCAGGACTCAGGGCCAAGCAAGGGGCGGCCAGGTAGAGCTCCCAGCCCGAGCTTGGTGTGCTGTGGTGGTGATGGGGGGACACTTCGGAGCCACATGGCTTCTGGGCCCAGGGAATGGAAAGTGGTGGTGGCTACCAGCCTGGCAAGGGCTGCCTTGAACTCTGACTGGGCTCCAGGGTGGGGGTTTGCTGCAGATGGGGACTCTGAGCACCTGCACCTGTGAGGCCCTGTCCTGTCCCTGGGTCGGGACCTCTACTGCTGGGGGGTGGGGGCAGTGTCGTAAAAAGTGACACTGTTCCTTTAAGAATATTTACCAAGCTTTCGAAGGCCTAAGCAACTGCTGTCCACGGTGCCAGAGGACAGAATCAATCATCACCTTCGTCATCATCACAGAGGCCTTGCTACTAATTTTCTCACCCTCCTCACTGTGTACTTCCCAGCTTGGGTGGCCGTGACATCATTGGCTTGCCACTGACCACCCAGCAGATCACAGGCCCCCCCCCGCCAGCTCAGGGCAAACTTGGTGAATTATCCTTCACTCCCAGTGGAGTCACCCCTGGAGGGAAGGAGCTGGTTAGGTTCTCAGACCAGATAGATGCCATGTGGACCATCCTTGGTCAGGCTCAGCCCAGGGACAGGCTCACGACCCGAGGCGTGCAGTAATGCGGCTGCCCACACCCCCTGTCCAGCCCCCCTCTCGTTCACAGCCCGTTCTCATTGTCCTCCCCTTCCCTCTCTGTCTTGCCCACTTCCTGCATATTACGGCAAATGGATTCTGGTCGGACGACTACAGTTGATAATACTCTGTGAAACTCCCATGATCCCTTAAACATTCCATTGTCCGGAAGCTTCCGGAGTCCAGATCAGTGGTTGCCAGCCCTGGCGGCACAGGACAGTCACCTGGGCAGCTCAGAGAACCTCCTGATGCCTGGGCTGTACCCACTGAGATTTGATCTGTTGGCCTGGGGTGTGGTCTCAGCGCTGGAAATTCTGCAAATGCCCCTGGGGATTCAAATGGGCATCTGGCAGGGCTGCCCACTGCTATGTGCTTCTGGAAAAGTCTACTGTGTGTTTGGTGGAAAAGTCGGGGTCAGGTCAGGCGTTTCAGGAGGGCCAGCCGAGAGAAGGACAGAACGGAAGAGGCTGCCCCCCTGCCGTGGGCCACGCCTCAGAAGGACCTTGGCACGTAGTGGCTTCAGTCCATCCTGCCAGTAACCCTTTGGTTTTACACGGGGACTCTGAGACTTGGGGAGGGTCTGATTCCCAGCTGCAGCCTCTACACCAGTGGCAGGGAAGTTGGGGGACAGAAATGGAGGGCTTCATGGGGTTGGTTTCCTTTTTTTAAACTGTGTTTTAAATGCTTCTCATATAATGATGCCTCGCTCGTTGCAGCAGACCGACATTCCGTGCAGAACCGACGTCCCTTTTCAGATGGGCAATTGTAGAAAAGTCAGAAAACACCTCAGAGTTTAAAGAGAAGGACGTTGCCGCAATTTCGCCACCCAGAGACAGGTCTCTCGCAGCTGGGTGTGTTCCACCAACCTGGTGCGTCCTTTGTCATTTTCGAAATTACCCTGCACCGGCGCAGCCACTTCTTGGGAAGGAAGTTTCCCCTCAAGGATGCTCAACCCATGGTATCATTTTCCTCCGGGATTTCTTCCCGTGTGTGGACAGGGATCTGAGTGGGGCAAAGCCAGGTCACAGTGGGACCCAGAGTTCGAGGCTAACCATCCCATGGTTCCAGAATGCAGCTCCTGGAGCCATCTGCTCCCTTCCTGAGCCACGGGGACTCCCAGGCACACGGTGAATGAGGTGGATGATAATCCTGGCAGCCAGTGGGAACACGGGCATAGCCCTCGCCGTGCGCCTGGACCCTACTAGCAGCTCTGTGCACGTTCCTCAGCGCAAGACCCCAGGATCGGTGCTGGTATAATCCGGAGACATGGGGATGAGGGAGCAACTTGTCCAAGACCACAGGGCATGAGAGTGGCAGCGCCCAGGGATGCTGGGTGGCTCCCTGCATTGACCCACCACACCTACCACAGCCCTTCTCCCCCGAGAAGGATCCCAGCTGCAGATGGCCTGGGAAGCCTGTCCCCTAGCGCCTCCCAGGGTGTGGGGCCTGCAGAGGTCCTGAGTTCAGCTGAACACCTCCAGCTGGTGGAGGCGGTCGGCTTCCTGGTGTTTCTTCTGAGACTCTGGCCTGTTCAGGGAGTTCTCCGGCTGCGCATGTGGGGCAGGCAGGGCTGGGCACACCGGCTGAGGACGAGCCCTTCAGCTCTCGCTCCGGCCTCCGAGGGCTCCTTCCTCCCGCCTGTCCCCAGAGTGGCAGCTCGGTTAGAATCAGCTTTCAGACTCGCCTTGGCCGGGGTCCAGGCCTTGGCAGCAGAGCTCCCGCGGCCTGGAGCTCTCACAGCAGGTTTGAATTACCCAGGATCGCAGCCTCCTCGGGCCTTGGTCCCAGCCGCGCTGACTCACACTTCTGTGGCCCCGTGAGGCTCGTGTGCGAGTGTCCTCGGCGTGCGTGCGTGTGTGTCCTCCAGCACGTGGCAGGCGCCATCCCTTGAGTGGCCTCGCGGTGTGTGCGTGGCCCTGTGGTACGCCTGTGTGTGGTCTCTCATTTCCGTAAATGTGCATCCTGTTTAATAGGTTTATTGAGATACAGGTCCCGTACTGTAAAGTGTAAAGTGTACAATGCAGTGAATTTTTATGATGTGCATGGATTTGGGTAATTATTGCCACATTCAGTTTGAGACTGTTTTTACTATCCCATAAAGAAGCCTTGTGCCCTTTTGCGGTCACCATTTACCTCCCCCCCCCACCCCCAATCCATGACCCCAGCCCTTGGCAACTGCTCATCTTTCTCTGTCTGTATCTGTCTAAAGAGTTTTCTCCATTCTGGATGTTTCCTATGGATGGAATCGTATACTGTGTGGCCTGTCATGCCTGGCTTCTTTGACTCAGCAGGACGTGTTCGAGATTCATCTGTGTTTCGGCATGCATCAGTTTTTTGCTTTTGTTTTTCTGTTCATCCATTCATCTGTTGGAGTGGAATTGTGGGGTCCTGTGGTCACCGTTTCGTATTTTGTGGGGCTGCTAGAGTGCTGTCCAGAGTGGCCGCATCACCAGCTGTGTCCGGTGTGGAGGGGAGCAGAGACTCTGGCAGTAGCCGGCCAGGGCTGGTGAGGGGAGGGAGTTTCCCAGGTGGGGCATCCCTGAGGACATGCGCGTGCCAGCAAGAATGTTCCAAGAGAGCCTGAGCATGGTGATGCCAGAAAGAGGGGTGCTAATTTCAGGAGAGGGAGAGAGGGAGGGGAGCCGGAGATGAGGAGGGGCACAGCTGGAGGAAGTTCGTAGGGTGGTGGGTGGCAGGGTAGGGAAGAGCCTGCCGCATGGTGCCCGTTTCTCTTTGAAAATAGGACAAGAAGAGCTGGGGACAGTGGTAGGTGTCTCAGCCATCGGGAGAGCTGGGATGCAGATGTAGCAGGGAAATGCAGCCGCTGATTCCAAGTGAGATCAGTGGGCACTGCCCGTGTTTCTCTCTCGGTATGCAGACCTGGAGAGGGTGGTCAGGTGGGTCGAACCAGGGCAGCGGGAAGGAAGGAAAGGCAGGGAGAGAGAGCTATGGGTGTTCACAGAAGTATTATGTATCTAGACTGAGAAGTCCAAGGTGGGAGGAAGGGGCGCGAGGACGTGGCAGGGGCGGGTGGTGGTGGTGGAGGTATGGACAGTGATGGAGCAGTGAGGTCACGTCATGCACTGGAGGTCTTGGTGATGCTTGGTGACAGCTGGAGCCAGAGTGCAGGGGTTGGGTGAGTAGGACGGTGGCAGGAGGGAAGTGGACACCTGCAGTGGGGGTTTTTGAGTTCTGGCCGGTGATGTGGTCTAGGCCGGGGATAGAAGCAGGTTGCTGGGTTGGGGCGGGGAGTCGGGGGACCGGAGGGAAGCCATTTCAGGTTCTCTTACTGCTCCCAGCTATGTGCATCTCCCCCCACCCCCACCGGCTTCCCCTTGCTAGGCTTCCTTTCGTTTCCTACAGTGGAAGAGTTTTAAGCTGGGTTTGCTGGAAGCCTGGAACCTGAGGCAGCACAGCCGGCAGTAAAACCTTGGTAATGGAATATCCAGAACACGTTTGGGCCCAAGAATGTGCTCTCCTTGGGAGGTGGTGGGATGGTTGGATGGGTTGGAGGCCTGCTCTGCTCCTTTATCCTCTGGGGAGGCCCTGCATGGGCTCACCTTGGAAGAAGAAGCAGGAGGGGACCTGGCTTACCCCTCACCTGGCTTCACTGGGGCTGTCATCTTGAAATAGGTCCTCCTGGGCATTCTGAAAGGTTAGTGAATCTGAGGGCACAGCAAGGGGGCTCTGGATTACACTTTGCTAGAAAGAGGGTGTATGGCTGTCCTCTCAGAGTTCCGCCACTTACCAGTGCCTGGACCCCAGGCCAAGTCCTTGCTCACTGTCTCTGCACTTGACCTTGCACAGACGGAGCGCTTTCCTGTCTCAGCCCAGACTTCAGCACCTGCAGGACACATATGTCAGTCTTTGAGAGTCTCTTCTAGGAGAAGTGTTGCCTTATCGTACCCTTGCCTCACGGTTTATGTGCAAATACGTGCAATGTCAGAATAAACACGTTTATATATACACATGTACACAGATGTCTAATTCTAAAATAACATGGCTTTAGTTACCTGCTGAAATATGTGGGACCTCGTCCTGATGGTAGACAGCTACCAATGACCAGCTGAACTTGCTCAATTATGACCTGTGGCAGGAGACAAGGATAAGCCAGTGCCTGTGTCCTCCAACACCACATGACCCCGTCTCCTTCAGGTGCCCCAGACTTGCCCTCTGGACCTGGGGGCTTCCCCTGCAGGGAGGCTGGGCTGAGGCCTCTGGATGAAGACACAGCAGAAGGCATTACCTTTGCAACTGACATGATGTCATGATGCCATATTGGAAATGTCAGACAGGTCCCCTTTGGCCACTCACCTCTCAAGAAAGGCCTCTCAGTAGCAGCCATAGGAAAGGGGTCCAGAGCCTGGCTGCTGGTGGCCAGGCCTGTGCCTTGGAGAGTTTCCATTTGGAGAAATGGCCTGAGGGCCTGCCTAGTATGTGGCTCAGCGGGCTCTAAGCAGCTGTGTGTTGTTGCTGTCCGTGCTGCATGAAGACCCTTTCTCACGCATGTTTCCATGGAGTTCTATTTCCACGAGAAGAAGGTACCGGTGAAAACAGATAGGGCCGACTTTTATTTTCCAGAAACTTAAGTTCCCCCTTTTCTGGATGTCTTATACAGAAATTTGATTTGATTTGAGTCCTTTAAAATTAGCCACCACTTTTCAGAAATATAAACATCCCGTAAATTGAGAGACGGGAGTAATTTGGCAGGGAGGCAGAGAGCCAGAATGTTCCCGTTGCCAGTCTGTCTGCCCCAAGTGGTGCCTGGTTTCCTGGCCAGGGCAGAGCAGGAGATGGTCCGCCAAGCCTCTCACGATGCAGATGGGGAAACCGAAGGCCATGGGGGGAGGGACCTGCCCAGTCTACCCCCTGATCGTGGCCAAGCCTGCCCACCCATGCCCTCTCTAGGAGGAGGGTCTCAGAGGTTGAAGTCTGTCAAGGCCAGACGCAATGCCCAAAATGGACTAGGAACATTGCTGGCAAGTTCTGTCCTTGACCCCAGGGGTTTGGTGGGATCGATAGTCACAGAGAGGTTTCAAACTTCTTTCCCAGGTTGTGTATTACAGGGCTTGGGTCTTTGCCCTCCCCAGTTAACCGGGACAGGGGAAATAGGGGTTCACTAACTCTTCCCTGGGGAGAGGCCTGTGCTGTCACTTACTTACTGGGTGACTGGGCAGGTTTCTTAACCATCCCAATGGAGCCTGCTTCCTGATCTGTGAAATGGGTCTAATATTTGCGTCTGTCTTCTAAGGCTGTTGTAAAGGTGAAATGAGATATGTAAACAAAGTGGCAGATAGTGTTGTTACCATCAGTGATAAGAAGACTGTTTACAAAGGGTGGAGTGTAGAGAAGTGTGTTGCAGCTCAGTAAAACCTTACCAGTGTCCCTGCACGGAACAGTTTACATCTTGAAGGAGGGAGCTCTGTGTTGCTGGAGGCATCCAAACAAAAGTGAAGAACTCCCCTGAGTAGGGAGGTGGTTGACGGATTGATTGAAGCTTCAGACTGGGGCACACATGGCGATCTTGAAAGGCCCATGATTGTGGGCAGAAGGGGTGAGCTGGACGGCAGTGCCTTGCAGCCCAGTCTGCTGCCGTGTGGATCATTCCAGAGCCTGCATCCCTCATGGGAGGCCCTAAGATCTGGTGGCCACATGGAGCAGGGGATGCCAGAATTTGAGGAGCTGCAGTAGCTGTGGCTGGAAGAGGACTGATGGCGGCCGACGCACGTGCTCAGGAGGTCTTAGAGGACGTCTCTCAGAACAGGCTGCGGTGGGGATATTGGTGGCATTTGGCTGCGTAAAGTCACAGCTGCTTTAAAAAGAGTCTCTTTGATTCAAGTGGAGAAGGTCTGATGGTTTGGTAAGAATGGTTTCTTCACACGCTGCCTGGTGTTCACAGCTGCATTCCCAGTGTCTGGAGCGGTGCTGGTATACAGCAGGCACTTAATAGATGGCTGTTGAATGAGTGAAGGAATTCGACAAATGTATATTCCTTTAGAACTGCCTAATGTTTTTCAGGCACTGTGGTGGGTGGGCTTGTCTGACTGCTTTCTAGAGCTGGCGAGGGTGGGAGGATGGGGGAGATGATGGAGGGTGGGGGGTGGGGGAGGTGAGGGGTGGTGGGGGGTGGGCGGGAGCTTGTGCAACCCAACCCGTGTCTTCACACACATCGCATTACAAGTCTTGTTGGCCCCTGTAATTATTGCCTTCATTGGGGGCTAATAACACGCTTGCCGGCCTTGGCCAAGGTTATATTTTTAATGTTGTCATTTCCAAGGCCAACACCTGATTATTTTTACAGGCATATCTTGATTCAGGCGAAAAATTAGATTAAAAACAGGGCACGCATTCCTGTGCCCTACCCTGGCTCTTTCGTTGTCGGTGAACATTAGCGGCTGTCCCTGGTGTAGACGCACACATGCTTTAAATCTGAAATAATAGCCCTTTGTATGGGAGTGGGGGAGCAAGCACCCATGTGAGGCATAATTAACCTTTACCAGTAGGACCCCCCCCCCATCTGCCCTGTAGGTAAAGGCAGATCTTCAGGATGGCGCTTTGGGGGTGGAATTCTGCACACTCATGGGGTTCCACAGCACAGGAAAAGTGGGTCCGCTTTGCTCGAAATGGGCATGCCCCCCCACCCCTTCCTCGGCGTCCCCCCACCCACTTGCCCCTCCTCGCCCTCGAGGAGGGGTCTGCACGCGGGGAGTCACACACGTGTGTTCCCAAATGCTTGCCTGTTGTGTGCCGTGTATTCACACTCCTTCTCTCTCCCCCTTTGCTCCTCCGGCTGGCCGCGGGCCTGGTTCAGGCGGGCCTCATCCGCACAGACAGCAGCGACTACTTCATAGAGCCCCTGGAGTGGGGGCAGCAGGAGCAGGAGGCCAGCGGGAGGACACACGTGGTGTACCGCCGGGAGGTCCGCCGGCAGGAGTGGGCCGAGCCCGGCGGGGACCTTCACAATGAAGGTAGGCAATGGGCAGGTCCCTGAGCTCCACCTCGGCCTGGACCTGTGGTATTTCTAGGTCACTTTGGACCTTAACCTCTGGAGCCTTGGCCTCAGTCTTCTCATCTGTAAAGTGGGACTGGAGCACGTATACCAGCAGAGAAACCCAGGGGGTTTTAGAGGCTACTACAGCTGGCTGGAGTTGGGGGCCAGGCGAGTGACTCGGGTCCCCTGAACTGAGGCCCTGGGGACTCCAGAGGTCTCTGCGCAGCCCTACATTGCTTCGGAAGGCGATTTCCTGGCCTAGCAGAAGGTGCAATGGTTCCAGTTAGTTCTTTCCCCCCTTAAAAATCAGCTCAGCCCTTGGGAACCAGAGGAAGGAAGGTCTTAAGGCACTCATAGGGGGAACTACCGGGTATCAGGGCATCAGGGTCCACTTTCGGTCCAACAGACCATTTTTAAATCCTATGTCCAACACTGTCGGCTGTGAGACCCTAACCAAGTTACTTAACATCTCTGAACCTCGTTTTCTAATCTGTAAGGTGGGGGCAACTGTGGCTGTCTCTGGCCACGTGTATTAGTGATAGTCCATATAAAACTCCCAGTGTGGGGCTTGGCACGTAGCAGGTGTTTGATAAATGATTTGCTCTTACTCCAATATTGTTATTAGGGTAAGTACTGAGCAGTTAGGGGTGAGCCCCCAGGCAGCAGGGGTAGCCTTGCAGCCTGGGGATGGGCACAGGAGTCCGCATACCAGCAGCCCTTAGGACCCATGCTCGTGGGAGTGAAGCGGGGAGGCAGCGTGTGCTGGTCCCAGGCCCATGGCCAGACACACTGTCCAGCTTAGCTTTGCCATGAAGCCCCTTGGGCCAAGAGGACATGAGGAGGCCTTGGGTGGAATCTGGCCTTCAATGGACCGCACCCTCCTGCCAGGGCCCTGGTGGGGTGGGGCAGAGTGAGAAGGAATGCTTGGAAACCGTTGTCCCCACACACGAGGCCTCCTTTGAGGCTCCAGCTGCTGTCCCAGTGTTGCTCATAGGAGAGGCCGAGCTGGATGGTGGAGGGTTCTGCAGGCCTGGGATGGGGGGCTCAGGGACTCGTGGAGCCTCGGGGGGTGTTGGGGAGATCTGGGGTGGATTTCAGGGGCAGCCTGGGACAGCACCATGCCTTCCACTGTGGCTGGGAAGAAGAACGTGTCTCCCTGGGCTCCATTTTATCTGAGGCCAGTTCTGAACAAAAGACCATCAATATCCCTTTTTGGGTAGACCCTGGGGAAGTTCTGTTCCATGGCCGTGAGCTTGGAACCAACCACATTGCTTGCCATCACAGTCAGTGGCTAGGAAGCCACTGAGCTCACAGAGTTGGCACTCAGGCTGGGGAAGGCTGGTGGGGCTCCCCGTCATTGAGGGAGCCCTGGGCCTGTGGGGGATGCCAGGCTCTGGGCCCACCTGTGTCCCTCCTTAGAAAGACAAGCGGTGGTGGAGGGCTTTCTTGGAAACCTGTCGACATTCACTGTTACTTTAAGACCACTGGTGGGTCTGGGCCCAGGGAGCCCAGATTAGCATTTCTGGGTGTGCCTGTCTCTACTTATCATTCTTGATAAAGTCAAAAGGTTTCACCTCAGGTCTGTGGGTATACCTCTTAGCCCTCAGAGAAATGCCTCAGAGGCCTAGGCTAGAGTTTGCTTAGTTGCCAATAGATGGGCTTTTGAGAAATCTGCCTCAGCCTGCGCTCCTTTCTCCATCTCTCTCTGCCCCCATGACCCATGCTGCCCAAGTGCCAGCCCAGCTCAAGGGTCCCCTTTCCTGGATCACTGAGCTCTCTTGATTTTGCCTGGGACCATCTTCTTGTCCCAGATAGGCTGGGGGGTTCCTGGAGAACAGTTACTAAGTCTTCATGATCTTTCGGAACTTACATGGCCTCTACCACCCCACAGGGTCTGGCTTTCCTCGAGGAAGGAGAGGAGGCATCAGAAGACCCATCAGATTGATTTTCTAGCTGAGCTGTGGCCTGTGAAGGGGCCTCAGCCCCCTGGGCGCCACTGTAGGAGTATCTGACACGCACCGATGAACTTGGGGACAGAGGGGACTCTTCCTGGCACTCAGGGTGTGGTCTTGACGGCTGCTTCCGGAAGAGCATGCGTGTCCCCACAGACTCACCCACTCATACAGAGAACACACTCACGTGCACACTCACACACCTCACACACTCATCCACTCATACGTAACACACTACATTCGGAGTCTGGAGGTAGAAATTCTCCTGGCCAGACCGCCACAGGGACTGCCCTGTGGACCCTGCTTGGCCTCAGGGCCTGTGTCCCAGACACAGCCAGGCTCCTAAGGCTGCGCTTTCCCTCCTCACCCCACAGCCCTGCTCTCATGAATTAACGACCAGTCCCCCTTTGCCCCCTCCCCAGCCCCCGGGCACCCACCCATCTACCTCCTCTCTCCATGGATATGCCTGTTCTGGGCGTCTTATGTAAAAGGAATCAGGCAACATGTGGCCTTTTGTGACTGGCTTCTGTCACTCAGCCTGTGCGTTCCATCCTTGTAGCATGTGTCAGCCCTTCCCTGCGTGTGGCCGGTGATACTCCAATTGCATGAACAGACCACGTTTTCTTTATCTCACCATCTGTGGATGGACGTTTGGGTCGTTTCCATTTTTTGGTTATGACGATGACACCGCTATGAGTGTTCACGTACAAGTTTTTGTGTGGACGTATGTTTTCAATTCTTTTGGGTATAGAGCTTGGAGTGGAATTGCTGCGTCCTGTGGTAACACTGTATTTAACTTCTGGGCAACTGCCAGGCTGTTTTTCAGAGCAGCCACCCCACGTCACACTCTCAGGGGGCTTCTTGGGTGGGCTCCTGGAAAGCTTCCCAGGGGCCCTGCTCCCCCCACCCTCCCTACTTGGAAGGTTACCTAGGTCTGGCCCAAACAATGAGAGACGGAAGAGGGTGTGGGTGGCACCTCGCAGGGCCTATGGTGACGTCAGCAGGTCCTCCCCACAGCCCCTTGCTATCTTCGCTGTGAGGGAAGTCTGGGTGGGCCCTGAGAGGGTGTGACCACAGGAGAGCAGGAGCCCTGGGTTTGCTTTTGTTCTGGGCTTTGGCCGTTAACCTGCTGTGTGACCTGGGAGGCATCCGGCAGCCTCTCTGAGCCTCCCTTTGACAGACCTGACTGGGAGAACTGTCAAGGTTCCAGCTGCACATTTCACTTGCAGTTGGTAAATCTACGGGCCCTGCTCACGTGTTGTGTTGGGAGTGACTGTCATTTAATGTCCCCACTCCAGGGCGAGAATGCCTGCCCCCTCTCCTCCCCACCCCTCTCCTAGACATTTGTCTCTGGGCTGCTATACTCACCCCTGGGCTCAGGTGCCAGGTCGAGTGAGGGCGACAGCAGCCGGAGCCCCGCTCTCCAGCCTGTGCGTCACTCAGTGGGCTGGCCGCATGCTTCTGCTTTCCCCATGGGCCAGTGGGCACGTTTTTCCAACGCTTTAGTCCAGTGCTTTCCTTCCTTTGCGATTGTGGGCCGCTAACCAGAGGGAAGAGAAAGAGAAACAGCAGAGTCCCATGGTTCCCCCTGTTGTCCTGTCCTCAGATTTCAGGTCCTCAATTGCCCGAGTCCATAGAAGCTGAGAGGCAGGACTTGCGTCTCTGCCGAGGTACCGGTGGAACCCTCCACAAGGGTTACCCACACTGTGGCCAGCGTCACCCCATACTTGCTCACAGTGGATTTTGCCAGTGTCTTTCCCTCTGCTCGGGATCCTCCGTTCCCTAAACTCCAGCAGGTTTCTCCTATTCCCGGTCTGGCCCAGCTTAGATGTCCTCTCTTCCAGAAGCTTCTGTCTGTTCCCCAGTTCTGGTTTGGGTCTCCGGTGTGGCAGCCTTCCCTAGTCAGTCCTCCTGTAGGCCTTGAAGTTATCGTAATACTACCTTCTGGTTCCTTCTCTGTCACCTGGGGCAGGCAGTGGGGCTCGAGAGGAGGGGACCCTGCCTTCATCACCTACCCACCTCCTAAGTTTGGGTCCCTTCTGCAGCCACACACCTTGATACATGCTGGGCGTGCACTGGTGGCATTTTTCTATCCTTAGCCTCTGTCCCACTCTTTGGGAGATTCTCACATATCTGTATATTCACAGAAATCAGTGGCACAAGGATCAGAACTTCAGAGTAGGATGGTGGGGAAATCATGAAATGTTAAGGCTTTGGAGCCTTCTCAAGAGACCCCAGGCTCCTATCTTTCTTCCTTAGTGTGGGGGAGGAGAAATAAATTTCCCTTTACCCTTCAAGGTTCTTGGCTGAGGCACCCTGTAATAAAAGATAAGCAAGAATAAAGCAAAGAGAGGTTTAACTACATGGATACCTCCTGTATACATGGGAGAGCCCCAGGGAGACTGAGTAACCCCCCAAATGTCGAAGCCACCACCTTAACATCTCCAGCTAAAGACAAAAGAAGATGTTGGAGGGTGGAGAGGAGGAGCAGGTTATGGGACGTTACCAAGGAAAGCTCAGTAAACAAGGGGAAGGTTATGTGGATCTAGGTCATTTCCTTCTTTATTGATAAGAGTTTCCCGAGATTTAAAGTCATCCTCCTTTTCCTGGTAGAGACAGGGAGACACCCTTACAAATGGGGATTTTCCTTCTACATGAAAACGTCTCTTGAGAAAAGGCTCACTTCTACACAATTTCCAGAACTTTCCCTGTGTCTGCTGTTTCTTAAAAATAATCCGTCTAAAATAACCCTCATGCCACAGAGATATATTTTGGGGCGGCAAATGGTGCCCCCCTTCATTAGTTTTTCCCACAGCGTCCTCAGGAACCCTTAACTTGACTGCCCCAAGCAATGTTGCTCTGGTCTATTCAGACTAGGATGTAGATGACTGATATCTGCTTTGGGTGCTACCTTCTCGGTAGTAGCCCCCATGGTGACTTTCCAAGCCCACTCTCTTGATTGGGACATACCAGGACAAGCTTCTCTGGACCTCAGTATGTTGACCTGTTGGAGCAGTGACCATATTGGAGCAGTGACCTGAGAGTTGTAAGGATTGGATTGGACTCAGGCTGGGGGTTTGCAAACTAAGACCCACCACGTATTTCTGGAATTTAAGTTTTATTGGGACAGACATACTTGTCTGCTTATATATTGTCTATGGGCACTTGTATGCCAGATTGAATCGCGGAGACAGAGACGGTATGACTCACAAAGCCAGAAATACTTACTATCTGGTCCTCTACAGAAAATGTTTGACAACTCCTAGATTACATCATACAAGTTCATGATCCTAGTTAAATAAACATTTTTGCTTTTTGCCAAAAAGGCAAAGTGGTGGTGATGACATTTTGGGTTGCTAGCAGTGACCTGGAGGGAGGGATCTGGGGGGGTGGGGAGACATACTCCAGGGGTTCCTGCATAGGCTTGCACCACGATTTTTTCTCTTTATCGAAATGTTTCTATCCACTGCCCCCTTTGATTTTTATAGCCAGGTCCTGGGTAAGAGATCAAGGATGGTTCATCCCCACGTCACAGGAGGGGAAAGGGGGGCTTGGATGGGTGAATGGGCCAGGCTAGGGCACACAAGGAGATAGCGCTGCATGAGAACTGGGGACCTAGGCTCAGGATTCCCAGCCAGATCCCCCTTCTCTGCTGTTCATCGCCCCAAAGATGGAGCCATAGCATGGTGCTCGGCAAAGGGCTTGTGCCCCCAAATTCCGCCGTGTGGAAGGAACCGTCATGCTAAGCTGGCTTCCAGAGGCAGGAAGAGGGCCCACGTGATGGGGTTGGGTGGGCCGGTGGGCGGCATCCGAGCCACAGCCGCTCCCGTGGGTCTGACCTCTGTCCGTCTTCCCATCCTGGTTGGCAGCCTTCGGCCTGGGCGACCTCCCCAACCTGCTGGGCCTGGTGGGGCAGCCGCTGGGCGACGGGGAGCGGAAGCGGCGGCACGCGAAGGCGGGGAGTTATAGCATCGAGGTGCTGCTGGTGGTCGATGACTCGGTGGTGCGTTTCCACGGCAAGGAGCACGTGCAGAACTACGTCCTCACCCTCATGAACATCGTGAGTGTCCCCGCATCCCGGGGTGTTGGGGTTGGGGGGTGCCACCGGTCTTGGTCCTAGCAGCCCATTTCTCTCGGGCCTGGTGTTTCCCAGTGGAGTTTTCCCAGCAGTGGGACAGGCCTGAGCAGACCTGTTGTCCACTCCAGGCCAAGGCTGGTCTCCACTGTGCACGCATGTGCCAAGGGGTCCCTGACCATCAGCACCAGCCCCTGGCAAGCTGGCATCCCGGGGACAGTGGCTTCAGGGTGGGGACACATTCAGAGCCCCAGGCAGTGGTGGTGGTGGTGGTGGGAGCAGCTCAGGAGGCTTGGAGTTGCAGACTTCTTTGCTGAGACACCCATCTGCAGAAAATGCCTGATCCCAGGAGGAAAGGCTGGCCAGCTAGTTGTGAGTTGGCCCTGGGGTGGGGATGGGGGCAAATCCCAGGCCTGGAAGGTGGGCCTTTGATGTTCACTGAGAACAAAAACACTCTTCTGCAGATTTAGGTCTTCGGCTCCATTGGTAAGAGTTTCCAGAGCTTGAAGCATCCCTTTCTGGTACCGCTGGGGAGACACCCTTACAAATACAGTTCCCTTACACCTGTCAATGTCTCCTACAAAAGGGTAGCTTCCGCTGGGGTTGGCAGGGCTTCTCATATGTCCGGAATTTCTTAAAAATAACCAGCTTAAAACAATCAGTATGCCAAAGAGGCATCTTTTGGGGGTGACAAAACCTTCCATCCTTCCTTGTTCTTACAGCTCTGTCTAAGCCCCTGAAGCTGGGGTCCTGAGGTGGGGGCTTTGTCTTATACTTTTTTTGATGCACCAAGTGCACAGCGCACAGTACGCAACCCCCGATAGGTGATCTGGAAGCAAGCGGCGTCTATGGGAGAGGCAGGGGGCCAGCATCCCCTGAGAGGGAGCGGGAAGGCAGCAGATTTGTGTCTGCAACGCAGGTGTAAGGAAAAGCGGGGCTAGAAATCCGATCCAATTACAAGGAGCCTCAGGGGAGAGGAGGGGTGCCTGAAAGTATTGCCCCCCTCCCTGCCTCTTTGTTTGGATATTAATTCTTCCATCCCTTAAGGAACCTGCTGTTTGGGACTCAAGGAGCAAAGGCTACCAATTGGGGCTGTTCATGAGGGAGGGGGGATAACTATGAATACGGACCACCTACCCTGGCTCTAGAGATTGCTAGCCTAACCTCAGGCACACAGCCCAGTACTAATCCCATCAGTGAGAGAGCAGGGTTAGCCGGAGCCCGCAGGCAGGTGGAGAATGGGAGTGGCGGGGCGGGGACAGGGGCCCCTCAGATGCTGGGAGCCTGGGTCCTGGGTCCAGACCGAGGGCTGCAGACCCCAGGAGGGTGACCCTATGAGCCAGGCCCTATTCAGTCCCAGAGTCCTTCAGTTTGTTAAAGGATAATTTTCAGAAAAGGTAAAATCAGGGCTCTCGTACAGAAGTAAAAGCAGCCAAGTGTTACAGGTTTTGTTTCACTCACTAATCAATGAGAGGACCAGGCAAATGTGATAACGCTTTCAAAAGAGAACTCCAAGAATGGAAACATTAATAATCAGGCATTTTGAAATAAAGGTGCGAACAGAGAGCAGAATTGGCTGTCTCCCAGGGCAGAGGACAAGACCGAATTTGTGCAGCCGTGGACAAGAACTGTGCGTTGTTGTCAGGCGTCGAGCTCTCAGTCGTAAAGCAGCTTCCGTGGAATCGGGTTCAGATGAGGCTGAAAGGCGTGCTGTGGACAAGGCCATTTCCATCAAAGCGCCTGTTACAATTATTCTCCCAGTTTGAGGCCTGCTCAGGGTCTCTGGTAGAGAGCCTGTCCCAGGGACGGCAGGGAGTCTGGTGGCCCATCTGATGTACCGGCAGCGTCCCTGTCCCTGGAGTTAGGAGGGTAGCAGTCTCGCTCAGGACACACCCCCGGGTGCTGGCTGTGTGACCATCCAAGCGACTGAGTGGTCGAGGTCTTTGATGAATCGTATAAGGAAATACTGTTTTCTGTAGAGCAAAGTATACTTTTGGAACTGTTTTCCAAAGGCTTGCCCAGACGGAGATGGGATTCCTTCAGAAGGGTCTCGTTAAATCTCTGGGATCTGAAGCTGTGTGGAGGGCGGAGGCCAGTGCGTGGGAAGTGCCACCAAGGTCTTGGCGTTCCCGACATGGAGGCCAGTCGCCTAGTAGTCCTCCTTCCCTGGAGTCTCTCCCCATGTCCTCTGAACTTTATTGGGTACCTTTACTGGAGAAAAGTAAGCCTGTGTCCCGCTCAGGCTCTCTTGACCTCGGACCCATGACTCAGCCTTGGACAGGGAGCACCTCTGCTTCGCCCTCACCAAACACTGTGCCCCCGTGGCCTACCTTGGAGACTATTATTTCCAGAGGCTTGGTTCCACGTTCCTTCTCCTTATAGCCTACCGGAAAGTGGGTGGGGAGAGTAAATGTCTTCCAGAGGTTCCCGAAAGGCTGCTTAAGTCTGATTCTTCTGCTTACTGCTGGCTTGCCCTATGGGATGTGGAAACAGAAGGGGAAGTTGAGGCAGAGCTTCTCCACCCCACGAGGGGCCTGTTCCTCTGGGGAAGGGAGGCTCGCCACGTTGAGGAGATGTTGTGTGTGGACCTACAGCTGCCTCAGGGGGTCTGTGAGCGGTGGGTTCCTGACTTCCTAGCTGCAGGGTTCTGGCCACCTTTCCTCCCAGGGGACCCACAGCTCAGCCCGTGCATTGTGTGGGGAGTTTATCTGGCTGGGACGCTGGAAACACTAATTTCCTGTGGGATTTCATGAAGCCGGTAAGAAGGGTGTCCCTGTGCTGTCCCCTTGGAGCACCTGCCTGCCTGCCTGTGACCATTTCTGATCTTGATTTGCGGGGCCGGGCCTGTCCTGGTGAGATCAGGGAGGGATCCTGTTCCCGGGATGTATGGACCCTTTGTGCTAACCCTGGAGGAGGGGCCAAAGCCATCAGTGAAACGCTCCAAACCATCTGATCAGGCCCAGCTCTCAGGCTGAGCTCAGGGCATCCTGCCTCTCACTTTCCTCTTGCATTACCCTGGGGATGTGCTGTACGTATTCACAAAGCTGCAGCTGGTGGCCTGACTCCCTCCTCTCTCCTCCTGACATGCTGCGTGGGCCCCTGATGGACTTCATTTGCCTGTGCCTCTGTTTACCCATCCGAACCAGGCCACTTTCCTTAAAGCATCTTCAAATCTCAGGACTGGGGAACCATTTTGAGAGCTTTGAAACAGAAGGAGCAGTTGTGTTCAGCAGGTAGTGAGTGCCTGGCGTATGCCTAGGATGACAGACAGGCTCACATTCTAGAAGCTTCGGTCTGGATGCAAAGATAAGCCTCGGCCCATGGAATGATTTGGGGGCAGTGCTGAAGTTGCTTAGAGGAGGCAGCCCTCCCTGTGGACTGGGGGGAGAGGATTTCTGGAGTGGTTTGGAGCTGAGGCTGCCTCAGGCTGGGGGTGGAGCGGTTTGGTGATGTGGAGCGTGTGGGCCCGGTGAGGATGCTACCATGCACAGCGGGGTTGCGAATGCAGGAATGAGGGGACAGTCAGGCTGGCAGAGGTCCCCGAGGCAGTAGCTGGGCCCTGGCACAGACAGGAGTGGCGAACAGCACCTGACAGGGGCACCAGCATAGATTTGAAGGAGGAGAGGATGGCCCCAGAGCCAGCTGAGGCTGTGACGGGCCCACAGAAAGACTCTGAGGACAGGGACTCTGCACTTTCTCAAATACCACAGTATCATTCCAGTACCTACCACATGTCAGGCACAGGGCTGAGAACCTCAGAGAAAGGCGCCGTGAATCCTTACTGTGGCCTCAGGCCAGTGGCATTCCTTTGACAGCTGTGGCTCCCAGAAGCCAAGTGACTTGGCTCAGACTAGTAAGTGGCTGAGTTAGGATTCAAACCCAGATCTGTCTGATCCCGAAGTTCGTGCTTTCCCCCCACTGCTGCTGTGGTAGAACATGGTGGGGAGCAGCTCTGAGGAGGAGGCGGGGGAGGATCCCAGCCCCCCGGCCTGGGAGGTGGGGACAGTGCTGCCTGTCCCCCGCAGATGGATCTTTGTATCCGAGTCAGGATTCTGAGGCTTCACCCCTGGGCTGGCTTCCTCCTCTTGGCTCCTAGCTGTGGCCAGATGCTCCGGCCAGGGCCGTGGAGAGAGGCAGGCACTGTCAGGGGCCCTCTCCTTGCCTGGGGCGACACACCCAACCTCTGGGGCGAGGACTTCCTTGGACAGGGTGTTCCTCCGAGGTCAGAGCGGAGGGAGGGCGAGGAGATACAGAAGCCCTTCTGTTGGTCCTCACCGAGCTGGTCTACAGCGGGAACCTTCTCGGCAGCCCACTCGGGGTGGCAGGCTCGTTGCCTACCTTGCTCTCTACCCTGCCGGGCCATGCTGCCACCACAAAGGTGTTGGACGTGGTTGCTGGAGAGACATTGCCTGGTGTCTCTTGAGTGGGTCCCCCCGCTCTGACCTGCTTTGGGGCCCCTTCCTGAGGCCTCCCAGAGGTCCTGCTGGGAAAGCGGGGTCCAGATGGCTGTCAGACCAGGGCCTTGGTAGCCTCAGCCCGGGAGGGTGGCATTCTCTTGGCACATCACTCTATTAAATATTCATTATAAAGTCCGGTTTGGAACACCACGGAAACACCATTTTCGTACCGAGAGAGCGTTGTTTCGCCAGCCCTCCTCCATTTGGGGATACGCCAGCCTCCGGAGCAGTCGTCCTCCCTGCTCACTGGAAGGACGTGAATCCTCCCCCTCCCTCTCTTGTGGATTCTTTCTCTTCTCTCGTCTCTCTCTCCAAAAAGCTTTCCACTGCTCCTTCAGGGCACTCAGAGACCCCCCAAAACAGAAAGCAAAAATCTTCTTACTTTAAGGTCATGGTTCTTCATGGGGGCAGTGTTGCCTCCCAGGGGACTCTTGGGAGGGTTTGGAGATATTTTTTGGTTATCCCAGCCGGAGGGGATGGGAGGTGTCTGACATCCCCGAGGAGCCCGTGTGCTGGCTGTTTAACGTCCTAACATGCATGGGACACCCCAAACCTGAGTGGCCCTGGGGGCCAGGGGGCCGGCCCAGAGGTGTTAGTGTCAGTTCCCATTTGCTGGCATTCGCTTTTCCAGAGTAGGCCCCCCAGGCAGAGAACGGTGCTTCTCACAGAAGCACCAATGCTAGGGTTCTGAGCCCTAATTACCATGAGTATCCCTCACGGTGGGGAGAGCTTGTGGTCGACAGCCTGGCATCCCAGCTGCTGGAAGGGAGGTCACACGCCTGAAATCCCCATCCCGGGCCCGCCTGATGGACCTGTCCTCGCCTCCCAAATCGGGAAGCGGAGGTTCTAAACTGACCGAGAGATGCCACTGATTGACCACATCCAGGTTCTAGGCGCTGTCCCAGACGCTTGACGTTGGCCTCACCGTCTGTTCTCCGGGGCTTCTCTGCAAGGTTGGTTTGTCTACACTCGGGTGAGAGAGTTGGGCTTGGCGGGGTGAGGTCATGGGCACTTTGGGTCTTTCCAGGTCTCCACGGTGCTTCTCTTCACTCTCCGAGAGGCTGACCTGGGACAGAGAGGCTGCTGTGTTTTGGAGACAGGTCACTGGGGGTATGTGCTGAGCACTGAGGACCCATGAAAGGGGCTTTCCGGGGCTGGGTGGTCCGTCCCCATGCGCCCTGGAGCCCTCCTGCCCGAGCAGCTAGCCTGTGAGGTGGGCTGAGTGGTCGAGTGGCTCAGGCCAGCCTGCAGGCCCTGGGAGCCTCAGCCTCCAAGATCTCACTGGGGACCTCCGAGGCAGGGCCTGCCCACGGGGTATGGGAGTGAGCGCAGTGCACTGGCTGGGACTCAGCATCCCAGCCCCGGGGGAAACCGGGGCCCACTCTGGCCACCGCCTGGGTTAGCCCTATGCTGGGGGCGCTGGGTGGCAGGGATCCTGGGCTGTAGGCCTCGGAGGATTACTGATGCACAGCCCCACACGGTGCACACCCCACAGAGAGAAGGCTTGTTTCCATGCATGCGTGTGTGCAAGCGCCCACATCTGGTCACCTGTGTGTTTAACATGGATGTGTATGTGTGTGTAGATACGTGTACCATATCACATGAGCACACACAGAGGAGTCCACACGTCATGTGTGGGGCACGTACTTGCCATATTTCATCAAAATTGAGCACATCGATTGTCAGATGCTCTTGTTATTCTATGTAGTTAAGAAGCAGAAAAAGTGGGGCGCCTGGGTGGCTCGGTTGCTTAAGCATCTGTCTTCGGCTCAGGTCATGAACTCAGGGTCCTGGGATTGAGTCCTGTGTCGGACTCTGTGCTTGGCAGGGCGTCTGCTTCCGGATTGTCTCTCCCTCTACCCCCTCCCCCTGCTCACATGCGCTCACTCCCTCTCTCTCTAAAATAAATAAATAAATCTTAAAAAAAGAAAGTACTACCTGTTAAACTCTGATAAAGATGTTTCCTTATCACTTAGAATGTTTATTTGCACATTTTGGAAGAGCCCTTTTAACTTGATCGAGACTTAGGTGTTTATCACGTATTACTTGTGTACACACATAGATGTGACATGTGGGAGAGTAAAGTGTTCCCTTCGCTTCCTCAATTTGGAGCATTCCTTGTCCAAGTCCCTTTCCGCACGGAGCCATCCAAGTGTGTGCTTCCCCGCACAGCATTTCCCGGTGCCATCTGGAGTGTTGGCGAGGCTGCAGGCGCGCCCCACACTTTGGGATTTCCTCCAAGCTGGAACCTGTTCCAAACCCCTGTTTGAAATGGGGATGCCTTCTTGATTTTACTAGAAGGTGGCAATGGAGGTTTTCAGTCAACCAGGACCCCCATTCCTTCCTCAAATCGCCCCTAAATGGTCCAGTGCCGGCAATGGCAAGGGGTCACAGTGTCCAGGGAAGCCCCCGGGAACAACATGAGTTTCTTGCTCATGGGGGCAGTGCCAACATGATCTGAGTGCCTCCGACCCGCCGTGATGGGGAATGGGGGAAGAAGAGCGTCTGAGACACGTGCGGTGGACAGAGTTGCTGCATCCTCTCTTGTTGGAAGGGTTGGGACTGGGGGATGGAGGGCCGGTCCTGGGGCCTGAGGCTGAGGAAAGGGCAGGACAGATGACTGTGGCCGGCCTGTCTTCCCAGCAGGGCTGCGCCCATTCCGTTCGGGTTCACAGCCATAAGTGACCCGGGAAGGCACGTGAGCAGAGGCTGGATGTGAACTCCGACAGCAGCAGCTGTGCTCGGTCTGGCTCCGCCATCGCTACAGGCCTGCTCTTCTCTGGTCAGAGCGGAGTAACGGGCCACGCTCCTTGGAGCTCCTGCGAGGAATGGCTGACCCTTAGAATCAGAGCGGAGAGTGTCTAAGATGAGCACCCCGTAGTCCCAGAAAGGAAGTGCTCAGCAAACACCACCCAAACACCCCAGAACTGACAGCGGGGGTGTGTTAAAGGGACACAGGAGCCAACTGAGAGAGCTCCTGGGGGCCAAAGCTGGGACAATTGGTGCAACAAAATCAATAATGTAGTATTGAATTATAACCCACAGTGTGAAATCCATATTCATGGGTTCATACTGATAAATAAAGGACAGAATAAATAGACAGATGGGAGGAGAATTCCAAATAATTGATGGAGATACTCTGTCCCCAGGAAGGTGGATTTGAACTCCCACTCCTGTAGCAGGGGCCGTGCACAGTGACTTTGTCCTGAAGAGCACAGCTTGGGGGTGGCCGCTGTCCCAGCAGGTGGTGGGAGTCAGCCTTGCCAGGGACGGGTCCTGCCGGCACCAGGGGCCCTGACATCACATGGGGAAGGGGGCACTTCAGCTCTGTGGCCTTCCTCTCCTCGGCCCGTGCCCCCCATCTAACTGTGAGACAGACATCAGATGTGCCCACGTTGACAGACCGTCTGCTCAATCCTCACCGGAATTCCTCGAAGCCGTTGGGGTCATCAAAACCCAGGGAAGTCTGAGGAAAGATCAGGAGGAACAGTCTGGAGCAGCCCACAGGGGTGTGGTGACAAAATGTAACCTGGGGTCCTAGATGTGGTCTCGGAGCAGAAACAAAGGACATTGGGGGGAAACCAGGGAAATCTGAAACAAACATGGTCTTCGTTACCAATAACGTGTCCTGTCGGTTCAGTCGTTGTGGCAAAGGTCCTGTGGTCATGGCTGACGTTAATCACAGGGGAGTCAGGGCCTGGGGCCCTCAGAAGCTCTCTGGACTCTGCTGGCAGCTTTTCTGGAAATCTAAAGCTGTTCTAAAATCAAAAGTATACTAATTAGAAAGAAAAGAAGGGATAGTGCTTCCTTCGGAGAAGGTGGCTGGGAGGAACCCGTGAGGTGGGCAGGGCTGTGGTGGCATCAGCCCTTCCGTGGCAGTTCATGTCCTCTCCTGTCTGAGCAGGGGGTGGGCTTGAGACCTTGGGGTTGCGCTCTCCCAGCACGGCCGCTCCCATCTGGGACCTGGCTGCACCTGGCTGACGGGCAGGTGGACATGCCTCCCCAGAGCTCCTTGGGAACCGCATTCCCTAGCAATGTGGGTACTCGGGGCTGGCCAGGGACCATTCTGCCCTGGACCCCGTCTCTGCACAGACAAGGAGAAGCCCATCTTGGCCTGGTCCAGAAGGGAAGGCTGCCAGCTGCCCTCCCGTGGGCTCCCCGGGGGCCTAGCTCTCCCTTCCAGCCCTAGACAGAGGCCCAGGCATTTCTGCTGGAGCCACCCAGAGTCTGTCCCTCCCTTTGGACAGGAAAACAGATGCAGCGCTCCCACCCCAATTAGACCCTCTTTTGCTTCTTCTTGCTCCCTGGGCTTGACCACAAAGCTCCTCCCCACCCCCCAACTCCGGGAGTCCTGCCCATGCTTACAGGAGAACAGGGAAGGGGCTCTTGCTGCCACTCCCTGCCTAACTGTGTTGCTGTTTACTGGGTGTGGAAACCCACTTTCCCATCTCCTCTCCCAGGCCAGAGAACGCCCACTCCAGCCGGCCTCCATAGGGACTGGTTCTGGAAAGCAGCTGAGTTTTAGTGGCAAGAGTCACAAAGATCTGAGCGTAAATCTGAGCCTTCCCAGCTGGGTGGAGTTACTCAGTTGGAGTTACTGGGTTACTGGAGTACTGGAGTTACTGGAGTTACTCAGTTACTCTGGAGTTTCTGGGTGTAGCCATGGGCGAGTTACTCAGCCTCTCTGAGCCCTGGCTTTATCACCTGTGAAAAGGGAACAATTCCTCTCTCCATAAGGTTGGTATGAGGTTGTATGCAAGCCCTCAGCATGGCGCCTGACACATAGTAGGTGTTCAATGAACAGCAGCTCTTCCTGTAAGCCTGGTGGTTTCTGGCTTCTGCTGTGTTATCGCATAGCTTCTCCCTTCTTCTCTTTTGTCTCCCCTTGGCCACAGAGAGTCCTGACCTTTGCCTGTTTTTCTAGTATATACCCAGGTGCTGTCCTAAGCCAATACATGAAGTGGAACCCTAACCCGGGGGTCTTAGCAGATGACATTGAACTTGGCTGAGGTGGGGAAGCAAGGAGATCAGACACAGGGTTCTTTTCTGCTCTGTGGGTGTGTCTGGCTGCTGTCGCACGGGGGCCCACCACCAGGGGAAGCAGTTCCTGGTCTCCCCAGAGCTGGCAAGCTGGCCTGACTGCTGCCATTTGGGAGGCAGCCGTCCGTGGAGGGCAGAGGCTGACAGAGCCAGTTCTTGATCGCCCAGCCGGACCAGAGCCTGTCTGGGAGCCGCCTGTGGGTGTGAGCCAGCGGTCCTGAGCCTCTCAGGTAGCTGTGCCTCCCCTGGCTGTGGTCCCAGCATCCACTGGCTCACGGCTGTGGCTGGGACCCGCGTGCCAGGCGGCTTCTGTGGTTCTGGGTGGACATGGCAGCCCCATCCAGCCGCCTCCTCGGCCTGTGCAAGCGGTCAGAACAGCTTCAGCTGAATCTAAGCCCTAAGGTCCTCCTCAAGGGCTGGGGCTGATCAGGGTGTGTGCAAATGAGCGTGCCGGGCCCCAGAGACCGACCAGACCAGGAGATGTGGAATGGCAGGGCTAACCCCACCTTTTTTTTTTTTTTTTTTTTTTGTAAAATAGAATAACTTTATTTTCAGCACCCTTATGTAGTATGAGGAAAGACTAGACTACCGTTCATGGCTGAATCGTGCTTCTTTACCCCCTTCAGAGCTATTTGTCCATTCTTGTGCTTCAGGCCACCTTTTGGAGATCACTTTCCATCTTCCTTTGCTGCAGACCCCTCAATGGGGTCTGTGTAACTGTCTCGGCTTCTGTTTCCTTGATAATGTCTTCTTTCATCATGGTTCTTAAAAGCTGGTTTCCGGCTTCCAGGACCATGGGCGGGCGGTTTCTTTTATTTTGGTGCTTTGACGGTATTACTTCAGCGTTTCCCCTTGTCGTTGTTGAAAACCTACTCCTAACCAGATGGCCCTTCCTTGGCAAGTGGCCCGTCCTCTCTCTTCTTTGCTCCCAGAAGGTTTTGTCTGTGACTGACGTGAGCACGGGGGGTTGGCCCCCAGAGACCATGGCCACCGTCTCGCCCCAGGAAGAGAGCAGGTATGGTCAGTGGGACTTCCAGAGAGAGACTTGAGGCCAGTGGGGGAGGCTGAATGGGGCCCATGGCACCCAGAATTTTCCAAAGGGCTAGCGCATGCATTGCCGAAAGTGTGCCAGCATGAGCTGGGAAGAAATTCTCCATCCCGGCTGGGGCTGGCCTCAGCTTTCTTGATCACCACTGGCCTCAGGGCTCTCTTGCTAGCTCCATAGGATTCCTGCTTTTCTCTCTCCTGCACCAAACCTCAGCCCATCTTCTCCAAAGGGCCACAGCCTTCTTGGGCGAGGCTCTTTCTGGGTTCTCCAGCAAGCCCTCCCCGCCCCCTCCAGCCCATGTATACCCCATCTCCTTTTCTCCCAACTCCCGGGATCTGGGTCCACCCGTCACCTGAAACATTTGGTTGCTAGATTATTTCAGAGTGCTGTGCTCTGCCGAGCAAGGTCTTTCTGGATGGAGAGACCTTGTCTCTGTCTCTTTATGCTCGCTCAGTATTGCATTTAGGCCAGTTACCCCTGAGTGGGAGGTGGCATCACGAGGCCCCACTCAGTCACCACCAGTGTTGGACACTCGGGCTCTGATTCTACCTCCCTTTCAGAGAGGTGGCAGCCTCCTTCCCATTTGCACGTGAGGACCTCACAGTGTCCTGGGCTGGAGATGCCAGTCACAGGAGCAGAAGTCACTGGAGGCTTTGATGGGTCGGTTTTGTCCTGCCAAGTGTGGGGACAGCCGTGAAGGATATGGCCAGTCCTGGCAGGGATCTGCCTGGCCCGCTTTGGAGCGAGACAGAGCAGGAAGACAATGGCCCTGAGAATTTCCAAATGCCCAGAGGCCTTACAGATGCCTCCACCCAAGCATTCCAGGGACTGCTCTCTTTTCCGGCCCCGGGGCAACCGTGGGTTTACACGTGTCCATGTGGGGCGCAGATGCGTCTTTGGTGTGCGTGCTTACAGGGCATGTCAGGGGGTCTGAGAAGCTGACTGCACCCCATGTAGGAGAAAAGCCACGTTCCGAGTTGGAGGGGCTGAGATGTGAAGGTTTGGGTAAGAGTTATCCTGCGGCAGGTTGAGGATGATTTCAGCAGAAGAGCAAAGAATTCTTAGGTTGGAATTCTGTTAGGGAGAAAATGTATGTGTGGCCGATGGCCCCTCCCCCCATGGAACCCCCCCTCTACCACACAGTTCTCCTAGGATAAGTCAGGGGCACATGGTTGAGAAGGACGTTGTCTCTTTCTGCATTTGGACACTTTGCCCCTGAGATGTGTGCTGGGGAGCGGAGGAGGGCGGAAGGGAACGCCGCTACCCAGTGGATTTTCCGGCATTCCCTATGCTGAGGTGTCGGGATGGGTGGGGGCTGTGTTCCACGGCAGGCACTGGTGTTTGCTCTCAGTTGGGTCCAGACATGGGTGCCAGCTAGGCCCGGTGGAAGGAAGCCGGACACAGCCTGCTCTGAAGTCCCCATGCTCCCGAGTTGGGGCAGCTTCCCGTTCTGGGGGAGCGGTGTGTGGCACACCTGGCTTCGGCTGCCAGAGACCTGCTCTGTCTTTGGCTGGCCCTGGAATAGGCCTCCCCTCACCTCCTGGCTTTCCTCTCCCTGCGGGACTCTCACATAACAGTTTGGCAGCGCTGTTCCTCTCCATTGGGCAGACAGTAGTCCCTTTGTGGGTTGTAGGCTGGTTCCTTTTCTCATGGGCGGAAGTGGGGAGAACAGGGCCACGTATGAAACGTCCTCCAGCTCCTGGGAAGACGTCCTGGCAGGAGTCGAAGGCTGGGACCCACTTCTGCCTCTCTCTGTGTGTGGCCCACTCATTGTTCCCAGATGTGTTGTTGGCACGAGGGGTTCATGTGCCAGCCCTAGGATGGCCGTTAGGATCCCCACTCTACAGAAACAGAAACAAGTCCTAAGAAGTTGCCTGATGTGCCCTGAGCCTCCCAGCGTCCAGAGCAGAGGTAGGATTTGAACCCAGGACTCCGGCCCCAGTAGCTGCATTGCTTTACCAGTGCTGTGTGCCAACTTTGTGAGTGAGTAACTCCTCCCCCTGGGGTTGCATCTAATGAGGCAATCAGTTCCGTAAGTCGTGGCCCATCACACACAGACATCGGGGATGATGCTTTTAGGTATGCAGAATAATGTTTCATGAAAGAAGCGACATATAAGCAGTATATTCAGGATGATTACGATTTGGTAAAATGAGCCCACGCGCGTGCACGCACACACGCGCACAAACCCATGCACGTGTGCACATGGCGAGAAGTGCGGTAACTGTGGTTATCCTTAATCTATCTGGCCAATGGTTGATTTTCTTTCACCATTTTTGTACTTTTCAAAGTTCATAGGGCAAAGTGTCTTTAGAAAAAAAGTTAAAACAGCTGCAATTCTTCAAGGGGCATCCTCAGGGGATGGACCTTCAGGAGAGAGGGGGCTTCCTGTCCTTGGGGGTGGACAGACTGAGGCTTGTCCATCTGTCGTGGACACTGTACCGGGGGTGTCCTGATTAGGGGAGTGGGAGGGACGGCACTCTTTGGTGGACGGTGCCTGGCATGGCCCCATGGCTCCCTGGGGCTGTGGGAGAAGGGAGTTTCCCGATGCCATGCTCCTCGACTTGAACGTGGCAGAGAATCCCTGGGGATTGTGGTTGTATCACAGGCTCTGACTTGGGAGGCAGGCCTGAGACTCTGCATTTCCAAGAGTTTCCCTTGGATCTGCTCTGGAAAAGTTCCCCGGGCCCTGCAGAACAGACGAGTCCAGTGGCAACTAGAGGGGTACACTGGCCTGTGAGGATGAGCAACCTGGCCCGGGTGACATTTGTGGAAGGACCCTTCCCAGCCGTGGAAAGATGAGTGTTTGTCAGAGGGCTGAGTGAGACCGGGGGCCCCTCGCACTTGGCTTCACGGAGAGAGTGCTCAGGTGGAACCAGGAGGGCCGGGATCTGAATCCCAGCTCTGCGGCTCCTTAGCTGTGTGTCCTGGGGAAGGCCATTTTGCCTCTCTCTGCCTCAGTTTCTCCATTGGTACAGTAGGGCTAAGAATGCTGCCGCGAAGGCCGTGGTGAGGATGGGTTGGGATGGTGTGGGTCAGGTACCCGGCTCAGGACCCACTCTGTGGTCGGCTCTTAACCCACGCTTAATCCCCTCAGATTACCCGCTCGCTTCTCCTGGCAGGTGGATGAGATTTACCACGACGAGTCCCTGGGAGCCCACATAAACATCGCTCTGGTCCGCTTGATCATGGTTGGCTACCGACAGGTAAGCCCATCCACCAACAGTTAGGGTCTTGGGGGAGAAGGGGTGTGGGGCCGGTGCATCGGCCTGATGGCTGTGGGGTGGGGCGGTGTTGGTCAGCATCCAGGAAGCATTTTGTTTCTAGAATCAGAACCCTGAGACCATTAGAACTGAGGCTTTGGAAGCAGAGGCATTTGGGGGTGTTACACAGGGATTGAGGGATTCCCTCCAAACTCCTAAATGGACAGTCCTACAGCCTCACAGCTGGAGAGCCCTCTCCCTGAGGAATCAATGTGGAGATGGGCTCAGAGCGGGGCAGTGACGGAGACAGGGCCTGCTCTGGTTGATCGCTGGGGCCCTGGGCTCTGCAGTCTTAGACTCTCTCATTCTCCCCCGAACAGGGGGTAGCAACAGAACTTTCCTCCAGGGGCTGTGGTCAAGGTAAAATGAGACTGTGAACATAAAGTCTGGAAGAAGTGCTCAGTCCGGCACCTGCCTTGCAAGCCGGTTGAGGGATGAGAGGGCATGTGTGTTGAGTTCTTGGCGGACAGGCGGCCCAGCACAGGGCCTGAAGTGGGAGGGCTGTGCGCCAGCAGCTGGAGTTGGGGCTCCTGGTGACCCGGAACCCGCTCTGCCGTCCTGTGGGCCTCAGTGTCCTCTACCGGTGGGAGGGGAGCGACGGGTGCCCCCTGCATTCTGGGGACTACGGCGATCGCCCATCTGCTGACGCTCTTGGCCCCTGCAGTCTCTGAGCCTGATTGAGCGTGGGAACCCGTCTCGCAGCCTGGAGCAGGTGTGTCGCTGGGCGCACTCTCAGCAGCGCCAGGACCCGAGCCACTCGGAGCACCACGACCACGTGGTCTTCCTCACCCGGCAGGACTTCGGGCCCTCAGGTACGTAGCTGCAGTATTAGCTGCGGCCGGGTGTGCACAGCCGTTGGGCCGAGGCCCGGGGCCAGGTGCTCTGGAGCCACCCCAAGTTGGTTCGAGGGGCCAGGCTCCCTGTCGACAGAGAGAGTCCTGGGACTCTGGAGATAGGACCTGGCCGGACAGGTGGGTAAGCTTGAGGTGGTTTCCTGGAGATCAGGGAAGTGAATGGGTCCCCATTCTGGCCCCTGCGGTCTTGGCTGAGTCTGCTGGTGGCTCAGCAGCATGTGTTCGTTGACTGACCAACTGACTGGCTCGCGTGGAAGTCGGGTGTGTGCAGGCTTGGGGCATCTGCAGATCTCACTGCCTGGATCAGAGGAGGGGATGACAGTGGCCTGGAAGCTGCAGGGGGGCTGTAGAGCTTCATGATGTGGGAGCGTTATGATGTGGCGGGGAGGGGATGGACTTTGCAAAGATCTTTCGTCCTCTAGGCACTCTTTGGCAGCGACCACGTCACATGTCCCTATAGTGGCTGGCTGGGCCCAGACCTCGCTGAGTCCTGCCTCGCTTTCCTGTGACTTCCCTCTGCCCCCTCTCCCTCTCCCCGGCAGGGTATGCGCCTGTCACCGGCATGTGCCACCCCCTGAGAAGCTGTACCCTCAACCACGAGGATGGCTTCTCCTCAGCCTTCGTGGTGGCCCATGAGACTGGCCACGTGTAAGTGTGCGTAAGCGGCACTGGGAAGGCGGGCTGCGCTGTGAGCACCGAGGAGTTCTGTGGGGGTGGGTGGCTTGATCTCAGATGGGGCTTCCATCCCAGGGTCCTGGGAGAGGCCAAGGAAGATGCCCATGTGTTAAGGCCCAGCTGTGATGGCCGGGGACCTGGGGGCCCCAATGGCGATTCTGGGCCTGCCTTGGGACCGGCCCTCAAATCCCAGGGCCATGGAAAACCAGAAGTGGCCCCGCCTTTGGGCAGGTTGACGCCGTGTCCCATCCTAGGCAACGGTCTGTTCTCTGGATGGTCTCTATCACTCATCCCGTCCATAACTCGAGGCCCTTCTGACAGCTGTCCCGGCCCACACTGCTGCTCGGTGAACACTGCAGGGCTCGCCTGAGCCCATCATAAACAGGCACTCAGAGTCTCAGGCCCCGGGCCAGGCTGGCAGCCGGCTCTCTTGGTCTCTGGACCTGGTTTTTGTTTAGAGCATAGTCATTCATGCCTTTGACCAGTATTTCTCGAGCATGCACTGTGTGCCAGGCCCTGTGATAGGACTGGATTGCCGCGGAGAATAGGACAGAGAAGCTCCATTCTGGGAGAAAGCAAATCTCCCACTGTCATCCAGGTTTTCCTTTGGTAACTTGCACTTGCGTAGTCGTGCCTCCTGGCCTCGTCTGCCCGCTGGGCAGAACTGAGGGACGCACCCCCGGCCCTTCTGTAGCGCACCCATGTGGAGTGAGGGCCCCTTCCTGCCGGGGGAAGGACCTGGGCAGGAGGGGGGTGCTGGGCCATCCCGGAGAGGGTCTGCCCCTGCCATCTCCCACGCCCCTCTCCATGCCAACCCTGTCAGCCCAGGAGGCCTGTGGGGACTCCATGCCAGCTCCTTTGCTCACTGAGGCCCCAGCTTCCTCCTCTACCGTGTGGAGGCTGACACACAGGAATCCTCAGGGTCCCCTTGTGCCCTGGAAGCCCATGGGTCCACATATTTTAGAGCTGGGAGTTTGTCCTCCTGTGTGTGGGAGGTGAGGGGGATGGTCCACTCTTCGTGGAGCAGAGCCTCTCCCTGTGGAGAGACGAGGACAGCCTTAGTAGTCCACGTGTCTGTCTGGTGGTCAAGGCCAGACGTTGCCACCTGGGAGTATTTGAGAATTTAGAGCCTCTGGGCTTTGGCATTCAATAGTAATGATAAAAAACCAGACTTTACAATTTAAACTATCACTATGGTAGGTGCGTACCACATATAAAGCTCTGTGCTCTGTACTCTGGGGTCTTGGAGAAGCTTAAGAGATGGTGTGGAGACACTCGGGAAATGAAGTTGAACTGAACCAAATGAATGAGACCCGGTCTTTGCACCTTGCAGGCCTTGGGTCTGGTGGGGAGATGTGGAGGGCATGCGAGTTGCTAGTGGCAGGACAGCTGGCTTCTGCTATGGGAGGTCAGCCCTCGGGCAGGGTGGCCAGGGAGCGCGTCCTGGAGTGGGGCTTGAGCTGGCCTCGGAACCCATGAGGATGTGGCTGGAGTTTGAGGAGAATGCAGGAGGGCAGAATGAGCCCAGCCCCATTGGGGAGGAGGGCGGGACTTCAGCTTCCATCCAGAGGGGTGGTCATCACCCCTGCATGGTGGGGAAACTGAGGCCAGGAGGAAGAGTCTGAAGCCTGGCCAGGGCATGCTGTCCTATTGCTGGCCCGCCTGCCTGTCTTCACAGGTGTGAAGTGCCCTGGTGTGACTCGGGGCTCCTTTCTGTACCCCACCCCTGCCCTCCAGGCTCGGCATGGAGCATGACGGTCAGGGGAACGGCTGCGCCGACGAGACCAGCCTGGGCAGCGTCATGGCACCCTTGGTGCAGGCTGCCTTCCACCGCTTCCACTGGTCCCGCTGCAGCAAAGTGGAACTCAGCCGCTACCTTCCGTAGGTCGCCGCCACCTCCCGGCTGGGGACAGGGGAGCTTGCAGCCTGCCACCTCACCTCCCCCTGCCCCCAGCATCTCTCTCTCCATACCACCCTGACCCTGACACGTGTGCTGGATTCCCAGCCTTGCTGCTCAGCTCCTGGGCCTCCAGGAGCTCAAGGCCGGGTGGGGCAGGTGTGGGTCGAGCTGCTGTCTCTAACCTCATGCGGCAGCTGGCCAGGGTCCTGAGTAATGTGGGGCAGGCTGCCTTTCCTTCCCTCCATGCAGTGAGCCCTCTGCCCAGGAACCGGCCCTTCCTCCCAGGAAGACATAGCGCCTAGCACAGGGCAGCCGGGGCCGGTTCCTGCAGGCTGTCTTTGCTCCTTATAGCCCTCACCTCCTTGTCTCCACTGGCAGCTCCTACGACTGCCTCCTTGATGACCCGTTTGTGCCCACCTGGCCCCGGCCCCAGGAGCTGCCAGGTGTCGACTACTCAATGGACGAGCAATGCCGCTTTGACTTTGGCTCTGGATACCACACCTGCTCTGCAGTGAGTTCCTGCTGGCCTCTGCCTGCTGGAGTGCCCAGGCCGTGTCCTCCAGTGACCCTGATGGTGCCTCCACAGGGCACCTTCCTCCCAGCTGGCCGAGTGGCCTAGTGATGGGCCCGCAGGCTTGGTGCTACCTGCCACGGTGACGGGGTGGTGCAGGGGGATCAGGGCCCGGCCCTGCCTCCTTCTGCCATGTACCTGCCCCACCCAGTCCTACCTTAGGAGGCGGGTGTGTGCTGTGGCTAGAGGATGCTTTAGTCCTGGGAAAGATGGAACAGAGTAGAACAGAGAGAGCAGGAGGCTGATGGGGTCCTGGCTGGACGGGTTCCTGGGGAGCACATCTGCAGGACAGTCCCTCTGTCAGATCAGGTGCTGGGCTCTGGCCTGCTGGAGGACTAGCTGCCTCCGTCTACCTTCTAGGGATTTGATAGGATGTTTTGGGCCAATTTGTCACCCTGGTGCAAATCTCCTGTGTCCCCACATAGTCTCTCTCCAGAGGGTCAGTTGCATGCTCCCCCTTCCCACCTCATGTTTAGGAGATTGATACAAGGGAGCATAGCCTTTCCTTAACCTGCAGGACAGGGCAGGGGGAGCCTGTCCCTGGGGAGCCCCCTGGGGAGAATCGAACAGCCACTGGCCAGAGCCCGGGCAGAGGCTCACATCCTGCAGGACCAGGAGTTATGGAGTATGGTCACCTTCCTATTGCTCAGGCCACATGGGGACACAGGGTCTCTGAGCTGGGCGGGGAGAAAGCCTGGGATGTGAGATTTCAGGGCCTGGAAGGGCTGTATCTGTAGGACACTGCTCTGGCTGGCAGAGACCCAGGGGGTCTCCTGGACAGCATGAAACAGGAGATCACCAACATGTGGCACAGCCTGGTGAGACCAGACCGGGGTGGGTGGGAGTCTTGGCCATGCCTGGGTGCCTAGGGCTCTGGGCTAGACCGGAAGCCCCTTGAAGCCTTGACGTGCACTGGGTTCACGGGGCTCGGCAGGCCCAAGCGTTCCAGAGCCTCAAACCCTGGTCCCTGCCCAGTGGCACGGCGGCTTCTGCAAAGGCAGGGAGGGAGGCCTGGGGAGGCAACGAGGGAATTATGGGCTGTGGCCTGCCCCGTTTCGGCACCCCGGCGGAGAGAGGAGGGGGTCTCTGGAGGCCATGGGAGTGGGGTCCAGTTTGGGGACGTGGACCCTCCTGCCTCCCTGACCATATTTTGGCCCCAGCGTCCACCACAGCCCTCCCCTCTCTCTGTTACTCCCCTTGGCCGCCTGCCGGACAGCTTGGAGCCTAAGTGCCGGTGTGGCGGGTGGCCGCTCTCCCCTTCCACGCAGTTCCAGACCTTCGAGCCCTGTAAGCAGCTCTGGTGCAGCCGCCCCGACAACCCGTACTTCTGCAAGACAAAGAAAGGGCCCCCTCTGGACGGGACCGAGTGTGCGCCTGGCCAGGTACGTGGGGCCCGGGGCTGTGGCAGGACTGTTCGGGTCCCTGGGAGCCCCTACCCCCCACCCCAGGCATGTGTGCTCAGGAGGTATGCATGGAGCCCCCCTCCCCTGGCCTGTAAACTCCTATGTTCACACTCTCCTTCCCATACCAGTCACCTGCTTCCTCCATGTGCAGAGCTTGGCATTCTCTTCCAGCTCTTTCGGCAGGAAGGCTTACTCCCATTTTACGGATGAGAAGAATGAGGAACGGGCGGGCAGGCAAAGGAACTTGGGAAGTCAAAGAAGGGGTGAGGGAAGATTCCAGGTGTCCTGCCTGCCCTCCCCGGCCCCCCACATTGTTTCTCCCATACACGTGTTGCCTCCCCTGCCCCAGAACCCCCCCTTTCACATACAAGCTGGCGTGTGTTTCCCCCCTTGAGCATGTGTGCGTGTCAAGGCTTCATTTGTCCCGGAGGGCCTTGTGGCCGGGTCTGAGGGCCTTGACCTGGGGTTTGAAACCCACCTCTGCTCTCTCACTGGCTCTGAGCCAGATCTCTGTGCTGCCCGTGGGCCATTTGTGGCACTTCTCTGGGTCCTGCTGACCCCAATCAAGTGGCCTTCCCATGCCTCAGGTAGTTCTGAGGTCAGCGTGAGAGCCAAAGGCAAAAGCAGGGCGCTGAGAGAGGCTCCAGGCTTATTCAGCATCAGCTGGGAGCCGAGCCACAGACCTGCCCCCTAGCCAGCCCTCTGCCCTCTGCCCTGTGCCCTCGCCAGGCTCTACCCACCCAGCACAGGTGGTGGTTGGGGTCTGCCGTTCACAGATGGATGGGGCTTCCCATGGCCTTGCACGGGCCCAGGAGGCTCCATGTCTGCGGGCTTTTATCCTGGAGACTTGGTGGACCTGCTCCAGGGGTTCCCAGAGTTCCAGGTCTTTCTGTCACCATTTCACATGACGGTTAATCCGTGGCTCTCAGTTTGTGCTGCATATTGGAACCATCTAGGGAGCTTTCCAAGTCCCCATCCCCCAGGACAGGGAGAGACTGCAGATGGGCACGAGAGAGCTCTCTGGGTGATGGAAATGTTCTAGAATTGGATGTGGTGACAGTTGTACAAGGCTGTAAGTTACGAAAACTTACTGACTTGTACCCTTGACCTGAGCGATTTTTATGACACATGAGATATCTGCTGCGTCTTTAAAAAAATCCCGACCCCTTGGAGCGCCTGGTGGTTCAGTCGTTAAGTGTCTGCCTTCAGCTCAGGTCGTGATCTCAGGGTCCTGGGATCGAGCCTTGCATCGGGCCCCCTGCTCAGTGGGGAGCCTGCTTCTCCCCTCTCCCACTCCCCCTGCTTGCGTTCCCTCTCTCGCTGTGTCTCTCTCTGTCAAATAAATAAATAAAATCTTTAAAAAAATCCCTACCCCTAGAGATCCTGATCAGTTGGTCTGGGATGGAGTTTTAGAAGTTGCCCAGGTAACTCTGAGGCTGAGAACCACTCTGTTATCTCTTGAAAAAGATCCAGGGAGATTTGCTGTTTTCTCACATGTCCTGTGGGAGAAGGGAAGGGAGTCACTTCGGTTGAGTACACCTTCGTGCCTGGCCCTGAGCTAGGGCTTTTGTAGGTCTTCTTGCTTTCAGTGGTTAGAACAGTCCCATTTAGCAGGTGAGCACACTGAGGCTCAGCAAGGGGGAAGTTATGCCAAAGACCCACACAGCTAGTAATGGCTGAGCTGGGATTCAAACCTAGGCCCCTTGGACTGGATTCATATACTCCCTCCATTTGTGCATTTGTAGACCTCCCCTGTGGGGCTGGCTTGCCTCCCACAAGCACCCTGCCTGCAGTCCTTGCAAGGGGGTTTCGAGATACAGAGTCAAGATCAACTCTAGATGGCATGGAAAGATTGTGTCTTCTATCCCTGATCAGCTCTTTTTTTTCTCCAGGAGTGGTTATCTTCCTTGAGAATACTGCTTGCCATTTTTGGAGGGCCGTGTGTGCCAGGCATGGTCTCCTTGAAGGCTCCCCGCAGCCCTGTGGGTGGGCGCTGTTACCCACACTGTACAGTGGAGGGATAGGCTCAGAAAGGGGAGCCCTTTGCTGAAGGTCACTTGGCTGATGGTAGAGGTGGGATTCTGTGCAGTCCTGAGGCTTGTGCTCTCAATGTCCCTTTCTCTGGTCTCACCTGGGTGCCTCCCAGCTGTGCCACCTGCGACGTCGGGCACTCTCCGTCATGGGCTGGGCAGCCGTGGCCCCAGGGTAACCTCGTTCCCTCTGTTCCCTCCCAGTGGTGCTTTAAAGGTCACTGCATCTGGAAGTCGCTGGAGCAGACTTACGGCCAGGATGGAGGCTGGAGCTCCTGGACCAAGTTCGGGTCATGTTCGAGGTCATGTGGGGGCGGGGTTCGATCCCGCAGCCGGAGCTGTAACAATCCCCCGTGAGTGCTCTTGGCTGAGGTGGGCAGGGCAGGGGACACCCTCTCCCCCCAGGGCTGAGGGGCTGGGAGAAGAAGGCACACGGGGAGGGATGGGGGCAGGACACTAGAGAGAAGGACCCCTGCAGGTGGTTTGTATTCTGTTGGTGGGAACCCAAAAATGTTGGTGGGGGGTGGGGCCGGATCTCTTCCACCCGGGCCTGGCATCTCCCATCAGGTGTGGCGCCTGAGAATTGATCCGAACCAGTGATTCTCAAACTCCGGTGTGCGGAAGATTCTGAGTCGGGTCAGGACTCTTGATCCTCTGGCTAAGCTTTGAGAAGACACTGATCTAAATGCTCAGGAGCTGTGTTTGCTTTCTTGCCCCATGAAGCAGAACTTCCATGATTTTTTCTTAGCTTATCTCTTTCTGTCATTAAATCCTGCCTTGCACTACCCCAAGTTCCACGAGTCTGGGGGAACAGTCATGTGTCTCCCCCTTTTATTCTCTCTGTCGGGGATCCCTCTCATTGTTTTTGGAGCTTCTGAGTGCTAGCTGGCTCTGGCTTCCCTGTCCCAGGCTGAAGCCACCTGGTCAGAATGGCCTAGATGGGGGCCGGCTGGGGGGCGGCATGTGGGTCAGCGGGCTCCAGGAACCAGGGGTATCCAGCCTCCGCAGAACAGCAGTGCCCTTGGCTGCTGTGGCTCGGTAGTGGCCATCTTCCCTCGCATCCTCAGGAGGGGTCCTTCGTACTCTGCTCTTTACCTCCAGGGATGGGAGGCTCCCTGTCGCCTGGAGTAACCTATTCCCGTGTCCGCTGGCTGCGCTCTCCTTTTACAAATATGAGCCCAAACAAACGGCCCTGTAACTTCCACCTGTTGGGGGTGTGAAAGCCCGGGTTGTCAGAGCAGGACCCAGTGGGGCCCACTCTAAGTAAACCACCTTCCAGTGAAGACGGACGGTTATCCCCTGGATCAAAGCCGCCATTTAGCGAACTCCTCTGTAATCGTAACTCTTTCTATTGTCTGAGGCTTAAGTGTCAGAACATGGGTGCTGTCAGCACTGTGCCCAGCCCAGATTAAGCACTAACGAAGGGCAGCTGGGATGCTGAGCACACACCCGTGTGATGCCCCCGGCTCTGTGAGCACTGTACCAGGAGCCTATGCTTGGAGGCTTTGCATCGATTAATCCTACCCAATCTTCTTCACGTAACAGAGAAGAGAATACAGATCGCTTTAAACACCTTTTCTTATTTATTCTTCACAGACAAACCAGGAGGTGGGCAAGAGAAGCTGTACCCCAGTCCCACCTTTAAAGAGGGTATTAAGGAGGGCACGTGTTGTGATGAGCATTGGGTGTCATATGTCATTAATGAATCATTGAACGTGACACCAAAAACCAATGATGTACTTATACAGTGGCTAACCGAACGTAATAAAAAATAAATAAAAAGAAAAAAAGAGGAAATAGTGGTGCAGCAAGGCTGGGTGACTTGGCCGAGATTTGCATGGGTGGGACTGGGGGTTCGATCTAGCCGCAGCCTTCTGGTTCCAGACCCATGTCTCTCTCTACCGATCCTTAGTTTATCATGAGGTGAAGCGGAAGCGGGTGGGAGCTGGAATTGTGGAGGCATGCTTTGAGTGCCGACTGTGTACCAGGCCCTGTGCAATGGTTGAAAGATGAGTACAAAGATGAGTAAGACTGGTTTGTTTCCCAGCCGGTCGGCGAGTCAGTTGTCCCTGTCCCCGCCCCGTTTCTCAGCTCACCGTGCCCCACCCCCCAACAGTGGAACAGGGATGCACGTGCCCGAGGGGTGAGGCAAGAGGAATCTGGGAGGGCTCTGAGCCCAGCAGCCCCCGCTGTGGGGGTTCCTCTCTAGTTGCTAAGTTACCAGTGTTCCTCTCAAAGCCTGAGCTGCCAGCGGTGGCCATGTGGGAAGCCTGGCCCTCCCCAGCCTTCCATCAAGGTCACCTGGTCCTTCTGTGCCCGCTGCAGCCCAGCCTACGGAGGCCGCCTGTGTTCAGGGCCCGAGTTCCAGTACCAGATATGCAACAGCGAGGAGTGCCCTGGGCCCTATGAGGACTTCCGGGCCCAGCAGTGTGCCAAGCGCAACTCCTACTACGTCCACCAGAACGCCAAGCACAGCTGGCTCCCCTATGAGCCTGAGGACGGTGAGTGAGCCTCTCCCCCAACCCCCTCATGTCCTTGGGTGTCTGCTGGGTCCCTGTCTTCCTGGGGGCAGGGGCCTCCCATGACTGGGGCTGCCAGTGGAGGTGGAGGGACAGTCGGGGCACCATAAGGGACATGCAATAGGCAGGCCCTTGTGCCGTGTGCCTTGGGGCCAGCAGTCCTCATTAAAGCCATCCCTGATTTGTGCATTTATGCTGACTGTTCTCTGGCAGGGAAAACCCCCCGAACCATGGACCCTTCACCCCGAGGTGCCGTTGAGGCCGGTGGCAGTGTTGGCCGTTGGGTTGGTGCCCCTGACATGGGTCCGTATGTGTACAAGAAGGCACTCTACGGGTGCAGGTGCCCTGGCTTTGCGTGACCACCGTCCCTAGAGGCTCTGCCCTAGTTTCTACTGTGTTTCTAGGTTCTACTAACCGTGCTACTGTTTGAGCAGTTAACGAAGAGGATTTGAAAGGCAGGCGGATGAGAGTCCCTGGGATCCTGATACTGACTCCCTCCTGGCTGCTCTGGGATAGACACAGGCCCCAGGACTCATGCAGAGGAACTGAATTTTGGGACTGTGCCAGGGCCAGGACCTTTCCATTGATGGCTCTCCTAAAGGCAGAGAGATGCCAGTGAAGGGCTGCGGTTCGAGGCGTCTTAGAGCCTTCAGGCTGGAAGGACCCTTCATGGACCTCTGTGTCCTCTCGGCCTGCCAGCCTCTCCACGGTCCTCGATAGACAACCCCTGCCACACAGCTCTCGGCCTCAGATGGCACCTACTAGAATGGCCTTTCCTCTCCTGAGCCCCAGGCCACCTCTTTGTAGCCCTGGTTCCAAAAGAGTTAATTACAAGACCCTTGGTAGTTCAGCTCATAGTTAGAATGACAGTCTTCATGCTGGAAGGGAACTCAAAGGCCTGTCCATTGCACACCAGGGCACAGATTTCTCTGGAACATGAATGATAGAGATTATTTTCCCTCTGCTTTGAATTCTTCCCACATTAGGGAGTTTGCCAGTCCCTTGACACTGTCGGCTGGCTTTCATGGCTGCCCAGAGAGCTGCTGGCCTGGGTCGCATTGGTCAGGGTCCCTAACCCTTCAGAAAGGTTAGGGTCTCCTATGCCTCTCCCCCTGGCTCAGATCCCACCAGGAATCTGGCTCTTGTGCATGAAATCCGAAGTGTTATTGGAAGCTATGGTTCTGGATTGAGCCCTGAGTACTGGGGCAAGATGTATCCTGGGAGCTCAGGGACCAGGAGGAGGGAGCCAGATGGTTCATTAAAAATTTAGCTGAGGGGCTGGCTTGCTTTGAAAGCCTTGCAGATCCATTCAGATCCAAACAAGCCCCCTTCAAGGCCCCTGGGGCAGCTGGACCTTGGGTTTTCCCAGGACTTTTCGACAACTTCCAGAAAGTTAGTTAAGCCCCAGCCTCCCTTTTTCTAAGAAATAAAGCAAATGTTTATATGTTCTCTGGAACCTTCTTTTAAGGACATCAACGGCCCAGAGAGAGAAGAGAACAATTAGTTGTTAGTATTAGAAAGGACCTCCTTTCCTCTCTCACTGCAGCCTCATTTGGCAAATGCAAACCCAGATCACTGTTCTGCCTTCTTTCACACAACCTCCCAATGTTGACAAACATGTTAAGATACACCATCATTCATGTGGCTGGGGACGTGTAGGGAGAGGTCAGTTTGGGACTCGAGCCAGACTGCTTAGGTTAGAATCCTGGCTCTTCTTGGCATGTGGCTGTGTGGCCTTGAGCAAATTTCTTAGCCTCTCTTGTCCTTGGTTTCCTCCTCTGTAGTGTGAGAACTTTCTTCCTTGGGGTATTGAAAAACTTAAATGAGTTCATTCACAGAAGACATTTGAAGTTTTATATCCAAGGTGTGTAGGAGCACCTGGCTAGCTTGGTCAGTAGAGCACATGACTAGTTCAATCCCCACCTTGGGCATGGAGCCTACTTACAAAGAAAAACAGAAAAGAAAAGAAAATAGCGTGTGAAGGTTTTGGAAGCATCTGGCACATAGTAAGCGTTCACTAAGTGTTGGTTTATTATTATTACTATTATTTTATCACTTGATTTTCTTTAACATCCTGTGTGGCATTTTACTGAACAGGGATAAGGAACTGAGGCTCAGAGATGTCTGATAATTTGCCCAGGGTCACTACGCAGGGATTGTAAGTCCCAGCTCCACCCCCAGGGATCCCACCAGCACCCCAGAGCTGACCAGGGAGCTTCCTGCTTGGGACAGGTGCTGGCGTCCTCCTGGGCCAGCCTACTTTCTCTGATCAGACTGGGAATTCAGCATGGTCTCTGTCCACAGATGCCCAGAAGTGTGAGTTGATCTGCCGGTCGGAAGACACAGGGGATGTGGTCTTCATGAACCAGGTGGTCCACGATGGGACGCGCTGCAGCTACCGGGACCCATATAGCGTCTGTGCCCGCGGCGAGTGTGTGGTAGGTGTCCTGCTCCGGGCCCCCCACCTTCTGGCTTCCCTGGGGAGACTGGAGGGCTGCCCCTCTTCCTGCCCCTCTTCCTGCTCCCTGGGGAGACCAGCCTCTCCTCGACTGCCCCACCCATGACACATTTGGTCGTCAGCATAATCCCGGATGCTGAAAAGGGATTATGTCCCCAGCCCCATTCAAGGGAATAAGATCTGTGCATGTCACATGGCGAGTTTGTGGCAGAGACCTGTCCAGGAGTGCCTCTTGGTCCCTGGTCAACTTGTGGGGCCTCAGGACTGGGGAGGGAGTCAGGGGCTGCTAGCATGGGGATGGTAGCAGGGGGAATGGGAGCCTTCCCCTGCTGACCCCACCTCTGGCCTCAGCCCGTCGGCTGTGACAAGGAGGTGGGATCCATGAAGGCAGATGACAAGTGTGGGGTCTGTGGCGGCGACAACTCTCACTGCAGGACTGTGAAGGGGACACTGGGCAAGGCCTCCAAGCAGGCAGGTGAGCAGCCTGGGGCTGGGGAGATGACCAGGAGTGGCTGGGGTTCTGGCCTGGCCATGTGGGCCCTCCTTCCTCTGCTGGGCCAGTTCAAGCTCGGGTGGGTGGGGTGGAGTGGGGGAGGCACCTGGAGCCTGCCTCGGGCTTCCCAGGCTGCCCCAGGCTGCTGAGTCCAGAGCTACAGCTTGCCGCCCCCTCTTCCAGGGCGTGCTGCCTGCATTTGGGCCCGGGAGCTCAGAAGCATTTTTCTGCCATCTAGTGTGGGATGATAGGAGCTCAGCCATCTCTTTGACCCCAGGACTGCTGGGGGGAGTGAGAGCTCAGACAGGTCTGAAGAGGTAGCCCAGACTGGACGCGATTGCTTTTTCTCTTCCTCCCTCCCTTTTTTGGTAAATTTGTGGCACTTCCTACTTTGAACTCCTGGTACCTTGAGTTCCTTGACTTCCCTCCCCATCTTCAGTCTGGCCACACCTGGCTGATGAAAAGGGCCGGGTATTAGTACTTTACACTCGAGGATGAATTAGTTCCATCTCCCCTTTGAGAGTGTCACAGCTTTGCCTCGCCTCTCCTTGTGGGGGCAAGTTTGACAGAGGTTTGTTTCCAGGGCTGGGATTGGGAGCAGAGAAGCCGTGCTGGGTCTTCATTTAAATCCCTTAAGGTGTGAGAAGAAAGTGGGAGGGACATCAGGAGAGAAAAGGAGGCTCAGGAAAGTGAGGAATAATAATACCTAACACGCATGCGTGCTTACCCACACACCAACCCCTCACACGCCGCCCTTGGACTTGATAAAGCATTTAAGCAATAGGATCTCATTTGACCCTCTCAGCACCTTGTGGACAAGGGCCCGTTGCTCTTTTACAGATGAGGGAACAGGTTCTTGGGTACGTGCTAGGGGCGGGGGGCAGACCGCTGGGCAGAGAGGCCACCAGTTCGAGATGCCCACGGATCCTTCTCTGTGGCAGGAGCTCTCAAACTGGTACAGATCCCAGCAGGTGCCCGGCACATCCAGATTGAGGAGCTGGAGAAGGTCCCCCACCACATTGGTGAGTGCCGGGGAGCTGGGAGAGGGACCACCAGGCCGTGGGGTCTGCGCTGAGCTGTGGAGAAGCTGGGAGGACAGAGGAAAGCATTCTAAAGCAGGGGAGATTTTACAAATTTGAATGATGGCAGGGAACCCTTAATTTTTTTTTTTTAACTTATGTTGAATAGACAACCTGTTCCATGGTTCAAATTTCGGAAGGTGTGAGAGGGCATCCCCTGCCCTCCTGGAGCAGTTTGTTTCCCCAGGGGGCAGCCACTGTTAATTAATTGTACATCTCTTTTGAAGGAAAACCATTTTTGTACAATGTATCAGTCCCCTTTTACTGTGTAACATACCATCCCCAGACTTTGTGGTTTCAAACAAGTGTTTATATTAGATTACGGTTCTGTGGGCCATCAGTCTGAGCTGGGCCCTCTCATGTTGCTTCTGCTTCTCTGCCTGGACTCCCCCATGCAAAGGCAGCATCAGGTCAGTCCATTAGATACTGGTTGGTATTGGCAGTTAACCAGTGTGAGGGGGTGACAGGGCCATGTCCTCAACTGGTTAGCCTGGGATTATTCACATGGTGTCTGTCACATGGTCCTCAGTGGGGGCAAGAGCAGGCAAGTGCTTGCCAGGTCTCTGCTTGTGTCATGCTTGGTAATATCCTGTTGGCCCAAGCAGTCTCATGGCCAAGACTACCCCAGACTCAGGGGGTAGCAACAGACAATCTCTTGGTGGGAAGTATGGTAGAGTCATAGTGCAAGGAGGTGTGCACGCTGGCACAGGAGGAATTTGTAGCCGTTTTTGCAGTCTGCCACATGGACCCTTAAATTATTCTTTTTTAAAAAAATATTGTATTTATTTATTTGACAGAGATCACAAGTAGGCAGAAAGGCAGGCAGAGAGAGGAGGAAGCAGGCTCCCTGCTGAGCAGAGAGCCCGATGTGGGGCTCGATCCCAGGACCCTGGGATCATGACCTGAGCCGAAGGCAGAGGCTTTAACCCACTGAGCCACCCAGGCGCCCCAATTATTTTATTATAATGACACTTAAACACAATCACTAAATCACTCCTTATAGTAGTTATACAACTACAAAACCAAGAGAGATTAAAAATTAGGGCCCCAAAATAAATCGACAAAGTTCAAGTTGAGAACATTAATGTAACGGGAGAGATTTTTGTGTTCATTTGTTCGCTGTGTTCCGTTTGTGCTGAAACCAAGTTGGAGGCCAAACAAATGAATGTGTCCAGAACAGGCAAATCCAGAGAGACAGGAGGGCAGACTCGTGGTACCCAGGGGCCAGTGGTGGGGGGCACAGGAGGGTCTGCAAATGGGGGTGATGACGTGTCTTCAGGAATCAGACAGTGGTCAAATAGTCACTGAATTCCACACTTTAAAAGACCAAGTGTGTAGTAGGTGAATTAATGTCAATTTAAACCGCACAAGCATGGTTTGGAGCAGGGTCTCAATGAGCAAGCAGAGAAGCCTGCCACCCCAACACTGGGTAGTGGCTGGGCTCTCCCACACTTGTCTGTGTTCAGACCCCTCACAGAGGGCGTGTGAGCCATGATGTCGCTGGGCTTCAGCATATCCCAGAGGCCCCTCTTACTTCTTATGCCCACCTGGTCACACTGCTTGTCACTAGTTCTTCCTAAACACGAAAGCAAAGCATAACGTCTCTGGGCAGGCTCATCTGTTACAGAAATGCTGATACTCCTATTTTTAGGTTATCACTAAAATAACAGAAAATGTTTTAAAGCATCCTGAGGAAATTGCACCCCTCAGGGAATACACCTGCGTTCACACAGCTGTAATAGAGCCAGGCTGCTCTGGAAGGCACCTGAGAGGGCGCAGTGCAAATAGGCAAGAGGCACAAGGGGAAACCGAGGCCCACAGTGGCTCATGGGCCCTCTGTGTTCCCCGACTCACCCACACAGTGAGCCAGTCTGGGCTGTCTGCCAGCCCAGTGCCCTTGCCTACCACGCCACTCTGCACCGGGAGTGAGAGTCTGGAGGGCTTGGCTTGGCTTAGCCAACTCCCTGCCAGCCTGCCTGTCCAACTCTGGGGTATTTTGTGGGAACAGGGGCCAGGAGGGGGGGAAGGGGGCAAGGAGGGAAGGGTCATTTACTCCAAGAAGATGGTGGACCTTGCAGACACTCCTCCTATCCCACCCCTCAGATGAGTCCATAATACCAGCAGCCCCTCGGGCCTCCTTGGCCTGCCCCTTCTACCCGGCCACCCCCCAACCCCCACTGCTGCCCCGGCCCCCACCCCTGCCTGCAGAAGTCTACTCCTCCCTCCTCCAGAGGTGAGGAGTGCTCTATGAGGGAGGCTGCACACAGACTCCTGTAAGGGTCCAGACAGAAGCTTCTAGAACCCAGGGCAGGTTCAGCTTGGGCAGTAAACACACCCAGTGTGTTTACTGGGTGAGTTCCCTGGAGGTCTAGAGCTCCACAGGAGCTGGGCAGGGAGGGGAGTGGAACTGAGACCCGACGTTGCCACGCACATTGTGTGATTACACACGGGTGAGGTCCACAGTGTGCCCCCGGTGAAAATGTGCAAGGTGTGTATGCATGAGTGAGTGAGTGTGTGCGTGCGTGCCTGCCTGTCGGGGCACGCGCTCTCTGGAGAAGTCCAGGACAGGTGGCAGTGTTGGCAGTGAAGGCCAAGGTCCTGCCCAAACTCGTTGGAGTCTCTGAGAATCTGGGGCTGTGGACTCTTTGAAAGGAAACGAGGGGAGGAGAAGCCTGCAGTTACTGTCTCCCCTGTGCTCGCCTTGAGCTGGGACTTTTCCTCTGGCACTGCCCATCAGCCTCGTGAGGATCATGGAGGCTCCTCTCTAGCCATGAAAGGCCTCGATGGCATCTTTCAGGAGGAGACTGTCTTCATCTACACTGAAAAATCTCTTGTTGGGCTTAGCCACCTTCTTGAATGATCTCAGCCGGGTCTTCTGGATAACTTGCTGCAGCTTCTCCTTCAGCACTCACTGCCTTACCTTCTGCTTCTTTGTTATGGGGTCCCGCTTCTTAAACCTCAAGAACCAACCTCTCTTAGCTTCCAGCTTTTCTTCTACAGCTTCTTCCCCTCTCTCAGCCTTCACAGAATTGAAGAGAATTAGGGCCTTGCTCTGGGGTAGGCTCTGGCTTAAGGGAATGTCGTGGCTGGTTTGATCTTGCATTCAGACCACTTTCCCCATATTGGCAATAAGGCTGCTTCACTTTCTTATCATTCGTGTGTTCACTGGAGAAACACGTTCCTTCAAGAACCTTTCCTTTGCCTTCACAAATGGGCTGACTATTTAGTACAACATGCCTGGCTTTTGGCCCGTCTCGGCTTTGGACTTGAGTTCTGCACCAAGCTTCATCATTTCCAGCTTTTTTTTTTTTTTAAGATTTTTAAAAATTTTTATTTGACAGACAGATCACAAGTAGGCAGAGAGGCAGGCAGAGAGAAAGGGGGAAGCAGGCTCCCCGCTGAGCAGAGAGCCCGATGTGAGGCTCGATCCCAGGACCCTGAGATCACGACCTGAGCCGAAGGCAGAGGCTTTAACCCCCTGAGCCACCCAGGCACCCCATTTCTAGCTTTTGATGTAAAATGAGAGACAGTGACTGCTCCCTTCACTGGAACACTTAGTGGCCATTGAAAGGTTATTTGTTGACCTGATTTACTATTGTCTCAGGGCATAAGCAGGCTTGAGGACAGGGACAGAGACAGGGGACAGACCCGTCCATGGAGCAGTCAGGACATGCATGACATTGATCCGTGAAGTTCCCTGCACTATGTGGGCTCAGTGCTTGGTGCCCCAAAACAATTCCAGTAGGAGCACCAAGTACCAATGACCACAGATCACCAGAACAAGTATCATACTGAAAATGTCTGAAATACTGCAAGAATTATCAAAATGGGACACAGATGTGAAGTGAGCAACTGCTGTTGGAAAAATGTCACCAACAGACTTGCTTGAGGCCCGGTTGCCACAGATGTTCAGTTTGTAGAAAATGCAGTATCTGAAAAGCACCATGAAGTGAAGGTCAGTCAAATGAGGGACGCCCGTGGTCGCTCAGGGTACAGCGTGGGTCAGCGGTCAGGCCAGGACTCACAGGCGAGCGTGGGTGGTAACGTCCCCAAGGAGCCCAGCCCACCGCCCCTGGAATGAGGGGTGTACAGCCTGAGGAGGGGAGTGGTGACTGCCTCGAGGTGTTGGAGCAGACAGGGTGGTGGGAAGATTTGGGGCTGGGCCAGGCTCGAGGAGCTGCTTGGCTCCGGCCCCAGGTCTGGCGATTTCTGGGGGCTAAGAGAGATTGGGCAATGAGAAATGAGGGATATCTCTCCTCCTCCTGCTTGCTAGGGAGGCTGGTCCCTGGAAAGCTGGGCCACCGGCCCTCTGTGCATCTGGGACAAGCCCTTGCCCCTTGGGGACCTCTGACTCTCCATGTGGGCTCAGGGTAGCACCAGCCTTGGGACATGCGTGAGGAGTCCACAGGGGCAGGTAGCAGAGTGACCGGTGTGTAGTTAATGCTCTGATTGTTGGCTCTCGGGTTGCATAATTACGCAGAATGGTTTTCTTCCTCACCAAGTGGGGACACGCCCAGGCTCTGGAGCCTTTGCTGTCCTACCTGCCTGGGAGGCTTGGGTCCCTGGCTGCAACCCTACCCCGACCTCCTGCTTCCAGGGTGGCCAAGCCTGTGACACCGGGGCCTTTCCCTGGGGGGGTCTGCACCTGCATACCTCTCGCCCACCTGCCAGGCACTTTCAGGACCACATTGCAAGTTACTCACTGACGGGATGTTAGAGGGTAGAAATATACAGATGTTTTTAAAACTCTCCCTCTAGGCCAGGCCCCAAGAACACCAAGATGAAGGTGACAGGCTGTGGGGGGGATGGGACATCTGTAAGGACAATGGTGCCAAGTATCAGGCCCTGTACTGATGATAATAATAATGCTTACCATTTATTGAGTGCCAGCAGCATACCACGCATGCCACCTAGTTCTTTATGCATATGAACTATTTTAACTGTTGCCGGAGCCCCGTGGAGCATAGGTGGGGGTGGGGTACCGCAGTTTTCCTCATGGGGCAGCAGCCCTATGAGCAAGGTATAGTTAGGATTCTCATTTTATGGATGGTGAAACTGAGGCAACACAGGGAAGCTAAGTAACTTCCCCAGATCTGTATGACTCCAGAGCCTGTATGTTTAGCCTTAAGGTTCTCCGATAAAAGTCTTAGGGGGTGGGGAGGGGGGCAATTTCTTGAGGACGGAGCAATCAAAGAAGGCTTCCTGGAGGAGGGGAGAATTATGCTGAGCCTTCCATATGAGTGCAGATTAGTCAGGCAGGAGGAAGGGAAGGGAGGACAGGGTGGGGTGCACCAGGGTCCAGAAGCAGGGAAGCTGTCTGCCGTCAGTGTGGTGACTCATCTGACTGCGGAGCCTCCGGTGGAAAGGAGTAATGGGTCACAGGGAGCCCCAAGGGGTTCACTAGGAAAGTCTTGGTGCCCCGGAGGAGGTCTGGCTAGTGCTCCTGTGAAGGGGAATAGAAATCTGTGTGACCCTCTCCCCATGGCCAGCGGTGAAGAACCAGGTCACAGGCAGCTTCATCCTCAACCCCAAGGGCAAGGAAGCAATGAGCCGGACCTTTACTGCAATGGGCCTGGAGTGGGAGTACGTGGTGGAGGATGCCAAGGAGAGCCTCAAGACCAGTGGGCCCCTGCCTGAAGCCATTGCTGTCCTGGTGAGCCCCCACACTGCACGGTAGCCTCTGTCCACTCCCTTGGTGCCCCAGCCCAGCCTCCCCTAGCTTACTGTCTTCACTATTGAGCCAGCACCGACCTGTTGAAGTCCTCCTGTTGTAGTGTCTTCGGCAGCCTGGGCAAGGTCAAGGCCAAGATACCCTCTGTGCTTAAAGGCAGGCAGCATGGCAAATGATGAAGGAGAAAGAAGTGGTTGTCTTCCTGTCAGAGGGAGTCTCCTTAATGCAGTGTCAGAAATAGGGCCTAGGAATGAGCAGGAGGCCCCTGGGTTGGTTCCCCATGTTGTCCTGGCATCATCTGGTGTCTTCTGGCATTATGGCCTTGCCAACAAGTGACCAGGGGGTGCCGTCTCATGCTGCCAGCTTCCTGTGAAGGGGATGAGGTCACTGTCCTTGCTGGGGCCACCTCTGCCCACACCACCTCTTCCTAGACCATAGACCGGGGCTTATAGAGCAGGGACTGTTAATGCAGGACATCAGACCAGGAGGGGCTTTGTCTGCAGGCCCTTGGCACTGGCTGGTGGCAGGGACACTGGGGACAGGTTTTGTTCCTGGTGTTGCCCTCACTAGTCAGAAGGTCCAAGAGGGAAGGGTCTGAAGCCCATTGGGGTCAGCATATTAATTCAATCTATGTGTATTTCTCTTCACCCTAATTTGCTGACTCCCCATATACCTACAGCTAGTGCTTTTCAGTGAGGGTACCAAGACCATTCAGAGGGCAAAGAATAATCTCTTCAACTAAAACGGTGCTGGGACAACTGGATTATCCACATGTAAAAGAATGAAGTTGAATCCCTACCTCACACCATATACACAAAGGAGCTCCAAATAGATCAAATACCCAAGTACAAGAGCTAAAAACCTAGAACTCTTAGAGAAAATAGAGGGCTCAATCCCATGACCTTGGATCATAGTTGTGATACCCAAAGCATGAGCAACAGAAGGAAAATAGGTTAATTGGTCTTCGTGGAAACTGAGAACTTTTGTGCATCAGAAGACACGAGGACAGCCATGAGAAGACAAGCTGAACAGGATGGGAGAAACCATTGGCCATCCTATGTCCGATAAGAGTCTACCTTATAGACCATCTTCTGAAGTCAGGTAGTGCATGGCTGCCCTAGTGAGGAGGACCAGCTGACAGACACGGTTCCTGCCCTCATTAGAACTGAGGTCTGTGGGAGGCAGGTGTGTAGCCCGAGTCTGCCACGCAGCGGCTGGTGTGAATGGCCTCCCAGGCCAGGCTGGGTGCTGAGCCCACATCCTTCCCTTTGACTCCTCCTCTCTGGCCCCCCTACTCTGTGCTGGTCTTGCCTCTCTGCTCTCCAGTCCTGTGCCACCTCTTCTGTCTGTCCTCAGGTGCTCCCCCCAGCCGAGGGGGGCCCCCGCAGCAGCCTGGCCTACAAATACGTCATCCATGAGGACCTGCTGCCTCTTATCGGGAGCAACAATGTGCTTCTGGAGGAGACGGACACCTACGAGTGGGCGCTCAAGAGCTGGGCCCCTTGCACCAAGTCCTGTGGAGGAGGTACCGGCCCGTCCAGCCGTCTGGTGGCCTCGTCAGGGCAGCCCAGGGCTTTTCAGGGGAGGAGCAGGAGTGTCTGGGGGCCAGCATTGTCTCCACTTGATCTGTCCCTAGCTTGTGCCTCACTGTCTCTTCAAAGATGTCTCGGGTGTGATATCCTGTCTGGGCAGGGCCGTGGGGATGGGGCTGGGATGCTGGAGTGGTGGCTCTGAGGCTGGGCCTGCGCCCTGTGAGGGCTCGCCAGCTTGGCAGAGAGGCAGCCCTCCAGCCAGGTCCCCTACTCCCTCACCCAGGGACATGGGAGATGGGCTGATCAGGGCTTCTTCAGAAAGCGACTGGGGCAGGAGGGGTGCAAAGGCACAGAAGGAGGTAGGCTTCGCCCTCCAGGCTCTCCACAGAGTTTGGCATCCCCTAGGCCCAGCAGAGCAGTGGGGGCCTAGTGGGACCAGGCCCAAGTCAGCCTGCCCTCCCCACAGGGATCCAGTTTACCAAATACGGCTGCCGGCGCCGCCGTGACCACCACATGGTCCAGCGGCACCTGTGCGACCACAGGAAGAGGCCCAAGCCCATCCGCCGGCGCTGCAACCAGCACCCGTGTGCCCAGCCCGTGTGAGTGTCCCCGAGGAGCGACTGCATTTCCAGGGGTGTTGCTGACCCTCCCTTGGCCAGGAGGGGGAGCTGCCGGGCCCGCTTCCTCTGGCCCCAGAGCGTGGAGGCACACCGCCCTTTGTCTCCGGCTCCCTGGGCAGAGCAGCCCACTGGGCAGACTCTGCCCGAGGTCCACGCTGCCCTCCTTGCCTGCCTGTCCCCTGTGGGGCTTCTGGGTTAACTTCCACTCCCGGAAGAAGGATGGTGCTCCCTTTGTTCTGCCCCTTCCAGCGTTCTTTAACAGATGGGGAAACCAAGGCCCACTTTGGGGACATCGCTTTCCCTCAACGATCTGAGGGGTCTTTGAGGTGAGGTGGATTTCAGCGCTTGTAGGCTCCGGGCCATAGGCCGTAGCCGCAGCTGCGGTCTAGCCCCCACTGGGGTTCCCTGGCCTGAGGAGACGGGTTCATTTGAGCACAAGGTCGTATTCTTGGGGCTATTTGGAGGGGGCTTTGTGGAGAGGAAGAGCTATGACTTGTCAGGGATTCAATGTCTGGCCTTGAGCCTGTCACAGAGGTGGCCCCAGCACCTCCTCGGCCCCCAGGCAGAGAGTCGAGGCCTTTCTCCAGCCTCCTCAGGAATCCTTGGGGGTCCGAGCAGTCTAACTTGGCCTTGCTGACTCACAGCAGCTCTGCTCCCTCAGGCTGAGGGAGCCTCGGGGCCGGGGGAGGGGGAGCTGGTGACTGGCACGGAGCCCACAGTGGCCTCCCTGCGCCAGGCCTGGGCCGGGATACTCTGCTCCCCAGCCCTCTGCACGTCCCTTTCACGCCATATGCAGACCGTTTTCCTGCCAATGTCCATGGCCACAGAGCACGTGGTGCTCACTCCACTGTGGTCATGGGCGGGTCACCCCACCTGGCTTCTCATCTGTAAACCGCCAAGTGAAGTTTGGGGCCTTTTTGTTTTTTGTCTTTTAAAGGAAGGGGTTGGCCGAAAGAGCCCTCATTCACTAAAAGATGTCTCAGGAAACACGGGAGTAGGGGTTGGGGGCTGCCTCCCACCCCGCTAACCCTCCCAACCCCCGTTTGGTCTTTGTCTAACTCAGCCAGCAGCGTCGTCTACTTCTCGTGTTCTTGGGGGCTGCTCTGGGCTGGAAGACATTGGAGACCACCAGCTTAGCTGATCAGCACCAAAGCTCCGCAGGTGCTGATGGTGATAATATAATAGTATCTGCATTTATTATGTGCCTACTGTGTGCACACACTCTGCCAAGTGCTCTAAGTATACAAGTCCTTTTAATTGTCCCAGGAGGCTCAGGGGAGAGGCTTCAGTTCTACAAGGTGCCACTCTGTTTTGCGTCCCGCCGTAGCTCAGCACCTAGGACAGTACCTGCCCACGGGAGACACTCTGCTAGTTACCAGGTGTTGAAGGAATCCTGATGTGAAGATGAGGCAGCTGAGTTCAGAGGCGTTAACAGCTTGCCTGCAAACATGCAGGGTGCCAGATTTCAGGATGAATTATACCCATTTTTCAGATAAGGAAACAGAGGAGAGAGTAAGTGACCTCCATAAGGGCACACAGCCTGGCAGCTGCAGACCCAAGCAGGTGGCTGTCTTGGCTCCCAAGCATTCTGAAACTCAAACCCACTCTCCAGCTCCTGCCTGCAGTGATTCAAGGGGTGGGAGTGACCCTACGAGGAAGTGTCCCCCTAGTCCCTCCTCTCCTCCACCTTTTGCCTTGTCTGTCTCCAGGTGGGTGACGGAAGAGTGGGGTGCCTGCAGCCGGAGCTGTGGGAAGCTGGGGGTGCAGACCCGAGGGGTGCAGTGCCTGTTGCCCCTCTCCAACGGTACCCACAAGGCCATGCCGGCCAAGGCCTGCCCTGGGGACCGGCCCGAGGCCCGGCGGCCCTGCTTCCGTGTGCCCTGTCCAGCCCAGTGGCGCATGGGAGCCTGGTCCCAGGTGAGTTGTTCCCAGAGGGCAGGAGGGGCTGGACCAGCGGGCACCTTCTCTGGGGAGTCCTAGAAAAGGTGGCTCTGGCTGAGGCATTGCTAAAAGGTGTGATGCTCCCTGCAGGCAGAGAGTCTCTGACTGCATTTCTTTCCCCCATCTGATCTGATCCCCTCTGATCTTTCTCAAAACTAAGTCCAACAGCTCCCACGTCTGCTGGGCCAGGTTTCTAGGCTAGGCCTTTCTATTCATTCACTCTCCGCTTTGACCTAGATCTGGGTCAGAATTAGGAGGCATGGGCTAATATCCTTGTGACACAGGTGGGCAAACGGAAGCACTTTCTTGCACTCAAGAAATATTTACTGAGTGCCAACTACATGCCAGGCATACTGTACTAGGAATGTCTGGAATCCATCGTTGACTAGATGTGATTCTTGGCCTCGTGTAGCATCTAGCCCAGTAAGAGAGAAGGAAGAGATAAGTAAACCAGTAACAAAAGCATTAACAGGTTGCAGCTGGAGCTGTGCGGAAGCGAATGGGGGTGATGTATCTGGGAGGGCTTCCTTGTGGAGGTGACATTTGAGCTAAGACCTGATGGATGAGCCCCAGAAGGACCCTGTGGCAGGAGCAACTTTGCTATGTTCCAGAAACCAAAAAGACAGTGGGACTGGAGCTGAATGGAAGGGACGGGGCCTACAGGATGATGGAGAGGCAGGCAGGGGTCAGTGCTATGGGGTCTTTGTGAGGAGTTAGAATGTATCCTAAGAGCAGTGAGAAACTCTTGAGGGGTTTTCATGTGGGTGTTCCAAGCTCTGGTTCCAGGTGTAAAAGATCACCTAGCAGCTCTGAAGAAAGTTCGCTGTTGGAAGGCCAGGGTAGGAAAGGAGAGACCATAAGGAGTATTCAGTCCAAGTTCTCCTGGCTAAGCCCTTGAAGTGGCCACGGGGAAATTTTCTGCCTTGAGTTTTCTCTTAAAAGTTCATCTGATGCAAACCTTGAACGTGTTATGCTAAGGGAAACCAGCCAGACATGAAGTGACAAATGCTGTGCGATTCCACTTACCCACATTCATAGAGAAGCCGAATAGGAGGGTGGGTGCCCGGGGCTTGGGGAGGGGGCGGGGGAATTTGTGTTTAGAGGGGACAGGGTCTCAGTTTAGGAGGAAGGAGAAAGTCCTGGGCGTGGTGATAGAGATGGTCATACCACAATGAGAATGCCCTTGTTGCCACTGAACTGGACACTTACAAAGGGTTAAAATAGTAAATGTTACGGTATCTATGTTTTGCCATCATTTTTAAGACCTCATTTGGTCACAAGGATAAGCACAACAGTACTTATTGTAATAGCGGAATTTCAGGCGATACTCTAACTGCCCATCTGCAGGGGATTGGACCCCGAATCAGGGTCTGATCATACAGTAAAATAGCCCAGACAGAGAAAAATAAATAAGCTTGAACTGTACTTAAGCGAGATAGGTAAACCTCAGAACAGGCGTGAGAGGAAAGTGCAGGAGTATGGAGAACGATCACTTCCAATGGAACGGAGTGCATCTAAAGTTTAAGAAGGCGCCACACAGTATTTGAAAACGTGCCCGAATGCTGATTTATGAAAGCTGGTGTTGGTATTTGAACAGGCTCTCATGACCGACTTTCCAATACTTTAACGTACGCTGGAAACATTACATAATAAAGGGTATTTTTAAATAATCCCAAATCCCTGCACGACTTATGCAGACTTTAGTTTCTTCTCCCTAACATATAGCTTTATTTGTTTTAATATAAAACAGACAGCTGGTCTACAGAAGACGCTTTGGAGAAAACTGACAGCAGGGGGACGGCGGGTTGGGGAGGGGGCAGGGAGAGTGGAAGTTCATTGCCCTGGTAAGATTGACCCCTCAAGGGCTACTGTCATTCTGCAACCTGGGGGGTGGGAATGAGATATGTCATCCCACAATCTGTGTGGTCCTCTGTGCCCGTGTTTCCCTCAGGCCCCAACAGAAGTACACGTCTGTAAGGTCTTCCCCATCCCATTAGGAGAGGTGGGGAGCAGTGCTGACCAAGCCATGTGACCCGGTCACGCCAGGTGGCCTTGTTCTTTGGGAGCCACTGCCACCAGCCTCCATCTCTCAGAGGAGATGAGGCCCGGGAACTGAGGTGCACAGTGGCCCTTGGAGACTGTGCTCCTGTGCCTTGCCCTCTCCGGGAAGAAGGCACTTCCGAGCCCACCTCTGCCGGCTGAGTTTCAGTACACGGAGTCACAGAGTCTTTGAATGTCAGAGCTAGAGGGGTCCGGGGCGCCCGTGTCACCCAGCTCACTCAGCCAAGCAAGTGTCGCAATCCGGGTCCCTCCATCCTGTTACTAAGATACCATCGAGTGAGTGGACCTGCCCCAGGTGCCTCAGGCTGGTGGATTGCAACAAGGGGGTTGGCCAGAATGATACCCAAAGTATTTCAGGCCCCAGGAACACAGACTAGACATGGTGGGACCAGGCAGAAGGGCTGGAATGGGATCCCCGAGGTCTCCTGCTGAGCTGCTTAGGTGACACAAAGGATCCGGGAGCTCCGAGCGGAAGAGTACTGATGTGAGCGTTCTCTCCTGGGGAGGCTCTTCACTGCCGTCCTCCCATGTCCCTCGGATCATATAAAAACTCAGTGCCTTTGCACCTTTCTGTCCTGGGCATTGGCTGGACTCTGGAGCTCACCACCCCCTCCCTCTTGTCTCTCCACCTGTCCCCCTACCCCCGGCTGCTGGGGCCTGGCCCGCTTTCCCGGCCCAGTGCTCTGCCACCTGTGGAGAGGGCATCCAGCAGCGACAAGTGGTGTGTCGGACCAACGCCAACAGTCTCGGGCAGTGTGAGGGGGACAAGCCGGACACCGTTCAGGTCTGCAGCCTGCCAGCCTGTGCAGGTGAGCTGGATAGGGTGGGGGCAGGCCCGGCTTTTTTGGCCGAGGCCTGAAACCCAGCCCGGCGGGCATCCTGGCCCCCTCGAAATCCCAAACCCTAGAGCTGCTTCTCCCCGCTCCCAGGAAATCTCCAGAACTCTACAGTGAACACTGACATTCAGGAACCTGTGACCCCAGAAGAAGAGTGGGTGCCACAGTCTGGGCCCCTACATCCCATTAACAAGATATCATCAAGTAAGTGTATCTCGGGACTTTACTTCCTCCCCAGACCTTCCTGTGGTTGTAATGTAACGAGCACGGGCTGTGGGTGGGGGTGGACAGCCCCAGCTTCCAGTCCACGTGACCTTAGCCTCCTGGAGCCTCTGATTCCTCATCTGTGAGCTGCGGGTCTTGCCCATGCTGGTCCACAGACCCTTATCTGCACTGCCAAAATGTCGAGAGCTGCAAGTGTTTCCCTAAATTTGGTGCAAACTCACCAGGCCAGAATCTGGCCTGATGCAAGAGATCACTTTCTTTTGCTATAGAAACTTTGCTGTAGTTACAAGGGGATGTCCCACTCCCAACTCGGGATTGTTCTGTAACATGAAGAATACTTCTCAAACTTCAGAGGTTCTGAATTATGCATCCAACTGGTTTCAAGATTTTGGATAAGCAATTATAGATCTGAACTGTCTTCATAGGGCTATTGAGAGAATTAAATGAGACAGACATGTACTCCTGCCTAGCTGTCAGCTAACATCAAAAATAGTAATAATAGTGCTTTCTCTCTGCCTCATGATCAGGAGCTCATTAGTACACCCTCCCATTTTTCCATCCATCCACCCATCCACCCACCTCTCCAGCCACCCGTCCATCCATCCACCCACCTATCCATCCATCCATCATCCATCCACCCACACATCTGCCCATCTACCCATCCATCCATCATCTATCCATCATCCATCCACCCATCGATCCATCCACCAATCCATCAATTAATATTGACTGGACACCTGCCAAGAACCAGGGCCTGTGTTCTAAGCTTCCTTGCTAGAATTTTTTCCTTCACTTTTAGTTCCTCACCTTCTCAAGGACCAGGGTCTGATAAGACAAGTAGCAGAAAAATAGACCTTAATTTCTAGTGGAGGACGGGCTGACTGTGTGACCCTATGCAAATCCCTAAACCTCTTTGAACTCAATGGTCTCATTTGTTAAAAAAAAAAAAAAAAGAAAGAAAAGAAAAGAAAAAAGAAAGAAAAGTGGGGGACTCACTAGATGTGCTCAGAGTATCTTCTAGCTCCCTCCTTACTGCTGTTCCGCACCCCCTTCCAGTCTGCTCAAGATTCTGGTCCTGGAATTCTGGCGCCATCTAGAGGCCACTGGCTTTCCATTTTTTTCCCCCGAATCTATCGTGTTCCCCCAAACCAGCCCCCAGCCTCTTCCCCATCCCACCCCTGAAACCTCCCCTCCATGCCCTGGGGCAAAAACTAGTAGAAAGCGGAGTTCCTGCCTTCATATGGTCTGGAGAGACCTACCTGGAATTATCACAGAAACATAAAAACATTTTTAGATGCTATTTGAACTGAAGCAAGTGAAACTAGTGTAGAGGGCAGCCCTGTGTGCCAGGAACTTCATAAATGGTATTTGTCTTCATAAAGTTATTATTCACTGACAGATGTATAGCGTTATTCCATTTTATAGGAGAAAAAATAGGGTTGGAGAGTTTAAATGCCTTGCCCAAGGGCTCGTGCTTTTTAAGCAGCAGAGCCTCAGTTGGATCCCAGATCTGCTTTATTCTGGATTTATTGGTGGAGGTCTTCAGATGCCTGTTGATGGGTACCAGGACGTTTCATCTGCTTGTCCCACATGTGGGTTTGCCAGGCATCTGCCTGGCCCTGGCCCGAGGGGATCAATTCCTTTGGGTTGATGGAGAGGGGCCGAGGGTTCCCACTTCTTCAAGAGCAGAGTTCCCAAGCTTTGCTGCAGGTCACAACCCCCCCCAGTGCCCAGGCCACACTGACCGTCCGGTCTCCCTGGGCATGGCTCTTTGTCAAGCCCCCACCCCCACTGCGGGGGGTTCCACTTCTCAGCCAAGTCTGATGACTGGTGATGTAGGGCTTGTGATGCTCAGGTTTCTCCTTGCCTTGGAATCACCTCAAAGATTTTGTTAAAATCCGGAGCTGGGCTCCACCCCCCCGAATTTCTGATTCAGTCCGGCTGGATGGGGCCTGAGAATCAGCATTTCCAGCAAGCTTCCAGGTGATGTTGATGGTTCGTGTGTGGGGACCCTCCTTGGAGAACTGCTGCTCTAGGGAGTTTTAATTCCTCTTCCATAGAATAAAGGCTCTTACTCTGGCCAGTGTCTCCCTCAGGCAGCACTGTGGCATGCTCTGGCAAAGAGCTTTAGAAGAGGTCCAGCGAGGGCAGGAGCTGGAGGGCCTGCTGTTGCTGGGTGGAGTGGGGGGGGGGAGGCCTCCTCCCGGCATTGGTCCTTGTGCTGTGTGTGCAGCAGAGCCGTGCACGGGGGACCGGTCCATCTTCTGCCGGATGGAAGTTCTCGATCGCTACTGCTCCATCCCTGGCTACCACCGGCTCTGCTGTGAGTCCTGTACCAAGAGGGCCGTGGGCCCCGACGCCAGCCTGGACCTGAGCCTGACCTCACCACCACCCTTCTCCACCCCCGGGAGTCCTCTGCTGGGACCCGAGGCCCCTCCAGATGCTGTGGAGCCCACCGTGGGGCCGACAGGAGCAGATGACCATCAGCATGGCCGGCCCACACAGCTCCCGAGGCCTCTGGGCACCAGCTCCCCAGTGACCCAGCACCACTCTCCTCCCCAGAATCTGAGTCCTCGGGCATCCTGGGGCACTTCCCCCAGCACCCCCCGGGGACTGCCCTGGGGCTGGACCAGGGCACCTGTGCCCGTCTCCAAGGATAAAAGACAGCTCAGGGAAGCCCCGAAGCCCCCAGGCACCAGCCTCCCCACCACGTCCCTGGTCACATGAGCCTCCCCTTGCCTCTCCCACCGGTCAAGTTTACAGTGTGTGCTGCCTCAGAGAGGACCGGGCTCGGAGGACACACAGCGGGATGGGGCAAACACAGACTGCCTTATAAATTATTTGCCTTCTTGTTGTTCTAGTTTAGGGCTATGGCACTTCACCCCATGATGTGGGTGTGCGAGGACGAAAAAGATCAGGGAAAGCCCCTAACCGGAGACCCGGGGGCGACACAGCCGAATTTCTCAGGGGCTCCTGTCCGTCTCCTGGCGGGACTGAGGGTCGTCTGGCCCCTCTTCCTCACGGACACACCTTGGGCCCCATGCTGGATCCCTCCAGCTGCCTGCCTTTGCCAGCACATGTGGGGACCACCATGGAGGCCCATTCTGTCCAGGCCCCCTCCCCAGAGAGGCAAAGTGGGGCAGGGAAGGTGAGGAGGAGTGTTCTCAGGCAGTCCATGGGGAAAAGGGCGCGGGTGCGTGTGGTCACGAGGCTCTGGCTCCAGGGCTGGGGGGTTGGTCGGTGGGGAGGCAAGTTCATCTCAGGCCTGGCTCTTCTTAGCAAGAGCTCCACACAGCTCCTCCCGCCAAGGCCAAGAGCAGAGTCCAGCTCACCTCTGCCGGCTGGAAGTCAGAGTTGGCCATCTCTGCCCTTGCCGAGGGCATTTCCTGTTCCTTCTGGTGCTTCCCAACTTCACTCAGCCCAGCCCAGAGAAGGGGGCTCTGGACTCTCTGGAATGTGTGTCCCCCTCATCCAGGGCCAGCTGGTGCTAGCCTGCTTGCTGAAGCAGGAGTGTCAACCTTGGCCATCACGCTGGGGCATGAAGGGAGGCAGACGTGGAAGGTCACTTTGTGGGACACAGAAACAGGAGTTCTCAGGTCGTGCCCCATCAAGTCTTGGTCTCCGCCAAAGACCGCTCCTCCTGGAGTCAGGGGTCTTCTCCCGCATGGCTCAAGCTGGCCAGAGGTTAGTGGTGCTAGGGCAAGGGGGTGTGGTCATGTCCCCAGGCTGAGGACCAGAGTCCCCCTCCAACAGGCCCAGTGGCCCCCGGCAGGATGTGAGCCTTGCTCCATGTTGGAGTGGGGAGTGGAGACGTGACCCACAGTGCTGTGGGACCTCAGCCGCCCTCCGTGTTACCTCCAAAGACAGGTAACTTCTCTAGACCTCTCAGGAAGCCTCCTGGGTTCCCAGGAATTCTCCCAAGGGTCCTTACTCCCAGTCATGCAAGAGTCTCCCGGGCTCCGCAACGGGTGCTAGAGGCATTTGCCAGGCTTCCTTCCCAGGGGCGGGGGCGGGAGGCTGTTCTGAGCAGGCTGGAGGACTAGGAGCAGTGGGTCCCTGTCTGCAACCCCTGGAGAATAGCGGCCCTGGAGGGGGCCCCCTTGTGCCCTCTCCATCCACTGCTGCCCCTCCCCGGGATGCTGGGACGCACGCTGCGTCATTCCTGTGAGCCCCAGCCTGCCCGCGTTAGGACACACGTTCTTGTGCCTCTGAGATCCAGATATCTACATTTTTATGTATTTATTAACACTGTCCTTGGTGTTTTGTTTTGGACCCCAAAGTGTCGTGTTGTGTTTTTCTTGTTCTCTCTGTTCTAGAGGAAACGGTCTGTGAAGCAACTTTCTTACGTGCTCTGCTGGGCAAGATAAGTAGGGGGAGGGAATGGACTGGGGGTCAGGCAGGGCCGTAGACCCTCAGCCCCCCGCCTTGGCCTCACTCGTTCTGGGGTTCCTCTGAGCACTAGCTCAGTGTGGAGACGCAAGAACAGCGCCACGGGCTGGGGATTCTTCCATTCAGTAGTTCTGTGGCCTTGGGTAGGTCACCATCCAGAATCTGATCCAAAGGATAGACATGCCTGGGAGGTGGTTTCGGGGTGTGCTTAGGGAAGAATGTTCTAATTAGCGGAGCTGTTCAGACATGCAAAAGGTGGCTTCTGTAGACGGTGCGGGGGGCGCTGAGGACTCTCCCCAGAAAAGTCCAGGCAGAACGAGAGTGCCAGACAGGAGGGAGAAGGAACGTGACCCGCCTGGGTGAGCAGGGAAAGCTGATGGAGCTTGTAGAGCTTAAAGCTGTCCCTCCGTGCCTCATACCTTGCTGGGTCACACATCGCTAATCCACCACCACACTTTTTATTTTTTAAGAGCGAGAGAGGTGTGGGGAGGGGCAGAGGGAGAGAGAGAATCTTAAGCCGGCTCCACAGCCAGTGTGGAACCCAAAGCAGGGCTCGATCTTATGACCCTGAGATCATGACCTGAGCTGAAATCAAGAGTTGGACGCTTAACCGACGGAGCCACCCAGGCGCCGTGCCCCCCGTCCGCCTGACCATGGTCTTTTAATGAATATACCCCAGGCCCTTCCCTGCCAGTTGTGGAGCTCGGAATTGAGCACAGAGACCCCCTCCAGGCCTCACCTGCCTGTGTGTGGACAGTCTAGCCTGCAAGTCCAAACTCCCTTTATATCCATCTGCAGACAGCCTCCCTCTGAGAACCACCTGTTCTAAACATACTGCTGGAGCCTAGGGGTGCACACACAGTGACCTGTCACTCCTTAGGGGGGCCTAGGGAGAGGCCAGCTCAGGCCCTACAGTTGCTCTCATGACTGTTCAGACAGGGATTTCTGTGGGCCGAGACACCCAGAGTGTCGTTCGAAAGAGCAGGATCCCGGGGCCTGGGTGGGCCTCTGTCTTTGGCTTGGGGGCAGAGGGGGTCCCCCAAGAGCCCCAGCACCCCTGCTCTGGTGGTGGGCAGGTATTACACCTGGGCATGTGTGCAGAGGTGCCCCATTTGTGTGCCATGGTAGACACTGCCAGGCAGTGGCCGCACTGAGCCTGGGCTGCTGGAGGAATCCTTCCTAAAATTGCCATCATCAGGACAAGGAGCAGTGCCATTGGGCTGAATGGGTAATTTGAACACCGTCGGGAACCCGTATTCAGCCATCTCAGGCAGAAGTGCCATATCTCAAAGCAGGTCTGCAGAGCTCCAGTCCGGGCAGAGTGACCCAGAAGCCAGCCCTGAGGAAACTCCACTGGTCTTTAGGGCCCCCACAGAGCCTAGTGCAGGGTGAGATCGCTCTAGAGAGCATTTGGGCCCTAAGATTCTGGGGGACATGACCCCTCTGCTCATCTCAAAAATGGCAGTGAAAGCATTTGTCCTGCCTACCAGTGAAAACAGCGGAAACAACCTGACCAGGAAATGCAAGGGGCGATGGGGAGGGTGTCTCCCAGGGATGGCATTGACCCTGGCAAGTTCCTGCAATGGAGCTTAGGGGACCCGCTCCTCCTGGGGGATCAGATGAGCTGTTGGCTATGCCATAGGAGTGGGCCAGAGTCAGAGTCCAGGTTCCTGAAAAAGCCCCAGATGTCCACCTGAGGAGTCTTACCCCTTCTCCAATCTCCCTATAGCCCTTCTGCCCATGAAAGTGTTGGCCAGGGCCTAGAGAGCCCAAGCCACACTTTTTTTTTTTCTTTTTAAGATTTTATTTATTTTAGATGGGGGAAGAGCATAGGGAGAGGGAGAGAGAAACTCTAACAGACTCCGTTCTGAGTGCCTGGCTCAGCAGAAGGCTCCATCTCAAGACCCTGAGATCATGACCTGAGCCGGAGCCAAGACTTGGATGCTTAACCGACTGAGCCCCCCAGGCGCCCTTTCAAAGTGGTACTTTCTTAGCTTCTCAGAGAGTTGAGCTTGCATGGCAAGCAGATGAACTAAATTCCAGAGTGACAAGCCCTGATCAGCTGAGAGGGTGTAGGGAAAAAGTGGTCAACAGAGGGGCAGGTAAGAAAATACAAGTGAAATTTAACAGATTTGTAAATGTCAGTGTGACAATTTAGAATCATTGGGCGCCCTGTGCACAAGGCAAGGGTTGGGGAGTGTAGCTCTCTATGTCCTCATCAGCTCTTGTCCATAGGCCTCTGCTGGATGTATGGGAGAAAGATCTAGGGTTCCAGCCAAGCTGGAGAGTGCAAATGGAGGAGGCAGTCAATACACATCAAAATATCTCTCCACAGAAAACCATAAGAATATCTAACAATAGATTGTTTATGAATCACAAGACTCAGTGTTGGTAAGATGTCAGTTAGTGGTGATTGACAATTACAGTCCCATAGTGATCTACAAATTTAATGGTATTTCAATCAAAATTTCAGCAGACTGTTTTTTGTTTCTTTTAGAATTGGAAAAAGTCATTACGTTTTTATGGAAATAAAGAGCATCTAGAATAGAATAGCCAAAACAATTCTGAAAAAGCACTGAGTGGTCCAACTTACACTACCTGATTTCACAACCATGAAATCACAACCACACAACCATGGTGCTGAGATAATTCAATTAGGATAGGTGAGTCTTTTCGATAAATGATCTGAGAAATTGGAGACTCCAGATGAACAAAAATAAACCTCAACCCTCGTATCCTATACAGAGATTGACTCGGTCCAAATGGGCAATCCACTTAAAGGTATGAACCAAAGCAGTAACACTTCCAGAAGGAAACATAAAAAATACCTTTGTGACTTCGGGTGAGACAGAGGTAACAAGGAAGGTATTCGCCACAAAAGAAAGAATGGACACATTGGACAGGTCAAAACTAAGAGCTTCAATTCCTCAAAAAGCAGTGGAAAGGAAGACAAAACACCAGCAAGTCTTTCTACATGTATATCTGGAATTGAACCCGCAACCGAAATACGTAATGAACTCTCCCACAATCTGATAAAAAATAGGCAAAGGGCTTGGACATTTTTCCAGAGATGTACAATGACTAGTTAAGCCCATGAAGAGGGCACTCCCCATCATGAGTCATTAGTGAAATGCAAGTTCAAACCACAGAGGGATACTATCTCACACCTACGGGAAGCGTTAAAATAGAAAAGAAGGATCACATCCAGGGTCGGGCGTCATTAGGCAACTGGAACTCTACTTGGGGGTGGGGACACAAAATGGTACAACCACTTCGGAAAATAGTTTGACAGATTTTTATGAGGTTAAACACACACTTATCCTCAACCTAGCAATGCCTCCCCTATGTTGTATCCACACGAGGGAAAGGGAAACGTCTGCCCACAAAAGGACCTGTGTGCAAATGTCCACGGCAACTTTATTTGACGTCTCCTCCACCTGGAAACAACCCAGATGTACCACGTCTACCAAACAGTGAATGGAGAGATGAATTGTGCCATATCCATACAACAGAGTTGTACTCAACAATAGAAAGGCATAAGCCATTCATATATACATGCATACGTTGACCTGGCTGGATCGTGCTTCGTGATAAAAAGCCAGGCCTCAAAGACTACACACTGGGCAGTTCCATTCATAGGATATTCTGATAAAATGTTAGGACAGAAAGCAGATCGCTCGTAGCCAGGCTGGGGGTGGGACAGAGGGTTGGCTGGGAGAGGGTACAAGGGAACTTCCTGGAGTGAGGGAGATGCTCTCACTCTTGATGGTGTTGGTGCTGCACATGACTGTCACACACTTTAAAATGGACTTTCTTGTGTGCAAATCAAATCGCAGTTAGAAAATAAATTGAAATCGAGGCACCTGGGTGGCTCAGTTCATTAAGCATCTGACTCTTGGTTTTGGAGTCTGCTTGAGATTCCTTCCCCCTCCCTCTCCTTCCTCCTCTGCGCCTCCCTCTGTTTGCACACACTCTCTCTTTCTTTCTCACTCTCTCAAAATAAATACATAAAATCTTTAAAAAATGTTTAAGTCACATAACGAAGGCAACGGGAGACACTCTGTCCACCCTGGATTGCTGAGATCATGCTGCCCTGTGTCCCTGGTGGAAAACGTCTCCCCGCCCCTCATGGGACACGGATTCTTTTGATTCCCAGCCTCCCATTTGCGACCTGGATGGGTTGGGAAAAGTCATTTTGCCTCTCTGAGACTTAGACCCTCTCCTCTGTAAAATGGGCACAATTCTTACCTATTGGATTGATGATCATTATGGAAGGTGCTGAGTGCTGTGTCTGGCACAGAATTATTACATTATAAGTAATAATTATTCCATATCATTTTTAACATATTTGACTCAGCCTACCAAGGCTGTCAGCAGCCAGCTGGGAAGTTCTTTTTGTATTTTTATTTTTTTTTCCTCTCTGCCCCTTGACCCTGCACAGGCAGCAACAAGGACCCTGGGGCTCCCAGCTTCTGTGGCCCTGGCCGGCACCGTGCAGGAGGAACTTGCAAGGACAGCCCGAGATGCTCAAACTGAGCCTTTGACTCTCAGGAGAAGGGCCTGTTCCTGCTGCCATGGACAGGGTGACCGCCCAGGGCTGGCCATGCCTCATCTTCCCCAGAGGGACAGGCAGGAGTCACTGGCTCCCGAAGCTCTGAGTCCCAGGACGAGTGTGAAGAGGTGGGAGGTGGCCACTCCGCCCTTGGCTCGGGGCCCCGTGCAGCCCGCCCCACCACGCTCACGGCCCTGCCGGCCTCCGCTCCCTCATTTGTGAAACGGGGCTGTGGAGCTGTTCACAGGACTGATTTGGAGCAAAGGAAACCGCGTCTATGACTATGCTTAGTGGGTGAGGGTTATTACTGTTCCTAAAAATGTGACGATGAAGGATAAAGCCAAAGAATGATGCCAAGACAAAGCTGGGGAGACTGGCTGGGGCTCGTTCAGTTCTGCCTCGTGAGGGCCTGGCCAAAAGCCATTTGGCAGCTTCCGTCCCCTTCGGGGAGAAGAGGCCCTGCTGGCCTTCCTTAGGCCGCCTTCCTCCAGCTGTGGCTTCCGAGCACTCGGTGCGCTCGTGAGGTGATGTCCGGTCACTGAAGAAGCCTGTCTGTCCCCCGGGCCACACACCCCTTCAGGGTGGCTCTTGTCTCGTGAATGCAGTATTTACAGGGTAGATAAACAGCAGTGCCCAGAGATGGCGGGTTCTCTGCCTCCCTTCAAGGCCCCACAGGGCTCTCGTCCCCTCACTAGGCCCTCCCTGGAAACCCAGAGGCAGCTGGAAGCCAGGGGGGGCGGGCCACCCACTGGGTCTTGGAGCTGGTTTCAGTCCAGGAGACAGTGTCTTCCTTGGAGGAGCCTGTCGCTGGCTGGATCTGTAAGAGGGCACTTGACGCCTTCTGTTCATACAAGATTAGCTGCAGGACAATGTGTGGACAGGTCCGATCTCCTTGTACAAGTAGGGGAACTGAGGCCCAGGGAAAACAAAAGTTTCCTCCCAACCCAAATCTCGTGGTGGCAAGGTCCAGGCGGGAATTCAGGGCTCCGTCTCCAGTTCATAGATGTTTCTGTGACTCTGGGAACTCTGTGTCACAGGGCTTGTGGGAGGGAGGGCCTCAGGCTGCATGGTGTGCCCCAGTGCTGGGGGAGGAGCTGACGGCCTTATAGACAGGACCAGTGGAGCACCTTGTGGCCTTGTAGACACACGGTGGAGCACTGCCAGGATGATGTCAGGGACCGGTGGAGTCCTCCCTGTGAAGGAGGGTGAGGGAGAAGGTGGTCCAGCCTGCAGGAGGTCCACATCCTGCCCCTGTGGGCAGAGAGAAGCCAGGCTTCAGGAAGTGGTCCCCTGAGCTCTCCAAGGGAGGCCCCACTTCCCCAAGACCTCTGCCTCCCTCCTAGTCTTGGTCCACCAGCTTCTCACGAGGTCTACTGATCTCCTCAGCAGTGCTGGCCTCCAGCACACTGCCCTCCGCCCAAACACACACCTGATTATCTCATCAGAAAAAATTCTGATATTCTGATTTGGCCTGTCCTTCCTTCCTGCCCCTGGTCTGTCCCAGGCTACTGCCAGGAGGAGCCTGGGAGAGCTGCCCAGCCTCTGCCCACCCCAGTTCCGCCCCCTGCAATGCCATCCCTTCAGGGAGCCGTGCTAGTGGCAGGTAGAGTGTGGTCATTGGAGCCACCGCAGGGGCCAGATCCCAGCCCACAATCTAGTTGCTGGAGTCCCTTCTCTGAGCCTCAGTCTCCCCCTTGTAGAGCTGAGAGGGGCTCTGAATGAGCTCGGGCTTTGCAGGACTGGGAACAGTTAGCATTTCCCAGGCTTCTTCCTCTATGAAGCCCTCGAGGCCCCTCCTGAGCACCCAGGAGGCCAGCCCGCCCTGTGTGCTTTTCTCTCTCTCCCCCGGAGCCTGTACTTTTCTTTCTGAGCCCAGCACGAGCCCAACGTTAGAAGAGGGCAACAAGTTCTGCTAGGTGTGTTTCTTCCCATCCCGGAGTTTCCTGGGAAAGAAGATAGAGGTTATTGTGGGCCAAAGTGAGGGCAGAAAGGCTACTCTTGCTCGAAGCCTGGTCTCGTTATTAACTCTTCCAGCCCCCATCACAGCTGCCTCAGCTGTCCCTTCTGTGTGCTCCTACAGCACCGAGGGCATCCGTCTTGGGTGTGATGCATCAGTCTCCAGCACTAACCCGAGAAGCCCCAAGAACCTGGCTGGCAGCTCCGAGCCCGGCACTCAGCAAGCACATAGTAAACGCTTGTGGAATGGTGAGCGGATGTGTGAAGCACATAGTGGGCCACTCTGGGAGAATTTCCATCAGACCCTGGTGTGGACCAAAGCGTCCTGGGGTTCCCCCTCTTCCCTGAAGGATGTCTCCCCCCGGCCCCCTGCAGCGGCAGACCCTGGTGTCTGGTGCACGGCACTGGCCGACGCTGCCAAGGCCATGTCCAAGGCCGTGGGTGACCACGTCCACCTGGGCTGTCAACTCAGCACCCCTGTGAAAGGCAGCCACAGAGAACAGGAAATATGTTTTTGGGGCAGCCCCAAAGGGGGACCTCTCTCATTTTGGGGCTCCTGCTCGCTCACATGGAATGATTATCCAGATCACCAGGGCCTCACCCTGTGCCTCGGCCAAGCATTTGCTGAGAGGTAGCCGGAAGAAATCCAGGAACCTCACCACCCATGTGGGGACAGGCTTGAGGAGAACCCATTCCTGTGGGGGCTCAGGACCTCCATCCCCAGCCTCGGGCACCAGACTTGCCTGGATTTTGGTTTTCAGTTTCTGTGCCCAGAGGCTCACGTGGACTTGACACTTCTGGTGAAGGTGCTTGTACGTTCATCATGGCCCTGCAGCACTCACTACAGTTGGGGTGGGGGGCCTCAGGTGGTTCCCCCCCTCCACAGGCCCGGGCTCATGCAGTTCCCCCACCTTTCCCTTACTCTTCTTTCAGGACTGGGCCCTGATGTCGCCTCCCCTGGGAAGCCAGGCGAGTTCGCGATGCCCTCCTCCCATGTGCAGACTGAGCTGTCTTTACGGACCCTGCCTTCACATCCCTCACTGTCTCATGACTCATGTCCCCTCCTGGGCTGGGGCTCCTTGAGGGCAGGGGCCTGGTCTTCATTCAATCAGCATTTATTGAGTCCCTACTGTGTGCACCAGGGCCACGCAGAGGTGGGCAAGACAGATGAGGTCCTTCCCTGCCTAGAGCTTATAGTTTGATGGGGAAGGCAGATGGCAAACACATTAAGAATGAAGTTGGGAAGGTCCTTACAGGTTGTTGAAGTTCTAGGAGGAAGAAATGGGTCATCTGTCCTTGAGGAGGATGAACGGGGTCTCTTGGAGGGAGCGGTGACTATGCTGAGACCCAAGTATAAGAAGCAGCAGTAGGTGGGGCCCCTGGGTGGCTCAGTGGGTTAAAGCCTCTGCTTTCAGCTCAGGTCATGATCTTAGGGTCCTGGGATTAAGCCCAGCATCGGCTCTCTGCTCGGCGGGGAGCCTGCATGCCCCCCTCTCTCTGCATGTGTCTCTGCCTACTTGTGATCTCTCTCTCTCTCTCTGTCAAATAAATAAATAAAATTTTGAAAAAAAAGAAAAAAAAGAAGAAGGAGCAGCAGGCAAGCGCCAGAAGAGCATCACCGCGGGCAGTGGGAATGGCATCTGTGGGTGCTCTGCGGTGGGAACGGGACCATGGCTCCCCTACCATCCAGGAGATGTGTGTGTCATTGGGGAGAGAACCAGAGGAGGCCCTCACAAAGAAACGGCATGATGGCCACAGCTGGGCCTATGGCTGGGGCAGAAACGATGGGATCTGGTTTGCATTTTCAAGTTGGCTTTGCAGGGAACAGGGAGGAAGACGAGAGCAAGGACGCTGCCATCAGCCCAGAAATGCTGCTGGCCTCGACCAGGTCACCTGCAGCGGAAGTGGGTCCGAGAGTCAGATGGTGGAGGTGCGAGTCAGATGGTGGAGATAGATTGGCTGTGGGGTCAAGGGGAGCCCCCAGGTTGCTGAGCCTTTGGGTGAGTGAGGGGCTGTGCTGGAAGAGCACTACCCGGCGGACATACAAGGTGTGAGGTACTGGGATCCCTGAAGTGGAGACATTGGAAAGCAGCAGCTCAGGGCAGAGGACAGGGCTGGCAGGCAGGTGTGAGGGCCCTCAGTTTATTGGAGTGTCTTATGAGGAAGCTGGAAGGATGGCCACCAGGGAGAGAGCCGTTGTGGGGGAGCAGATGGCCCAGGCAGGAAACCGGTGGGGCTCTGACAGTTAAAAATTCAGGCACCTAAGTCATGTGTGTTGGCCCAGTGCAGGACACTGAGGGTCGTGAATCGAGAGCGAGGACGAGCTGGGCCTAGAAGACCTCACACGTGTGTTGTGTTGTGGGTTGAATTGTGTCCCCCCATTCATACGTTGAACACCTAACCCCAGTAGCCCAGAAGGTGTCCTTATTTGGAAATAGCCTTGTTGTAGATGTAATTAGGTAACAGGAGGTCATACCAGAGTAGGGGGGGCCTCTAATCCTCATGAGTGGGATCCTTATAAAAAGAGGAAATTTGGATACAGACACACATATAGAGAAAGGCCATGTGAACATGAAGGCAGAGATCAGATGAGGCATCTTTAAGCCAAGGAATGGCAGAGATTGCCATCGAACCACCAAAAGCGAGGGGAGCATCTGGAAGAGGCTGTCCACGCAGCCCTCGGCAGGAACCCACTGACACCTCGTTCTCAGACTTCTGGGCTCTAGAATGGGGAGACAATAAATTCCTGTTGTTGTACTCACCCAGCTTGTGCGACTTGAGTTATGGCAGCCCTAGAAAAGTAACAAACTGGCCAAGGAATTCAGAAAAAAAAAAAAAAAAAGTCACATGCCAACTGTCCAGAAAACTGACACAGAGCCCACAGTGTGACCTTGGGCAAATCACATGGCCTCTCTGTGCCATTCCAACTGTGACACACTGATGAATGGCTATGAAGGAACCAGGAGTGGAGGAAAGCCACCAAGGAAGAAGGAGCACTGGGTAGATGGGGGAAGTCCAGGGAAAGAGGAAGGAGCCGGAAGGGAAAGGGAAGGGAAAGCCGGGATCCAGAGCGAGACTGGGTGTTACAAGGTCAGTGACATGGCAGGTGTGGAACTGCTCCAAGGGCTCTGTGGCCCCAGCTGTCCCCCAGCTCTGCCCCTGGCTGTGTTCAGGGTGATGCAAGAGGAGGGGCTTAGCTCCGGAGAGGTGGCTTACCCTCCGAGCCATCAGGCCTGGGACGAGGTCACACTGTGGAGATAGAGGAGGTGGAAGGGGTTACAGGTCAGTAACAGAGGCTCTCAGCTCTGTAAGGATTCTGATGGGCCACCTTTGTGGGTGTCAAGGTCCTGGCCCAGCAGCAAATCCTAGGGAAAAGGAACCAGGGGGATTGCTTTGTCTCTCTGAGAATAAGATGGGGGGAGGGGCCTCTTAGGGACAGGTCTTGGTAATGCCACTTGGGGAGTCATGGATGCAAGGCCAGTATCCCCCAGTACTAAGACTTGCCAAAGGCTGGGAGCTTCTGTTCCGGAGCAAGGGATAGTCTCTAAGGGCTCCTGCAGAGCTAATGGAGAGACAGCCATGGGGAGACCATGGTAGGAATGGTAGGAATGCCATTGGTAGGAATGCCACCATAAGAATGCAAAACGCAGAGATCCCCTGCACACATTACGATTGGACTCCTCATTGCAATTTGTGTAGGGGCTAAATTCTGCATCTGGGTTAACACGAGGGACAAAGCAGGGGGTCCAAGATTCAGTCTGTCGGAGCCCCAGAAATCTGTAGACTATGGGAGTTGGGACAGTTCAAGGAGGTCTGCCCTGGAGTGCCATGCCAGCAGGACAGAGGGCCACAGAGCCACATGGGACTGAATGCTGGGTAGGGCCCTGGATCAGGAATTTGGGATGCTGCTTTCTACCTCATGTATTAATACTGTCCATGGGTCTGACGCTGGCAGTTTGCCAGTTTGCAAGGTGCTTTCATGAAATAATTTCATTGTTATGTTTGCCCACTTTCTGTGTGTGGACACTGGTGGACTGAGAAGTAAAGCAACCTGCCCCCAGGAAGGCATTCAGAGCTGGGACAGGAACCCAGGCATGGGTCTGGTCCCAGAGCATCTGGATCTTGTCCCTTGCAGACCAGGGGGTGAAAGGACTTGGCTAAGCCCCTGGACCAGAGACACGCAGGTGGTGGGCATTCTGCATCATCTGATCGAGACTCCCAAGGGATGTTCTGAGAAGTATCTGCTCCCTCCCTCACTTCAGGTGCTAGAGAGCTTGGGGGAAGGCAGAGGTGTGCCCCGGTTTGAGGGTGTGGGGAAGAGAAGGGGCAGGCAGAGACCCAGCTCCTACTGTCTAGGAAATCCCAGGGCCTACACTTCAAGTCTTTTTCTTTAAAAAATTTACACAAGAAATTACAAACTTGTTATTGAAAATGAATCTAAAAACCTAATGAGAAAAGAAAATCCATTTTTCTACTTAGCAGTAGCCTCTGTTAACCGTTTAGTTATCCTTCTAGACATATGCAGATCTGTGCACGGATGTACACACTTGCACACGCACACACACCTGGGCGTTACAATGCATGCCATCAGAAACTTGCTTCCCTCCCGCTCTGGCCCTGCAACAAAAGAAGAAGGTCATCTTGGGGTCCCTGGTGGCTCAGGTGGTTAAGTGTCTGCCTTCAACTTAGGTCATGATCTCAGGGTCTTCGGATCAAGTCCCGCATCGGGCTCCCCACTCAGTGGAGAGTCTGCTTCTCCCTGGCTTGTCTGTCTCTCAAATAAATAAATAGAATCTTTAAAAAAGAAGAAGAAAGAAGGAGGAGGAGGAAGAGGAGGAGGAGGAGGAGGACATCTTTCCAACCTGAAATATGTAGAGATGTGTCTTCATTCTCAATCTACCCCATCTACCCCATCATATGGCTAGATAATCACTTATTTAATCATATCCTCTAGTACTGTAAATTGACATTGTTTCTAAATTTTGGTATCATAAAAAATGATGGAAGGTAAATCGATTTCGGCTTACCTGGTTTTTCTTAGGAAACTCCTGGTTTCCAGAAGTGCATCTGAGTGAAAAATGTACCAAAACCACATTCTGAGGGCCCTTGACGTACATTTCCCAATTAAGCCAAGTGGGATAGGTTGATCCAGAAAGGTTGTTCAGGTTTTAGTCTTTTCCATGGTGTAATAGGATGACAGCCCAAATATTCTAAATTTTGGTTTACACCATCTACTCTCAAAACACTTCAAAAAGTCTTAAGCATCCAAATGGATGACCCTACCAGAAATTTTTGACTTTGCTGTCTACTTGGCAGGATTCTGGCATTCCTAATGATGCTCCCAACGGGCCTAGCACATTCGAGGGACCTTCTGGTATCATCTCAGCTGATTGTCTTGCTAAGTGGTCAGGAGGATATAGGGGACAGAACACTGGTTTGGGAGGCAGAAGACACAGATTCTAGCCCAACTCTGCCATCTTCGTGTCTGACATGAGCGTTCTGTGGGTGTATGTGGTGAAGTTTGCACAGTGTGCATGTATGAGCAGGGAACTGGACTCTTGACAATGGGTAAGGTGCTAAGTGTTATGTTAAAAATGCATACAAATCAACTGTAAGAAGTAATTTTAGGGACACATATAATAAGGAGGCATGGGGGACAGTCAGGGGCTACAGGTATGACTGATGCTTTGTCCCCTCGGAATGATGATGACCAATGATGGCATCTTCGTAAAGGCCAATATTCCCCTCCCTCCACCTCAAGCCCAACGATTGGCCAAGTCCAAGGATTGGCCAAGTCCGAATCTGTGATTGGCTCAGCTTGGGTCACATGCTTATCCTACCCCAGAACCAGTCACTGTGCCCAGGGATGGGGTGCTGTGATTTGGATGGAGCTAGGTTCAGGCCCACCCTGGAAGGAGGATGGGGGACATCCTGGACAACCCCAAACAATGGCTACCACAGTGCCTAAGGAGACTGGATCCCAAGAAGGACCCAGAGCCATCTGGGAGAAGATTGGAAGGAAAAATCTGTCCTCATGCTTCAGGCAGGCAGGCAGAAGGTAGGGAGAAATTTCAAGGTCTGGAGCCAGTAGAAACTTAAGAGTGACCTAGAGGTGGCCATGACGGCCAAATGGGTGTCCAGCCACTGTCACCAGGGGACACTGCTAAGCAAAGCATAGAGACCGCACGGCCTTTAGGGGCCACAGCCCAGGAACCAGTCTGACCTCCAACCCACATAGGATCTGAGGGCACAGGTGGCCTGGGGCAGGTGACGAGGAAGGCAGGCTGGACGCCACTCACATTTCCTGAGAAGGCCAGTGACAACTCTGACCCGTGTACAGGTCTGGAATCTTCAAGTGCCCCCAGCTGGCTATCTCCCTGGGATTTAGCAATAATTCCCTTAAAACCTAGGAAGAGGATGGGGGCCTGATGAGGGGCTTTGAAGAGAGTCAGAGAGTGAGTGAGAGGAAACCCTGACATGCTCTCTGATCTGAGAGATGGGGGAAGAGGAAGCAGGAGGTGGGGAAGTGGGGTGAGTGGCTGGAAATGAGAGACAAGCAGGCTGGGGGTGGGGAGAGTGGCTGGTAAGGTGGCAGGGGAGCACTGACTGAGAAGCCCAACAGCCCTGGATTCGAGCCACTGTTTACTAGCCATGTGAACTTCAACATGTTACTTTTCCTCTAAGCCTTGGATTTCCCACCTCTAAGATGTAGGTGAGGACACCTGCCTTACAGGTTATCGTGAGTGCTGAACGAGGTCAGGTCATCTGTGCAGGCCTAGCTCGACCGTCCACATGTCTGCACGATGGCAGTGTCCCATGGGTGTGTATCACAGGGCTCTTTTCCACGCTGTCCTTATGTGTGCATGCTTGCTCAGTCTCTTTGCCTTTCTTCCTCCCGATAGACCGCGGGGCTGTGAAGAAAGATCTGTTTGCCATCTCTCCTCAAAACATATGAGTAAGAAGCCAGGCCCAGAACATCCTGTCTTTAAGCGCACTGACAATGGGTGCAAAGGCCAGGCAGTGACACAAGCAGTTTGCAGGGAGTTGCAAAAGGGAAATCAATCTATCTGCAGGACTGGCTCAGCAGCCTTTGGAATAAGAAACTGACAAGAACTGGCAGCTGTAAATGTTAATGGGTCGGCCATACTTCCTGAGCAATCAAAGGGGACGTGGAAAGATGACCAGAAGAGCCAAGTTTTTTTGTTTGTTTGTGCCAACAAGTATGGTTTATTCTAGAAGCAGATATCTTCCAGGATTTTTTACTGTGTGGATTATTAAAAATCATTCCTTATGGAGGAGGGAGAGACTGTTCTAGCCACCACCGCAGCGGGTGGGGGTGGGGCGGGGGGCAGAGCTCAAGGACCATTCCATGAACAGACTTCTAGGTCAGCCCCTTGATGGGACTGGATAGGCCAACGTGGGGCTGGAGACTCTAGGAATGGGGCTTGAGGGGCTGGTGGGTCTGAAAAAAATATTAAATGTGAGGGGAAATTCCTACAACATGGATGAGACTTGAGGACATCCTACTCCATGAACAGAGCCAGTCTCAAAAGGACGAATATTTTGTGGCCCCACTGATATGGGGTGCCTGGAGCAGTCCTGTTCATAGGGACAGAGAGTAGAAAGGTGCTGATGGGGGCAGTGCGGTGGAGGAGGGGGAATGCTGTTCGCATTTAATGGGCATGAAGTTGAAGTTTTGCAAGACGCAGAGAGTTCTGTGGACAGATGGTGGCGATGTTTGCACAACAATGTATGAACTGTACGTTTGAAGCATGGTCAAAATGGTAAATTTTATGTTACGTGGATTTTACCACAATAAAAAAAAATGAGAAAGAAGAAGAACACAATGCACGTGGGCTTTTGGGGGGGCAAACTGGGGGCGAACTGGGGGCAGTGATGCGTACAGGGGAGGACAGCCAGCAAGATGACAAGGCGCGTGGCTGTTAGATGCTGCAGCCAGGGGAACATCCTCAGTGGGATGGGGTCTTGAAAAATACACGGCGGTTTAATATTGACATGATGCTGTTGGCTGGATTCACAGTGAATCCCCATCCAGCCCCTGATCTAGGCTGAAGCCGGCTGCGGACACAGGTTTTGTGCAAATGGGGTTTTCGAGAAAACCCGGAGGGACCGAATCCATCTGAGCTGCTGTGAGCTGGACCTGTGTTGCCAGCACAGGAGGGAGCCACAGTCCAGGGACCTGATTTAGTGGAAGTAGGAGCTCAGAGCCACAGGTGGCCAGGACACTGTGGAACCCCAATGCTTCTTCCCACGTCTCCCCATCCTGGCTTTCCACAGAATCTGCAGCCATCTCAAGGAACACTGGACTTCCCAGAGCATCAAAGGCCACCTTCTCTAGATGGTAAAGGATAGCAAAACCCCAGCTGGGTCCCATTTATGGAAGGTCTCTTTCCTCCTTGATCTTGCCAACCATCATTCTGCAGCCACCTTTGGCACGTAGCTGTTTGGAAGGCAGGAGAGCACGGTGGGGGAGAGCGGGGGTTCCCCAGCCAGACTTGTTGGATTTTGGGCCTGGCTCTGCCACTTACTGTGTGGCTTTGGACAAGTTATTCACTGTTTTTTTTTTTTTAAAGATTTTATTTATTTATTTGACAGAGAGATCACAAGGAGACAGAGAGGCAAGGCGGAGAGAGAGGAAGGAGCAGGCTCCCTGCTGAGCAGAGAGCCCGATGTGGGACTCGATCCCAGGACCCTGAGATCATGACCCGAGCCGAAGGCAGCGGCTTAACCCACTGAGCCACCCAGGCGCCCAGTTATTCACTGTTTGAGCCTCAATGTATTCATCTGTAAAATGGGAGTGATGCTACTCATAGTCTGCTGCACAGAACTTTTGCGAGAATCGAATATGGTACTGCAAGGAACTCAAGTGTTGGTATGGATGGTTACTTTCCAGAGGCCCGTGGGTTCCTGACCTCTGCTCTAGCCTCCCTGGAACCCTGTGTGTCTTGGCTCGGAAGGGACAGAACTTCTTCCTTGGGCTGCCCATCAACTCTTAGGAACATAGAACGCGTTAGGAACATAGAACACCACTTACACACTAAGTGCTGTATTCTACCGCTTAGACTTTCTCCAAGGGAATGGGACCGTTCCACAGCCCATCCCAGCTCCTGGAATCACCCAGCCCCCAAGCACAGAGCCACTACAGAGGGGAGAGTGGAACTGTCCTCCTAAAGGGAAGGCAGCCTTTTAATGGGCTCCGTGTGATAGGCAAGTCGGTATTGCTGTTGAGATGGTGGGGCTGAGAACAGCCTCAAGCCCGGGGGCAGCTCCTGAGCAAGGCGGGCAAAGGGACTCGGACTCAGCATTCTGCCTTTGGCTGTGAGGCTCTCTCTTCTGCGATCTGGCTTGAATGCATCCGAAGAACTTGTGCTCTTCCGATATACTCTGGGAGAAGGGAAGACATCCTTCAGGTGAGTCAGGAGAGGACAGGGAGGGGCCAGGCCCCTAGCTGGGAGCTGCTCAGGAGACCTGGGTGGACCTGCTCTCCCCACAAGACCCCAGGCAGATGTGGGTCAAGGCCAGATTCTGCTCTGGGCTCTGCTGGGGACCTGGAAGGAGCCAACCCCCTTCTCAGAGCTTCACCTCCCCCTCCCTTTCTCCATCCAGACAAAAAATACCTAGAGAGCAAGACAGCCAGCCCCCTTAGGATCCCTTACAGTCTAGTGGGGGAGAATACTATACATGGTGGGTAGCTGTCCTCTTCAGCCCTTGCCAAAGGCCCCAGGATGATGCTGCAGCCTCCTCCCTGGTCTCCCCCACCCCCTGGCCCCCGACAGTCCATTCTTTACTGGGCAGCCAGGGGTCCCCCTCAGGTCCTGCTCATAAGGCTCCAGGGCACCCCCACGCCCTCTGCGTGGGACCACCGGTCCCGCCCACCTACCCCATCTCATTTCTTACTTCTGTCCTGACCCACAAGGCCCCAGGCACCCTGGCCTATGTGTGATTTCACCCACACACCAGCACGTGAGAGCCCTACTTCTGGGCTCTCCCTAGACCCACATCGGGCTGGATCCTACCTTTTGTTCGGCTTAAGGAGCCCTCTCCCCACCCTGCCAGTCCTCCCTACTGTCCCTCACTTTACCTTTTTTTTTCCCTTATGGCACCTGGCCCTCTCCGATGTTTATGTTGGCTGCCCTCCTCCTCATAAGCCCCGTGGCCATGGAAGCCCGTCTGGACTCTTCCCCAGAGCCTAGCTTACAGCTGCTAAGGAAGCCTCTTGAATGAGTGGAGAGATGAATGGACAGAATGGGCAGCTTCCTGGGACAGGGCCTTATCTCCAGGGTCCTTGGATCCCCCGGGCATACAGCCAGGGTGGGCCTCGGGGAGCCCCCAGGATGACCTGCTGCCTGGGATCTTACCTGGTTTGTCGCCTTTGGGTAGGGACGGTGTCTTTATCTTCTTCAGGGATTGGCTGTAACAGACAGAAAGATAAGGCTGGGAAGGTGAGGCCGGAGCCCACTGGGGCACAGTGGCAGGGTGGTTGGGGCGGGGAGGGAAGTGCTCCAGGGAGACACCTGAGAACCCAGTGCAGGGCCAGAGCGAGAACCCAGGCCCTCAAACCTAAATGAGCACAAGCCCCAGCCCCCAAGCTGCAACCACCCTCAAACTCAGCATTCCCTAGAGTGAGCCATTCCTGCCTTCCCTTCCTGACTGTCCCCACCCTCTCTCATCGGCTCCTTCTAGTTCTACCAATCCCAGCAGCGTTCCCCGAGCTCTACTGGAAAAACTCCGGGAGGCCTGTCAAAATGACACAGCCCCTGGTTCATCCCCAACGTGCTGTGTTAGAATGTTCCAGAATCTGCATTTTTCACAAGGTCTCCTGCAAATCTGCGTGCTACTGGGCTGGGAAGTGAGACTAGCCCCAGGCTTAATCCCAGCTCTGGGGTGGACCCCCCGGGTGACTTTGGACCTCCATGTAGCAGTGGCTTAGGCCGAGTTTTCCAATTTGTAAAATGGGGGTGTACCACTGCCTCCACAGATGGTAGTGTGGGCTGCAGATACGTGAGACATCTGCCAGGGTCAGGCAGTGTAGTGGGCATGTATTACTGCCAGATCCATCGCTGACACCTGGCCCTACACACCTGCTTTGTGAGGACTTCCCTACTCTCCCCTTTCCCTGTGTCCTTCGGCCGTGGGAGGCACGTAACACCCCGGTAAGGGACTTCTGCTTGCCTGTTAGCTTTCCTTCTCTACTTGTCTTCCCAAAGACCGAGAGCAGAAGGGTTCCATGTGGCTCCTCTGGCCCTTGTCTTGCTATAGCTGACACAGGGCGCCCCTAGGGCATCCCCCAGAGCCAGCCACGGAAGCCTGGGCTGTAGCACAGGCTGATCTGGGGATCCCCAGGGGAGGGGCTGGGCCTTCTCCTCCTCCAGCACAGGCTCAGTGAGCCCAGGCTGAGGCCAGCACCCAGATCCCTTTTTCAGACCACCCCAGCCTCCCCTGGGAGGACAGGTGGATGAATGTGAGGGAGCAGCTCTGGGAGCAGGGGGGCAGGTGAGGGGTGTGGAGCCCACCTGTAGGGTGGTTGTTGCCTCTCTTGAGAAGGTTCTTGGACTTCGTGGAGCTGATGGAGAAGTTTTTCCACCGGGAGAGAGTCTAGGGGCTGTGGAAGGAGCTGAGCCACCGCTGTCTGCAGGAGCCCCAGGGCCAGGTCTTTCTCTGCAAGCATAGCCGGGGGGGGGGGGGGCACGGTCTTCAGTGGCAAGACCCATGCTGTCCTGTCCCCATAAGGGACAGGCTGGAAGCAGGGCCTCCAGCTCTTCTGCCCAACCCTGACCCAGGACAGCTCTCTCTAACCTTCTGACATTCTGCGTCCAGGTCCCCTTTTGGGTGGGGGGGCTTTCTCTGTCCTGGCCCATATGTGTGGAGAACACCCAACCCTTCCCCACTTTCTCTCACTGCAAGGTCACATGCCCGTACCTGTTCTTGGCCCCCTCTGGCCCAGCCACCATGCTTCCGGGCTCTCTCTGGAAAGCCCCCTGGGGACCTGCCTCCTTCCCCGCCTCCCCTCCCCCACTCCCTCCAGCTCCCATCAACACTCCTCAACCCCCCCACTTGGATACACCTTCCACCCACCATCCCAGTGTGTGCATGTGCGTCCGCTCATGTGTCCCTGTGCATATGCTGTGCCTGTATGTGCATGTTTCCCACAGCGGCGGGTGTCTGCTGAAGACAGCTCTGGACTTCTCCCTGCCAGGTGTCCAGGGTGGTGGTCAGCCCGAAGCCCCCTCTGAGAAGCAGGGGGGTGGAAATCCTGCTGAGGGAGCAGGAGGAGGGAGCAGGGGCACTGTCCTGCTGGAAAAGGCTAGTTTGGGGCTCCAAAAAGCAGCAGCAGCCCAGGGGGATGGATCTGGGTGGGAGCCGAGTGACATCCAGAGAACAAGGCCCTCAACAGCCTCCAGTCCGAGAACGCCCCGGGCACCGGCCGTGTCCTCACCCTTTGGAGGAGCGTACAGGAGCCAGAACTGGATGGCGCTCAAGGAGTCTGTCTGCAGGATCTGACAAAGGAGCTCCAGGATCTGCAGGCAGGAGGACAGGCCCCGGGTCAGCGTGTCTGGTAGGCACGTCCCAGCCGGCAGCACAGGCCCCTCTCCCACAACGTGGGCTCCCAGAGCCACATACTTGGCTCCACTGATCCCCACCAAGGTCCCTGCCCCGTGACTTCGCACTTTACAAAGCACTTTCTGTCCCACCAGTCCCGGAGGAAGAGTCTTGAGGACACCCATCCAGGAGAGTGCGGCAGAACCAAGCTTCTGAACCCTGTGTGTGGACGCCTCCTCCCTGAACCCCATGTGGGCTGATGGTGCCCCAGAGTCCCTCACTGGAAGGGCAGAGTGTGAGCGGGCCGCGTGGCCTCTCAGAGACGCACCGAGTCTCGGATCCCTGGGTCCTGGGCGTGGGGATTTCAGGAACCCCACAGGCCTCCCCTCCCTGGAGCTCCCAGGGTCTGGCGACGCTAGCATAGAGGTGGGGTGATCGGAGTGGGCGGGCTGCGGCTCAGGGCTGGCTGGCTCCGCAGACTGCCCGACCTGGGACTCCGTCTGGCCCAGTGGCGTGCGCACTTCACACTCAGCCGCTTCCTCGGCCTCGGGCGTCACTGCTACTTTCCGACCCTCTTCCCCCTGTGTTCTCCAGGCAAGTGTCATCCGGGGGAGAGCCAGCTCTGTGTCGAACGGGCTACGGGGGCTCCCTAGGCCGAGCTGCTGATGGCGGCTGTAGCTATGGCCGGCTGGAGTTGGGGCTCGCGGTAGCAGGTGGAACCCTTGGAGTCCTAGGAAAGTGGGGTCCCCTCAGTGCTTGACAGTTGGTCTTCCCAGGACCTGGGGGGGCCTGTCAGTCCCCAGCAAGTCTGCCTCATCCTCAGCAGAGTGGGAACCGGGCTGAGAATCTTCCCAGGCCTCTGCCGCCTAGGGCACCCCCTCGGTCCCAGATACCCACTTGTTGCAGTGACTCCCACCCTGGGTCTGCCCCTGGGCCCTTCTCCGTTCTCCGCGTCCAACTTACCTGCCCTGGACCCCCTCCCCACAGGACCCGAGAACCTAATTCCAGGCAAGGTGAGGCCGCCCTATGGTGGAGAAAGTGCTGTTCTAGTCCGGGTTGCGCCGCTCCCTCTCTGGGGGCCTGGGCCACAGAATGTCACCTGGCAGGGTCTTAGCCTTGCCATCTGTGGAATGGGGATTCTGGGCCCTGCCTACACTATCCATTTCAGTCGACCGTGCAGTTCTCCAAAGGACTGCAGGCTTGGAAGCGCTGGTCATGGGGGGGGGTGTTAAGAAACTGGCTCTGTGTGTAACCTTTTCTGGAGAACATGGATGCTTTTGGAAAGGGACGGCGAGATAGCTTTAAGCCACCGGCAAGAGGCAAGGACTCATCTCAGGCCTTGACTGGGAAACTTGTGCAGGCAGGGCGGGGGGTGGGGGTGAGTCTGTGCGTCACTGTGGCAGAGACCAAACCCCTCCAAGTGTGGGAGACCGTGCTGGGACTGGCCTGGCTGGCTGCAGCCCAAGGCAGAGCAGGGCATGCTTTGGGGACAACACTAGGCAGGACCTTCCTCTCCAGCCACTCAGCCACAGCGGCTCCCTTCCTGAACTCCTCCAGCGCCCCCGCTGGAACAGCCCCTCTTGACAAGACGTTCATGCTCCGGGCGTGGGTGGATCATGGAACTAAAGCCCTGAGCGGGGAAGGCCTTCAAAGAGAGGGAGAGCCTCCCACAGAAACCTGGATGCAACAGGGGGTTGGATCCAGGGGCTGGACTCCCAGGTCGGGAGTTCCTGAGGCTGACGGTCTCAGGTACATGTGTCCCCAGGAGAGGCCACGCTGCCTTTTTCCTTTTTTTTTAAAGAGGGAGAGGTGGGGGAAGGGGCAGAGGGAGAGGAAAAGGGAGAATCCCAAGCAGGCTCCACCCCATTATGGAGCCCAAAGTGGGGGTCCATGCCACGACCCTGAGATCATGACCTGAGCCACCCAGGCGCCCCGAGAGGCCACACTTTAAAGCACACTTGGAAGTTTTTAAGCTCCTAGTTGGGATTGCTGGGAGCCTGGGAGCAGCAACCCCCATGTTCTCAGCCCTCAGACCAGGCCTCCATCGGGCCGTAGCTCCCAGCGTTCGTTCCCAGGGCCTCACCAGCAGCTCCTGATCCCGCAGGACAATGGTCTGAACTCCTCCATCTTTGCCAGAAGGATAAATCCGGGGGCTCTGGCGGGAGTGGCGGCGACCAACGGCTCGGGTGGAAGTGGGGATGAGCCTCCCGGTCTCGGCTGAGTACTTTGCCCCCTGCTCCCGCTGAGGTTCCTCCTTCTGCTGGGGGCAAAGTGGCCAGAGACTCCAGGCAGTGAGAGAGAGATCGAGCGAGATCAAGAGAGATCGAGAGATCGAGAGAGAGAGAGCGCGAGCAGGGGGGGGGCCTCAAGAAAGAAGGCAGAAGGGGCCCAGTCATACCTCTAGGGCATTCCCACCCTCCTGAAATCCCAGCATCACCAGATTGCAGGAAACTGGGAGGATGACCAGGCCAGCCCGCCCTGTTCTAGACTCCTCTCCCCAGCCAGAGGCCCCTCTATAGCCCAATTCCTTCTCCTGGAACTTGAATGCTGGAGCCCCTGGCGGTCCTCTGAAGTCCTCGTACTTCCTCCTAGGGAGACCCTCCTTCCCTCCCCTCCCCCAAGCCCATCATAGATTTGAAAGCAGTATCCTGGGCCATGGTCCCCATCGCCTACCTTAACTCCCAGGTCAGCTGCTCCCAAGTTTGTCCCCCAGAACTTGGCATCTTTTCTTTGCCCTGGGAAACCCTCCTGAGCCAGGCCTGTGGGTACGAGGCCTGGGACCTCCTACCCTTGCAACCCAGTAGACTGGGGCATACTTCCTATTTTATTTGTTTGTTTACTTGTTTATTTATTTTAGAGAGATCAAGAGAGCTCCTGTGTGTGAGCAGGGGAGGGGCAGAGGAAGAGGGAGAGAAGCAGACTCCCTGCTGAGCACAGAGCTCCAACGTGGTGCTCCATCCCAGGACCCTGAGATCAAGAGTTGGACGTTCAACTGACGGAGCCACCCAGGCACCCCTATACTTTTCCCCATTTTCAAGATAAGAAAAGTGAGACCCAGATTGCTTAACTGAGTTGCTGTGAGCATTGCACTGAGTTAGCCACAAAGCAATCAGGAGAACTCTGTTGCCCCAGACAAGGGCGGAGCCAGAGTCCGTCCCAAGGGCCACACCTGCCTCAGTCCCTTTCTAGCTACCTCCAAGCTGCCTCCAATTGTCTTTACTGAATTACCAGCAAATGGCACCCATGAGGTCACCCCATCCTATTTGAAATCCTTCAGTGAATCTCCCCTCCTTATGAGATCCGGCACTACAGTAAGTTCAGAAATTAAGAACAAGCTCCTCTTTTTGTCCACATTCAAAGTCGGCCCCTTCTCACACTTCCCCCCTTCCCCCCTCCATGGCTGCCCACGTATCCCTGCACGTCAGCCCGGTCTCTAAGGATGTCTTGCCTTTCTTTCCCAGCTTCTGCGGTCTTGTGCTGCAGGCCTCCCCTAAGGACGCCTCCCTTGTCCACTTCTTCACATCCCCCTTCTGTTACGAACCCTTCCTGGATTTCTCCACCCAGCCACCTTCTCTTCTCCTCCAAGCCCTTGCCGCGACCTTCCCCCTTCAGGCCGGTGTTCTGTAGCCCCCTCCTCCCTGGGCCGACAGCCCCCCACCTCTTGTGGACATGGGCTTTACTGTCCATGAGGAGGGAAGCCCCTCGGGAGGGATTTTGTTACAAAGAGATGGACCCTCTGATCTCTTCCCGGACGGCGCCTTTGATCCACACCCACCTCTTTGCTCTTCAGCTCATTTTCCTTGGTGAAGACGGCCACCCGGGAGGCCAGGTCCTTCAACTCCTTCTTCCAGGTCTCTGGGAAGACACTGCCAGCTGATATGTGGGGTCCTCCTCCCCGCCCTCTCTGTGGTACCCAGCACTGGGGGGAAGCGCCTGGTCACCTCCTCAGCCTTCCCAGCCTCATGTCTTACAGGGAAATGGGGAGGCAGTGACCTTGAAGGAGGGAGGAGGAACCCCCCCCCCCCCGCACCTTGGTGCAGTCACTACTACGTTGATACCCTAGCCTGTGGCTTCACTGGGGGATGCTGGAGATGCTTGGCTCCCTGTGCTAGGAAGTGTGCGGGTTAATCCAGCTTTGCCTCCTTCGGACACTGAGGCCAGGCCAGAGACCCAGTGTCTGTGCTGTACCAGTCACTCAGACATCCACCTGTTCCTGGCGAAGCTGGTCTGGGAGCAGGCTGGCGACAGAGAGCCTCGGAACCCTCTCTGCTCTGCACCACTGTCCTGGTTCCTCCCTGGGGCCTCTCTCCACACCCACCGGTGAGCTTCCCCTTGGCCCGCAGGGAGGGGCAAGGGCCTGGGCAGGGCCATGGCCGCCTGAGAGCTGCCACTCCATCTCTGGCTGTCTGCTCCGACGGCCCAGTGACGGAGCATACAAGCTACTCAACATTTCCAGTATCATTCCTGTCTCTGGCTGTCAGTCACGTGACTGTGGCCCCCCCCTGCCTCTCCTCTGATGGTTATTACTCCTCAAATACCTCAAATCTGAGTAGGGGCCATATTTCTTAGGACCTGGGGAGGGGGTGGGGAAGAATGCAGATGCTGCTGCCTGAGGAAATGTGGAAAAATCTAGGGTACCCCACGGGACCCCACCAACCTAAGAGCTCTTTCCTTCCCAGGCACCTGGAGAGAGAGGGGTTGCTGCCCAAGTACACACCAGAGGAAAGCTGAGGCTCCCGATTGGACTGTGGGTCTCCAACGGGGACAGAGATGCCAGGCATCCCCATCAGACAGCGGGATAAAAGTGTGACTCGAGGCACGGGGGCCAGAGAGAACTCGTCTCTGACGACACAGACGGGCTTCCCGGTGAGATCTGCGAAGGGTGAGAGGCCGTGAGGAGGAGAGCCTGGGTGGACCCTAGGAAGCCTGGGAGACTGGGAGGCGGTGGGCAGGGAGAGCACTGAACCCGCTTCTTCCAGTAACCACAAAAGCCCATAGATCACTGGAGCTGGGAGATCCCGCAGCCACGGAGGCCCTACCCACAGGGACATTACAATAGACAGTGACAGGCTCACCCAGCGAGTCAGGTGGAGGTGAGCTAGGAACCCAGGCTTTCTGGGACCTTAGTATTGGGGTCTTTCTGATGTTCTAGGACAGAGCAAGGAACTGCAGGTGTGAACACACAGAGGCAGACAGCTTAAAGAGGAAGGCATGGGGGTGCGGCGCTAAGCCACAGTCTGTGACCAGAGGGGCCTGGGCTCAAATCACAGGGAGTGGTAAGAGTTAGCCAGACCCCCCTGGAGAAAACTCCTTGCCATCTGTCAGCCTGTGCCAGGCAGCCTGGGGGATATGGCGAGCTGCTTACACACAAGGACCCTGATGCCTTACAGTCTGACCATGTATTATCGTCCACCGTGAAGCTTTAAGGACCAGCCTTGTAGGACCGAGCATGGTAGCTCACTCTGTCCTTTCAGAAACATTCTCCTTTTTGGCCAGGGGTCCCCTCATTCTCCTGGTCCCTTCTAACTCGCAGGCCACTCCTCACCTCCTCTGCTCCTTCCTTCTCACCAATGGCGTCCCTCCTAGAATGGCCACATCAGGGTCTCTTGCCTGAACTCTGGGCCCAGCTGCTTACTCTGCCCTTCCACCCCCGTGCCTGAAAGTCATGTGCAGTCTTGCATCTCCCAGGTCCTCACCAAATTCCCAACCCCCCTTCCACCCGGCTTGAGCCCTTGCTTTGGGCTCTTTTTGCCTCAGTCCATGTGACTCTGGTTTTCTAGCCATCAGGCCCAGCACCTGGGAGTCATCCTTGACCACTCTTTGCCTTTCTCACTCATTTCTAACCAGTCTGCAAATCCTGTTGGCTTCACCTCTGTAGGTCTCTAGAGCAGGGCTTCTCAGTCTTCTACTGCTACCTCCTTGGTCCATGCCACCCTCCAGACAGCGGCCAACATGTCACTCCTGTCACTTCTTTGCTTTTGCCCCTTCCCATGGCTCCTGTTGCCTCAGTGAGATGGCTCAATGGTAAGTGGGTGACCTCCAAGGCCCACGTGCTCTGGACCCCCATCACCTCTCTGGCCCATCTCCTTTTTACCCTTCCTTATTCTGCTCCAGCCACACTGGATTCCTTACTGACCCTCTAACAGAGCCAGGATGTGTGCCGCAGGGCCTTTGCACTTGCTGTTCCCACTGCCCGGGACATTTTTCCCCCCAATATCCACAATATCCCTTTAGTTCTTTGCCCAAAGGCCATGCTATTGATGAGGTTTCCTCCCCTCTAGAGCCTTGGCGCTTTCTACACCCTGACACCTTATCTGTTTCCTATCCTTTCTCACCAGAGTCAACTCTGTGGGGTCAGGGACTGTCTTATTCACTGTCATATCCCCAGCGCCTAAAATGTACCTGACCTGTAGTTCACACTCAATAGATGGCTAAGTGGATTAATTGGCTTGAGTTTCAGAACAGAGTACAGTTCTGGGGCAAAACATTTATCCCTTTCCCTGAATCCTAAAATGGGAGGATTGGCAATGAGGAACATGGTCTAGGACTAGACACTCAGCCTTGGAGCCTGTTCCCTGGGTCAAGTCTTTGCTTGACCAAGTGCTTGCAAGTGGCCAAGGAGCTCTCTGACCCCGACCAAATCCCCACCCTTTCCGGGTCTCAACTTGGAAATGGGGGCTGACACTTCCCTTTCCCATTTTTAAGATGGCCCCACCACCTCCAGCCGGGCCCCTACCCACCCCAGGTCTACCTTGGATGTGGGTCACACGTTGTGGGTGCGGGTGGTGTCGGGAGAAGAAGGAGTGGTGGCTGAGGCGGCCAAAGCGGTAGGCCCCAGGGGTTTGGGGCCTGGGGGTCCTCAGTGCCGTTTGGATCAGCTGGAAATCCACAATCCCTGGGATCATCAGTTCTTTCTGCGGCCTGCCGTCCCCGTGGCTCCTCGGCCTGTGTCCTGACTTCTTTTCAGGCTCAGCCCTTGGACTGAAGAAGATCAAGGAGAAGCTAATGGAGCCTCCGGGCAGCAGTGCCCACCCGGCTTGGAGCTCGGGGCTTATCTGGAGTCTATTACCGAGACACTCTGAAACGGGTTTCCAGGATCTCACTCCCACTCCCCTGGCACCCAAAGCCGGCCTCTCCCGGGGTCCACTCCCAACTGGTACAATCCAGTCTCAGGGAGCTTCCTGTCTTCCTAAGATGCCTTCGCAGGGAGCTCGAATCTATTTGAGAGAATTCAGATGGAATCTCTCGAGACCTCAGTTTTCTCCCACAAACCCTCTGTCAAGCCACAGGGAAGAAGCCACAGACCCACCTACTCATCCAAATACCTGGGTAGAAGCAAAGGGACCTTATATACACAGACACAGCAAGGGCCTGTCCCCAAGCTGACTCTTGGCAGCCCAGGAGAAGCCAGCTACAGGCAGCCCCCTGGCCCCCGTCCCCCCAGGCAGTCTTGGCCCAGGCATCCAGAGGCTAAAGCTGGAGCATGGAGGCCAGATGGCGCCAGCATGTCCTTCTCCGGGGGGGGGGGGGGACCCTCCCAGGAGACGCAGAGCTGATGGGGTAGCCTTCAGAGTCGCAATGCTGCAGGGAAGCGTCAAGCTCTTGCTCTGCTTTGCTGGAGACAAGCTTCTCAGGTTGTCTGTCCTCCGCCCTGCGCCCCTGCCCTCCGCTGAGGATGCCGGGCCCTGCCTCTGGAGGAGGAGCTCGAGGTCAGTCCAGCAAGGTTCCAAAGGTGGGGTGCTCTCCGCCTGGGGCCTGGGGGGGCCACCTGCCTGCGCGCTGTCTGCACTCCCTTCTCCCGCTGGCCCCGGCTGAAGGGAGGCCCTCTGGAGAAGAGACGGACTCTGGATATGCTAAGCAAGGTGCTCTGCCCCGGGACCCTCTGAGAATTTCGCTGACCAGGCCCCTGAGTTTTCTGTGCCGTCCTCGATTGGCCTCTAAGGGATCTGGGGCTTAAAGAAATAAAGCAAACCTTCTCTGAAATTTGCAGTTACCTGGTGGTCCCCTACCCCAAGTGATGGAGGAAGTCACCCCTCAGAAACCCCAGGAATTCTAGTACTAGGTGCTTCAGCTCCCCGTCACCATGTCCTCTCCCACCAGGGAGGGACCCGGTTTGTGACCTGTGCTAAACTCAGGCTCAGGAACCCATGGGGACCTGGCTGAGGGCGGCGGAAGTCGAAGCCCTTCAGTCTGCTGGGTTCCCCCTGGCCACCATTGTCTCCCACCCCGCCCTGCCTCCACCACCCCCTTGGTCAGCAGCGGGGGGGCACACGTAAGAGGGGTCTTACGTCATTAGTGGATGTTCAGCCAACTGGGTCTTCACTTGTGTAGCCATCGTAGCCTTTCTGACAGAATAAAGGGCAGTGCACCTACTACTAGTGCTGGAGATGGACGGCAGGAACTCTCATACACTGATGGTGGAAGTCTAAACCGGAACACACACTTGGGGGAGAAAAATTGACAATATCTTGTAAAATTGAACATTGGCATGTTGAACTGGCACAGAGCGCTCAGCCGTTCCTCTCCCTGACATGTACCCAGGGAGGCCCTTGCGGTGGTACCACGGGGGCTATATGTAAAAATATTCAGACTAACATCATGCAAATTAGCCAACACCTGGCGACATCCCAAATGTCCGATGGTGACAGGAACGGGCAGATGAGCTGTGCTGCATGTGGACAATTGAGCATCATATTGCCATGACAATGAACCACAGCTACGCAGAACAACATGGGTGAATCTTAAAAATATAATGTGAGGTCAAGGAAAGCGAGTCCCAGAAGCCCCAGAGCCCGAGATTCCTTTTTAGAGGTAGAGTTCAAAGGCAAGCAAAAGTATCATAAATGTGATACAATAAGGGCGGGGGAGCAAGAAAACAGTACGCACAAAATTCAGCTAGTGGCTATTTCTGAGGAAAGTAAGGGAGGGGGGATGGGATGGGAGGGGGCGGGTTAGATTGTTAGTGGTGCTGTTCTAGTTCTTGGCTTGAGAGGCGCCTTTGCCGGTCGGTGCTCATTATAAAATGAAATAAGCTAATTCGGTGACATGGATGTAAGATGATAGGTGTTGAAGTCAAGAATTATGATTGGGGCCGCCTGGGTGGCTCAGTGGGTGAAGCCTCTGCCTTTGGCACAGGTTATGATCTCAGGGTCCTGGGATGGAGCCCCGCATCGGGCTCCTTGCTCAGAGGAGAGCCTGCTCTCCCTCTCCCACTCCCCCTGCTTGTGTTTCCTCTTTTGCTGTGCCTCTCCCTGTTAAATAAATAGAAAAAATGTTAAAAAAAAAAGAATTGTGATTGGTCTAAATCTATGGACCTGAATATAGCTATATATATGCATATATGCATAATATATACACACACATACATATACACATACACGTACATATACACATATAGTACACGCACAGATATACATGTACACATACAAATACACGTGAACACTCACACATACACATGTACATAAGCACACACATGTACACATTTATATAGTATGTGCATGTATACATACATGTACACACACACGTGCACACATGCTTATATATACACAGACATACACACATGCATATACACACATACACACATACATCTACACAATACACACACATACACGTACATATACATGTGCATAACATACATATACATATGCACACATACAGGTACATGTACACACAGCACATATATACGGTCACATACAAATACACACGAACACACATACACATGCACATGCATATATGTGCACACGTGCACACACATACAGTATACGCATATACACATGCATGTACACATATACACATACACATTTACATAGACACACATACATAGACACATGCACATATACATATACACACAGCATGCACATACATGTACACACATATACACTTGTATACACATACCTATACACATGTACACGTACATGTACACACATATGTACACACATACACAGGCACATATATAGCACACATATACAGGTACACACAAAAATACACGTGAGCACACATGCACATACACATGTGCATTTACACGTACATGTACACACGCATACAGTATATAGATCTCTAGATCTATCTGTCTATATCTCTCCAAAGTGCAGGGTAGTGATGGGGTTGGGACAGGAAGCCAGTGCATTCTGAAAATGAACTCTCAGTCACAAAATCTGCAAAGGACCCAGAGAACTTCAGGGCCAGCCTCTCAAGCACTCCTTGAGTTCAGGGAAGGGGAGACTTTCAGGCGTCCTGCCTTTAAGTCTCCTGGTCTCTTCTCTAAAGAGCAAAACAGTCGGCAGAACTTCCTTGGAAGGAAGCTTTGGACATCCTTGGTTATGGGGGCTGGGTCTAGAGCACTCACATGCTGCAGGCTTGAGGACAGGCCATTTGGAAGCCCAAACCCATCTGCCTACAGGAAAAAGTACTCGTTAGAACAAAGACTTTCAAATGCTTTTGACTGTGATCATACTAAGAAACTCCTTCCTAGATCCTGATTCACACACACACGTGCACACACATCTGTGTATGTGAAACTGAAGCAAGAACATTCTAGAGCAATCCTTACCCTTGCCACATAGCATGCACAGCACTATTTTCATCCTACTTCTTGTTTTCATTTCGCAAATGTTAGCCGTGACCAATTACATTGATTTTATAAGCCACAAATGGGTCATGACCCACAGTTGCAGTAGAGGTCAACAGGGACTGAAGCAGGCCTGTCTTTTCCAGAGTGGGACAGGCCGGGCCCTGCTGTGTCTGCTTCTGTCCTCACTCCCCTCTCTGCCTGGCCCCCAACCAGCTGGACACAAGGAGTCCAAACACTCACACCCATCCTAAGACAGACCTTCCCTTTCGGCATCTCGGCCTCTGGAGGCCCTCCCCTGGCCCCTCTGTCTGGCTCTAGTGTCCATTTCCTCCCCGGGAGACATCCGTGGTGGACTCACCGGGGCAGGTGCCTGCTACGGTCCGTGTATGAGAAGTCCCCACTGCCTGAGCAGAAAGGAGTGAGAGGACACATCAATAGGCAGGCAGGCTCACTGGTTCTGTGGGCAAGCCTGTTGGCTTTGTGACCACGTAAGCCACTGGTTGCTAGGCTACCCCTGCCCCACAACTCCAGAACCACTCCCCAGCACCCCTCTCCTCACCAGCTCCTCTGACCCCTCCAGGTTCCCTCCAAGTTCCTTCTCCACCTGGCACTCGGCATTTTCAGTGGGGGCCGAGGGAGACAATGAGAGTCGGGGGCCGGTTTCAGTCAGCAGGAGGCAGACAGAAAAACTGGCAAAGAAGGTTGGTGGAGGTTGGTCCCAGCTTTGTCAGCCCAACCAGGCCTGATGCCACTCTAGAGAGCTCTGCTTCCCACACATCCTGTTTCTGGGGGTTGATTGGCAAGACAGCTGTCTCTTAGCTGGAGAGAAGGAGGCTGCCCAAGTGACCCAGAGCCTCCCTCCAGCCCTCCTCTGGGCAGGATAACGGGGTGGGAAGACTCTGGTTTTTAGCTGGGCAGGGGTTTCAATCTGATTCGGACACTTCCTAGATGTGGCACCTTGGGGAAGTCACCCGTGCTGCCAGAAACATGGAACAGTGGTAAGAAGGCTTGGTTTGAACACCAGTTCTGTTACTTGCGAGCTGTGTGACCTCAGACAGATTACCTGATGTCTCTGAACTTCAGTTATCACATCTCAGAAATGAACATGCTCATGGGATTGTTGGGAAGACAGAGTGACTTCATGCACATTGAAGTGTTTAGAACAATGCCAGGCACTCAGTATGATCTCCTACATTATTGCCTTCTCTGAGCCTGTCTGACGGGGCAGCCTCCTCTACCCCTGGTGTCCTTCTGAAGGACGAATGAGCTCAGGGAATTCAGCTACCTAGTCTTTTACCTGGCGTACACGAGATGCTCGAAAATGGTAATAACAATGCTCATTAGTATTGGTGTCAGGATGGACGTAGGATTTTTTACTATATATACATACGTAGGTGGGATGAGTCCTTCGTCTGAGAACTCCCTTGGGTAATTCACTTGATTGCTCTGAGGCTCAACTTGGGACACCTGTAAAGTGAAGTGGGTCTCCTTTTGTCCGCAGGGTACGATGAGATCAGGCACTGTGAGGGGTGCATGCCGGTTCTATGAACTAAGGGAGCGTGTTTGATGCTGTGTCCTCGGCTAGGAAGGAAGGAAAGGAAGAAGGGAAGCTAGAGGCAAACCCAACTCCTTCAGGAGTTCTGCTCATCCCAGCAGAGGGTGGGGATTCCAACAATGGTGGTGACCCACTGTGGGGCGGTGCCTGATCTTGGCCTGGCCCCCAGTGCTCCTCCATCCATACAGGTCAGCATGGTCTCCATGTAAGTGTAGCTTTTCCCGGGCCTGTCTCTGGGGGAATAAGGAGACCCCTTTGAACCCATTCTGCAAGATCCTTCTTCCACGTTTCTGGGGTTGTAGCAACTATTACGATAAACAGTACTGTGTTTGAAAGAAGAGAAAACTTCTTCCCTGCCCAGTCCCTCCCTGTTGCTTCCACCCCACTTTGGGGGGTTTCCCACCAGATGACCTGAGGCAGCTGAAACTAAAGCCCACCTTCCCTTTCTGATTGTACCTCTTACGCTTCCACTGTATTCTTCAGAACCCAACAGTGGGGTCTGCATGTAGATTGATCTGTGGGGGTGAAGGGAGTACCTTAGGGAATGCCTTCAACACTGGTTTGTGAGGCTGATAACATAATTGCTAAGCAAACCCTCCTGACATCATCTTTATGGAGCATCCAAGGCAGGAAGGTCTGTCTGCCTGGAAATGCTCTGAAGCTTGGTCCTCCTGCTCAGACATCTCAGTTATGAGAGGAGAAACATTACATTTTATGGAGCACTTTCTATGTGCCAGGCACTGTGCAAATCCTTTTAGACCTGTTATCTCATAATCCTAGAGTTGAGGAGATTAATGATCAAAGAAATCCTGAGTTACAGGTATTATAATTATTTCTAAAATTTCCATTTGGTTCCTTATAGCTTCTATTACTTTGCTAAAACTTTCTATTTTCTTTTCCATCACTTATCTCCAGTGTGTTTCTCATTGATCATTAGAACATTTTTTTTTTTTTATCATGGCTTCTGTAAAATCTTCCTCAGATAATTCTAACATCACTGTCCTTTTGGTATTGGCATCATTGGGTATTTTGAGGAATTTCTCCAGAACATCAACATTTTCAATTGTATCGCATAGGTCATATCTTTGTATTGTTTCCAGGAACGATAGTGATACCCATTGTTTCATTCCAGACACTGGACTGGATTTGATCTCTCTCTCTCCCTCTCTCTTCCTTGATAAATCCTGCCAAAGATTATTCTTTTTTTTTTTCTTTTTTAATCAGTTTTTTCCCCTCAAAGAACCAATGTTTAGGTTTTCGGTCCTCTTTATTTAATTTCTTCTACTTTCTTGGGGTCTACTTTGTGTTCTTTTTACAATTTCTCGATAGGGATACTTAGCTCATTGACTTTCTGCTTCCTTCTTTTCAAATATAGTCTACGTATAGTCTACGTTTGAGGCCATCACAGCTGCATCCCACGTGGCCTTCCAGTTTGTAGGGGATCAATGCCACTTTAATTTGCATTTCTTCAGTCAGATTGAGCATCTTTTGTCCTATGCTTAAGAGCTACTTGTGTATATTTCTTGCTAATTCCTTTCATATCTCTTACCCACTTTTTCTATTTGTTTGTTGTCCTTCTTACATGAATATATGTATATTAGAGTCGTTATCCCTTTGTAACATGAGTCAGAAGACATTTTTTCTTGTTCATTATTTTTCTTTGACTTTGCATATGCTGTGAACTCAGTTTGAGATCCCCTCTCCTGCTCAATGGCCAGTCTGCTGAGGGCTTACTCACCTACTTTTGGAGTTCACACAGGAGAGCTCATTTTGACCCATTCTGCTTTGGTGGGCTTTCATTTATCCCCATAAAAGGTCAACAGAACGGAGGCCAGAAGCACAGGCTCTGGAGACCCTTGGGCCTGCCCGTCCCTATCTACTTGATCTCAGATAAGTTTTGACAATTTCTGGGCCTCTGTTTCCTCTTCTGTAAAGCAAGGATAATAATTCTGCCCCTATGGGGCTGTTTGATGCTTAAGGAAGATAATGCGTATATAGTCACCCCAGCACAGTGCCTGGCCCATAGCAAAGGCTTTGAGGCATGGCATTTTTCTTTTATTATTAACATTGTTTACCCAAATCATGCAAACATTTCATGAATAGCTGTGTGTTATCCTAGTGCTGTCCCCCATCAGGGCAGGAGAAAGTCCTGTGATCACACGCCTCTTGGCTCACCTGCTATGTCTTTTCTGCTTTGGACACGGAGTTCTGGATTGTGGCCAGTACCACTGGTGCTTTGATGGCTGTTCTAAAAGTGGAGAGTCTGCCAGGCTCTGGGGGTTCACCCACCATGGATTGCTGGTGTCTCTATTGTCCCAAGCTCAGTGTGACTTTTCTGGTGGTCTTTTAGAGACAAGGGAAGGAAAGAAACGGCATGACTAAAGACCACACGTGGCTCCCCTGGAATGATCAAAGTTACTGGGTTACCTGTCAGCTGAGCAGAACTCATAGCTCTGAAACTGACATGACAGGCAGAGACTGGTCTAAGCCAGCCTTCAGGAAGGTCACCCAACTGGAAGAGCAGGCATCACAGAAGAGAGAAGAATCCTCAGTTCTCTAGAAAGATCTAAGGTCATGGAACCCCACAAGCTTCCTACATTCATCCTTGTTCAAGTTTAATATCTCTCTGGCTCCCACCCCTAGTAGTCCCCTCACACGATTGTATGTATCTCTTCTGCAAACCTAGAAGCTCCAACAGGTCGGAGGCCAAATCTGCCTCATGCATCAGCCAGCATACGCCCTTGCTTTGCGTGGTGGTTACATGGGTGTGTCCCTGCGGTGCTAATTCATTGAGCTCCTGGTGCAATGCCGGGTGCTCAGTAAATATTCACTGAATGAATGAATGGATGAATCACGAAGTATAAGGTAATGTATCCAGGCCATTCACCCACTACATGCCCTAATCCTTCCCTCAAAATTCCTACTATAGGTTAGTATTTGTCAACAAAACAGCCCTAGTGGCAGGGAGCTCTCTACTGTTCAAAGCTGTCCACTGATTTTGTGTAGTCCTGCTGCTAGAAAGTTCTTAATATATCTCCTTGAGGCTTCCCGTTAGTATTCTTGTTCTTCCCTTGTGGTCTCATAAGTCAAGTCTAGGTCCTCTTTGTGATCACAACCCTTTAGATGATGGAAACTAGTGGACACAGCTACCTCTTCTACTCTTCAGGCTTCTTCAAACTACCTTCAAACTACCTTCTTCAAACTCACAGGCTAATTATAAAATCATTGATTAGACACGTGTTGAGTACCTACAACATGGAATAGACTAGAGAACACAATGATGAAAAGATACAATACCTGTCCTCAAGAGGTTACAGGTCTTGTGGGGAGCCAGGGAAATGGAGACAGAATGTGGTATATGCTGGGGACAGAAGACACAGGGAAAGGAGAGCCCAAGCCCACTTATGAGTCTTGAGGAAGGCTCCACAGAAGAGTGGATTATAGAATGTGCTCCAAGTAGACCAGAAGAGGAGAGCAAAAGTCTGGGGATTCAAGAGCCCATGACATGTTATGGGAGCTCTAAGTAGCTCCAAATGGCTAAGGAGACCAGAAGTCCCAGATTGGGTAAAACAGTCCTCGTTACACCTTTTGTCCTGGGAAACTGAATAGGATTGTCTCAAAAGCATCTCATATTGGATGATAAACTATATGGTCGCTCTATGCCTGGGAAATAAAGCCTCGGTGTGAGATAGACATGCGGGAGGTGAAGGCAGAGAGAGGCAGAGGCTAATCAGAAGGGGCCTGTGGGCCAAGTTCAAGAAGAGCCTTCTGTTAACTGAACTTTGTATGGTGTCTTTCCTTGGAGGTCATCTTCTCCAGAAGTAATCTAATTCACAGATAGGTCAGTATATCTACTGTAAGATGATTATTGCTGTGGGTTGCCATTTATGGATGAGTTAACCAGGTAAGTGCTTTCTACATAGTCTGGGGTATGGCCCAGGCTACCTCTGCTGACCCTTGTTCATGCACATTCTATAACTGATTCTCTGCCAGTAGACCTCAGTGTTGACTTGTTTTTATGGTTGTGAGGTTGTGTCCTGAGACAACATTGGGCAATCCCCTCAGGGCCTTCTTTTCCCAACTAGAAACTTTATAAGGCTTCCCTGGAGGGGGCTAGCTCGGGTGGGGAGTAGGCCTATTAGCTATAAACAACTTGCTTTAAAGGAGGGGAGTGATTTGTGTATTGGAGAAGCTTGAAAGAATCTTCAAACGAAATGAGTTTAATTGGGTCTACAATGATGCAATAACCAGGAAGCCTTGAGTTAGATGTTTGAATGGGAAGCCAATGTAAAGAGTTTACATATTTGCAATTCTTGAAATACATGAAAATGAATGGTAAGGGAGGGTGTTTGAACTATGTCTGGGTGAGTGGTTTCTTTGGCAGTGGTTCCTGCAGCACAAGGTGGCAAGTCCAAAACTAAATGTAGTGGTCACCTCAAGGATTAGCTTCAGGATTAGCCCTGGTCCCCGGGGTACTGGGGGCTCTCGCACTTCAGTCATTGCTCGGACACCTGGCTCAAGTGGACACGAGGCTCCTTGGAATGGACAGTTCACCCTGCCTCTCCCATTCCTCCTGCGTCAACCTACTAAAGGTTGGAATGAGTTTGGGAATCTCAACATATGAATTTACCAGAGCTGTTGTAAGAAAGGGCCATAAACTGGGTGGCATCAACAACAGAAATGTATTATCTCACAGTTCTGGAGACTAGAAACCTGAGATCAATCTGTTAGTGGGACTGATTCCTTCTGAGTGCCGTGAGGGAGAACCTGTCCATGCCTGTCCCCTAGAGGCCATCTTTTGGTGTTCTTTGGCTTGGAAAAGCATCGTCTCAACTTCTGTCTTTATCTTCTCAGGGCACTCTCCCTGTGCGCATGTCCATGTGCAAATCTCCCCTTTCTGAAAGATCTTGGTTATATTGGCTGAGGGGCCCACCCTACTCCAGAATGACCTCATCTGTCCAGGTATGAGTCTTCCCCGTTGATGCCATTGTTCTTTCCTAGAACCAGCGCCCTCCACTCTTCCCCTAGAGGAGTGCGAAAGCCTTGTAGCTAGTCTGCATCTAGCCACTCTCCTTAGTAGCAGGGGGAGTGTATGAAGACCCAAATATGGTACAATTAAAATGACTTCAATGGCTGCTGGCTGATATTTGGATTAAGATAAAAATATTATATCCCACAGGGCCCTGTGGTCTCAGACAGGAAGCTTAACATTTGCAGCCAGTCTCAGTTGCTTTAACTAAAAAAAAAAAAAAAAAAAAAATGAATTGGCAATCCTTCCTTCCTTCCTTCCTTCCTTCCTTCCTTCCTTCCTTCCTTCCCCCATTCCTTCCTTCCCCTTCCTTCCTTTCTCTCTCACTCCCTCTCTCTCTCTTTCCTTCCTTCCTTCCTTCCCCCATTCCTTCCTTCCCCTTCCTTCCTTTCTCTCTCGCTCTCTCTCTTTCCTTCTTTCCTTCCTTCCTTCTTTCAAAAGATTTTATTTTTAAGTCATCTGCACACCCAGCTTGGGGCTCAAACTCACAACCCTGAGATCAAGAGTCACATACTCCACCAGCTGAGCCGGCCCAGCACCCAGAAATGCTCTGGGTTTTGATATGGGTGATGAACACTGATCACTCCCTGAAGATTCATCAAACCTTAGTCTTTGATTTGTGGACTTACCTGTACATAGGGTATATTTCAATTAAGAGACAAAACTTCAAAACAATTGAGTAAGTTGCCCAAAGCTCTGGGATTTCCTTGGTCACGTTCCCCTTTATGACCTTGTCGATCTCTTGACAATCACCATACAACTATAGATTTCTCTCTCTCTCTCTCTTTTGGGGGTAAGGGGAGGAGATGGAATGAACAAACAGGAGCGATTCAGTAAGTTACATCATGGTCACAAGATGAATTATGGAAATTGTGACAAGAAAACAACATAGTCCTACAACATTTTTGAGCTCTTTTTGTCCAGAATTCGTGCTGGCTTGCTGTTTCCTGTTGCTAAGAATAAAGAGTGATCTGTATGTTCCATCTGTCTCCCAGTGCCCAGAGGAGATCAGGAGTGTGTCTGCCTGTCAGTATAGAACATTGTTCACCTCTGGAGGGACCGTCTGCCCAGCAGAGCTGGGGCAAGAGGCTGGATGTGGGCAGCTCCTCTGTGTCTGCCCTAAGAAAAAGGGAGTTTAGAATAGCTTGGGCATCTGAAAGAAAGGAAAAGCTTTCCACACATGGCTGAAAGCATCACTGGTGGTCTCTGGATGTCACTGCTTTGGGGCAGCGACAAGCCCTTTGAGTGGGCTCTGTCTCTTGGGGTGCTGAGCCTGTTGGCATTGTTCGACACAGAGCACGAACAGTCCTAGCCAAAGGAAGAGCGCAGTCGCTGATGTCAGCAGGCTTCCAGGACATCGCAATGTTTAACGAGAGATTTTACCAAAGTCTGGATTTATAACTTTCCTTGTGAAATTGAAATGTTGGGCCTACTCTATCATTCTGTTTGCAATTACGGCACCCAGGACACCCCACCCTGAGCCCCACACTTTCTATTTCCCATACTCAGTTTTTTGTTTTTTTTTTTCCATAGTCCTTGGCACTTTCTGGACTACCATATAGTTTACTTATTGTGTTTATTTGTCTGACTCTTTCCACTAGAGTACAAGTAGTACTGGGGAAGGGTTTTTGTTTTGGTCAATGATCCACCCCTTGCCTGGGATACTGCCACTTAGCATTTAATGAATGAATGAATGAGCCCGAGGAAGTCACGTCACCTGCTTGGGCTCCTGAAGGCATGTGCCCTGCACAACTATCCCTACTGATCTACACTGCTTTCTGTCCCTGCCACTAGGCCTTGGCACATATGGCGCCCTCAGCCAGAACATTCTGCCTGACCCTCTCTGTCTGCCTAACTCCTGTTCATTCTCTGCACTCAGCTCAAGCTGTCCTTGATTCCTCCGCCGGGTCAACTCCCCTGACCATGGAGAATGACTGTCCTTAGTTTTTATAAAACCTACTAGAGAAAATTACTTTAACTCCATTTTTAAAGACCAAGGTTTTCAGTTGCTTGTGCAGACAGATGCTCTCTCCTCCTCCCCTGACCCCTGAGCTCAGAATACATCTAAAGCTCCCCTGAGTGAGTCAGCCTGGGAACTGGTTCTGCAGGACCAGGCAAGGAGTAACCACAGGCCAAGGTTCATAATTACCCCCTTGGTCCTCTGTTTACACAGGACTTATATTACCCAGGCTTCTTCATTGCATCCCATCTGTGTCCACACTGGTGGGGGAGGAGAAGGGGGGCCTGGCTTCCCTGGGCATTTGGGTCATGTCACTCACCCTCAGAACAGGACTGGGACAAACACCTTCCCCAATCAAGTAACTTTGTGATCTAGGGCCTTTTCCGGGAACCTGGGGACAGAGAAGTGGAGTTTCCAAACAGAGGTTTCGGGGAAGTGTTAACCCAAGTGAGGTATCGAGAATTCTAGACTGACAGTTGGAGAGCTGCTTCTTCTCCCTATCCAATTTTGAGGTGAGGAAATTGAGACCCAGAGAGGGTCAGTGGCTCACCCAAGGCCACACAGCATGTGAATCCCAAAGCTGGCATAAGAACCCACAGATTTCACTACAGTTCCTGAGCCTGGGCTTCTGGAGCTGGAATGTCAAGAATTCTTGGTTTCGTCTCCACTAGGTGTGGGACCAAGGCATAGAAACTGATGAGAATGGATAGAACTTAGCAGCTCTTACCTGGCTGTGCCCAAAATACAGATGTCTGGGGCCCACCCCTCATGCACTGGGTCTGCAGGAAAGCCCTGACATGCAGATTTTGAAAAGGTTCTTGGAGATTCTGACGTGCAATGATACCTGGGAAGTTTGGGCCTGGCCGGTGCTCAAGTCCCTTCCAGCTTGACAGATACTCAGCTGCAGATACTAAAGTGAGGCTCATGCTCAAGTACATTTCTGTTATTAATCCACGGTGACAGGTCTCAGTGGGATGGCTCCGAGCCCAAGGAGGCATCCTGAAAATTTAAAAATTACGGTTGTCACGCGATGAGGTTGGTTCCCTGGCATTCGGTGATCTTGCCCTGAAGACTGTGAGGACAGCTCTTCACAGTGAAGAATTGCCCCTGAGTCCTGCACACTTTTTTTTTTAATTAGTTAATTAATTTATTTGACAAAGAGAGAGAGAGATCACAAGTAGGCAGGGAGGCAGGCAGAGAGAGGGGGAAGCAGGTTCCCTGCTGAGCAGAGAGCCCAATGTAGGGGCTCGATCCCAGGACCCTGGGATCATGACCTGAGCCGAAGGCAGAGGCTTAACCCACTGAGCTACCCAGGCAACCCCTGCACACCTTTTTAATAACATCTTACCAGAACACTCATGTAGGTAAAAAACCAGATCATAGTCACATGAGCCAAAAATTTGACTTTCTTAAAAAAAAAAAAAGACTTATTTATTTATTTTAGAGGGGAGAAGGGGGAGCAGAGAGAGGGGAGGGGTGGGGCAGAGGGAGAGACAGTCTGAGGCAGACTCCACAGTGAGCGTGGAGCCCGCTGTGTGGGGCTGGATCTCACGACGCTGAGATCCCGACCTGAGCCGAAGCCAAGAGTCAGATGCTTAACCAACCATGCCACCCAGGCGTTCCCCCGATTTGACTTTCATGCAAAAAGTACATTTCTTTAAAAACATAGTTTTTCTATACGCACTGCCTGGAGGGCAATTACCATGTGGAGAGTTGCATGTAAGTTGCCTCATCTTGTTTGAAACTTGGCAACTCTTAATCAAACAACCTTTCAGAAAAATCACATCACCTAGGACGACGCGGCTTACACAGCCAATGAGTCACCAGACGATACCTCCATACTGGTTTGCAGCTGTAGCTTCCCAGTTCATAACGACTGTACATCACTATAGCATGATCCAAATTTAGGCTTTTTTTCAAATGTCAATTATAAAGGACAAAGGGACAACCACAATCAAATAATTATTGTTTTCTCTTAAAAACATAGTCCACCCAGGGGTGCCTGGGTAGCTTAGTGGGTTAAAGCCTCTGCCTTCAGCTCAGGTTATGATCCCAGGGTCCTGGGATCGGGCCCCGCATCGGGCTCTCTGCTGAGCAGGGAACCTGCTTCCTCCTCTCTCTCTCTGCCTGCCTCTCTGCCTACTTGTGATCTCTGTCAAATAAATAAATAAAATCTTTAAAAAAGCAAACAAACAAACAAAAAAAACCATAGTCCACCTATTATAAGTTCATGCATGTGCCAACTTCATGTGTGATTTTATTACCCTGGCTTTCACTTTTAAAGTTAGGACACTGTGCTGCTCTGTAAGAATTCTACATAGAGGCAGCTACACCCTCTGTTTATAACAGATTTTTTAACTCACATAAACGGAGTGTTGGGTCTGGTTGGTCTGAAATGTATCGATCGATAAACAAAACCTGTAGGAAGACCATAGAGAGATCGGAGGCTCTTGGACAAGCCTTGAAAAGGCCTTGGGTTCCCTCTGCAGCCAAAGTCAGGTTAGAAAGACTGACCGACTGTCACGATCAGGTCCTGATGGGGAATGAAGCCAGACCTGGAGGTCTGGTCAAGGTCAGGGGGCGGGCTTGGTTTAGCTGGTCCCAGAGCGCAGCCTGGAATCCTACCTGAACTCCTAGACACGTGTGGAGTGGATCTGACTAATGCTCTGGAGGGTTCCTGGCCCATGGCTGGGTACATGCGTCTGTCTCCTGAGGTGCCGGCACCGCCCTCGGGTAGAGGCTATTAACCTTTGTTCTACAACCAAGGAAGCCCAGGCTCAGACCATGAGACCCACTTGTCTGAGGCCAATGCAGAGATCTCTGGGGAGAGGCCAATGTGCCTGCCTTCAAAGCAGTTCTGTCACCACAGGCCTCAGCTGGTTTCCTTCTGCCCAAGGAAGGGTGTATTTATTTGGCTTCTGATAAGCAGTCACTCGGGGTGTGAGGGTTTGCTCAAAGTGATCCCGTAGCCCAGACAGCAATGGGTGGCTTCCTCAGGAAAAGCCGGCTTCCTTGGGAAATGACTTGTTTCTTGGGGGTTTTGGCCATTCTGACTTTTGGCTGAACTGGCACCTGGGACATGGAGCTCAGTGACCCAGTGGACCTTCCTGTCTATCCCAGGATGGCACACTCTGGGCACCTGCTCCCCATGTCAGTTGCCTACCCCACCCCCCACCCCCCACCCCATGTCTGGCCAGCCCTTAGCTTACCTTCTCAAGGCCGGTCTTGTTGTGTCATTCCAACCTGCTGCTGGTGGCTGGTTTCCCGCCTCTCCGTGGAGAGGGCATTTCAGGCTCCATGATCAGAGGTCCTGCGTGGGGGCTTTCCTGCAGGCCATTCCTTTCCAGGAGGGGTTCAGAAGCTTCAAGAACATCTGCCCATAGCCCTATCTTGAGGTGAGCTTCCACAGAAGGCCCCCAGTTGGGTGGGGAGGTGTCAGGGACAAGAATGGAGGTGTGGGTAGTATGTTACTGCTTTTTAGAGTGGGGCGTGTGTGCTCCTGGATGGGGGGAGGGGTGTCACTAACTTGGCCATGGAGAGCTGCCATTTTAAGCAGAGCCCGATTTGCTGGCATGAATTGTTTTAAAAGAAGCCATGTAGGCGGGGCCGGGGCACCTGGGCGGCTCAGTGGGTTAAGCCTCTGCTCAGGTCATGGTCCCAGGGTCCTGGGATGGAGCCGTGCATCCGGCTGTCTGCTCAGCAGGGACCCTGCTTCCTTCTCTCTCTCTCTGCCTCTCTTACTGCTTGTGATCTCTGTCTGTTAAATAAAAATAAAATCTTTAAAAAAATTAAAAAAATAAAAAAGACACCGCCGCCATGTAGGGAAAAAAAAACCTCCCAGACTATATTTCTTCTCATTGTGGCCCCTGCCACCCCAAGCCCTCTGTCATCAGCACAAATTCCAGTCCCTCGCTGGTTCCCCATGGGTATTTCCAATGGCTCCCAGTATTTTTGTTATCCAGGAAGGCACCATGATGCCACCGAAGGCCAACTTGGGAGCATTAGTTCCCCTTGCCCCTCATATATTCATCGATCTCCCTACACCATCCCAAACAAACACTGTACTTTCTCTGCAAGCAGGGTGTCCAGGAAGTACCTGTCAGACTTTAGGGTGCATGTCTATTACCTGGGGGGCTTGATTCAGATTCATCATCTGGAGTGGGGCTCCAAGAACCTGCATTTCTAGCAAGTGTCCCAGTGATGCCAGTGGTGCTCCTGGGGAAACCACACTCTGGGTTCGGAAGCTCCAGGGAACCCCACCTCTGCCTCCCACCAGCCAGCTCAACCCGTCCTTCTGAAGCCCCCACTCTGAGAGAGTCTGGTTGGGGGAGAGGGGAAGGAGATTTGCTTGTGTCCTCTCCTTAGCCAATGCTTCTTGCTTTTTCATATCCCTCTTCCCTCTGCACTGCATTGTAATTCTCTCTTTTCTATCTCCTTTGTTCTCCTCTCTCTAGCTTTCTCCCAAGGGCCCACCGATATAGCTAGGACACATAAGACCAAGAGGCTGTGGGGATTTTGTTCTGTTTTAGTATAATGTGATTCCCCCGTGAAGGCTGAAATTATCTCCCTTAATCCCCATGTTTCTTTTATCCCTGGCCACTATCTACTTGACGCTTCTGGTGTAATCCCTGATGTTATCCTGTGGTTAGGGGGAGAGGGAGCGTGGGGCAGAGAAGCTGGGGGCCTTGAGTGTCTCTCTGTCTCTGTATCTGAATCTCTCTGTCTCTCTGTCTCTGTCTCTGTCTCTCTCTCTCTCTCACACACACACACACACACACACACACACACACACAACCTCTAGGCTCTGCCAGCAACAGCCAAGAGTCATGTTCCTTTCTGGGCCTTGGTTTCCTCACGCATACGCAATGGGGTTGAGCTGGCCAAGAGTGGAAGTTTCCTCTACCTCAAACCTTTGAATTTAATAAATCAACCAACGTATTTTAGGCTCTCCCTCCAAAATCTAAAGCCTTAACTTTCTATCCAAAAACTCTATCCCCTTCTTCTGTGTGTCTTAGGAGTGATCATTCACCTTCTCTGGGCCTTGGTGTCCTGATCTACAAGTTGGGAGGTAATGAGAGTCAGCTGATCTGGGCAAGTTAGGACCTAAAGAGAGTCTTGGTTGTAAAGGTACCTAGTTTAGTTCTTGGCAAAGTTAGTTTCTTAGTCAGCTCGGGCTGTCACAACAAAATATAAGATAAAGGTGTTGGCAGGTTTGGGTTTTGGTGAGGATCCTCTTTCTGTCTTGCAAAGGGCCACTTCATTGTGCGTGCTCACATGACTTCCTTTTTGTGCGTGGCTGGAGGGAGAGAGCCAGAGAGGGCTGCGGCCCCTTCCTTTTCTTGTGAGGACAATAATCCTATTATGGGAGCTCTGCCCTCATGATCTCATCAAAACCCAATGACTTTCCAGAGACCCCACCACCACATTGGGGGTTAGGGCTTCAACATATGAATTCTGGGTCGGGGGGAGGGGCCGGAAGGGGCGGAGACAAACTTTTAGTCCACCACAATAAGGATTAGTCAATAACGTTGAATTGGTTGGTTCATCCGGGAAGAATGACAGGCGGCCTGCTGCATTTTAAGGAGCCGCGAAATTGTACTGCAGAAGAGTTGGGAGGGATCAGAGATGGACCCTGGTCCTTCAGTCAGCTGGCATAGAGATTTTAGATGAAAGGATGGGAGGTAGCAGCTAAGAAGGAGGTGAGGGACAGCAGATCCTAGGATGGAAGAAGAAATAAAGAAGAGGGGTGGAAGTGGGAAGTGGGGAGTGGGGAGATCATGCCTGGAATCTCAAAGTGACTCTTGATGATTTGACATTGGCTGAAGGGCCCAGAACATTTCCTGGCCCTTCCACACTGAGAATGGATGTCTGCTGGGAGGTAGCAGCAAGGGGGTAAGGGTTTGGGAGCGTCTGTGACTGATCCAGGAGCTTTGAATGGCAGAGATGTCTGGGATTTCCGATGGGGTGGGGCTGACGGTGAGGAAGCCGGGAGATAACCCGCTTGACCCTTTCAGAGTTTTCACCACTCTGGCGGGCGAGGTTGGGAAGTGCAGAGGAGGGCAGCCCTTCTAACAAGGGATTCCATCCCGAGAGCCCTGGTTGAGGGGTACCAGGGGCAGCGATGACACTCTGGGTTAGTGTCCTGACAACATTTGCGAGGGGTTGGAATTGGGTACCCTCATTCGCGTCATTTTTGTTAAGATTTCAAGATTTCATCTAGGTGTCATTTTTAAATCTGTTGAAAAAAATATGACCAGCATGCTGATCACTGGTCAGTTACCTGAGACTACCCTATCTTTGCTCCTGCTGAGTTAGTTTCCTGGGCAAGTCATGAAAAACATATTTGAGATTGAGCTACTTCATCTGGAAATGAAGGCTGACGTTTGTGGTCCCGGTGGGGACTTTCACTTTGGTATTAGACGCTTCCTGACATTGCTCATGAAAATAAAGTAATATTGGTAACGTTTTTTGCCCAGTACCTGGTCTCTGTTCTTCATGTTTGTAGGGGGAGGGGAGAAGAGGGAGGATAATTCCCTTTTAGGGAGTTTTCATGTAGCTTTTCTTCAGGCATTATTGACCTCAAGGAAATCTCCTGGAAAGAAAGGGTGCAAACCTCTGAGACACCTATTAAAATCCCAAAAGTCTTTCTAGGGACCAATTTTGAGTGGTTGCTTTGGGTTAGTTGGTGCAGTGCTCGGCGAGCTGACTCTCTCAAGGGCTCCAAGTGACCAAATGTGACCAGTGAGTTGGTTTTTACAAAAGGCGGCCTGAAGGAGAAGCTGGTGATGGTCTGTCGCCAGGTTCCACCATCCCTCAGGGCCCGCCGAGATGCCGGTCCCTGCCTGGCCAGCAGGCGGCGCACACGCGCCGTCAGGCCCGGAGGAGAGGCGGGCCTCGGCCCCCCCCCCCCCCCCCCCCCCCCCCCCCCCGCTACCCCGCGGTCTCCAGGCCGGAACGTGCGCGCGCCCGATGCCAGGGTCGCGCACGCCGGGACTGGGGAGCCATTTCCGGGCAGGGAGGGGTGGGTCCGCCGGCGGTCGGCCCTCCAATCTCGGCGGCGGCGGCGGCGGCTGCAGGGGGAGCCCGCGTTCCGCCGCCGGCAAGTCGGTCGCGTGGTGAGGAGGAGCGGGGCCGGCGAGAGGGAGAGGCTGAGGGAAGGAGCGGGGCGGCGGACTCGGGGCAGGAGAGTGCAGGGGGCCGCTGCGGCTCCGGAAAAGGGAGGGTCGGGCTGGCGCGGACCACTCGAGGGTGGGCAGGGTAGGGGCGTGAAGAGGAGGAAGGAGGGCCTGGCGGACGGAGGGGTGCGGGCTGAGTGTGGGCGTGCCGAGCCCCTAGTTCTGAGGGAGCTGGGGGGGGGGCGAGAGGGAGCCCCCGTCCCGCGGAGGTGGGAGCGGACCGGGGCCGGCGGGATCTGCTGATCCTTCCTTAGAGAGGAAGGGCTCCGGGCTGGGAGCGATGGAGTCGGCGGCGAGGCCAGCGGGGCTCGGGAGGCTGGACGCTGGGCTGGGCTGGGCTGAGCTGAGCTGCCGGCGGCGTCCGACCCTCCTCCCAGCTGCGCTGGTGGGCTGGGCTCCCGGGCCCCGGGGCCGGGTCGGGGGCGGGCTGGGCGTTTCCCCGAGTGTCTACCTGGGGGGTTCGCTGGGTGGGAGGCTGGGTCTGGATTCGTTCGGTCAGCTGTGGGAGGGAAGCCCAGTGCTAGCAGGGTTGTGATTCGCTGGCTTGGGTGCTGGGGGGGTGGAGTGTCCTAGCTGCGAGTGAAATCGGAGCTCTCAAAGGAGGGAGAGAACCATTTCTTGACTGCTCCTGCGACTCTAGGCGGGCCGAGGCGACAGTTTAAAAGCTTGAGAAGTAAACAAACCTGGTTCCCTTTTGCAGAGGGGAGGCGCCGAGAGGAGGGCTGGGGGAGGAAGATGCCGAGTACGGACCTTCTGATGTTGGTGAGTCTTTTCCCAAACATCCTCCTTGTTATAAGGCACTTGTCCCTTAAGTTTTATTTTTAGTCGAAAGGATCTGAGTGTGTGGATCTCGCTCCTGGTGCTTGCTTTTGGTAGCTGAGCATTTCTGCTCCCCTTTTCGGGTGTGCTGGTTGGGATGGATAAATGCCTGATTTACATATACGAATATGTTTGTATTTAATGAATACGAAGACTCTTACAGAATTCTTGTAGTTGATTTTAATCTCTCCCTTTCCATACTCCCAGAACGGTTTTAAAACTTGTATTCAGATTTGCCTGCGTCTGCCGTGTACTCGTTGATAAACGTTTGTCTCTCAGACGAGACTTAAGATTCCTCAGAAAACAGATAATCATGTCTTACATGTTTAAAGATGAATAAACAGCTGTCATAGTGCTCTGTCTATAGTAAGTGCTTAACACAGGCTTGTCGAGTTAAACTAATTTGAATTTAAGTTTTTCTGTTGGGCTGAGGAATATCCCTGCTTTGGTAGAGTCTGTTTTTTTCCTTTAGAGATTTCTGTGCCTCTTTCTCCCCACCCCACCCCCACCCCTCCCCAGCAGGGAGAATAGCATTGCAAAACGAGTGTTTTCCCAAAATGAGCTTTTATTCTTGGGACGTTTATGATTCCATAGAGGCTCTTTTTGGGGGGTATTGTGGGGAGCCCGTGGCTTTCTAATAGCTATCTCGAAAAACAGCATTTTGTTTTTAATAAGCTACTTCTCTGAGTCTGATGTGTCTTTGTGCAAAAACACTGATTTCAGAACAATTCATCTCCCTCTCTTTATCTCACTCTCCCAGAGAGCTGGTAGCTGTCACTGGGAAATGGGCAAAAAAAACAAAAACAAAAACAAAAACAAAAAACAACTAGCAGTGAGGTTTTTTTGTTTTTGTTTTTTAAGTACCCAGTGCTGACTTTCTGTAGTGGCAAAACCTATAAGGTCTGCGGGAGGGATAAAGAAGGAAATTAAGTGCTGGTGAGTGCTGGTTTGAGGCAGAGACCAAGGATGGTTTTAGAGACGGAGGTAAATACTTGGCTTATTCAAAGATCCTGATAAAGAGTTCACTTAAAGTAGCTTCTTGCTTTAAATTTCATGGATTGTCAGTAGATAATCCTTATTTATTATGCGATTTTAAATTCTTATCGCAGGAGCCATGTATTAGAAAAATTGGGAGCTCTACATAAGCAAAAAGAAGCAACCCCCCCAATGATGACACTACTCAGAAATAAACACCTTAGAGGGTTAATGCAGAATGGTTTGTAACGATTGGATTGGCCGTTTGTTTTTTCCCCTTACAGACAGATCAGTATGTTGATGGAAATTAAGATTTCCTTGTGTAAGTAGGCTGCACCTTCATGGCCAGAGATGAGCTTGTGACTTCTTGGGCCCGTGCGCTCTCTTGAAAGGTGTGGCCAGTCAGGGCTTTTTTATTCAGGATGTTAACTTGGGCATCCGTTTTGTTTTGAAGCCTTTCTCGGGCCACCACCATTAGTTTTCATTTCCTCATTTGATAAGCTAGAGTATCGAGGGTGTGCATTTGCTTGTTGGTGTAAGGAATGCATTCACACGGACAGTGACTGGCTCTCGAGAATCCTAACTCTCTGAGGATACTGCACATGTTTCTTGAGGTGCTTTCTCTGGGAAAGCTGTCATTCCTTCTTTGCCTGTTCTGTGTTCTTGAGGCCAAATGGTAAAGCACCAGTGGCCAGGGCCGGGTTCTTGATGAGGGCAGTAAACGGTCATTATCTGCATTCTTTAGCTACTTTGTGTGAAGTGGAAGATGTTTTGGGCCATCTAACGGGGAAGAAAGGACCCCAGGTAATAAAAAAACAAATAGCCTCCATGCCAGGCAGCGTGTTGTAGAGCCACAGAAGTAGAAGCAATCTTGGAGGCCGCGTGATGCGACTTCTCACTTAGATTGTATGTGAATCTTTTTAGAGCATCTCTGATGAATGGATAGCCCGTCATCCATCCTTTCTGCTGGGGGAATAAGATGGGCATAAGCTGGTTCGCAATCCAAGGTGGACCTAGGAATAATAACGTACGGCTGGTAGCTAACATTTATTGAGCATGTCTTACATATTAGGTGCGGAAACAGATACTCTCCATGTTCATTGAATTTTCACAAAAACCCTTTGAAAAATATGCCGGCATCCTCCTCTTGTAGGTGAAAAACCAGGCTCAGGGAGGGTACTGCCGCCGTGAGCTGGCGGAGCCCCATTTGAACTCCAGCTAGTCTGACGTCAAATCCTTCCTTCTGTTCTGCCTTTTTTTTTTTTTTTTCTAAGATTTTATTTATTTATTTGATAGAAGACACAGCAAGAGAGAGAACACAAGCAGGGGGAGCGGGAGAGGGAGAAGCAGGCTTCCCACCGAGCAGGGAGCCCGATGTAGGGCTTGATCCCAGGACCCTGGGATCATGACTTGAGCCAAAGGCAGACACCTAACCACTGAGCCACCCAGGCGCCCCCTGTTGTGCTTTGTGATGCTGCCTCGGACCACACTGCGCACAGGGACAGGTTGCTGAGCTCTTCGAGTGACGGGACAGGGGTTCGTGTGGGGCAGGGCGGGCAGCATAGCTCTGTCCCCTGAGGGGGGCACTTTGGAAACCCATGTGGGGGTGCTTTTGTTTTCTAGTATGGTCCTGTCTGAAAATACATGCTACATGATACAGATCTTCTTATTTATTTTCTCCTACCTTGGCAGTTAGGGCATTATGCCGATTTTTAAAAGTTATGTTCGCACAGGTAGTCTTTGAATTCCGTTTCAGAACCATAAAAGGGGCATACGAAATATTTGTTCTAACAAGAGGGTGGCAGGTTTGATAGTGTTGGAAACTGCTTATGTGGACAGTATCCTGTGGCACGAAAGCATGAAGATGAACCAGAGTCCGGAGCTGATAAGCCTGGTCCTGCTCCATACCGCAGGGCTGTGGCCGTCCGTCTGCCGTGCCTTCCTGCCCTACACTTTGCCCTCGTTTGATAAGGAAGGTTTGCCTGAGTTTTTCCGTTTGCTCACTTACGTCATGAACTGTAGTACTTTCCACCTGTGTTTCGAAGAGAATGAAAGGGGTGAGGGTATTCATCTGAGACCCGAGATGCTTTCAGAAGGATTTCAAATCCGGAGTTTTTTTTTTTTTTTTTTTTTTTTTTTAGCAGTTTCTCTCCACTTTGCCCACATTCTTTTCACCCATGTTCTCCTCCTCCCTGGTGCTAGGGTATGGTGTCACTTTGTAAGTTGTCAAATACTTAGAGCTTTTAAGAAAAGAGTAAGTCTGCTCCTTTGGGTGGCTTTTCTCTTTTCTCATCCTGTGACTCATTCACGCCATGGCAGTGCTGGGTGGAGGTGGAGTGCTAGTTTATCTGGGGCCAAGGTTCTTGGCATTCGGCAATGTCTGGAGGCATTTTTGGTTGTCCTACTGAGTGCTAGAGGTCAGGAATGCAACTACAGGCCCTACTGTGCACACAGCACTCCACCACCAAGAACTATGCGGCCTAAAATGTCGGTAACGCTTGGGTTGAGAAACCCTGGTTAGGGTTCCTTAACACAGGTAATAGCGTCTGTGTAGCCCTGGCATTCAGGTGGGTGAGAGATGGGGCCTTTTCTTAGAGTTCAGTGGGTCTGTTCCAGTGCTCCTCCGGGTTATTTTGTCCATGGACCAAGTCCTGCTTTGGAATGTCTGTATTGGACCGTATACAGCACAGTCTTCTGTAATACAGTAAAATCTTGAGAAATGCTTTCCTTCACAACGTTTCTGAAGCACTCTTGATTTGGAAACAGTAAGCCTGTCTTGGTTTTGTTTTTTGGGTTCAAAATGGAATCTTTCCAGATCTCAGAGCTTTTATCTTTTGAGCCTTGAATCTCTCTCAGGCATGCTTTCTTTCTGAATGTCAGGTCGGATTTGAGCCATAAGCCAAAAGATCGACTTTGAATCTGGTGTCTTGTTTGTAGGATTGTCTAGGGAAAAAAGGGAAAATTCATTAGGGCTGGTAGGACCTTTAAAATTTTGTTGACCGTTTGAATGGCCCTTGTAAGATGAGCACCATGTTTGGCATTGTTCCAGTCTTACTGGTAAAGCAAAACTACAATAACAAGTTCGATAATTCCTCCAGCCATTGGTCTAAAGGAAGGGTGATAAATAATAGATAAATGCCAAATCCCAGTATTTGGCTTGGCTTTGCAGTCTGTGTGTCAGGAATTTTTAGTACTGTTTGCTTTCTTAATTAGGCTCTTCCCAAACATACAGTTTGTACACATTGGTGGCAAACCTGGGAATCATTTTGGGATTAAGAATTTTCCATAGGGAATTGATTTAGAGTGACTCAGTCTGTATGTGGAAATGTATAGAACACAACTACTGAGAGGAAAACCATGCTGGGGGTAAGAGGAAATAGGCGTCTGGGAAGATGGGATGGTGCAGGCTGAGGAGGGGGTTGGCTATATCTGCTCTCTCCTGGCACCCTCTGGTAGTGTGAATGAGGAGAGGAAAGGACTGTTTACAAAGCCAGGCAGAGTTAAGGAGACCCATAGGGGTTGGTGAAACACCTCAGGGTTAAGAGTCATCATCATTCTTAGGCCTGAGTGGGCAAAGAGAGAGTAGCTTCTGGAACCTTGAAAGTTTAGCTGGAGGAGAGGGTAACCTGTAGGAATGCTGCCACTGCCAACCGGTACTGTAGCAGGAAGGGAATTGGGGAATACATACCTCAGACCCTTCCTTTTCCCACCCTCTGATCTCACGGTGGAGCCTTTCCTCAGCCAAACCCAGCTGGAAACCAGAGGATAAGCAAAGGAGCCTGGGAGGTTTAATTCATAGAGGGTGGTTCTGTGAGGCACAGCGGGGTGGAGAAGGTTGGGTAGAGGATCTGGAGGAGCCAGGGGAGGATAGCCAGCATGCTCAAGTTGAGGTCAAGTTCATTCTGAGAGACACAAGCGAGAAGATAGCTTGTTAGTAGAGTTTTGAAGAAGGGATAGAACACAGAATGTTAGAGAAGAGGAATGTTCTCACTGATAAGAGAAGGATAGATTCAGAGGCAAAATGTTGCCACAGCTTTGGCAAGGCGGGAGCTGCTTTTTTTTCAGGAGTAGCCTTAGAATCTTAATTGCCTGAAGGGTATTGAGAAATCCTGCAGCCCAGCTTCCCTTGCTGTGTGGAAATCCTTTCCATGGTGCCCTGCCAGGGGTGTGTGCAGAGTGCTTTCTCATGGAGTTCTTGCCATTGTTGGACAGCTTTAATTGTAGAAAGTGTTCCCTTTGTCCAGATCACTGACATATCCGGGAGGGTTAGGTTTGGCCGCCTATAAAAGAAAAACTAAAGTAATAGAGATTTTTAAAGGTAGAAATGAATTTCCCTAAAGTAAGAGAAAGCCAGAGTAGACCCTTCTTGGCTGCCCTGGCTGTTCCTAAGTCTTTGAGGAGGTTCTACCAAACACGGTGTGTCCCTCCTGGTCCAGGATAGCTGCCCTGAGCTTGAGCTGTTCCGTTCATGCTTTATTTGGTAGGAACAGCAAAGGCAAGGAGAAGGGCTTGCCCTCCTTTTTAATTAAAAATGTTTTCGTATGAAATTTGTTATACATAGAGAGAGCTATATAAAAGCACATATCTGTATTTTAAAGAATAAAGGTAAAATAGTCATACAGCTATCCCCAGGTTAAGAAATAAGAGTATTTACTCCCAGTCCCATGTGCCTCACCCTGATTATATCTCCTTTCCTCCCCTCTAGGGATAACTATCCTGATTTTTGTAATAATTAATCTCTTGCTGTGTTACCAAAAAAAAAAAAAAAAAAGTTACCACTTACATATATGTCCCTAAGTTTAGTTTTGTTCATTTTTTAACTTGCTGTAAATCTGTGTATATGTATTTTTTGGTGATTTCCTTATGTTGCTCAGTATTTGTGAGACTCATCTGTGTTGTTACATGTAGTTATTGGAGTTTCTAGTTCATTCATTTTCACTGTTGCCCAGCGCCTCACTGTATGACTACCACAGTTTATCCAGTGCATGATGGTGGGCACTTAGGTGGTTTCCAGTTTGGGGCTCTTTTGAACATTACCATAGCGAACTTTCTTGTATGTGACAAAGTTTTTCTGGGATTTCCTCCTGGGAATAGAATGGCTGCATTGTACCTTCACTTGATAACGCCAAACTTTGCAGAAGTGGATGCAGTTTATACTCCTAGCAACAGTGTGTGAGAGTTCTTGTTTCTATGCAGTTTGACAGACTTGGTACTTACAAAGCTTTTTATACTTTTTGCCATTCTGGGAGGGTAAAATCTAATTGATTCCCATATGCATTTCCCTGATTACTCCTGAGGGTAAGTATCCTTCTCTTTGTATATGGAGTGTTTTGTGGGGTGCCTCTTCCCATCTTAAACACTTTCTCAATTATTTATTTCTCCTTGTAGTTCTGGTAGATTTTGTTGTATGTATTTTGAGATTTTGTTACTAGGTGCATGCAGATTTAAAATGATCACAGCTTACCTAATAAGTTGCACTTTTAACCTAATAGTGCGTTTTGACTTGATATAATACAGATGCATGAGCTTTTTGTCGTGAAATGGGGAAACTATAAATGTTTGATGAAATTGAATGAGTGTCTTGCTGGTTGTATAGGCAGGAACTGCAGAACAGTCTTTATCCTGGTTCGTTTTTCTGGCATACTGCTGTTTATATGGCCTGTTATCGCTGGCAGTGGATAAATCACTTTTGAATTAAAAAAAAAAAAGGTAGTTTTCTTTTTTGAGAAGGAACTTGCGTACAGTAAAGGCAGGAATCTTAATTATACAGGTCAGTAATATTTGCATGTGGTTACACTGTGCTCGCTGCCCAGATACTAAGAATGTTCCAGCCTCCCAGCAAGTTCTTCCTTCCCTCCCATTTGGACCCACCAGGGTTATCCTTCTCACTTCAGCTTTGTTTTGCTGATTTTTGAACCTCATATAAATGGAAACATACAGTATGTTTGATTTCGAGTGTCCTTTTTGCCGAATCTGTGAGATTGAGCCATGCTCTTATGTAGCAATAGTTTTTTAAAAATCATAGCTGTGTGGTTTTACATGTATAACATACCACAGTTAAAAAAAATACTGCAGTTTATTCCTTCTATTGTTGATGAACATTTGTGTTTCTAGCTGTTGGCTGTTTTCAGTGACACTGCTACATTCTTGAATATGTCTTTGGGTAAAAACATAGCATTGCCAGGTCATGAGGCCTGCTGCCAGGTGGGTTTCCCAAGTGGTTGTACCAATTTATACTCCCACAGGGTTTTCTTAATGAGTAACTTGTGCTTTTAGCTTTTGGGCAGCGAATCTTAGATTCTGTTACCTGCACATTAGATGTAGGAAGACAGCATTGAGAACTCTGTCCTGAAGTAGGGTAGGCACTTTTAAAGTGTGAAATGTCCTTCCTTTTCTGTAATTTCCCCAGAGAGTAAAAGCCTACTGTGTTCTTATTTATCTCGTCTCTAACTATTAATAAACATTTGATGGAAAGAGAGCAACCTGGGTTCTCTGTTGAGAAGCAGCTGTTGTAGTATATTTACACTTTGTGCTCCGTCCTGGGGAGACCTTTTTTTTTTTTTTTTTCCTGGAGGCTTTTCTGAAAGCATTTAAATGTATTCCTTTGAAATGCATTTTGGCAGAGAGGACTGATTTATTCTCTTTTAAAACCACCGTGAGTTCTAGTCTTACTGGTGCTGAAACAATTGAGGCAAATAGAAAATTCTGTTTTCATACTCCAGTAGGAAGGACTCTAGAGGCCAAAAACAAGAATGCCGCCAGGGACCTGCTCCCTGTCTAGCTGCATTGCAGCCAGGGTGGATGAAGGCCTGGGAGTAAGCTACCCAGCCCTTTTTGATAAACTTGTGATTTCAAGTGCTTTCCCAAGAGTCATAAAAATAATAATCAACAGCAATCTATGCCCATGCCTGAAATCAGGCTTGTGGTCTGTAAACAGGAGTAGGTAACCAATATAATCCTGTTGTGTAGGTGAGAGGGCGCTTGCAACCTTCTGATTGAGTTAGATAGTTGGAGGCTGAGAGTTGACTTACCTCTGTCTTATTAAACCTTGGCATCTGTAAGATAGTACTTAAGGTAGTAGACGTAGGCAGGGGAAGCACACCACTTAGAGCCTCTCCCAGCTCTGCCCGTGCGACTTCGCTTGGGACATGGCAGAGCTCACTTTGCCTTGCTGCTCATTGAACAGAAAAGGAAAATGTTTATCATCAGAGATTCAGGTTCATCAAATATTTAGGAAGTGTTCATTATCTGCAGTCAGTCTTTTACCCCCTGGCTGCACTGAACAGTCACAGCCACCCTGTGAGTAGCTACGTGAGGTGTCTGTCTGTCTTGTGAACTTTTGGTTGAAGGACAACAGTGGGGTCTGTTTTTGCAGGTCAGCAAAATCCAGCTGCATAGAGGCTCAGTCATACGCCAGAGGTCGCACAGAGCTCACATTAGAGTAGAAGCCTCTGCTCGCCAGTGCGGACTTTCCAGGGCACCGCAGCTGTCTGTAGGACACGAGTCACAGACGTTCAGTGAGTCTCCGGGAGTGGTGATGAGTGTCGGCTCAGAACAGCACCCAGAACCGGCTGTCCTTTCCTCATATCCTCGGTAGTGGCTGGAGCGCCCGTGTATGAGCTTGCCGGGGGAGAAAGTGTTTGTTTGTTTATTCCATCCTTTTAGCAGTTAATAGTTCTGTTTATGGACTCTTAAAAAATACATCCCTTTAGGCAGTAATGACCTGCTTTGTCTAGTTTATACATAATTGCTCTACAGATTTCTGAGTTCTCTTCAGATACTCAGGATTGCTTTCATTTGGAGTCCAAAGCTTTGCTCTCTGTTTCTGGAACTGCAGAGTTTCTGCTGTTTTTGGCCCATACCACAACTTTTTTTCAGAAAGGCCTTTAGGCTTTTTGGGTTTGTGGTTTTTTTTTTTTTTTTTTGCTTTGTTTTGTTTTGTTTTTTAAAGAAAGCCTGTGAATCTTAGGTAGTTGGTCTTAGCTGAGAGAACAGTGGTGAGTATAAATGGAACTGCTGGGTCATAATGCCTTTTTTTGTTTCTTTTTTTTAAAGCATCCAGTTCATTGCTTTTCACTGTGTTCACAAAGTTGTGCAACTATCACCACAATTTCAGGACATTTTCAGAAGAGACCCTTTGTCTCTGCAGTCACTTCCTTATGTCCTCCCAGTCTCCCAGCCCTAGGTGACCCCCAAACTGCTTTTTGTCTGTAGATTTTCTTATTCAGAACACTTCATATAAATGGAATCCTGTAGTGTCTGGTCTTTTGTGATTAGTTTTGTTCACTTAGCATGATGTTTTGAAGGTTTATCCATATTGTGTAGCTTGGATCAGAATTTCATTCCATTTTGTTATAATCATAAGGCTTTTCCCAATTTTCAGTAATGGATAATAGTTCTCACCTCCAGGCAACATAGGGGAGTTGGGTTTACTCTATGTATAATAGGATACTTTGTCATATTAAAGCTATTGCTGTGATTCATTTTGAAGAGGGGTTTATTAACCTGGGGAATATAGACCCCAATGACTGGCCTTCAGGATATTCTGAACCCTTTGTAATTATTTACAGGTTTCATGTTCTCAGATATTTTTTGGTGGGGGGGTGTTTGGGGATCTGTGGGTTTTAGCCTTTGTTGAAAGATAATTTTCAAAAAACGGTAAAATCATGACACTGATACAAATATAAAACAAACACACGTTAAAAATTTTATTTTGCTTATAATGAGGAAACCTGGCAGAAGTCATAACCGTTTCAGAGGAAAGGTCCAAAGAACAGACACATTTATAGGTCACGGATATTAAAATGAATATGTAAACAGCACCCAAACTGGTTTCTTCCCTAGTGAAGAGGAAGTCACGTGAACCATCACCAGACCTGGCAGATTTTACATGTTTATAGATAAAGAATAGTTTAAATTGCTGTAATTACATACAACTTAAAGGGTTGTACAATAACTTCCTTATAGTCAAAATCAGGTAACCTAAGGGAGGTCCTAGATAATGTCTAATTTTCCATTGGAAGCACACATCTTCTGCACTTTCAGCAGGTTATCAGAAAAGTCAGAAACTTTTCCCAGTGTTACTATTAAACTTGGACCTTTCTTCCCTTTTAAAAAGTAGCTCCTTTGTGACTAGGTTTTGAAAACAGATTTTCCAGTGGGTGTTTATATTCCCTTGATGGCTGGTTAGAGACCCAGGGACAGGTCTTTGATTTGTGCTTTTGAATAAGGTTACACGTTAGGAATCTCCAGAGAAGGAGCCTTTCTGGCTTAACTTAGGTTAAGCTTCCCAGCACAGATTCAGTGTTTCTTATCTCTCATAGCAGCATGATGATGGTAATGGAGATTTCTGAACTATAATATGGAAAGGGTAGGCATCTGAGCTCAGTGACAAAGGTAGAAATCCTATCAGTAAATCAGGACGGTAAGGGAGAGGCCATGTGACTCCTTCCCCAGCTGGGATATGTGCAGGGAAGTCAAGACTTCCCCTTAATGTGTGAAGAATACGGGATTATTTCTGATGCTCCTTTTTTGTAATCCAAGGAGTTCCCATTAATTGACCAGAGGATAGTGAACTCCTTTTGTACTTTGAAAGGTAGCTTATGTACGTGCACAGTCATTTAGCTACTACGTAAGAGGCTCTGGGAGTTCATAGCTGTCAAGTTTGAACAGACCTCCCCCCACCCCCACCATCTTCCCTCCTTACGTTTGGGTGAGAATGTATTCAGCAAGGCTCTTACCTCAGCATCCCTCAGCCTGTGCCCCGGCTTACTGAACTTGGTTTCCTGCAGGTTAGCTTCCTCCTGGTTGAAGCTTGCAGGGTGCCTTTCCTGATGCATCACAGAAGAGAAGGGCTCCAAGTCTTCAGTGACAGAATTTGCATCAGTCTTCACTCAGTGTCGTTAGCCCCAACACAAGTAAACAAATGCAGAATTTATGCACCCGTTTGACGCGTTTAGGGCTGTTGTCAGTGTTTATGAGCTCAGAAGCTTTGATCTTCCATGAGTACACTTCTAGCACTGCACGTCTGTCCCCTTTCTGAGGCCAGGATTATGTCTCAGTGATGGTCAGGGGCATGTCTGAATTCTCTGGTGCTAAGTGCAGAGCAGTTAGACATGGTGAGTGTTATGGAGCAGTACAGCTGTACCTCTGACTCTTGAGGCGTGGCTGGCCGGGCAAACATGGACCGTTATGCTCGTTGCGATGACCTCCACACACGTGGTGGAATTTTGGAGGAAGTCTATGGTTGGTTCTTTACCACCTAAGAAATGATGATTCAGTCCCTTCAAAAAGTTCTGTAATGCAGTCAGATGACTGTTTGGTTTTGTTGCTCAGTTCTTACTTCTTTAATGACCCCAGGGAGTTTTTCCTTTGGGCTTGTGATCTGGTTTTGCTGATAAACTTTAATGTCTTTTAAGGTTCCAAAAACAATAGTGTTTTCTTACCTGTTTACTTTGCACTTTGAAGTTCTGTGGAATGTGATGTGGAAGGGAACCAGATTTAATTTGCTTTGTTTTCTGTGTTTTTAGGGCAGAAGTGTAGTAAGAATGACTACCTTAACTCTTTGGTGTCTTAGCTCTACTCCTTGACCTGAGTCCCAGGCTTTAAATACCCTCTGATGCTGAGACATTAAGGCGGTGGGTGAACTCGGTAAGACAGGTCTTCTTTTCCTTAGCAGCCCATTCATTCCTGCTTTAAAGCTCGGATTTCTGGCTCTCTGGGAAAAACTATAGAGTGGTGAGGTGTGTCGTTGTATCGGGTATAGAGAAAGTGGAAGGAAAAAGAAAACCAGTCGCTTTTTGTCTGCGGCATTGCAGGGTGGGAGATTTTGATTCCCATTAGTATTTGGCTTAAGGATAAAAGCTAGGAGCAGTGTGTGGTCTTGTGCACGATGTGGCCAGGCCCTCACTGACACTTCCAGGAACACTTGGCGATGTTAAACAGTCATCTGAAAGACGGATAGCCACAAAGTGTGGAGACTGAGTCTCAGTCATTTTTCTTTTACCACAGCAGGGGATGGGGAAGTCATGTGAGCCTCTGCTGCAGTGTGTTCATCTCTGAGGGGTGGAGAAGGGCCCTGTGCTAGTCTTGAAACTCCCTGCTGCCTCCGGCGGCCAATGACGTGAGGTGCGTTGTGAGTTCATCTGAACCGTGCTGGTGTGTGTGTGGTTACAGATACCTGCCCTTGTCCTCCTCGGGTTTGAGCCCCTGCCGCCAGGAGAGGTGTGGGAGAGGCGAGACAGGATCTTCCTAGTGGATGCAGTATTAGAATTATTTCACTTTAGTTGAACCAATAAATCTTGCGTTTCTGCCGTGTTGAAGGTGTTCTAGGAGATCTAAAAATCATGCCTTCTCTGTTGTTTGTATTCTTACCAGCACTTGGTGCCATAGAGAGGTCAGGTCTGAAAACAGTTACTTGGTCTTTCTCCCCCACCAGGGCTGAGGGCTCTGCCTTTGGGGCAAATTAAGCCACAGTGCGTTTGGCTAATGCCGCTTGGCGCTGATTGACTCTTGAGAAATAACCCCAGCTGAGGCACACGGAAATGCAGAGCAGTCACCGTGCTGGGATAGGGAGGTGAAGCCTTTGTAGCAAAGCAGCTTTCCCAGAATTCCAGTTTCACAGTGACCCGCAGTGATATTGCTAGGAATCACTGTTCTGAATTTTCCCTCTCGCAAGTGACAGACTTACACTCGAACCTGGGTCTTCGTCGTGGCCAGCAGCCCTCACTTGGACAAGCAAGCATTTGGAGGGGCCCAAGTTGTGACGGGAACCGAAGAAAACTAGGGAAACTAGTTTGTGGGCACTTTAGCCTTGACCCAAAAAACCTTCGTAGACTTTGTGCTGGGTAATAATCAACTGAGCAAAATTGCTACATTTTTTTGGCGAGGAATCCACGTCTCTGTCAGAAATTATTAGTAGAGTCAATCATTCTGACAGTGGGAATGTTTATTTCTGATGTTTAGCCTGATTTTCTTTGATGTGGGAGGATCAGGAAGGAGAACATACGTTGGAATAACTTGCTGGTTCCTCTGCTTAGCCTCACAGCGTTTTGGTTTCCTTGACTTCTCTTCTTTCAGGTCCTGCTCCTCCAGTTAATGTTTAGTAACATATGGTGTCGTGAAGCCCTGGGAGTGGGTTCAGGACGTCTCGGAATTCAACTCAAAGTGTGTGAAGTCCTGTGTTTTAGTCCTCACTTTGCTCCTTATTACTTGCTATAGAGCAAACTTACCCTATCTTGATTTCACTTTTTGCCACCTATGAAGTGAAACCGTTCATTCTTTTTTTTCTCAAATCATTTATTCTTATTTAATAGAGAGTGAGAGAGTATAAGAGCGCACAAGTTGAGGGGGAGCTGAGGGAGAAGCAGACTTCCAGCTGAGCAGGGAGCCTGATGGGGGGCTCGATCCTAGGACCCTGGGATCATGACACGGCGAAGGCAGATGCCTAACTGACTGGGCCACCCTGGCGCCTGTGAAACATTCACTCTTTTTTTTTTTTTTTTTAAAGACTTTATTTATTTATTTGAGAGAGAGAGAGAGAGAGAGAGAGAATGAGAAGGGGGAGGGTCAGAGGGAGAAGCAGACTTCCTGCCAAGCAGGGAGCCCGATATGGGACTCGATCCCGGGACTCCAGGATCATGACCTGAGCTGAAGGCAGTCACTTAACCAACTGAGCCACCCAGGTGCCCTGAAACATTCATTCTTAATCTGAGAACCTCATGAGGCTATAAAGTACACATAAAATAATGTGAAACCTGGTTAAAAATTTAAGTTATACAAATATCACTGGGTATTCTTTACAAATGAGTTAATGCTTTTAAGTGCTTCACCCTTTCCTGTGTGTGTTTATCATGGCCCCTGGGGTCTTCCCCATCTTCATTCTAGTCCCTCTGTGATCAGGGGGTCATCTAGTCTTGGAGTTTTGAAGGGAAGAGAAAGTTAAAGTGAAAACAAACTGGTGATCTCTGATCCCTATAAGATAATGCTGTGGGGATAGTAGGTGCTCAGGCAGTAATTGTCCTGTGGCGGAAACCGTGGAGAGCAGTAGGCATGTGTGTAGCGCAGGCAGCGTCGCCCCAAGATCTGCTCGTAAAGTGTGGGAGGCAGCGCAGGGAGCCGCCTGAGCTGAGATGCCCAAGCTCTTGAACGAAGCGAGTACAGATGGCTCGCCCTGCAAGACGATGGAGAGAGTTGTTGTTATTTGTATTAGTTCCGAGGAAGGAAGCGCCGTCTGCCAGATGGATTTTCCTTTCAGTCCTATCCATTCTTAGAGTGTTTCTTCTAGTATGCATTGGTCAAAATCGCTGGGGAAGAAATAGCACTGCCTAATTGGCAGTTGGCCAAGTGCAGTTCTAGTTCTTAAAGAGGGTTTTTTTGGGGGGAAGGGTGTGGGTAGTGCCACTGAGGGAAGTTTGCCTGTGGAGTCTTCTCTCCTGGAGGGATGTGGGGACTGAAAGAGTTAGCGGTCGCTGGGAGTAGCTGTGGGCTGGGACCAGTAGGGGAGGAACCTGTGATGGAAGGATTTAGCATCTCTTCGACTGACCGTTAGCTCATGACGTCATAATGCCGGACTCACAAACATGTGAAGAGAATAAATCTTAAGTCCAAAAACCACTGAGAATGTGGAGAGTGTAACATACCTCCACGTTAACACCCACAGCTGCGTTACACAAGTGTATTCTCTATTCGGAGAAGCCAGGAGTAGACTCACAGTTAGGCCCTGCTTTTAAGCCTGAAGACTGTGATCCATTCAGAGGGATGCAGAATCAAGTCAGTGGTTTGAACATTTAAAAAGAGAGAGAAGAAAGAAGAGAAAAAAATGTACCTGCAGCACAAGTAACAGGTGTTAGGTTTTATTTTGGAAACCTTTGTTTTGGTTTCCTACCGTTCTGTTGCTGTGTGTGCTAGGTGGTTGTAAAATACACTTTGCAGGTGTGGAGTGGAAAAGTGTGGATCTGGTGGTGCCTGGGCAGCTCAGTCAGCTAAGCCTCTGCCTTTAGCTCAGGATGGAGCCCCACATCAGGCTCCCTGCTCAGCAGGGAGTCTGCTCTCCCTCTCCCCCTGCTCGTGCCCCCCCCAAATAAATAAATAAAATCTTTAAAAAAAAAAAAAGGAAAAGTATGAAATCCTGTGGTCTAAAAATTAACATGCAGGGGCACCTGGGTGGCTCAGTTGGTTAAGCATCTGACTCTTGATTTTGGCTCAAGTCATGATCTCAGGATCATGGGATCGAGGCCCACGTCGGGCTCCAAGCTTGGCGTGGAGCCTGCTCGAGAAGTTCTCTCTCTCTCTCTCCCTCTGCCCCTTCCCATCTCCTCCTTTCTCTCTCAAAAAAATAAAAATTAAAAAAAGGCACATGTCCTAAATTTACAGAAATTGTAGACTTTCACTATTGTGTTATTTTTATATGAAGATGTCTTGCTCCTTTGAAGTGATTTAGAGGTTGGAAGAGTGCAGTATGATTGGGACTAAGAGGGCCACTAAGTTCCCATAAATCCTAGTGGCCGCCTTTTGTCTGATAATGATCAGGATTATTGAGTACTATTTTGATGGCTTGTAGGCATCAGCTAAAACTTAATCATTAGATGGGAAATTGGAAAGAATTAAGAAGAGAAGGGCCAGTTAGTTTATTCATCTTTGACAGTAGCTCCTTAAAGTAGTTACTCTTTTGAATCTATATTACTGAGGTTTATCTTTCTATTTTAATATTGTATTTTAAAAAAGATTTACGGTACTCTTTGTCGTCATTTTAAATATGCTAGTGAGCAAAGTGTTTTATTTTGGTTTTCTCCAGGGGAATACATTCCCAATCTGATAACAAACTGCAAAGGAAGGAATGCTTTCCTTGTAGAAATTTTACCAAAACTGCTCTGTTCAGGGTTGGAGGTACATGCCCACATGTACCCCCCCCCCACACACACAGATGCACATCTACACAAACACAATTTCTTTCTTGTGTGACTGTTACCCTGTGTCCCTTCCTCTAGGTGAAGGGCGGAGGCACATATTGGTGAAATACTTACCTGGAGGGCACGACAAGCCAGTGGCCTTCACAGATGTCCACTTGTGGTTCTTGTGTTTCCAGAGACAATGTGTGGATTAGGTTGAAATAAAAGCCCAAATATTGACTATTAACACACATGCAGATGTATATTGACCCCCAAAAATGTATTTCTGTAGGGAAGACATGGTGGGAAGTAGTAGTTGTAATGATATTATGTTCTTGTGCTATTTCTAAGTGTGTTTATATCTGTAGTCATGACCTACTTCTGCAGTTTTAGTTTTTCTGAACTGTACATATATCCAGGGTAGGTTCTGCCAAAAACATAACTTGTGAGAAGGAAGCTCTTGGGATGGCACTGGATGGTAATGTGTTAAGTGACCCTCTGCTTATGGACACTTTGAATGAAGAAGGGTGGAAAGAACCCCGATCCCTGAGCCGGAGGCCCGGGCTTGGACACAGCTTCTGTGGCTAGGCTTAGCATGGCTGTCTCACCGCGGGGCCTCTGTTTGTGTACTGCAAACGTGGCCTTGATCTCTAGGGTTCCCTTCAGCGTTGGGATTGTATGCTTCTCTAGGGCTGCCGTGTTGCATCAGGCCCCGACCTGGGGCTTGTGCCACATGCAAGGCCCTAAGGAGCTGCCTCATCCTTTTTTCCAAGGAGATGGTGTGCATTAGCCCCAGAGCCCTATAAAGCCATGAGCTCTTAGTGCCAGGGGGTGTTTATTCACTGGGGATGGAACCTAGGTTGTTTGTGGTAACCAGAAGGACCTTGGGCTGAGGCCAGGACGTGATTTCTGTGACCATCTAGTTGTCTACTCAGTCAGCTTACTAGGACCTTTCCAAGGCCAGCAGCATTCTGTCTTTGGAGGAGAATATAGAAACAGATCTCTTCCTAAGGAGATATATTTAAGGACTTGGAATTTAAGGACTCCCATTATCCTCTTACAGCAATTACCAAGAAAATACGTTCTCACTGAATGTAATTTTATAAATGTTAGAAAGGAATGCGTTCATATCTTAATAGGCTTTGTGAAACTTAACAGATTACATTTGCTGATTCTTTGCTCTCTCCCTGATACTAGTTATATTACTTTTTGTTATGTGCTGTGAAAAATTAATATCTACAGGCACCTTTTGACCTAGGTAAGCTCTATTTTCTGGGTAAATTAGGAACTAGGATCGCCGGAGGAAAAGCTGATCTGCATGATTATTTCTTCTGTCATTCCATTTGTATACATTATTCATTTCATGTATTTATTATTATTTAAGGTAGTCTCCATGCCCAGTGTGGGGTTTGAACTCATGACCCTGAGATCAGAGTCGCATGCTCTGCTGACCGAGCCAAACAGATACCCCATATATACTATTTAACCATTTGGTTTGGTCCTAGCCTTAACACTAGAAGATTTCTTCATAATGATGGAAATAAGGACACACCTCTGATGATGGGTAGGCTCTTCTGGTCTTCCCCAGGTCCTGACCGACACTGTCACCACTGGGCAGGATTGAGGCTGTTGATAGCAACAGTGGACTCTGGGGAGTGGCCAAGAACTATGAGGGGGGTTGCAGATCAGCTGAGTTTCCATGGCTAGCCCTCTAGGGAACCTAGCACTTGCCCGATGTTAATGACCTTACACTGCAGCCTAATTGCTAAGGATAGAAATGTTTTCAGTAAATATTTGTTGAGTACCTGTCCTCCTTGGCTTTCATGCTCTTACTAGAACACTGCAGGTAGATATCCAACAGGAACATAACTCAAACCAGTATCATTATCTTTATTGCAAAATCTCCTTTACCTTCTTCAGTTTCCCTTTCTCTTCTAGTCTGCTGGGCTTAGTGCTGACACCACTCACCTGCTCTCTCAGACTTAAACTTGAACATTTGGAATTACGTGTATGCTTCCCACTCCATACTTCCTGTATCTGTGAAGTTAGCAAACCCTGTTTGTGCCATCTCCAAAAGGGGTTTTTAATCTGTGCTGCTTTTCAGCCCCAGTGTCATACTGCTTAAGGTCAAACCTAGTTTGTTTTCCCCCTGAACTGTTTCAGCAGTCCTCTTAACTGGGATTTGTGTTTCTGACCTCTGTCTTCTCCATCATCTCCCATCAAGTTATCTTTTAAAAAAAAAAAAAAAAAAAAAAAAAAGTACTCTCCTGATTAACAACCTTTTGTTTGCTCTTGTGGTTCTGCGATTTTTTTTTTTTACACTCAACATTATGTTCTAGAAATTTTTCTATGTAGTTCATTTAGATTTTTCTTTTAAATGCTGCATAGTACGAATACATTAGGTGTGTATTATAGATTGTTTAACCATTCGTTCTCGAATGGACATTTGTGGTATTTATATTTCACTGTTACAGAGAAGCCTGAAATGACTATCCTTGAGCCTGTCTCTGTGCACACTGAAAAGCATGTAGATACCAAAAAGTGGAATATCTGGGTCAAAATGAATGTACATTGAAAACATCAATAGATACTAACAAATTACTTTATAAAAAGTGCCTTTCAAATTATATTCCCACTTTCCATGTTTTTTTTTAAGATCATTTCTAATCTGGACCTAGTGTACTTCTGCCAGCCTCTTCTCCGACTGACGTGTTGACACTCATGCTGGGTCGCCGCCAGCCACCCTCCAAGTGTTCGTGGAGCACGTGCTGTGTGCTGGGGGCCTAGCACTGATGACACACGTAGCTCCCTGTCCTCACCGCTGCTCGCACTATGCAGATCTTTTTTGCTGTTCCTAGACTTTCCTTATGCATTTGCAGTTCCTCTTCTCTTCCCGGTTATGACTTTTTTCTTTTAACTTTTCTGCCAAGAGAATTTTCTTTGGTAGTTCTTTTACCCTTTTAATAATATCTTCCCTGTCTCCTGTTAGGTAGAGTTGGACAGGCCTTTTTTCTTAGTGGTCTCTTTTAGCACTTTACTTCAATACTTTAAAAAAATTATTTCTTTTATTTAGGGGAGAGAGAGACTCTCTCTCTGGGGCATGCGCCAGCGAGCATGGGGGAGAGGGGCAGGCAGAGGGAGAGGGAGAAACATGGTCTCCCCTGAGCAGGGAGGTGGATGTGGGGCTCGATCCCAGGACCCTGGGATCATGACCTGAGCCGAAGGCAGATGCTTAATGACTGAGCCACCCACGCGCCCCCTTAAATACTTTTTATCCTGAAGAGTTTACATGTATATGTCTGCCAGTGTATGTTTTCATGTGTATGCCTGTGCGGGTGCACACACGCACACACACGTGTACACACGCACACACACGTGTACACACACACCCCCGTTTCCCATTAGACTGTAAGCTCAGTGAGGGCAAAAACTTGTGGTGTTTATCTTAAGGCTCCAGCACTGGGGATGCTTAGTAAACATGGAATAAGCCAGTGAGGAACAAACTGTCAGCTGAACCAGTTTTGGGGCTTGGGGAGATGACACATATCTGATGGGCATTGAAGGACTCAGGCCTCAGGCACAGTGAGGAAGATAAAAACAGAGGAGTAGGCCAAGTGCAGGCCACCTGGAGCTAGGCTCTGTGGGGCGGCACCAGGGGAGACTTGAGGAGAGTTGAGCGGGAGAGATTCATTCTCGTGGGTGGGGTAGTCTGGTAGCTGATCAGGGCAAGGACTTTTTTCTTGCTCATGCTGGCTGTTGCAAGGGACGCACGTAGCGGTAAGCTTCTGTCTCTGCTCTAAGAGTGCGTTAGCCAAGCTGGATGTGAGAATGGAGATTGGCGGCATCTGCTGCCTCTTTCTGTACAGCCCATGAGCTAAGCATGATATTTTACATTGTGAAAATGGTTTTTATAAAAAGAATATTTTGTGATATGGGCAATTCTGTGGAATGCAGATTTGAGCATCTGTAATGAACTTGTTGGAACACGGCCATGGTCATTGGCTTCCCGTTGTCTGGGGTGCTGTCAGGGGCTGCTGCCAGAGCAGCAGAGCCGAGTCCTTGTGACAGAGACCAGCCAGCCTGGGATGCCTGAGACCTTTCCTCTCTGGCCTTTTCAGAAACAATCTGCTGACCCCTGGGTTAGAGGATGAGAAAGATCCAAATAAAGCAGAGCAGGAGGGGAAGACGGGCTCGGGGGAGCTAGGAGAGTGGGACGATGGATACTGTAGTCACAGTGAAGCTTCAAGATGGAGATGATAATCCCGCAGAACCTTCTGTTTTATAGACCAGGCAGAGGATCAAAAACCTTGTCAAATGGGGCGCCTGGGTGGCTCAGTGGGTTAAGGCCTCTGCCTTTGGCTCAGGTCGTGATCCCAGCATCCTGGGATGGAGCCCTGCATCGGGATCCCATCGGGCTCTCTGCTCAGTGGGGAGCTTGCTTCCCTTCCTCTCTCTGCCTGCCTCTCTGCCTACTTGTGATCTCTGTCAAATAAATAATAAATAAAATCTTAAAAAAAAAAACCAAAACAAAAAACCTTGTCAAAGTCCACCTGACTCGTGAGGGGCAGTGTACCCTGGAGCGCCTGGAGCAGAAGCCTGGAGGACCGTGGAGGAAGATAAGATTATTGCTGGGGTGGGGCCAGATCCTGAATGGCCTTGCCCTTGAAAAATGAGAGCTGAGGAACAGAAGAAGAACAGACTTTCTCTTTCTGAATGTCATGTTTCTTTTTTTTTTTTCTTCTTGTATTTCTAGAAGGCTTTTGAGCCCTACTTTGAGATTTTGGAAGTCTATTGCACAAAGGCCAAGAATTATGTAAACGGACATTGCACCAAGTATGAGCCCTGGCAGCTCATTGCCTGGAGTGTCCTGTGCACCCTGCTCGTAGTCTGGGCCTACGATTTTGTCTTCCAGCCAGAGAGTAAGTACACCGCCCCCTCTCCTGGAAAGGTACAGTGGAGTCTCACCATCCTTAGAACTCATGGCTGATGGATTGGACGAATTTCTTGCCTTTTGATTTGGTTCTGATTTTTTAAATCTATTTAAATGGGAAGTGGGACATTATCTTCTGACCATGAAGCTATAGTAGGACTCCATACGTAAAGTTATAATAGCTACTCTCATGTGTCTGTTACTGCTCTTGTTGATCCTTCTGGATTTGCAGCTTGCACAAAAACTCCTGAGAAAGTAGTTACTGTAAGGATCCGCAGGTATCTCAGAGCATGGCTTAAATTAACTTTCTCATTTTTAGTTTCTTGTGTAGAACATAATTGCATACCCTGGAGTTCCCCAAGCAGGAATTTATTGCGTTCATTTTAGGCCATCTTTTCAGTATAGATTATGGGAAAATGAAACAGTACTCCTGCAGTGACCCTACGAGTATGTGCTGTGTGCCAGGCACTGTGCTGGGCTCTGGGGATGTCTGCACAAGTCGTACAGGGTCCCTGTCCTCTTGGAGTTAAACACGGATGTCAGGGGACAGTGTACTTTGAACTTCCGGGCAGCAGGGTAGTGCACTACTACTCAGGGAGCCAAACTGACACGGGGAAGAGGAGGCCACTTCTCAGGGAGTGCAGAGGAAGGTGAGAAGTCTATTAGTGACGGGTTTGTAAGTCCTCCATCCTTCCCAACCTGGTTGCCTGTTCCCTCCTTGTGAATCGTTTCCCCCTGCAGGTTGTGCTTAACAAGTAAAACAGGAGTGGCGCTGGGTGTTTTAGACCTCTCCTCTGCACCCCTTCCCCACCCTTAGTAGAGTGCACCTGAGTTAACTTCCTTGGGATGAAAAACCAACACCGCTGAAGAGAATTGCGTGTCATATCTCATTTGTTTAAAATGTCCATGACTGTTCACTTTCCTAATAACATCTGTTTGAAGGGGCTCTTAAACTATACTTTTTCTGCTTTTCTTCTCTCCCCCAGGAAGGTTAACTTAGAAGCCAGTTTCTTTTTTACCTGTTTACCCTGCAGATAGCCACTGAGCCGTTCTAGTAACTGTTGCTGTTAAGGTGAAGTAAACATTGTGCTTAATGAAGGTGGAAATGAGACCTGCTTGCCCTGTCTACATTTTAATCCATTCCAGCTATAAAAACCCTGTCCTCAGTTTCTGCTCCTAGTCCTTGCAAGGTTTCCTCATAAACTCCCATGACTAACCCTTCTGCCTCATCTGCTCCGTGGTTGGGAAATGGACACAACCTGTATCTTTCTGCTCGGGGAAGCCCACCATCTTGTCCTTCCAGGTGAAGTAACTTATGCCAGAGGACTCTAAGGAGTAGCAATAAATAGACTTTTCTTCCTTTCTTTTTTATTGTGATAAAATATTTGTACATAACATTTATTCTTTTATCTGTTTTTAAGTACATTCTCATTGTTGCACAGCCATCCCTACTGTCCATCTCTAGAACTTTCTCAGCATCCCACACTGAAACCCAGTACCCACTGAATGATAACTCCCTGTGACCCCCACCCCCCAGCTCCTGCTGGCCATCAGTTTGTGTACCTTTCCTTTTAAGGTGGTGCATTTGTTAAAACCAACGTAAGGTTACAGATCTTGAGTTTATATTTCTTCGCTATGATTAGTGTTTGCTTTAGGTATTGACTTCTGTTTTTAGTTCTACAGGCCACAGTGCCTGTGTGCATTTTGCCCACAGCTACCTTAGACCCTGGTACTTACGTACCTGCCTTGTTCCAAACAGAATATACTGGCCTCCATGCATTCCCTAAGAAAATTACCTGTAGCAGTGTATTGATGGTATGTGCCATGGAAATCTTTGTAAGCCCAACCCCCAGCTATTTAAGTCCTTTTAAATACATTTTTTTCTTATTATAAAAGTAGTACAGGTTCATTGCGGATAATTAGGCAATGCCAATAATCCATAAGAACTAAATGAAAATCTTGCTACCTAGAGCCAACCACTGTTTACACACAGGTATCTTTTCTCTGTATCTGAATCCAGTCGAACCAGACATAAAAACTATTGTTTCTATAGGTCAGCATTTTTTTTTTAATGTTATTTATTTATTTGACAGAGTTCACAAGCAAACAGAGAGGTAGGCAGAGAGAGAGAGGAAGGGAAACAGGCTCCCTGCCGAGCAGAGAGCCCGATGCGGGGCTCGATCCCAGGACCCTGGGATCATGACCCGAGCCAAAGGCAGAGGCTTAACCCACTGAGCCACCCAGGCGCCCTAGGTCAGCATTTTTGAATATCAGCAATTTCTTATAGTTTAACACATATACACACCCTACGCTTTTTATTTTGTAACTTCTAACTTGAATTTTAGACACTGATCAAAATGTCTTCCCTCTAGAGATTGGAGATGACATTGGCGGCATTGCCATTTCAGTACCTTGCTCCTGGAGAGGTGTTGTCCTTATCACTGAACAATTGAGTTATTTTCAGCCCATTGCCCCAGAGGAGTCTTAAAGTCTAGACTAGTGATAAATTTTGCTGATTTTCAAACTCTGAATACACGTCTAAGAGGAGAGGATAATTCTGGAACACAGGATGGACACTGGGGCAGATAAGAACTAGAAGTGGCAAGAGGATGGGTGTGAGAGCGTGGGCAGGGGTCAGCTGCTCTCAGGCGTGTTATCTCATCCCTAATTCTGCTGTGCGATATCAGCGCATATCATTATTCTTTGACATTGATTTAACTGTGGGATTGTCCATAGTTCATGAACAGAAATCAGAATTATGTGGCAGGAGGAGGTGATACACTCTGCCTGTTTCTAGCCATGGTGCCTTGAGCAACGCCCTTAAGCTCTCTTAGCCCGTTTCCTCATAGTAAAGTGGGCCCAATTGTCACCCGCCTTACTTACTCATAGGGTAATGTCAGTATTGAGGAGGCCTCGTTTGTGTGAAAGGAATTTGTCACCTGTAAAGACCCATGCTTTTGTGTCCTTACACTGCATTTCCTATTTTATTACCTTAAAACACTACAATAAACACTATCATTACTTCTCTTTCCGTACTTCTGGGGACTTCTGAGATCATCTTTTTATGTTATGATCACATGATCTCTTCATTTCTAATTTCACTGTCTCTGATCTTATATTCTCTTCTTTTTACCTGTCCTGTTTAATCTCACAGCTTGCACACACTCAATCTGTTCTCACCTCCTTCACCTAGCCACATGACTACTACTGGATAAGTGACTCCCATTTACTGAGTTTTTGACCTCTTTCTTCCTCATTAGTTAATTACCTCATCTACTAAATAAGGAAGTTGTTATGACTCTTTACAACTTCAACATTGTTAGAAATGGTCAGATAATAAGCAGCTTAGATATCCAATGCTAAGTTATACTCATTTGATGGCCTATTATGGTAATATTTTAAAAACTCTGTTTAGGAAGAATTTTTAATGTAGAAAAGGCTGTGACAAGAGGACACGGGGTTGTACATACCGTAAGATCGCAGCTGTATGTAGAACATAAGTCTGAAAGGAAATACTCCAAAATTTAAACAAAAAAGTAACCTACAAACAAGTGATTTCAGTCCCTTTGTCTTTTTATTCATTCTTGGTCTCAGGTCCCTGGTTTTGTCCCAGATGTTATGGAGTGTTGACTCTGGTGTTAGGCACTGTGGGCAAGGGGGAAAGGCAGGGCTGCAGCGCACATAAAAACAAGCAGTAAAGATGCAAGGCGTTGTGTCATCAGTACCAAGGAGGTACAGACAGTCCATGCTCGTTGGAGAGTGCTTCACTGGCTAGGGGAGTTGGAGTGTCTCCATCTCCTAGAAATGTAGTAAAAGGTCACATTCATTTCCTGCCTGCACAGAAGCTAGGTCTAGATTCCTCATGGACTCATTCGGGATAACCGAGAATTTCTGTTCTGTGTTTGAAGCAGCGTAGAGTCCTGGGGTTCTAGGGCTAGGAAAATTAAGACTTCAGTTAAATCCCTGCTGCGTCACTGTTGTGACCTGTGGCCTTCAGCAAATTATTAATGTTTGATCTTTAGGAGTCTCCTATATTGAATGTGGATTTATTAAAAGTTATGATGGTCTCTTTGGATGCCATGTATTTATAATTCTTGCAGTGGATAGGATCAGAATTCCATATTTGTCCTGTGTACTGCCTGACAGAAGGGAGTCTGATTGGTGTCCGTGATACTGAAGGCCTCTTTAAGTCCGTAAGTGTTGAAAAGTTGTCAGGGGGTAAGTTGAAGAGAGACTAGAGCATAGATCCTGAAGAAAAGCATGGCTTGGTCATTTTTTTCATGGAGGGAAGAGAGGTGTTAGACATCTGGAATTTTGGGAAGGTCAACAGCTCTGCAATACATATGTCATTTGACCTAGTGTTCTGTTCCTGGGAATTCATGCTGTAGGCACGCGGTCAGGTGGCCGTACCTGCTTCAAGGTTATTGTTCCACTGTTGTTGATAATAGGAAGTACTGGAAATAACCTAAGTGTCCATCACGAAGGGGCTGGTTAAATTAGTTATGATACATCCATATCATGGATTACTTTAGAGCTAAAAAGGTGAATGCGAGGGCGCCTGGGTGGCTCAGTCGGTTAAATGTCTGCCTTCTGGTCAGGTCATGATCCCAGGGTCCTGGAATTGAGCCCCGTGTCTGGCTTCCTGCTCAGCGGCAAGTCTGTTTCTCTCTCTCTCCCTCTGTCCTTCCCCTTCTTGTGCTCTCTCTGTCTCTCAAATAAATAAAATCTTTTTTTTTTTAAAGATTTTATATATAATTTTTGACAGAGATCACAAGTAGGTGGAAAGGCAGGCAGAGAGAGGTTGGGGGGGAAGCAGGCTCCCTGCTGAGCAGAGAGCCCGATGCAGGGCTCGATCCCAGAACCCTGGGATCATGACCTGAGCCAAAGGCAGAGGCTTTAACCCACTGAGCCACCCAGGCACCCCTCAAATACATAAAATCTTAAAAAAAAAAAAAAAAAAGATGAATGAGGAAGCACTGAGCTTTAAGAGAACATGCCTAAATAGAAAATCAAGGTCTAGTATAGTGCTATTGTATGCTACCTTTTGTTTAAAAGGTGGGGCAAATAAGATTCTATCTTTATTATTGCTTGTATAAGCATAAAGAAATTCTAGATGGCTATTCTAGAAATGAAGAGTAGTAGTGTTTACCTGAGGGTAGGATGAAAGCCTGGGGAATCAATGAGAGAAAAACTTTTTTTTTTTTTTTTAAAGATTGTATTTATTTATTTGATAGACACAGCAAGAGAGGGAACACAACAGGGGGAGTGGGAGAAAGAGACGCAGGCTTTCTGTTGAGCAGGGAGCCCGATGTGGGGCTCGATCCCAGGACCCTGGGATCATGACCTGAGCTGAAGGCAGCCGCTTAATGATTGAGCCAGCCAGGCGCCCAAGAGAGAAACTTTTAACTCTGTGTGTATTTATTTAAAAAAAGTTTTTAAAGACCTTATTTATTACATATTTGAGAGAGAAAAAAAGAGAAAGAGAGTGCATGTGTACACATGAGCAGGGGGAGAAGCAGAGGAGGAGGGGGAGAGAATCTGAAGCAGACGCTGTGCTCAGCATGGAGTCCAACTCTGGACTTGATCCCAGGAGCCTAAGATGGTGACTGGAGCCGAAACCAGGTGTCAGATGCTTAACTTGACTGGGCCACCCAGGCGCCCCGATTTTTTAAAAATTTTGAACCATGTAAATGTAGTACTTTGGCAGTTTAAATTTAAAGGTTTTTTAAAACAGAGAGAATACCTTTGTGATCAGTATGTGGGTGAGGTTGTAGGAGGCCCATTGAGGAGTTCATACCTTATCCATAGGAATTTATTCGGGTAACGGAACCCTCTGTTTCTTTTAGGTTTGTGGTCGAGGTTCAAAAAGAGATGTTTTAAGCTCGTCAGGAAGATGCCTATTATCGGTCGCAAGGTAAGTGGAATCTGCTAGATCTCCCTGCCCTCCCACCACCCCCATGATCATGACGTCTTCTTTCTGTTTACTGAACCTAGTGTGAATTCCCCAGGGCGAGGGGTGATTTTTGTCCCCCTACCCACCGGGGAACATCTGACAATGTTTGAGGATGCCTTTGTTTGTCACAACTGGAGTGGGGTGCTGCTGGCTCTCAGTGGAACGCAGCCAGGGGTGCTGCTAAAATCCTGTGGGGCCCAGCAGACAATTACCTGGCTCAGAATATCGGAAGTGCCAAGATTAAGAAACCCAACTGAACCCTCTCTCCAACCTATTTGACCAAAGGAGACAGGTGACATCTGTTGAGGCAGAATTTACAATTAGGAAAGCTGACCAAAATGGCATGATGCTTTTGAGCAGTGTTTGGCTGTGCTAACTTGAGATGTGTGTCTGGGTCGGGTACTTCCATGGTTAGGGCAGGGTTGACAGACTTTCTCCGTGAAGGACCAGATAGGAAACATTCTAGGCTTTGCAGGCCATACCGTATCTGTCAGAACTGTTCGCATCTGCCCCTGGAGCAGGAAAGCAGCACAGGCCATTGGGTACGTAAAGGGATGAGCCTGGCTGTGTTTCCCTGAACAGCCAGGGGCCAGATCCCAGCTGTGGTCTGTGGGTCCCAGGTCTTGAACTTAGAGAGCTCTGTTCTCTTGCTCTTTGTACCTGTCTGTAGTGTTATGTTCTCTTCCCTGCGTCCTCTGTCCCCTTACCCATGCTGAGGATGAGACCGTCACCTCTTACCCTTCCCACCGGCTCTTTATCGCAGAAGATAAATAGGAAGGCCCCATGCGAGCCCTAAGGAAGGCACATGGGCCCTGATGTCTTCGTCTCCCTACGTGCCCTGCCTGTCCCTCTTTCGCTTTTGGCTTTCAGTTCCCTCTCCCTTTTCCCCTTTCCTGGCCAAATCAGAAGAGATGTCAGTCATCTTTAACCTTTGACCAAAATCCATTCAGACCCCTGCGCTAACTAACTCTCCAGTAACCGTGTACTTATTTTCAGGTTCACTTCCTGATAGGGAAGCAGAAATAGTCATTGGGGTAGAAAAGGGGAATGGGAATAGATAGGCTTTTATTTGACCCTAAATCATCTTAAGCCCTAAAATGAAATCTCCTTGAGTCGTTCTAGAGTTAAAAGATAGGGAGAGGGCAACCGTAGAGAGTGGACTGGATTTCAAAGGATACTAGCATTTCCCCTTTCCATTCCCCGTATTTTTTTGCTCTTTTTCTTCACACATTTCTCCTTCAGTTTCAGATTTTGGGACAAATAAGTGCTAGGGTTCCAGAACCCGTTCTTAAATTTATAAAATAACAGAATTGGAAGGCACTTAGAAACTAAGCAGACACCTTTCATTTTTTAGAAGCAGATTTTGAGGCTCAGAGATAGTTCTTTGTTTTGAGCGAGTGTGCATGATGTGTCCCTGCCTAGTTCATTTCACTACATTCACTTACTCAGCTGACGGTTTGCGGGCCCGTGCTCAGCATCAGGTACTGCTCTGGGTGCTGGGGACTAAGTCCCCAATCTGTGCAATTTTCCTGGGAAAAGCAGAAAATAGATACATGAACAAATACACAAGAATTTCCTTTTGAAATAAATGCAGTGAGGAAATTAGAATGTGATTGAGGGTCTGAGGCAGGCACTAGGGGAAAGGTATATGCTGTGGTTTCTAAGATGATCATCATCGTTTCGTGTCTCTTCTGCTTTATTACAGCGGCAGTCTAGGCGTGGAAGCTTGGCTCCCATGGCTTGGTCCTGTTGTGCGCTTGCCATTTAGGCAGTACAGTCCACGTACAACTTTAAAAATGCTTTCATGCCCATCACAGGTCTCCCTGCTACCCTGGGCGTGGCCTCCGCTGCCGGCCTCTGCCTGCCTGCTAGCCTGGTGGGCTTGGTTCCCAGGCCCTGCTTTCCCTGCGGTTTCGCTGGGGGCCTCATCTAGGAGGCGCCTCTCCTGTTCTAATCCTCTACAGCTAGAGATGGGAAAGTTGCAACATTTGGGGTCAGATCTTGGGCCTCGGACATTCACAAACAGGTCGCTGAAATGGTCTTGCTGTAATGCTCACAGATCGTGGCTTGTAGCCGCTCTTTCAGGCCTGACCCTCAGGGGTCCCTTAGCACAGATAGCAGCCCCTGCTGGCTTGGTGTGTTTTTAAAACTCTGCTCTGTCCTCCCCCAGCACTTTCTACCACCTGACTTTCACTCTCTGTGTCTGCTGCTACAGGGAATTGCCGTGAGAACAGAAGTTGTTCTCACTCATACTGCTGTGTTCTGGTGTTCTGGTGTGTTCTGGTCGCTGTGTCTCCCGGGCCCACAGGGGTCGTTGGGCAACGGCGAAGGGAAAGCACGGGCTGTTGTAGTGAGGATGAGGGCCGAGGAGAAACAAGCCATAGCTGATGAACCACACGGAGAGGACCGCCACTCCCCTAGCACCGAAGCCTCAGGGAGTACAGGCAGCAGACTGCCCCAGGAGGTGGAATGCGCTCTCCCTGTGCCCCCGGCGGTCTTGTGCACGCATTTGGGGAGTTGCACAGGGCCTCCGCGTTCTGGGTGTGCTCCATGCATGTCTGATGACGGAGCCCATCACTGGCGCAGGCACCAGCATCCCTTCTGCATGTGGCCTATTTTCTGGCTGCCGTTCGTGGCTCCACCTTTGTTTCTTCAGCACACACACTGGCCGCTGCCAGGACGCGGATATGGTCCAGATACCATGCTCACAGGTGCCGGCACTGGCTCATGCGAACCCAGTAAAGCAGGGCTGATGTCGGGCATCCCAGAGGAAGGGGGTGGGGGAGGGAAACTGAATGCATGTTTGACTTTCAGAAAGAAAGTTGACTTTTCAGACTCTTAAGAGCCTGTCTCACATGCCAGCAAAGAGCTGAGCAGCCAGCACCTCCCCGTATCTGTTGAAAAAAAATACCATCCCTGTTCTGTCGCACCCGTGTGGCGCCCAGCCCGGAGTGGTTGACTCGGAGTCATAACTGGTTCTTCTGCTCCCTGGCCTGTATTTTTCCATATCCTTTTTAACTTTGCCTTTCTTCCCTTTGGAGATCCAAGAGAAGGTGAACAAGACCAAGGATGATATAAGCAAGAACATGTCATTCCTGAAAGTGGACAAAGAGTATGTAAGAGCTCTGCCCTCGCAAGGTCTGAGCGCGGCTGCAGTCCTGGAGAAGCTCAAGGAGTACAGCTCTATGGGTATGATTCTGGTCAAACGCACGCTGCTTGCTTTCCCAGCATGGCCGGTTTGGTCCTTGTTTAATGTCATAGGTTAAGAATGCTTCATCCTTGGAACTTACATGTTCATCCTGTCTCAGAGGCTGAATTTCTTACTATAAAAATTATGCTTAAATTCATCCTTCATCCATAAAGCAAACAAATCTCAGAGACAGTGGAACTGGAACTTGGTCCCATTTCCTTTTGTGAGCCTGAATAAAACATAGTTTGTTTTGAAAGAGAGAATATATATGTAAATAAAATAAAATGCAGATTCATTACAGAAATTGTGAAATCTGCACAAAGGCACAAAAGAAAATCCCATCATCACAAGATAAACACAGATGAGATACACACACACACACACCTACACACGTGTGTGTGTATATATATGTATGTGTATATATATGAATTTTAATAGTGTTTTTGTGTAATAAACATACACACACAGATAGATACATATATATGCATGCATGTAAGGGAAGGATAAATATACCAAGTAGCTTAATGTTTAAGAGTGTAGCGTTGGCTGGCTGAGTTGGGGGAGCACATGACTCATGATCTCAGGGCTGTGAATTCAAACCCCACCTTGGATATGGAGATTACTTTAAAAAAATGCAAAGGTCTTTTAAAACAGAGTGTCGCCCGTGGAATCAGCCTGGATTCACATCATGGTTGGGCCACCTAAAGTGTGACTTTGGGTGAATTACTTAACTTATGTCATGGTCTCTGTCTTTCTATGATGGGGATTACTTGAAAAGATGATTACAAAGATTAAATAAAATCATACATGTAAATGTATAATACCTGGCATGTAGTAAGTGCTCAATAAATGTTGACTCTTTTTTAAAAAAAATTTATTTGAGAGAGAGAGATAAAGCACTAGCAGCGGGGAGAGGAAGAAGCAGACTCCCCACTGAGCGGAGAGCCAGATGCAGAGCTTAATCCCAGGACCCTGAGATCATGATCTGAGCCAAAGACAGATTCTTAACTGGCTGAGCCACCCAGGCGCCCCAAAATGTTGACTATTAACACAAACGCAGGTTTGTTACAGAGTAAGATCATATTGCAAGTACTCTTAGAAAACAGGCTTTTTAGTTTGTCATAATTTTAGATTTGCAGAGAATTTGCAAATTCATACATACAGAGATTTCCCATACACCTGGCTTCTCCTGAAGTTAACATCTAAAGTGACTGTGATTCATTTGTCAAAATAGTAGTTGACTAAACTGCAAATTCTATTCCTATTTTGTCAGTTTTTCCACCAATGTCCTTTTTAATGTTCTAAGCTCCAATCCAGGATGCCACATTGCATTTCAGCAAATACACTTAAAAATTTCTAATTGACATATGTTGAGATTTTGACATTGGATAGTATAAAATTAGAGCAGCCCAGGATTTATAGGTGATATAAAGCGGGGATCAGCCAATTGAGACCTGGATATTAAAGATTTCATTGATCTTGAAGGCACATTCCTGTCGCCATATTGCCTTGCCTTCCCTTTTCTGAGTCATTGTCAGTAGCACCGGTAAAATAACAGGAAATGAAACCACATATTCTATTTTTGAAGGTTGTCTGTCTGGATGTTTGCTACTCATTCTTTTGCTCTCTTGCTGGAGCTGAAGAGCGTGGATTTGTGGGGCCCGTGGCGACAGTTTTCAGTTAGTGTGTCTCTGATAGCTTTGTCACTGCCCACTCTCAGTAGGGCACAACGGTGTTGTATCAGAGGTACCTGCTACACACATCAGCAGAATCGCTGATACAACGTAGACTGTCTTTGGAGAAGCACCTCACACCGGAGGTGGAATTGTGGGTGGGTTTTGGGTTCGTGTGAGGCCAGGGCCGCTGAGACCAGGGTGCTGATGGTGTGTTCATCATCGTGGTTTGTCTGGTCAGGGAGTCAGTTCCCTGGTTCCACCTTTGATGATAGTGTACTGAAATTTCACACTTCGCCTTGCATTTTCCTGCCAACTCTGCTTATCACAGTTCTCACACTTCCTTTGACTAGATAGGAAGGGGAGAAAAAAGTCAAGTTAGCCATACAGAGACTAGAAAATGAGTATAGATAAAGGAACAATTTGGTACTGGTAGAAGGCCGCTGGGGATGATGACAACATCATTATTGGACTGTATTATACCTGGATGCTCCTACGTTCTTTTTCACATTATTGTTGGTAGTTTCACACTTTCATCTTTATTTTGCTATGATAATAAGTCTTTATTGGAATTCTTTTTCTTGATTTAACATAAGAACACCTTCGGGTTTCTACTCAAAAGTTTTTTTTTTTCTTCTTTTGTACCCAGAGGTGTTTCTTTATATTTTGGGGAGGTTCCTGCTTATTGACCCAGTGGTCTTACCTTTCTCTACAGACATCTTCTGGCAGGAAGGGAAAGCCTCTGGAGCAGTGTACAGTGGGGCAGAGGAGCTCACCGAACTCCTGGTGAAGGTGAATGCTGGCACCCCAAGGGAGCGTGTGTGGTCTGTGGCCTTCATACTACCTCAGTTTTTCTCCTTCCTTTTGTAATAAGAAAAAAAAAATTACTTAAGGATAGTTGAAAAGTTTCTCTTTACCCATACATAGGTGAATATGGATAATATTGTCAGAGACATCTTCAGTCCATAAAAAAGGACAATATTACTTACGTTTCCATGCTTTATCGGTGCCCCATGTAGAAGGCAGATTACTGGGGAAGGTTGTCTGTTTCCCCATCACTTGAGGTTATTAATGACAAGACATACTTTGATGAGAAGAGAGGAGGAACAGACACTTGTCCCTCATTCCCTGTACCACCTGAGTCTCAGATCAAATGATTTTGAGAATAAGCAATAGGCTCACTCATAATTGAAATAATTCTCATTTTTTTTGGTTGACTTTAGGGTTGCCTATAGCTTCTTCCTCTCCTAATCCAGTTTATTTCCTAAACCCCACTTTGGCATTGGCATTGGACTCAACAGTGTTTAAGGTCTTATGGTAACTATGAAACAGCTCCTACCTTACTAAATACTATAAGTTTGGCTCGGCTATACCTTGACATAATGCTCTGAGCTTACTTCTTAGCTTAAAAATCTTTCCACTGAAAGATTTCCACTGAAAGGTAGCTTCCCGCTATCTATGGGATAAAACCCAAGCTGCTTACATAGCAGAAAATGCAAGCCCAGCCTCAGCCGGCTCCCACCTGTGTTTTTCAACTACCTCTGTTACTTTCCCATGTAAATTTGAACTTCCACCTTTCCTCTTCACTGAGTGTACCTTGCTCTTATCATGTTTTCCTCCCCTCCTTCATCCTACCTGTTCAAAATGACGAATTCCTATTGATCTGTCAAGGTTCTGCCTGTACAGACACCTCAGACCCCTCAGGCTGTTTGTTATTCCCTCGTTAGGGCTCCTTTCATCACTTGCATACTTCTGCTATCACACACCTGGCTGCTTTTTGCCAGATGCTCTCCTAAGGGCTTTGCATACCTAATGTTATTTACCTAGAACCCTATCAGGCAGGGTCCATGATTGTCTCCTTGAGCACATGAGGGCACTGAACCTCAGAGAGGTGTTTTGACCTCACATGACACAGCAAGAAATAATAGGCAAAGCTAAGATTGCAAATTGGGTCTGTTTGGTGTTTCAGTGTGTGCTTTGAGCCACATTCAGATCTCCTCTCTCACCATGTTGTAAAATAGCTTATTTGCAAGTCTTTCTCCTCCACTGTATTTTGAGCTTCTTTGGAGGGCAACACATGTCTTCCCATTTTTCCAGTTTCTAGGGTTGTGCCTGGTGTCTAGAAACCTTTGTCTAGTGCATGATTTCCTGTCCCATACCGTGTATTTATCCCTCCTGCTTCATATCTGCGTGCATCGGTTTGCAGGCTTACGGAGATTTTGCATGGAGTAATCCACTGCATCCAGACATCTTCCCGGGACTGCGCAAGATCGAGGCCGAGATTGTGAGGATAGCTTGTTCCCTGTTCAATGGGGGGCCGGATTCCTGTGGCTGTGTGAGTATATGCAGGTGGCCTCCAATAACCTTATGTTTTTATCCTAAAATAGAAGAGTTTGTTGGAAACATTTTGTTACACAAGTAATGTGATTATTGGTAGGAAGATCAGATTAACAGCAATGTAAAAATGCTAACTTCTGGAATTTTTAGAGCATCAGCATTTTATTGTGTATTTTTTAAGATTTTTTTTCCCTTCAGTTTTATATTTTGAAAAATTTTAAACCTGAAGTTACTAGAAAGACAGCACCGTGGATTCCGTTACTGTAAATATTTTGCACATCTGCTGTGTCTGCTCCTTTCTTTCTCCCCCTCCCTCTTTGACCCATCCAGTATACTCCCAGCAGGTAGGCCTCCTCCTGTGCCATCGACTCTCTGAACTCTGAAGAGACCATCAGTTAAGCAAGCCCAAAACGGTTTGGCCTCATCTGAAGAAGTGGAAGAAACATGTATCTCACGACCCAGAAATTTAACTACTTAGGGTACATGCCCCCGGAAAACTGGCACATGTATGTCAGGATAGATGGATATTCTAGCAGCATTGTCCGTGATTTTGGAAACTGCAAGTAATTCAAATGTCAGTCAGCAGTGGGGGAAATTACAGACTGCTCCCTGTGTTTCAGTCTATCCGAGCTGCTGCTCTGAGTGATGCTCAGATTAGCCCATTTTGACCAGTGGGAGCTACTTATTTTTGGCCTCTAGGTCCTTTTGTATGACTCAAGTGGTCTTTGAAAGCTTCTTTTCTTTCCTTCCTTTTTTTTTGACAAAATATTTTTATTTGCTGAAATGTTCCAGGGTTGCTTTATGCATTTCCAGACACCAAGCCAGCCATTTGTCTGAAGAGCCCTGTTTCATTCAGAATGGTGTAAAATACTTACATGGCTCCTAACCCAATTTATAGAATAAGACTTATACAAAATTAGCCGGAAAAACATCCAGAGGGACAAGCAGCACAAAGGAGGTTGGAGAGACATGAGGGCTGGAGCAAGAAGGGCTGCCACGCACCTGGTTGGGGTGTAATTAGTGTTGAAAGAGCAGGTGTTATCAGCCGCAGCGGCGGGGGCGTTTGCAGGTGGAGGAAAGACAGGCTGTGAGGTGCTCATTGTTGGAGCCAGGAGATGAGTACAGGGGTTTCATGGATTCCCTCTTCAGCCGTGTCTCCTCTGCATAGGAGTTCTCCTATTGAGGTGTTTTTTTTTTTTTAAGATTTTATTTATTTATTTGACAGGCAGAGATCACTAGTAGGCAGAGAGACAGGCAGAGAAAGAGAGAGGAGGAAGCAGGCTCCCTGCTGAGCAGAGAGCCTGATGCGGACCTCGATCCCAGGACCCTGAGATCATGACCTGAGCCGAAGGCAGAGAGGCTTAACCCACTGAGCCACGCAAGCGCCCTTGTTTTTTTTGCTTTTTTTTTTTTTTAGCCTCATTTACTGTATTCTTCATTTTTGAGAATTTTGTCTTAATCTACCTGGGGATTCTTTTGTTTTTAAACTAGGTTTTTGCTCATTTTATTTATTTATTTATTTCTGTTATTATTTAAGTGTTATGCCTTATGTGGGGCTCGAACTCACAACACTGAGGTCAAGTGTTGCAACCTCTGCTGACTGAGCCAGCCAGGTGTCCCTGCACAGTGGTTCTTTATCGTTTCTTTCCTTGGCTTATGTTTTGTTCATTTAAATATGTTGCATGTAAGTATTTTATATTCTGCGTCTGATAGAATTATCAGACAGGATTGTTACTCATGAGTCTTAACTCTCTGTTTCTGCTGGTTTCACTCATAATCATCTTGTATCCTTATATTTGTGACTTTTTTTTTTTTACATCTTCCTGGGAACTTTAGTCTCCAGATTGAAGTGAAGTTCTCGCAGGGCACATGTGTAGTTACTTCTGGCAGTTGCCGGGGACTTGCTGGGAGGTGCTGTCACATTGGAACCCATTTGAGTCTGATGCTCAGGGTGCAGTCTCATCCTCCAGAGGGCGCCTGAGTTCACGCTGCAGACCCACGGGAGAGCTGTCTCGTGAGTCGTTCTTGAGAGAGAGCCTTATTTTTCTTTACCAGAACATCAATGCTTCTTTACCAGAGCATTTTATTGTTCTTTACCAGAGCATCGGGTCGGGGAGAAAGCAGTTTTTCGAGCTGTCTTCTTCTGCACCAGTGGGGCTTTAATTTCTTGTTCCCCCGAGATGTGGGTGTAAGTCCCAGGTTCTCCAGCTGTCTCCTGTTAGACTCTCGACCTTGGACAGGCCCGCAGTTTACCTCCTGTTCGTTTGTCACGGTGGGGGTCGGGGGTCTCAGAGGGTGGTAGCAGCCCTCAGAGTTGAAACCAGCTTTGGCACTCACTTGTCTGCTAGGATTCTTGATTCTGCTCTGTTCGAGTTCAGTATAAATAAATAAAATTTAATTCCTCAGCTATTCTTAGAGAATACAATTTCGCAGATTGGTGACCATGCCTGTGTTTCTTCTCCAAACACCTTTTGGTTATGTGTGTCCAGCCAGAGGGATACAAGTGTGGAGAGACAGTGATCTTTCAGTCTCTGTCTTTTTTTTTTTTTTTTTTAATCTGGGTTCACTAAACTTGCCTTAAACCTTTCCTCCAAGCTCTGATCTGTATTCTCAGCAGTGTTTATTCTGTTCTCGTGTCCTTACTACTCCTGTATCAGGGTCGTTTGGTACTCTGTGTTTTAGGTCTGAGGTCTCATTCTCTTAGTTGGGTGTCCAGTCTTTCAGCTCTTACTTTCTTGAATTCATCGTCTTGTCATGTTGTCCTATAGTGAGAAACAGTGGTGAGGAATTCCCTTCTCCTCCTCAGACTTTTATCTTTTGAGTTAGTGACCATGCCATTTTCTTTCACTGTGGCTCATGCTGATCAGAATATTCTATTTTGTTCTGACACATGCTGGCTGATTTCTCATCGGAGAGCATTAGGTTGAGGGCCTCTTGTATTAGAATATCAGGCCACACCTGTGTTAGAATATCTGGGTCTCTTCTGAGATTTTGTTAAAAGTTGCCTGTTAGAGTTCACTCTGCCTAGTTGGAAGAAAGTAATACCCTTTGGGCTTTGATTATTTCTTTAACCCATTCTATATCCTTGAAGCCGTGACTTTGAGGGGTTGGTCCCAGTGTTCTCTTTCCCCATTTTGCCCGTTTCTCCCTAGCTGCCTTGTCTACCACTCACAGAGCAGAAGATGAGGAACCCTCATCCACTTGCTTCTCTGAAGATTTGGAGGGGTATTAATGAGAATCCTCAGGATTTTGCTGGCTCGTTGGACAATTTGAAGGGCTTGGAAGAGGGATTAGGAACTGTGTTTTGCTCTCTGCTGAACTTTAGTAACTTGTCTGTCATTTTCATTGCCAGTATTTGAAGTTTATTGCATTGTATTCTCTCTCTTTTCTTTGGTGGTTGCGATTATAGTTTTCTGCAGCTGTTTTTTCCCTACTTTTAGGTACCAGGGGAGAGGAAGTAGCTGTGAGGTGGGTTCAGTGTTTCATCTTAATGCCCAAGTCCAACCCCAGGGGCATTTTTGCATTGCTATGGTATCCGGGCTCGGGAGAAGGATGGAGTCTGAGATCCCTTAGTCTTTTCTAATACTTAGACTTTTATAAGAGAACTAATTACCTCTGGGGTACTTTGAGTTTCTCTGTTTCTCTCACTCTTCTCAGTATCTGTCTCCATCTCTTTGTCTCTCTCTTGATGAGTTGCTTTCAGTGAAGAAAGTTCGGAGGTGGGAACCGAGACAGAGCCGCATGGCCAAGCTCTGAAGCTCTTAAGCTCTTTTCAGGTTCTTTGTTCTTCAGTCTAAACCATCTTTTCTGTTACTAACTTCATTTGGCTCTGTTAGTAATGGATGAGAAGTGATTTCATATACGGAAAGAACTTCTGTTGCCCTGGGAAACAGTCTTGGCTTGTGCAAAGGCCTCTGGGTCCAAACAGCATCTGAAAGAAAATTCTCTCAACAGGCCATGTTCTCCTCTTATTCTCTGACATACTTCTCTTATATTATAGCAAGAGTTTTTCTAAATGTCGGAAGAAGCTGACTAACATTAGTAGTTATTGAAGCTTTCATCTTCTGATTACACAATTTCCAATTTTCTTTGGGCATAGAGTGTTGAAGGCAATGGGAGGTTAATAGCATGTTTAGACACAGAATTTGGGGATTAGAAATAAAAATTAGAAGTAGAATTTAGGTATTCCTGCTTTTACAGTCAGAAGTACACTGCTGTTTGCCCAACAAATAATGATGTTGATCTGATTAGTTATTGGACTAAAAATAGGGCGTGTGTGCTGGGTGACTAGGGGTTTGGAAATCCTTTTGCATAGGTCATTACTGAACCTTAGTAAGAGGCTGACACACTGGAGACTTGGACATTGCCGGTCCTTTCCTGACTTGCTTCACAGCTCGTTTGGGTCCTCATGTGACAGTCTGAGGTTTTGTGCTAGACCACAGGGCAAGCTGCTGATTTGCAGAGCTGACCTCCACTATAAGCATTTTCATCTCCTCTGGCAGAAAAGTGCAGAGGCTACAAACAGGCGGGCGTCCTGTGCCCAAATTCAGTGCATTACTTAGTGGGTGATGGGCACGTGTTTGGTGAAAACTTCCTGAATCACAGTATGACTGACTTCTCTCAGCTAATTTTCCATGTAACTCCTGACCACTGGGATTTTGTAGCCGATGGTGTTTTTGTCCTCTGTAGGGGTATTATATGAATTCCAGAGATCCCCTCTCTTATTCCATCTCATGTTAAGCTTCACCAAATAAACAAATGTAGAAAGTTTTCCTTTTTTAAAAAAAATTTAAATTCAATTAATTAACATAAAATGTACTATTTGTTTCAGGGATATAGGTTTGTGATTCATCAGTCTTACACAATTCACAGCACTCCCATAGCACATACCCTCCCCAGTGTCTGTCACCCAACCACCCCATCCCTCCCTCCCCACCAACCCCAGCAGCCCTCAGTTTGTTTCCTGAGATTAAGAGTCTCTTATGGTTTGTTTCCCTCTCTGGTTTTATCTTGTTTCATTTTTCCCTCCCTCCCTCTATGATCCTCAGTCTCGTTTCTCAAATTCCTCATATCAGAGAGATCATATGATAATTGCCTTTGTCTGATTGACTTATTTTGCATAGCATAATACCCTCTAGTTCCATCCATGTCGTTGCAAATGTCAAGATTTTGAGAGTTTTGATGACTACATAGTATTCCAATGTGTATGTGTGTGTGTGTGTGTGTGTGTGTGTGTGTGTGTGTATCTCACATCTTCTTTATCCATTTATCTGTTGATGGACATCTAGGCTCTTTCCATAGTTTGGCTATTGTGGACATTGCTGCTATAAACATTGGGGTGCATGTGCCCCTTTGGATCACTACATTTGTATCTTTAGGGTAAATACCCAGCAATGCAATTGCTGGGTTATAGGGTAGCTCTATTTTCAATTTTCTGAGGAACCTTCATGCTGTTTTCTAGAGTGGCTGCACCAGCTTGCATTCCCACCACAGTACAGGAGCTTTCCCCTTTCTCCGCATCCTCGCCAGCTTCTGTCATTTCCTGACTTGTTAATTTTAGCCATTCTGACTGGTGTGAGGTGGTATCTTACTGTGGTTTTGATTTGTATTTCCCTGATGCTGAGTGATGTGGAGGACTTTTTCATGTGTCTGTTGGCCATCTGGATGTCTTCTTTGCAGAAATGTCTGTTCATGTCTTCTGCCCATTTCTTGATTGGATTATTTGTTCTTTGGGTGTTGAGTTTGATAAGTTCTTTATAGATTTTGGATACTAGCCCTTTATTTGATATGTCATTGGCAAATATCTTCTCCCATTCTGTGAGTTGTCTTTCGGTTTTATTGTCTGTTTCCTTTGGTGTGCAAAGTTTTTTATCTTGATGAAGTCCCAATAGTTCATTTTTGCCCTAGCTTCCCTTGCCTTTAAGACATGTCTAGCAAGAAGGTGCTGCAGCAAAGTTTTACTTTTTATCAACTGATGCTAATAGATGGCATTGGGTGGATTATTTTAGTCTTCTTAGGGCTCAGTTTTCTCACCCATACAATGAAAAAGTTATCTAAGCTTGTATGAATTTTTGGAGATGAGAAATCTAAGAAAATAGCCACCTAGCTCAGTGCTTTGGCTTTTTTTGTTTTTTTGTGTGTTTTTTTTAAGTGATTTTTTTTTTTTTTTAATATTTAGTTATTCATTTGAGAGAGAAAGAAGAAGTCGGGGAGAGGGGCAGAGGGCGAGAGAGGGAGACCTCCAACTGAGCTCGGAGCTTGATGTGGGGCTTGATCTCACAACCCTGAGATCCTGATCTGAGCTGAAATCAAGAGTTGGATTCTTAACCAACTGAGCCACCCTGACTCCCCTGAAATGATCCATTCTTAGATGTCATCAAAAGCTAACCTGATGGGTATGATGTGCCTGTGTTGGTCATGGTTTACTGAGTGTCAGATCAGGCTTTGAGAAAGTTAGGTGAGGTTCTGTTAGGTGTCAGCCTTTAGGCTAGGTGCTTGGAATATTGTCTCGAGTGGATCGGTCCCCACCTTCATGACTTTATGGTCTCGTGAGGGAAATTGGACACATGGCATGACCCTTGAATATTTACGTTTCAACTCTGATAAAGCAATTCACCAATAACAGAGGGCTAGGCCTAGCTTCAGGAAAACATTTTACTTTGTTTAAAAACACTAGGATTTTTGTTTTGACTTCAGGTAAGTGAGATAACCAGCTTCTAAGTAGAGGCTTCTGCTTTTCTTTTTCAAAGAGAAACCACAGTTCACTTCGGAACATCTTAACTTTTCTTCTTGATCTGCTGAGATATCATGTAGTTTAGTGGACTTTGTGACTGCAGCGTATTCTGCAGTGGGCACTGGGAATACAGATCAAAGTCTGTAATCCTGACCCTTTTGAGTGGTGTAAAACGTGCTGTCCTGTCTGCAGCTGGGTGAGTAGCAGAAGTGTAAGTTTAAGCCCGTGCGCTGCCGACGTCTGGGGAGCTGGTGCATTTTCCCATACAGTGCAGAGATTCTTATTTCATAGGTTTTTACTCTTCTGAACCAAGATTGAGCTTAACTGATAAAGCCACATTTCCTTCCGGAAGACACAGCAGTGTCCGCTCTGCAGAGTGCATGCCAGACCTGACCTGACCTGCTCCTGTATCAGACACCACCAAGATAGGGTGGGACGTGCATGCCGATAGCTGTCCTTCACTGCACTCTGAGGATGACATCTCTTCTTTATTACAGGTGACCTCTGGGGGGACAGAAAGCATACTGATGGCCTGCAAAGCTTACAGGGACCTGGCCTTTGAGAACGGGATCAAAACTCCAGAAATGTATGTATGAGTGGCTTTGGGATTTATCTGTTTGAAGTACCGCGGTTGGAAACAACCTGACCATCTGTTTTCTCCTTCTCTTCCTTCTTCCTCTGGCAGTTCCAGTCCTCTTTCATCCTGTCCTGCACCCTCGATCCTTAGCCCCTCACATTCCACAGAATCCTACATGGATCAGAAAGCTAATTTTAAAGGTCATTCATTTCCCAACCCCCAAGTTTATACATGGTAAATACTGAAAGCAAGAATGAAATCCTTTAAAAAATAAAATAAAATCCTTTTTCTAAAAGTGATCGAGTAACAGGACTACATCTTTGGATTCTGTGATATTTATTATAAATAATCTGGAGCCTAAGGAAAAACTCTCTAATTCCCTTAAGTTCAGTGCTCGTTACTTAAATATGATAGGCTGTCTCAGGGTGCTTCCTAAGAAAATCAGCCTGCAGGCTATTTTCTGGGAGGAGAACTTTTAAAAATCTTTTTGAGGTATATCGATAATGCCGCCCCACGGGCATAACTTTGATATTTGGCTGCATTTTTTTCTCTAGACACTCTCTTTGCCCAGAGTGTTTATGCTACATCCTCTGGGTTTCCATTTCCCCACAAGTATCAGTGACCCAAGGGTTGCACGTGGTCTCATGCTGTGCTTCGCCCTTGGCCTGAGAGAATCCATCAGGCTGCCATCTGCCTCTGTATATAAATCTTGGTGCTTGGTACTCAGTAGTAGAGTCTTTCCTTCCGTAAAGGGAGCGTTTGGTTTTGAGAGTGCAGTAACTGAGAGAAGTCTAAAAGCAAATATTTAACCATGACTCGGTCCCCTTTTCAGTGCGATTTGTCCACGCTCTGTGCCCAGCGTGGGCCTTGTACTCAGGACCCCAAGATCAAGAGTCGCAGGCTCTACTGATCGAGCCGCCAGGCACCCCCATTTCAGTACTGTTGGAAGTGCTGCTTCCAAGTGTGTAGGAACAATGGGAATTACAGTTTCTCACAGGCTCGTGGGCTCTCAGAGCTGGAAGGAACCACTGACCTCATAGAAGCAGTCTTGGGTTCTTGCTTGGCTGTGACCCCACCACCCCCCACGGCTTCCTGGCTTTGGATGGTTGACGCAAGAAGGCTCTGCCGGATGCCGATCTCTAAATTCCCAGGCCCTCGTGTTCTCCCTGTCAGCCCTAATTTATGCTTTGGATTTCCTAAACCATAGGGAGATTTCTATAGAAAATCAGTTGACCTCTTTTTCTTTGTGCTTGAAAGGGTAAAACAGTATAAACACTTGTAAAAATGAGGAAGAATAACCAGCCACTAACTCGGCTCTCTCTTGAGCCCTGTTTCTATCTGAATTTCATTACTCTCTTCTCTCTCACTTAGTGTGGCCCCCCAAAGTGCCCATGCTGCATTTGACAAAGCAGCCAATTATTTTGGGATGAAGATTATACGGGTTCCGCTGAACAAAATGATGGAGGTGGATGTTCGGGTGAGTTCCCCTGAAGGGCCCATGTTGTGCCATGGACCGTGAGGAGCAGGGACACGCCCGACTGACAGACGTTCTCCAGTGTTGTGCGCAGAGAGGCTCCAGTGGCCTCTGACTGTGGGCAACGGGGCTGCCAAGCTGCCGCCGCTGTGGGGACAGAGTGCGGCTCGGGGTTTGCATAAAGTCGTGAGCTCTGAGAAAGCAGGATGGTCCAGTCCCTGGGTTGAGACTTGGCAGACCTGGGCTTCACTTCTGCAGCTTCACTTTCTCCTCCCTCTAAGATGAACACGCACTGACTTGGCCCAGGACTCTCCCTGTGGTTTTCAGGAGCCCGAATCCATATCCTCGCCAATAAAATAGGAACTGTATCTTTTCAGAACTAAACTGCCCAGTTTCGTAGCACTAGCATTATTTCTGCCTGCCATCTTTATTGATATGTTGACTAATTAGTTAATTGACAGATAAAAATTGTGCGTATCTAAGGTGCTGGCTGGATGTTCTGACGCGTGTCCACACAGCCAGCTCCTTACTACAGCCGCACTGTGGAGCGTATCCCATCTTACATAGTTAACACCATCCTTCTTCTCCCTTGTTTCTGGGTTAGAATGCACGGGGCTGCTCTCTGGACCGCCAGCTGGTTTCAGGCACACAGTGCAGTATTGTGCAGCCTGGCCACACGGCTGTCCACGAGCGGTCCAGAACGTCCGGACAGGCAACACTGAAACTTGGTGCCCCTCATCCTCCAGCCCCTGGCAGCCACCATCCTGCTCTTTGCTCCCAAGTTTGCCTGTCATGGGCACCATGTATGTGAGGTCACGCAGCCTTTGTCTCTCTGTCTCTGGCTTACTTCACTCAGCAGAGTGTCCTCCAGGTTCATCCATGTCGTCACAGGTGGCAGGCTTGCTTTTTTAAAGACCCTGTGGTAGTCCTTTAGCCACTGTTTCTATGTTGTGCCTTGTGGAGAACTCTCTTGTTCCTGGGTGCTGTAAGAATTGCATCTGAGTCTTGTGACAGCCCGGGTGGGGGGCAGGGGCGGGGGCTGTAGAAACTGTCTGTCCTTGGACAGCGCACAGGTGAGGAAACAGTTTGTATGGAGTTAAGTCGTTTGCCCCAGGGTTCCACACTAGTGAGCAGGGCTGGGACTTGCACAGGTTTCTCTGCCTCTTGGCCCAGTGCCCTTTTTCCTGCCAAGTTGTGGCCTCAGACTTTTCCCCAGATGGAGCCCTCTGGCCGCGTTTGCGTGCTGCCACTGTGGCGGGGGGCTGTCCTCTCCCGGGTTGGAGAGGCAGAGGAGCGCAGACCCTGAGCCGGTGGCCTGGAGTGCTCTTGGCAGTAGCACAGAAGAGGGATTCTGATGTGGCTTCTCATTTTCCTTTCAACTTTAAACCCCTAGGCAATGAGGAGAGCCATCTCCAGGAACACGGCCATGCTTGTCTGTTCTACACCCCAGTTTCCTCATGGTGTCATTGATCCTGTCCCTGAAGTGGCCAAGGTACATGGGAGAAATGGGCCGCCAGGCACTCAGGCTGAGATTTGAGAATAGAATGTAATGGTGTAGTACTCGGCAGGGAGAAGCAAGTCTCAACTTGGACACGTGCGCACATTTCTTGAGCCCCGTAGGAAGCCCTGCTGCTCTGTTTGGAGCCTCAGAAAGCTACTGGCTTCTGCTGTGGGAAGAAGACTGTTGAAACTGGATATTCTGGGAGAGTACTGGCGTTTAGATTCAGCTGGGAAAATGAGCTGCATTTGGAGTCTGCTGCCCGAGGGTGGCATCCAGCAGCGGCCCCGCGGGTCGCCCTTCCTCCCCACCCGGCAGTTACTACAGCAGGACCTTGTGTCCAGCGTCAGAGGGCTGCTCTGTCCTGCTTGATTTTAGAGTGAGGTTGAGGCCCTGTGTATTAAAATATTTTTTAAAGCCTGAAAGACGTGGTATATAGTGGCCTGTGGTCACAGTACACCTTTCCACCTGCGTCTTGCAAGTTTTTGTTATATGGCTATAATGCAATTCTCTTGTGGTCTTTGTCTTTTGGGACTAGCTGGCTGTCAGATACAAAATACCTCTTCATGTAGACGCTTGTCTGGGGGGCTTCCTCATCGTCTTCATGGAGAAGGCAGGATACCCGTTGGAGCAGCCTTTTGATTTCCGGGTGAAAGGTGTGACCAGCATTTCAGTGGATACCCACAAGGTGAGACAGGGAAGCGACTGTAGGCGGTTGATTATCTCCACTACTGTCAACAAAATAAATTGGTTAAAGCAATAACCTCCACTCAGAATGTAAAATTAAATCCAGCTCTTTGATCTCCCCCCCCGTAGCTGGTTCAGGTGACAAAGTATGGTGCTAGAGGTGACCGGTAATTGTGAAAAGGGACCCGTTATCTTTGTGGCATATGGCTAAGAGAAGTTCTGCATCCACCGGCCGTATGTAGCTGGGACATGCCAGGACAGGGGCCCATAGAACAATGTTCCTGAAGCGCTGAGATTCCGTGGGGTGGAGGCTAGTGATGAAGCTGATAGCGGAATTCCTGAGAGAATGGACGTTGGTGCTGTAGCTCCCACGCAGCCGGGGCTGCTGCCCAGAGTGACAGGAGCCAGCTAAGGGAAGCCTTTTGGCAAAAGGGGAGAACTGCGTGCTCGAGAAGGTTTGGACGCCGCCCCCGGTGGCCTGAACAACGTCTGAGTTGGTCGGGAATGCTCTGAAGCTCCACGCGGTTGTGGGGGAAGTCGGGGCAGCTGCAGGAATGTGTGCTCACTCACGGAGCTTGTTCTCATCCCAAGTACGGTGGAGACCTGTGTTTCAAACCCTGCGTGATGCACGCGGACCTCCTGTCGGGACCTGATTTGGGGTGGCCTCAGCCCCGAGGCCACCCCTTGTGCCCTTGTCCTCACCGTCTCTCGCCGTGTGGGTCAGGGAGCCAAGCCGCGTCCGTGCTCGCTGCGGCGGGAGTTCACTCGGAGGGCAGGCTGCTGTAAGGAAACCAAGTAGTAGGTTGTTTTTTAAAAGGGGATTCAGTCGCTTCAAGATTCTAAACACCCTGATGTTCCTAAAAAGGAAGTGTAACACTGAGCGAGAGGGATGGGAAGGAGTCAGCCGGGATTTTAGTTGCTTCACGTGAATTCCACCCTTTTCCCCGGTTTCCAGTGGGAGCTTATCTTTGTTTCCGTCCTGACCCCTGCCCTGGGGTCCTGTTTACAGAAGAGAAGCCACATGCTGGGTTGGGGGGGGGCTCGGCCTCTCAGTAGCCCTGGCCCTGTGCGCCCTCCACCCTTCACGTCTGAGTGCGAATTCTCCGAATCCCCCGAATTGCCCGTGTAGAAGGGGCGTAGGAGGAGGAGACGTGCGGGAGGAGCTCATGGGGCGGGCACTCACCTGTGCGCTTCTCCCCTCAGTATGGCTACGCCCCCAAAGGCTCTTCTGTGCTGCTCTACAGTGACAAGAAGTATAGGAGCCATCAGTTCTTCGTGGCAACAGACTGGCAGGGTGGCATCTACGCGTCCCCGACCATCGCAGGCTCCCGGCCCGGAGGCATTAGCGCGGCCTGTTGGGCTGCCCTGATGCACTTCGGTGAGAGCGGCTATGTTGAGGCCACCAAACAGATCATCAAAACTACTCGCTTCCTCAAGTCAGAGTATGTGTGTTAGATTGGGCTTCTGCCTCGTCTCTTGCTTTGTCTGCTCCTAGACTTGAGGCATGTGCTGGGCCCAGCACCTGTGCCCCCAGCCCAGTCAGCATCCTTTAGTGGCCAGGGGTTTAGGACAGCAGCTCAGGGGTGTGGTGCTGGCCTGGGAGGAGGAGAAGCCCCCTGGCGCTGCTGGGACTTGGAGGGTCCGATCCAGGCTTCATGTGTAGGCCCTTGTGTCTCAGAGGATGTCTTCATGACTGGCCGCTCTTACCCACTGCCCAGATGCTGTGCTCCGTGAATGCTGCAGACTGCGGTTCTCACACGTGACTGTGTGTCGTCATCATTGGGAGGGCCAGTCACGACACACGTTGCTGGGCCCCCCCAGGCTTCTCATTCCGTCCATTTGGAATGGGAGTCTGTGGACCGGCATTTCTGGGATGCTCCCAGTGGATACGGAAGCTGCAGGACTAGAGTCACTGGTAGATGAGGCAGAGGGAGTGGGGGAAGGGCGGGCTGGGAAACCCAGGGCGGGGATGAAGCTAGAACGAGGTAGCACATTTGTCTGACACACCTGTTCATGTATATCCGCACCCCCCCCCCAATCTCTGTGGCTCACCTGCCCCGGGGAGGCTTTTTCAGAATCTGGAGGGTGAGTGAAAGCGGCCAGGAGGCATGTCTCATTTGAACAAAGCCTACGTATACGCAGCCAATACACCCATCTGTTTGCGAACTGCTCTGCCATTTCTTGCTTTAGGGATTACATACATGACTTTTTAAATTGCAGACACGGAAGGGTTATTTTCCAGGATTATTTTCTTAAGTATGTCTTTTATGCCTCATATGCCCCTGGGCACATAATAATTTGGGAGTTGGGCAGACAGGGTAGGAGCCAGTGACTCTGACTCATCCGAGCTCAGTGGAGTTTGGGCCTTTGAATGTTTGTAATGTTTGGGAACCACTGATCTCAGTCTTGCCACCTGATTTTAGAAGGTGAGCAAGCTGAAGCCTTAAAAGATGAGACTGTGTTACAGGGGAGATGTTGCATGACGAAAGAGATGATGGCCCAAGCAGTATATGTGGCTGAAATTTCCTTTCTGTTCCTTTTTTTGTTTGTTTAAGACTGGAAAACGTCAAAGGCATCTTTGTTTTTGGGAATCCCCAGTTGTCAGTCATTGCTCTGGGCTCCCGAGATTTTGACATCTACCGGCTGTTCAACCTGATGACTGCTAAGGGCTGGAATCTGAACCAGCTGCAGTTCCCGCCCAGGTAAGACCCGGGGAGCTTCCCGCCCTCGCTGTGCTCTGTGACTTCCCAGCAGCTTGAGTAGCGGGGCCACCCGAAGCCTAGAGACTTGACAGCGAGGCCAGCGCCCTGGGGCCGACGGACTATCTGTGTGATTTCACTCTCCACCTGGCATTACTCAAACTCTGGGGACCATTGGTCGGTCAGGAACCCCTTTACAGCAGACCCTACCCTCTTCCTGGGCTGTGTACTCTGCGCCCCATCTCGTAACCACCATCAGATTGTCCTTGGACGCACTCATGACCTGAGTCATACTTCGCTCAGAACCTTCCACAGGCTTCTCATCATTCAGGCCCACTGCCCTCCCTGTCCTGTAACATGCTTCTGTCATCTCATCCCGCATGGTGCCTGTAAACAAACACCGCTCCCCGAGGGCATAACCCCCCACCGCCAGGCATCCTCGGTGCACCCTGATCCTTTCACCTGGTGGTGCCCTTGCCAGTCCCACCTGGACTCAGCTTCTTCTTCTTCATGATCCCTCTGGGCCTCGGTCTCCCTCCAGGGGGTGTGAGCATTTCTTCTGTGCTTTGAAGTCCTTCAAGACCCCTGTGGCCCTGAGCGTGTGGGGGGTTATCATCTGCGAGGAGAGCATCCCCTTGGTAGCCCCGTGACTCAAGGCAGAGCAGTTGGCAGTTTCTGAGGGGAGAGGTGGGACAGAACAGGCAGCCTGTACTCCCTTTTGTTGGGATATTGCTGCTCGCGTGGAGGCGTGACACCCTCGTGCCGGCCCAGGCTTGACAGCCCGTGTATTTGAGAGCCCTGAGTCCCAGGACTGGGAACACTTGTCACAAATAACATGAAGAAGGGAGTGATAAATTACAGTCTGTGGGGCTGCTTTATTTTAGAACTTGGTTTTCTTTCCTCAAGGTTCATCTCCGCCTGTCTCTCTCTTCTCCCACAGTATTCATTTCTGCATTACGCTAGTACACACCCGGAAGCGTGTAGCCGTACAGTTCCTAAGGGACATCCGGGAGTCTGTCACTCAAATCATGAAGAATCCTAAAGCAAAGACCACAGGAATGGTAGGGATGTTGGGGACTTTTATCTTCCTATGGAAGTTTAGGTGTCGTGGGGGGTTTGGAAGAACCAGGTGACCTCAGGTCTCTTCCTGCCTCTGTTCTATCTCTGCAAACCTTATTCCTTGGAGCTCATGACCTCTGCCTCACCCGTTTCCAGGCTCTTTGGTCTCAAGTGAGGCGTGCTGTAGATAATGCACCTTATATATTTGAACGTGTCCTACAGAGGCAGGTGATGGTCGTGTCCCTTTGAATGGAAAATTTTGACACAGGAAAGACAATAAGCGTGTTTTCTCTGGAATTTTCTTTGGCAAATTCCATGGGTCAGTTCCTTTGGCCAGAAAGGCAGACCAGCAAGTACCTGTGAAGAGCTGCCTGGGTGGGTATGGAGCCAGAGTGGGGAGCGGACGTGGAAGGCGGGGATTGCAGGGTGGGGGGTGGTATCGGAGCCACAGCTTCGTCTCCACCCCCATACGCCATCGCCACTAACACTCTGACTGGATTTGTAGGGTGCGATCTACGGCATGGCCCAGACGACCGTTGACAGGAACCTGGTCGCAGAATTGTCCTCAGTCTTCTTGGACAGCCTTTTCAGCACTGACACTGTAACTCAGAGCAGCCAGATGAATGGTTCTCCGAAGCCGCGCTGAGCCTGGACCCTCTGGCCCTGAGGGGCTCCTGGCCTCCAGACGTGCTCGGGGTGTGGAACGGGCCATGCGCAGGGTCAGCATCTGGTCTTGCTCCGTGGAGCACGACGAGACAGACCGTGAGACAGCTTGATCCTCGGGATTCTTGTTCCTCCTCTTGTCCTCCTCCTGTGGTCTTTATGTGGAGACCCTGAAGGAGTCTATTACATAATTATTTTGCCCTTGTTCTCAGATGTTGCCCTAGGAATTGTTTTAGCTATTTCCCTCTCTAACCTTCTAGCTTTCAACCTCACTTAATCATTGTGCTGCGGCTCTGACCTGAGTCCTTACAGAGGCTGGGGTGGTTTACGTGATAAAGAAGCTTCTCTGTTCTCTCAGGCAGACTGGCAAGGCAGATCGGAAGATGTTTTCCCGGGTGGGAGTTAGGTGCCCTCTAAGCGTGAGGCCTTCTCCGCCTCCTCTCTGGGTAGGGAGTTGTCTGTCTCGGAAAGTCACTGGTAGTGCGGCTCAGTTTCTTTTCCCAGGACGCAGATGGATAGGCCACAGCTTCTGTTTTGTGGGATTAGAGTGGCCTAGCTTATCTGCTCAGTCTGTCAAGGAGGCTGTGGAGTGGCCCTCTGCTGTCCCCATTTGATACTTGGTGGCCCCATCTGTGGAGATTTGTGCTTGAAATTGGGCTCCCATTGGTTTGTTGTCGCTGCCCTGGATTAGGAAGAGATCGCGGTTTCCAGAGAGCCCACGCCTTTCTGGCCCTGGTGCTGCCTGTCTGCACGGGCAGTGTTCAGAGCACACCTGGACCCTCTCCTGGGCTGCTAAGAATCGGAAACCAGAGCCTTTTCTCAGGTTCTCTGTCACATTCAACTGCATGTCCCAGAGTTGGTGGTGGTCCTCCCCTCCCCCGCTGCTATAAGCCCTCTCGTCTGCGAGTATGTTTGCTTGAAGGAACAGCTCAGAGCACCTTCACAGGTTGCCTTGACCTACCCTAGATGGGTGCAAGGGGGCATGAGAGAGCCTCCAAGGCAAGGAAACTTTTCCCCATTCATGTATCCCTCCTCCCTTTTTCTGTCTCTTTGGCTCCCCAGGTACTATGGCAGTTTAGCCTCAGGTACTGGACACTTCTCAGCCCTGGCTAACTCTGGACTAGGGAAGCATGATGGCAACTGTCAGTTGGGGCCTGGGGCCTGGGATTCCTTCCTAAGACTAGTTGCTCAGGGTGGTGCAGGGACAGAACCAAACCCTGCACCCACTCCCTGCCCTCTTCACCCCTACACAGGGCCCTGACCTAGGTGGAGCCACAGTCTTCCTCTGAAGACGACCTACCGTGTGCCTTTTTCCTCAGCACTGAGCGGCGAAGGGCTACTCCTGACCCAGGCCGTAGGGGAAATGGGTCAGTCTTCGAGCTTTTATTTGGGTGGGGGAGGACTTTAGGATAAAGTCAGGAGAAAATGTCCTCTGTTCATTCCCCTTCTCAGGGACCCCTGAACCATTCAGCCTCTGCAGGCTGCTGTCCTCCGGCCGCCCTCACTGGAAATGCTGGCCGGGAGAGCCAGGACGACTAGGCCTTCCTGGGGCTCCATAGCACGTGTCTGAAGTGGCCTTTGGCATTGTGCTTCCGCCACAATAACTGTGACTAGCTGGCCGTGTCATTGCCGGGCTGGAGTGTGTGTTCCTCCTGTGCCTTGTGGGTTCCAGGAGTGGGGGTGGGTGGGGCGTGTGTGTGTGTGTGTGTGTGTGTGTGTGTGTGTCTGCGCATGCTCATTAGAGGGAGATGCTAAGATCTTTTGGACACGGTAGCCGAGTTCCTTTCTGTCGCTGAAGTGGGGGGCACCTCCCGAGAGTTGCTGTGGCCAGAGCTGTGCACCAGTGCTCCTGGGTCTCTGGTGCGTTCATGGTGTTGGAGGAGGACCCAGGACCCAGAACCACCCCGGCACCACTCTGGTTTGTCGGCAGCGAAAATGGAGAAGCCTGTGCCCGATAGAGCAATGGGCGTGCTATTGCTTCCGGTGTCTGCGGGCCCTTCCTCTGCTCTGACGGCACTGCTGCCCTGGAGGCAGTGGTGTTTTTTCAAAGGGATCTACAGTAGCCACTTTATATCATGAGCCTTAGTTTGACACTTGCGGGCTTTCCATTCTATGCATACCTGCACCCTAGAGCACCTAGCTTGGCAGAGGCAGGCAGAATGTCTTCAGATGTCGTGTTGCTAGCAGATGTCTCATTGGCCTCTGCAGAAACGGTAGTGTCTGGGTTCTATACGGAGGGAGCAGCCGCCAGACTATATACTGCCATGTCACTTTTAATATTACTGGTTTTATACTTGCAAAATGGTACTTGGCCTCTTTTAAATCTTTTCTGTATTTAACCTCCTTCTTCCCAGCTCAGTGCTCCCTTCCTGATTGCAGCAATAATATCTTAAAGAGCAATTCAGTAATTAAATGACCGAAATCGTCACCGATGTGGTTGCATTCATTCGCTTCTGGAGGGGCAGGCGGGAGATCCCTGGTGGGGTGGTGGCTGCCGGAGACCTGGCTGCTGGTGGGAGCTCGCCCCCTTGTGGTGAAATGGTTGTGTGTGGCCACACAGATTCAGGGTGGTGGCTTCACCGGGAAGGTCTGGAACTCCGGCCTTTAGTTCCCCAGGGCCCGGGTCGGCCTTGTGTTTTCTGTCCTCTTCACCACCATCTTCTGCCTATACCTTAATGATGGATGGAGCCCCCGGGGTGGGCTCCAGCCAGCTGGGCACTGGCTTCAAGCCCTGCATTTGGTTTGGGAGCCGATGGAACCCCTCAGAATATCTCTGCACATGTAACCGCTGGGCGTCTTGTTCCATTACAAGTAAGAAGTGAGAATTCCTTCCACAGGTCCTGGAGCCTGTCACTCGGTAACCAGAGCTTCAGCCCATTTGGACTTTGTCAGAGTCAAGCCAAGGAATGCCTGTCTTTGCTAGTTTTCTGCTAAATGACTTGGTTTCTTGAGCACCTGCTTGCTTTGGGGTTAATCCTAGAGGATGAGGCCTGCCCTCCCCCCACCCCACCAATCCAAGAATTGGTGTTTGGATGCTTATACCTGCTACTTAGCACCGTGAACCCCTCTGCCTTCTCTGAGGGTTCTTGGTAGCAGTGAGCCACCCGTAGCCAGACCCAGCAGTGGAGACACCATTATGTCTCCTCAGAGGCCTGACTTGACAGCTGCCAGCTACAGCCTGGGTCCGAGCCTTTTCTCAAGTTGGGAGTCTTAAATGGTATTCTTTTTCTTGGGCTTTTTTTTTTTTTTCACCATCTCTCCTTAACATCTTCCCCTGTAACTTCAGTTATTTGCACGAATTGTAGAATAAACATTTGTTTTTGAAAAAGTATCGTTTATGTCTTTGTCCCGTAGCAAAGTCTGTCACAGAACTGTAGTGTCTTCTAGGTTGGCATCTTTCAGCTCCTGATCCCTCGGTGAGCAGAGGCAGGAAGGTGACATAACACCTGCTCCATACCTCTGTGTCTGGTGGCTTCTGTTCCCTAAGCCACAGTCATCAGATCGAAGCACACTTAGGAAAAGGGAAGTTAGAAGTGGAGTAGATGGGGGCCACCATCAGAATAAGTTTTCTGAGAACCTACTGTTGACGTAGGTGTTGTCAATCCTCAGATCCTGCCGGTACCTCTCACAACAACATGCTTCTTTGTCAGACACCGACCTCTGCCTCTTTTCTGGCCCCGGTTATGGGACCCACTCATCCTGGGTTGTGATATTGCTAAATGTCTTCTCCAGGGAACCCTGGCGTTTGCAAGTCAGCTTAGAATGCAGAAGCTGCCTGCATCCAGCTCGGGGATCGCAGATGAGAACCCGTCAGGAGAAGGGCCTCCCGCAGTCCTGCGTCATGGCACACGTGGACTGCTATGCACATCATGTGCACTGGGGGGAGAGGAGACCGAGCTCTGTGCCTCACCTCCTCTCCCAGTCACAGCGCATTAGTGGGAACAGTATCCTAGAGTCACTAGGTTGGAGGACTTATATGTAGGAATCCGGTCCCTAACTGCTTGGATGGAAAGTAGCCCAGCACCTCCTAAGCTAGAATTTCTGCCCTCTCCCTCACGCAGTAAAAGTGCACAAGCCTCGAGACGGGCTAAGTCTCTAAGAAACTGCAAGACCCTACCAGGATTAGCAGTCTCCCCAACCTGGGACGCCACTGTAGGCTGGGATGTGACAACAGCTGCAGACGGCCTTCCTCGTCCCAGACGCCACCACGCGCAAGTACAGGTGTCCTGCATACCTTTACGTGTTAGTCATGGTACCCCTTTGACCACCCCTGCCTCAAGAATCCCTTTCAGGTTTTCAAGGCACAAGTCAGTGAAGCCTTCAGACTCACCCTTGTCAATCACTTCATGTTCCCTTAACTCATTGCTTTACCCTTGCCTCTAGCGTTGACTTCATCCATCCTGCCTTGTGGTAGTGAACTGCTTCCTACTTAATTCCGCTACATGAAGACAGAATGGTCTGGTCCCCTGACCCTGGAGCCTTGAACAGGGCTTCCCACAGAGTGCTTATTTAAATGCCTGTTGACTCCAATTTGGATTGACCTGTGGAAAGGAAGTTTCTAAAGCCTGAGACATAGTGAAACACTAGTTTTATTTAAGACGTAAAAGCACAGGTGTTTGTGTTACATACGATAAGGTTGACTTTAGGGTCCTGGTTTCTGAGATGAAGACTTGGTACCTCTTTGTCATAGCTTCCTGGGAAATGAATGAGAAAGGGAGCAGGACACAGCCTGGCAAAAAGACCAATACTATTGGCGGGAAGTCTTCCAGAGAGAGAAGATTGGACTCAATTAGTGTACAAGTAACAGGGTGCCAAGGATGAAGTGGGGTTTGGGGAAAGGTCGGCGTTGATGCCGGCATCTCTGTCCACAGCAAGGACTCTCCCCTAGCTGGTGGCAGCAGAGTCCACTTGGCCCTTCTAGTTGCAGCAACATCTTGGCTCCCCGGATTCCCCCCCACACCAGATTCCTGATTCAGTCACCCCCTTCCCCTGAAGAATTTGCAGAGGAAGGGCAGGGCCTAGGTCATGGACACTGCTACTTGTTCGATGAAGCTGGCCAGGTTTATGTCCCGTTCCGAAAGGCCGGCACACTCATGGGTGCTCAAGGTGATGTGGACCTGGAACAAAACCAGAGGTTCGGGCCCAGAGCGGGAGAGGGTCAGGGCCGTGCGGCTCGGCGACATGGAGCGCTCCGGGGTGGTAGCTGGTCACCATGCTCTCGCCCGGGGACAGCCTTCCTGACTGTCTCCAGCAACACTGCCAACCCTCCCGCCGTGGCCCGTGGCAGGGGTCGCATGACCACCCTCCGACGGCCTGCGGTCCGACCTGTCTGCTGTGCACGTGTGTTCTCAGCTCCGGTGACTACTTTTTCATCCCTCCACACCACACCTCCAGGAGGATTTGGGCCACAGAGCTATGAGCCATGAATACGGCCAGTGCCCGTGGCCTGGCCTTCTGTGGTTCGGCTTTTCTAATGCCGACTGACCGCCTTGACCGCATGTTTGCTCATGAGTGTTTTAATTTGCACTTTTCTAGTTTGTAGCGAGCCTGACTGCCGCAGGGGTAATGGTGCTGATTCTAGGTGGGGAGGCCCCTAGGGAAGGCCAGGGAAGGGCCTTCAGAGCTCGGCCGGCCCGGCGCAGCAGGCACGCCTCACTCACCTTGTTGTACACGTTAAACCATTCGGGGTGGTGGTCCAGTTTCTCGGCCTGCAAGGCCACTCTCGTCATGAAGCCAAAAGCCTGCGAAGTGAAGTGAGACCCAGGTGAGCGCTCTGAGAGAGAGGGCTGCTCGAAGAGTTCAGGTGTGGGGACCCCAAGACCCATCCCCCCCACTCCTGTCCCCAAGGAGGACACTCCAGCCCGACAAGGGTAGTGGCCGAGGGGCTTCGGTGGCAAGGCCTTCAAGGGAGAGAATAAGTTCTGGAGTGTCAGAAACTCTGTCCCACCCGGCGACATACCCGATTGAAGTCTTTGAAATGGAACTGCTTGAAGATGGCGTCTCGGCCTTCCAGCTCATTCCACCCCACAGCCCTCAGGTTTGGCAGTAGCTGGTCCCGCTCCTCAGCACTCAGCCTGTGTGCTTTGCCGGCCTAAGACAGGAAATCAGCAGAGGCCCACGGGCATTTCTCCCTCCAGGACCCAGGAGAGGGCCCCAGTCATGAGGGGACGTTGGCCGGCCTCCACAGGGGCTCTGGTGGTGTGGTCTAAAGCAACGGACAGGGAGCCGTTCAGGGGGACACCCGGCCCTGGGGGTGGGGCCCTGGCTCACGCACTGATAGGTTCTTAGATTCTGACACTTTGCTCAGAGAACAGAAAATACTGAGCCATGACACAAGTCACTGGGACTGAGCAACACTCTGCCCCCACCCTTGTCCCCAAAGCCTGACAGAGCCCCCCCACCACCATAGGTCTCTTATGTTAATGAGGGAGTAAAAGCAAGATCAAACCCAGATGCGAATGTGTTACTACACAACTTTTCAGAAAAAGACTACCCATGACTGTTGAACCTTCCTTTTTCTGTTACGGACTGTATCCAGTTCACCCCCACACCCACACAAAGAAACTGAGGCCTAGAAAGGGAACATGACCATGGTTCTCCCTTCATGTCCCCCTCATGTCCCCCTCTGTCCTCAGAGCACAGACATTGTTCTCAAAGGGGTCTGAATATGCATCCTGGGCCCAGGGAAAAGGAGCAAGTGCTTACAACACCTTCCAGGCGATCCTACCAGAACTGATCCCCACTGGTACTACCTCCCACTGGGTATTCATCATGCCACCACGCAGCCCCTGAGTACCAGCTGCTAGGCCTGGGGGTTTCAGATTCCCACCTTCTTGTCTACTCCATCAGCCTGGGAAGCCTGAGCTGAGCCACAGAGCTCAGGCCAAAGTGGAAGTAACTTGGCCAAGGGCGACTGGCAAACCTAGCCCCTCGGCCTGTTTGCCTATTGTGCAAAGTGCCCTCCAGGCAGCCAGAGCTGGCACAGTTCAGGGGTTGAGTGGAACCTTCAGAGATGGAAGCAAAGGCTGGTTCCATTCTCTGGGGGGTTGGATCCAGGCCTAGGCACGGAAGGGATCCCAGAACTGTGATTTCTCCAACAGAACTATAAGAGTGTTGAAGGAAAAATGAACCAGTAAGGTCTGGGGAGAGAATGTGAGGGAGGCTAATTCAGCTTCATGAGGCAGCGCACAGCCTGGCAGCCATGGGGGCATTGGCAGGACTGGGTCAAGCCCCAGTTCTAGTGTTGTCCAGCAGGATGGTCCCCTCCCTTGGCTTGAAAGGTAAAAGGGGCCCAGAACTTCCATTTCAGATCAGCGAGAGGAGCCTATGGGACCTATGAGTAAGTCCATCCTTATTAAGGGCCTGCCATCTGCATTTGTAAAGGGCTTGTTAGGTCCTGCATGTGTGGGGTCCTGTGTGGGGGTCGCACTAGAAAAGCAGTACAGTCTCCTCTAAGTCAATCTTTCCCTCCCTTCTGAAAACACTTGTTTTCTCTGGACTGATCTGGCTTGGTCTGGTTCCTCAGCTCTGAGAGCCTGCATCCCACCCCCAAACCCTGCTCCATTCCAGAGCTGGCCCTTTCTCTGGGGCTGATAAGCCTGGTCATGTATCCAGGCAACTGGAGGAATGATGTCAGCCCAGGGATCAGAACCCACTGCTTCGCTCTCTGGCCCAGAAAGAAGTAGGGGGATACAGGGAGCTCCTAGGAGGCACCCCGTGCCCCTTAGTGTCTTCTGGGATCCCCCAAGTTTCACAGCCTGGGGCTGAAAGAACAAGCCCCCCTGAGAGCTGGGGTCAGACGGGGGCAGGGGCACTGTTTGCTTAGTAAATCACAGGCCAGGCCTGGCCGAGCCTTCTGGGGGAGTATACGCTCCTGTTACTGATTACTAGCCCTGCCCCCCCACGTCTGGGGCCTCAGAGCACCACACAAGCCGCCTCACTACCCCCTCCTCTCCCTCCAAGCCACTGCTTTCCAAGTGCCTTCTCAGCTGTCACCGCAGTCTCTACTGGTCCTCAGGCTTTGGGATCAGAAAGGGGCTGTTTAGTAAAGCTCCTGGGTCTACACACTTCTCCCCAGCCAGGGCTCCCCTTCACTGCCAGAGGGTGGAGGTGATGAAGCAGGGCTGACCACAGGGCCCAGGCCCTCCTGGGGGAACACCCAGCCTGGAGGAGGCCTGATCCTGAGCAATCGGTCCCCACTGCTGGGCGCAGGCCTCAAGCGAGGCACCAGGGCCTGGCTACGAGGCCGGGCAGCGCCGGGTGCGCGAGGGCCTGGCCAGACCCTGCCGGAAGTGCAAGCCAGAAGGGTGGTAAACAGACTCCTAGCCTCCCTCCTACTCACGCTCTGACACACGGACGCCCCCCAACCCCAATGTGGACTAGAACCCGCCACTGAGAGGAGGCGATATCTACAGGCTCACCAGCTGCCTCCCCTACCCGTGCCCTGGGCCCACCGCCCACGACCCGCTTGCGAGGCGCCCCGGGGACAAGGGCCTGGGGGCAGGGCCAGGCCTCGGCCGCACCACCGCCCCTCTCCGGCTTCAGCTCCCTTGCGCGCCCCAGGGGGTGCGGGTGGCAGCTGGGCGGAGACCCCGGCTCTCCAAGCCTAGCCCTGGCTCTCCAAGCCTAGCAAGAGCCCGGCGAGCGGGGGGGGCTCGCAAGGACCGTCCCCCACCCTCGCCGCCGCCGGGATCGGCCCCTTCCTCTCCTCCGCCCTCCCGCGCGCCGGGGCCCTGCGGGCGGCGACGAGCGACCCCCTCACCATGGCGGGCGCGGCGCAGGTGCGGGCGCGGCGCAGGTGCTGACCCGGCGCAGGTGCGGACGCGAGCGAGCAGCAGGTGGCGGCGGCTCGGGAGGACTGCGCCGGGCGTTTGGGGACGCGGGCGGGGAGGGGCCGAGAGGACCCGCCCACCGGTAATCGTTAACTCGGCCGCGACCCGCGCATTCGGCCTCTGCCCCCTTCCAGCACCTTCTTCCGGGCTGCTGTTACCCGGAGCTCAGGGGCTGAGAAGGACAGGCTCCAGGTGCAGCCTTCTGCGTTTGAATCGCCCTCTGCCGCTTACCCGCCGTGTAACCCTGGACGCGAGATTACGCTTTTCTTTTTTAAAGGCAACAGATGGAGGTATTGGCCTAGAAGAAACCGCACAGAACTAAAATGTACTGTATGATGCCTTTTGACGTCTGTTAGCTCTCCTGCGAGCATCACTACAGTCACGCTCATAAACATATCATAGCCGGCGTCCCTACAAGTGTCCTTCTTTCTCTGACAACCACTCATCCGCTTCCGGGCACAATATGTTAGGTTGTATTTCCTAGAATTTTATGTAAATGCAGAGCATGCAGTGTACGCTCTTGTGTCTGGCTTTTTAGGACTCGGCATTGTCACTTTGCGGTTTGCCCCTGTGGCTGCGTGTATCAATAGTGTCTTCCTTTCTATGGCTAAGTAAAATTTATTTTATAGTGTTACAGTGTATGGCTATACCACAATTTGTTGATCTGTTCACTTGTTGATAGGCATTTAGATTATTTGCAGTTTTTCACTATTACAAATAAAGATGCTGTGTGCTTTCCCATCAAGTCAACTTAGATATCTGCTTTCATTTCTCTTGGGTAAAGGTCTAGGAGTGGAATGGCTACCTCATGCGGCACATGTGTGTTTATAACTTGTTAGGAAACTGCCAGACGCTTCCCAAAGTGGTTGTACTATTTTAGGTGCCCACCAGCAATGTATGAGAGTTCCAGTTTCCCTACATCCTCAAAGATGCACCAATATTTGCTACGGTCAATCTTTTTCATTTCAGTCATTCTCACTGGTGTGTAGCGGTATCTCATTGTGGTTTTCCTTTCAGTTTCCTTAATGGCTAATGATATTGAACACTTTTTCAGGTGTTTATTTTCACTGGTAAATCTGATAATTGCCTTCGAATGTCCTGCCCCCCCCACCCCCGCTTTTGAGTTGGGTTCTTACTGGCTTTTGAGTTCTTTATTCTGGATATGGGCACTTTACCAGAGACATGGTTTGCCAGTTATTTCTTTGTGTTTCTCACTGTCTTCCAAAGAGCAGACACCCTTAATTTTGATGAAATCCAATTTATCTGATGTTACTTTTATGGATTAGTGTTTTGGTGTTGCAACTAAAACAATCTTTCCCTACCCTACTGTCATGAAGATTTTTCTGTTATGTTTCCTTTTTGTGACTTTTTTCCCTGTGTTTTATAGTTATTGGTTTTCCAATTAGGTCTATGACCCATTTTGAGTTAATTTTTCCTATGCATTGCATTATGGATCCAAATTCACTTTTTTCATATGAATATCCAGTTCTTCCTCTCTCCACTGAAATGCTTTTACACCTTTGTGAAAATTCAGTTTAAGGTATATGTGTAGTTTCCTTATAATTGGACATATATGTGTGGACTCTAGCCTGCTCATTGACCTGTTTGTCCCTCTTGATGCTAATGCTGTACATCTTGATTCCTGGAGCCATGTAAGTCTTGGAGTCAGGTAATACAAGTCCTCTAACAGTCAAAAACGTTTTTCCTTCCCATTAACCTTCATCCCTATCGTCCACTTTTACTCCTCTCCTCCCAGTGCGTTATTCTGCAAAATCTAACGTGTTGATATGTAGTGTTGTTTGTATCTGTTTTTTGCAACAGGTGCTGTTGTTTCATCTCTGTGCCCTTTATTTTTTGTAAATAGATCCGTGTGCTGTGTCTCATTGTTTCTTTCACCTATTTTTGCCATTTTTGTATATACACTTCGTGCGTAGCTTCTAACTGCTGCTCCGTGGGGAGCAACCAGCATAAGTTCTCATTCTTCCAGTGGTGGATGCTCAGCTCGCTTCCGACAACCTGCCTCCGCCACCACCCCCAGCCTGTGAGTGTGCACCACACGCAGAAGAGAGCAACAAAGATGCTGCTCCAGTGAACATCTCTTTCAACTCAGTAGCTCTCCAGCCTGTGGACGGTTTTTTATGCAGCTTAAATATAAATATACAAATATATATGAATATGTAAATATAAACACACACACACACACACACACACACACATATATATATATCCCCTATAAATCCTGCAATTCCCTCATGGGTGTGTATCTCAAAATAGTTTCAGACGCTGTGGGCAGGGGCTGCTCTGGTCCTCACGTCATGTGCATCGTGTAGGGGAGGGTTTCTATTCCCCTGTATTGCTCGCACATGATACTCATCCTTGGCATTATCTTGCTTTTTAATTTTTAACACGTTAATAGGTATAAAATGATAGTGCACTGTTTTTACTTTGTTTTTCTGATGACTAATGGTTCTGAGCACCTCTTCATCTGCTTGTTAGCCCCTGGGGCTTATTGCTTATAAATTGCCTTTTAATAGTCTTTCCATTTTTTTTTTTAAGTATACAGTGTTCTGTTTTTTTAAGTTGATTTTCAGGAGTTTATATCTAGACATTAATTACTTGTCCATTTTCAGTATTGCAAATATCTCCTCCCATCGGTATATTAACTTCTTCCATAGTGTCCTTTGCTGGTAGAAATTTTATATGTTGGCGTATGGGACTTCTCTCTTTTTTTTCTTGGCCTTACAACATTGTGCTTTTCAGGATTTATCTGATGATTTTCCTGCCACAATAATAATCTTCCTTTTCTCCTGTTAACTTTATGGTTAGATAAACATAAGACTTAAATGTGAAAGGTCCCCTTTTATATGTAGTGCTCTTAGTGTTCTCCAGTGGACCTTGACTGTCCATCTTCTTGCCTGTGGCTTCCGCTAATCATCCTCCAGCGTGGGACGGGGGCTCCACGGCTGTCCAGACTGTCAGATGACTTCAGCCCCAGCAGTCCCATGTGAGACCTCAGCGGAGACCAGTCAACCCATGGAACCATGAGAACTAGTAAGCCACCAGATTTGGGGGGTGGCTTGTCACACAGCAACGGAGAACAGGACGCATAGATTCCCGAACAAAACTCGGCGCCTGGAAGTGAACTGCTGAAAACAAGCTGCCTGGGAGCGGTGGTGGGAAGAAGGTAGAAGGAAGGCTGCAAAGACGAGAAGGTTTGCTTCCACCCCAGATGTAGAAAGCTGCAGAGTGTTGCTCCCACACTAACATGGGGAAGCCTGGATATACTACAAAATCAGCACTTTTCTTCTGTTCACCAGGAAACTGAGCTCACAGGGCAGCCAAGGAGCCTGAATTCCAAGGGAGGAGCACAGACAGACTCATCTGTGATGGCCCTTGGGGAGGGAGGGGGACACACACAGCCTCCATATACAGGGAGAGGAAGAAATCAGTGAAATCTTTTTTTTTTGTTTAAAGAAGATTTTATTTATTTATTTTTTGAGAGAGAAAGAGAGCACAAGAGCAGGGATGAGGGAGGAACAGAGGGGGAGGGCAAAGCAGACTCCCCACTAAGCAGACATTCTGACCCTGGCTTGATCCCAAGACCCCGAGATCATGACCTGAGCTGAAGGCAGACACCTAACTGACTGAGCCACCCAGGGGCCCCGGAAATCAGCTCAAGTCTTATCAAATAGTTGGGAGCCAGGTGTGTGCTGGCATGCCCGCCTGAAGAGCTGGGGCTGCAGACACCAGGACAGTTTGCGTAGAGGAACTCTGGCAGGTGCAGGGTGGAAGATGGGAGGAAGATCCAGCCATGGAGAAGGGGTGGGAGGGGATTGGCAGCTGCTGTGGGGAAAGGGCCAACCCCTCCCTCCTCTTGCAGATCCTTGTTGCAAAGGAGCAAAAGCCTAAGTCACTAGGAGAGGGGCCACATACCAAGCACGCCCAGGGCCCTTGTAAAGACCCACTGTGGCTTCATTTCTAGCAGGAGGAACAACCCAGGTCGCTGCACCTCACACGGCACTGCTGGAAATACAAAACAAGTCAGTCACTCGGGAAAATGCTTTGGCCGTTCTTTATGAAGTTAAACACCCCTTACCTTATAAATCACCAATCCTACCCCAAGAGAAGTGAAAACATGTCCATGCAAAGACCTCCATGCAAATGTGTATAGCAGCTGTATTTGGAAATAATCCAAGTGTCCATCAGCAGATGAATGGATAAACACAGGTGGTCCATCCAGACAGTGGAATAGTACTCAGCAGGGGAAAGAAGTGGACCGTGGACCTGGTCAGTGTAGTGGGTGAGTCCCAAACACGTTATGCTAAGGGACAGCATTTCAGATGTCTACATACCATATTTTATGACACATTACATAATTCCATGTATATAACATTCTGAAACCCACACTACTATCAGCAAACATTCCTGATTGACTGCAAGGGGCTGGTGGGGGGACCTGACTACCGAGGGGCACAAGGGAATTTGGGGGGGGGCAATTATAATATTTTATTATATTTTGATTGTGGTGTCCCATGACTAGGTGTTTCTGCCAAGAAGTATGAGTATGTAAATTATATCTCAATAAACTTGAATTAGAAAAATGAGCCTGGAGTATGAAATCTCAGGACAATCATTTCCCAGTGATAGTTAATGTTGGAGAGATTGTGAGTGGGCTTCTAGTAATGTTTTGTTCCTGAATCCTTGTGTGGGTTATGTGGGTATGTCAGTTAGTGAAAATTCTTTAAGCCATACCTCTATGAGTTATGAACTGTTTTATATGTATATGTCAATAAATTATTTTAAAAGGCACAGTGAATAAATTTTTGGAAAAAAGAGGACTCAGGAGCAATTAGGAAGACTATTTCTTCAAGTCACCTGGAGGGGAGAGGGGTTATCTAATAAACTTGTACTGAGCTTTCTAGCTGCCTGTGATAACATCAAGAAAAGTGGGAATGGTGAGCTGATTGGTGGTTTGTTTGTTTGTTTGTTTTTTAAGTAATCTCTATACCCACTGTGGGCCTTGAAATCACAACCTCAAGATCAAGAGTTGCATGCTCTACAGACTCAGCCAGCCAGGAACCCTGACCTGTTTGGGTTTTTTAGCAGAATTTATAGGAAACAGAGAGGTCCCAGGACAGTCTTTCCAGGTTGCAGAAGATTCTCAAAGAAAGAAATGACTTCACAGTAAAGGTCAAGTCAGGGGTGCAGTTGTTAAGACTCTTTGTTATGACCTTAGAGAGATTTAAGGCTGTGTGTCATACTTTCAGGTAGACAATAGGTCTTCTAGAAGAATCTTTAGGATGTGATTCTTAGACCAACTTTGTCAGGCAGGAGGGCTGTTAAAAATCTGAAGGACAGGATCCTGCCCTGCCCTGACTCGCAGCCCAAGGCAGAGAGGGGCCTCTCTTGAGATTTGTGGCTGGAATTTTTATCTGATAGAATAAACCTCCATAATGTTCATAGGAACCTCACCAAATTTTTAAGAGAATTGTATTGGTAATAGCACTAACAACTTGGATTGAAAAAGACAGAGACAATTGAAAAGGCAAAGAGTCCAATGTACTTCCTGCCTTCTAGGAGTAGAATTCAGACAGAATTCAGACTGCACAAACAGGAGCATTTCTTATCAAGAAGAAAAAGTAAGCCCCATTTCAGAGGCAAGAACTCAGTGCTCTAAGCCGAGAGCTATGAAGATTCACTCCCAGGGGCAGGACTGGGCTACGACCCAGGATCTTACGAGGAACATGCCCTGCTGGATTTCAGACTTGCTAAGGCCCACTGACTGCTATGTACCTCCCTCTCCTTCCCCTTTTTGAGCAGGAGTGTTTATCCAGTCATCCTATCCCTGCTATTGCATGTTTGGGGAAAGTTTGAAGTAGGGTGATGTTCTGGTGAAAATGCCTTGTCATCTTCTTACAGGAAGGGTCATGTCCCTTCTAGCCCCTTCTGCCCCAGCAGGGTATGTGTTGACTCATGAGCCATGTTCTCAGGGGATGGAATGTGAACAGATGAATGAACAAGCAGTCTGGGGCCTCATGCTGGGCTGAGCAGCCTCGACTCCTCCGTTTCATGCCTCTGTCAGTATGGGGTGGGTTATGCTGCAATAACAAATAGCACCCCAACTCCTGGTGGCTTAACAGAGCCAAAGCTCCCTCCTATCACAATGTGCCCAGTGCAGGGTGACAGGTGGATTCTACCCATTGTATTCACATGGGGACCTAGGCCAATGGAGGTCTCTTGTGTTCCATATTTCCACAATCACTAATCACTACAAGGGTGGGATGGGGATGGAATGGGTTAGTTCTGACCCCTCAGTTTCAGCTCACATGGCTGTGCCTAGCTTTGGAGGGAGTGGGGAAGTGCAATTCTACCGTATGCCTGGGAAGTGATGCTGGAAGTATCTGATGACTTACATGAAGGACCAGAGTCCACTATCCCCATGATGGAGCACCTTGAGAGGGTGGATGCTGGCCTAGGTGGAAAGGGAGGCTGTCCTTCAGGCTCCATAGCATGAGACAGTGGGTCAGGCATGTCTGAGGCTCCAGGGGCATGGTCCGGCCCAGGGAAACTTCTGAGGTTCCCTAGTTGAGGCCAGAGGTTCATAATGTCTGGATTTGTTTGGACCATCTTCTGATCTTCCCATTCTACATAGTCCCAGAATTTCACCCCTCCATGAAAATGACTTAATAGGGGCACCTGGGAGGCTTAGTTGATTAAGTATCTACCTTTGGCTCAGGTCACAGTCCTAGAGTCCTGGGACTGGCCTGGTATTGGTCTTCCTGCTCAGTGGAGAGTCTGCTTCTCCCTCTGCCCATCCCTCTGCTAGTGCTCTCTCTCTCTCTCTCTCAAATAAGTAAAAATTTAAAAAGAAATAAAATGACTTATTAATGACCTATTCCAAGAAGTAGGGGCAGATCCAGAATTTTTGTATAACTTTAATGTGTATGCAATTGGGGAGGCCTTCTTTAAGCAAAATAACACAAATTATAGAAAAAAAAATCTCTCCACACAAATTTAAGCTCAAATGTGAATATTTATTTAGAAGGAGAAAGGCAGTCACAACAAATTGCAAATTTAAAAGAACTGCCATAAACATCACAGAGTTCATAGAGATAATAAAATATTTTAATTAGGTGGCTGACACGCACCTATAATAGTTTTTATTTCCTACAATTTCTTCTACATTTTGATTGCTTCATATGATGATAGTTCCATTAGCATTTTTAGAGAGAGAATAGGAAGATAAATTGTGATCATTATGCTAGAAGAAAGACTAATTATTTTGTTGATAATTTAGATGCACAAACTGACCTCACACATATGCAGACTTGCTAGTTGGATCTGACCAACAATGAAATTTTGATATATTCTATCTGTGAAATACACAAAGAAAAAAATAACTGTATTTATAATTGAATATGTTACATTATTGAGAATTTTGCTAACAAGGGAGAAGATGTCTTTTTTTTTTTTAAAGATTTATTTATTTATTAGAAAGAGAGGAGGAGCAGAGGGAGAGAGAGACTATCAAGCAGACTCCATGCCTGGTGTGGAGCCCAATGCGGGGCTCGACCTCATGACCTGAGCCAAAATCAAGAGTCAGATGCTTAACCGACTGAGCCACCCAGGTGCCCTGAGATGTCTTTTCTTTTTTTTTTTTTTTTTTTTTTTTTTCTTTTTTTTTTTTTTTACCAGGTGTTGACGAAAATGAAGATGCCTACTTACAAATATTACCCAACTGACAACTGGAGAATGTTCTAGAGGTTAGATGCTGGCTCTGTACATAAAGAGACTTTTCTCTCCTGCTTTACCCATGTGCCCTTTGCCAGGGTCCAAGGGATGCATTCATGTCACTTACAGTGTCTTGCCTTACACCTTTTTGTCACTTACCTGAGGATTCAGCATAGCAGGAGGCGGGAATATTTCTGGAAGGCGTTCCTACAACCAGAATGGCCAGCAGCAGCTCATCTAGACATGGAAATGACTGAGAATCACATCCATGTACCCTTCCTTCTGAAGCCAAATTAAGCATATCCCCAACTCAGCTTGCCCTTAGCCGGATCCCCAAACCCAACCAGCATCTGGCCGAACACAACCCAGCCTGAGGTGAGCAACCTCAGCATGGTGTTGGAGAGACAGAAGACAAGGGACTCAGCGCATTGTATTTAAAATATCAAAATATCTTTCTTTTGCCAATTTCACAAAAGGATATGAGCAGGTTGCTTCCTGGTTGGGTCCCATTCAGGTGCAGGGCTCTGAGGCTCAGAATCTGTTTGCTCCAGTAAATCCACCCCTGCCCAGGGCCTTTCCCATGGGCCCCTCCCACTTCCTGACCACGCTTTATTGCATCTGTGTCCTTGGTACATTTCCTTTCCTCCCCTTGCTCTGCAGGATGCAGCATGGCATCTCTGAATTCCCCACGGTGTCTGGCACTCTGCCCTCTGCTTAAGATGCTTTCAACAAATGCTTCCCAAATCCACATTCATGTCTGTTTGCTGGCTGGAATGGCTACCGAGCGACATACCAACCGTATTCAAGAAGTAGGATCTACAAGGGACACCGCTCAGACTCACATTTCCCTACCGTTAATTTTTTTTTTTTTTGCCAGATCCTAGGCTAAGGATCTAAAAAGTTAAAGCAAAAAACACAACACAAAAAATACACAACCTTGAGGAAAAAATGTTTTAATTCTATTGTATAAAGAAGTATAATTGACATCCAATGATAACTTAGTTTCAGGTTTACACATTGTGATTGGATAAGTCACACAAACTTTTTTTTTAATTATGGAAGGAACACATGCTTATAGTAAAAACACACACACACACACACACACACACAACAAAAATTAACAAGAAGAGCGTTGACGATATGGCTGGGCATAATAAGGAGAAAGGTAAAAATCACCTTTCCATGCCGCCTTGTGCTCACTGAGGGTCACCACGTGGGGGCCGCCGCAGGAACTGGAGTGGCATTTGCTCTGAGGTCACGCTCCTCCGCTGGCCTAATGGTGGATCTTGGACAAGTTACTGAACATTTTGGAGCCTCAGTTTACTCAACTGTACAATGGGAGTAATAATAATAATGATGATGATAATAGTTGCCTTGTAGGGTTTTTTGCAATGACTAAATGAGATAATCTGTGGCAAGTGCCCAGCACCGTGCCTGTGCCCTCCCAACCCCAGGTGAAGGTCACATGCACCGTCTGTCTGCCCGCTGCTGCTCTCTGCTTCCTTCCACCTGAGGACATTCTCCATCCCTAGAACAAGCTATCTAGACATTTAGAGTGGGAGGGTGATGCCCCACTCTCCACCAGTGGGGACCAGGGCTTTGTGGGTCAAATCCTCTCCCTTGTTGCTTGGGGGAGCAATCCTCATGTGTGTTCTACATGGTCCCTCAGGGGTCCCTATCAGGTTCAGCCCATTGCCTGCTCTTCAAAGCCCATGCCCTGGATTTCCTCCCCACCCCCCACCCACCAACCCACCGGCCTGCAGTCTTTGTTTTTCATATTTCCAGATGGTCCTTTTCTTGTTGATTTGTAGGATAATAGTCCCTCATTTATTACAGATGTTGTAAATATTTCTCTGAATCTCGTTTGCTTTTTAGCTTAGTGACACAGCGAAATGTTAAATTTTGGGGGGAGGTGTTGAGGAGGGGGGTAGGGGAGGGGCAGAATCTTCAGCAGACTCCACACCCAGCACAGACCCTGACGCAGGGCTCAATCTCACAACCCTGAGACCATGACCTGAGGGGAAGTCAAGGGTCAGATGCTTCATGGACTGAGCCATCCAGGCACCCTGAAATGTTAAGTTTTTAGACAGGCAGATCTATCTGACTTTTCCTTTGTGACTTCTGGATTTCAGGTCTAGCTTAGAAAGGACTTCCTCATACTGAGAATGAACAAATATTAGACAGCTGGTAAAAAGTGCTCAGATTATTAATCTCTCTGGAATTTTCTTTTGGGCATCATGTCAGATATACGAATACTAACAACAACAACAACAAAAACCGGAGAGCAATACTTACTGTTCCTGTTTCCAAGTGGATAAGGGAAAATCCCACACACTTTGTTCATATCTCAACTGGCCCATCTTGACCCCCCACCCCCAATCTGAATGCTGCTCTCACATTTTACCCAGTTCCCATGATCCCCGTAGCGCAGCTTCTGAGTCTTCATTCTGTTCCTTTGATGCATCAACTCTGCTCTGTTGTAATTACTCTGGCTTTACGACGTGTTTTCGTATCTGGTAGGTCAAGTCTCATCTCATTTTTCTTCTTTTTTCAAAAGGCTCTTGGTGCTGCTTACTTGTTTACTCTCTCAGATGAGCTTAACAACCAGCCTGTGAAGTTCTTATAAAAATCCCTTTCAGGTTCTGATTGGAAATGCATTGAATTTATAGATTTAATTTGGGAAGAATTGACATCTTCATATTATCGAGTCTTCCCATCTGGAGCATATGATATATCTCTCCATTTCTTCAGCCTTCTTTATGTCTTCAGTAAAGTTTTATTGTGTTCCTTGTGTAGGACTTGGACATTTCTCATTAAGTTTACTCTTAGGTATTTTATAGTCTCGGTTGGCCATTGTGCATGGGATATTTTTCCCATTACATTTCTAATTGGCTATTGTTGGGTGGGCAGGTGGGGTGTGAATTTTTGATGGTACCTTGTCTGCAGTCACACTGCTGCTCTATGGAGTTCTAATGTTTTCCTGTGGGTTAGCTGAACTCTAAACTAGCCGTGCCTGTCCCACAGGGGACAAGGGCTTCCTCCCTCAAGAGCAGAGGGCTCTGTTGTACCTGGCTGGCAGCAGCTAAATGCTGACCCGGTTAGGGCTACTGTAGGGACAGCTGCATGGGGCAGAGCTCTCCACCTCCGGCCCTAGATCCCTTCCAGATGTGAGCTTCCCTGAGTTCGTGATTCTGGTCGTCGTGTCTGTTTTCAGCCATCTTCCTGAGCACAGGATCATCAAGGGCGAGGTCCCTTCTCTCCCATCTTCCTTTCCTTCTTCTTCTGTTATTTTTGGATTTCTACATGCTGAGCTCTGCAACAAGGGGCGGGAGGGAGCGGAAAGGGATATTGAGATGATAGTTGAAGGTATAAATGCTTCCCACCCTTAGGATGCAAGTGGTGTCCCTTAAAATATTCTTCAATCAGTGCATGGTAGAGACCCACACCCCCAAATGGCTCGAAGTGCAATATATTTTCCGGGGGCTCCTCCTCCACCACATGTCCCTAGGCATGTCCCTAGCCCCAGGCACAAACCCCAGGGGCTTGCATCTTCCCAAAGTAAAGCTTCTATTCCCCGGGAGCAGTCTTGCTTTTCCAGGTTGCTTGCCTCAACGTTTGCCACAGAGGGCGCTGCTGTCCAGCCCTGGGCCCCTGCTCTGCTGCTGATCCGTGCTTCTGTTCCAGCAACCAGCCTTCTCCGAGGCAAAAGTGCAGGTGTCCTTGCCCCCAGCAGCCGAGGCTGCTCCTCAGGGACCCTCTCAGCAGTTCCTAAAGGGCGCACAGCCTCGGAACGGGGGAGGGGGGGAGAGGCAAGGACCGCAGGCTCTGCCTGGCGGATATCCTGAAACCTGCCGCCTTTGCCCTCCTTCCTCAGCCCATGGAGACCCCAGCAGGGGGGCTGCTCCCTCCCCCACCCCTAACACAGATGCCTCTTTCCCACCCATCTCTCACAGGGACCATGCTTACCTACCAGAAGGGTCTGGGACAATGGTTCTCAATCAGGGTGGTGGCAACGGTGACGATTTTGTCCCCCAGAGATCATGTGGTCCCTCCCCATCATATTGCTGGTGCTCAGCTTAGCGCCTGGCTCAGACAAGCCCTCACTAAATGTTGTTGGGTGAAATGAGATCTGAAAGACAGCTTCGGAGCAGCCCAAGAGTCCTGAGCACCCTTGGAGGTGGCCACTAGTTTTTAGAATGAGGTGTCCCCGGGGTGTCCTGAATGCCCCCGGTTTTGGGGCACTCACTCCCTTAATGATACTCTCCGTTCTGGGATGGCTCCCATCCCAGAACATCTGCCATCTGGGCAGAAGTTCTTGCTGATGAGGGAAGGGTAGGTCAGCAGCCTTCTGAGAGCCACAGGTGACCAGGGGCTGTCATACAGGACAGGACTGTTCTAGACATTAGAAATAGAAAGTCTTCATTTCTTCCCAAGGGAGACAAAAACTGCCACCTGCTCCTGTCTCATGACTCAGCCTTCCTTCCCAAGGACAGCGGGGAGCTCTGGCAGGGGTGGTAGAAACCAGACCCACGAGTTCGGTTCTTAGTGGGTCTCTGCCATGCTGAGATCAAGTGGCCTCTTTCAAGGTCTGGGCAAGGAGTCAGGTACCCCAGTAATACAGGCAACAAGTGCTATCCTCGAGGGCTGTGGTGGGGCTGTCATAGAGGGACACAGAGTAACTCTACATGTCGGGGGCAATGAAGTGCCCGCATGCAGGGATGTTCAGTGTATGCCATGAAGATGTACCAGGAGCGGGCCAGGCAGAGACAAGGTATGTATGCTTTGGGGAGCTCCTGGCCAGAATCAGGTGGCAAGGGAAGGTGTGGCCTGTCCCTAAGGACAGTCTTTAGTGGGCCGACATGGGAGCCCTAAGGGGTGTGAGGGGGCTGATGGAGATGGACTCTGCATGCCTCTGTGGCCTGCTTTCCCCATCTCCGCTGAACCACAGCTATGGGCTATGAAGGTGCTAGGAACCCCGCGTTGTGTCCACTCATCCCTGCAAAGCTGCTTTCCACCAACAGGGGGCAGGGCGACCTCAGGAAATGATCCTGGTTTTCTGAGATTTGGGCAGCCAGAGGATGTCTGCTGTTTCATGAGGCCTCAGGATACTCAGGGGACAATGACTGAGCTTCAGGCTTGGTGCTAGGCTCTGGACGCATGAAGACAAAGACACACCCTGCTCCCTGTCCCTGGCCACAGGGGTCGTAGGGGCTGCAAGGAAGCAGCAATCACTTCCACCAGGGTGGAGGCCAGAGGAAGCATCGGATCTGCTCCCTAGAGAAGGCCATTTGGGGGCTCAACCGAGACCTCTTGGCAGACGGGGTTTCGAGATGTGCACCGAAGGGACAGGGCAAGGTGCGTGTGGGCGGGACACGGACAGGAATGTCTGGAGGTTGAGCGTGGTCCTGGATTCCAGTGCATGAGGTGTAGGCAAGTGTGGGGGACAGGGGGCTGGGACAGTGACAAGGGCGCTGGGGTTGTGGGCGCAGCTCCTGGAGGACCTGTGCTCCATCCTGGGACAGCAAGGAGGAGCAGACAGACTTGCCTTTAGGAACACAACATCAGAACAACTTTTCATCCTGAAAAAGTACAAATACACACCAAACATGTAGTATAATGACTTCCCTATGCCTGCCAACGATGATCACATTCTCCCACGTTCTCATCCGTTGTCCCTCCACGTCTGAAAAACTTATAGGGAATTTCAAACACGCACCAAAGCAGGGAGCTGGTATAATGAACCTCGTAGACCGACTGCCCGCCTAGCTCAGCGATGAGCAGCTTGCTGGGCTCATTCCCGCTGTACCCAACCCTCAGATTAGTTTGAGGCAAATCACATATCATTTCATATATAAATTATTCTTGGATCTCTAAAACTTAGGGGCTCTTTAAAAGCAAAACACAACCGCACTACCGTGAGCACACCTGAACAAAGTTAACAGGCATTCTTCACTTTTATCTCATACCCAGGACTGACAGATTTTTAAGCCCAGAAATGGTGGGAATTGGGTTAGCATTTCCAGAAGCTCACTGTGGCTGGATATGCACAGGAGATGGGGGGTGGGGTGGGGCGGGCAAGGGGCTGGCGTCAGGGCATCAGCCAGGAGACCCTTTTGAGAGGCTGAGGTGAGGCAGTGAGTACGTGAACCTGGCTAAGGGACAGCGGTGAAGGGAGGGGTGGTGGAGAGCCATCTGGGTGCCAGACACTGCACTGTGTTGTCTTAATCTCACAAAGCCCACGAGGGAGGTATTGTTACTCTCATTCAAGGTCAGGAGACTACAGCTTGGAGGCACTGAACTGTACCATTCCCCAAGCCCTGCCTCGCTGCAGCTCTCCCTGCAACTGAGTGCCAAGCCTGAGGGTGGGGAGGTGGGGGGGGGTGGGAGGTGGGGTTGAGCTCAGGTGCAGGGGTGTAGGGGGAGCCTCTGGCATGTGAGTTATGGGGGAAGGAGCCGTCCCTTTCCCAATTCCCTAAGTCAAGCTCACGCCCATCCTGGGAGATGCGGTAAGAGACTCCAGCCCTTTCTGGGCTTCAGTTTCTCTGGCTATGAAATGAGGTGGGAGGACTTGTCTCCAGGCCACTCCAGGGAGATTGTCCTGGCAAATCCTGACCAACGGAAGCGCTGTGCCTGGTTGATGAGGGGGTCATGGCCAGCTTTGTTCCCCCATTGCTTCTGGACCTGTGGGCTGAGATCAAACCTGCTGTTGCTTCCCTCCCCAGAGTCAGAAGGGCACAGGGGATGGGGCCGCACCTACCCCGAGAGCCTAGAAAGCAGGAAACCCGTAGGGCCTTGGGGCAGTTTCTTGGGAGGAGGCCCGGCGACTCTCCCCCTCCTCATCTTAGCTCATTAGGAATCACTTCTCCCCTCTAGCCCCTGCCCCTCTGACCACTCCCCTAGCCCTAGCCCTGCTCACTTCCTACCTCCCCTGCCCCTGCAGCCCAGACGAGCCCATCTGTCTTCGGTAACCAGGGACTTGGGCCCCTAGTGCTATTCAGAGCTGGCCGCCCTGGGCAAGAGCTCTGGGGACTGTGGCTTTGAAGGAAGATGAGCAGGGCCTCCTTGGTGTCTCTCTGTAGCCTTTGGTGGCCCTGGGGAAGCTGTGTGACTGGTGTTTATCCATGTCTGAATTAGACTCCTGCATCCCCAAACCAGCCAACTGTGCCTGCTCCCCCTAGGAGCCTCAGAGGCTAGAAGGGACCTTGTGGTGGTTCCTTACTGGATAGAGGAGGAGACAGATACCTGGAGGGTCAGGGACCTGCTCAAGGTCATTGTCAGCTGTGAAAGAAGGCCAGGCCTCCTGCCTTACTGGCTGGGTTCTCACCTCTGCTGTAGGCCCTCTAGACAGGTCGGGGCCGTAGGCCTTTCCCCACCTCCACCTCGACAGGCTGGAGGGGCTCTGGTGGGCTGGACTTGGGGTTCAGACCTTTGGCTCTCTGAGACCTCAGCAGCCTCCAAACCAGAAGGAACAGAAGGGCTCACCTTGCCCGGTCCCTTCCTCATATGGCAGCTGTGGAAATGGAGGCACAAACAGGGGAGCTCACCACCTTCAGTCAGCCACTCGGGGTCTCCTCTCCATCTGCGCTACCTTCCTTCCTCTCATTTTCCTCCCTCAGGACCAACTGTGAGCCAAGGAAGGGAGATGGCCAAGGGCTGACCCCGCTCAGCCCCCTCCCCTGCACCCTGCGGGAAAGACTAACAGGGCAAGGTCTTCCTCCCCTGTCATCATTGTAGAACGCACCTCCCTGCTCCCCTGAGCCTCCCCAGCTCAGCTGGCTAGAGCACTGGAGGGGGAGTCCAGAGACCTGCCCACAGCCGTGGGATCTTTAGTAAGTCACTTCACTTCTCTGAGCCTCACCTGCGCAATGGTAACAATGATTCCACTAGCCCTGCCTTGATCACCCGGGATCGCTTCTGATAGAAAGCCCCAGACAAGTGTGAGGGGTGGGCTTGTCCTGACACAACTAGAGAGAGACCGGGAGAATCCATGAGTCTATGGAAGAGGTTCTTCCCAGGCTCCAGAAGACTGTGACCACCGACTCCAGCTCTGTCACGGATTTGCCGTGTGGCTTTGGGCAAGAGGCCTAACCTCTCTGTGCCTTTTATCAGGCAGATCTGGGCTTCTCCGTGCTGTGGTATTGACCTGCTGGCAACATGGGAAGCTAAATGTGGAAGAGCTCTAAGATCCTTGGAAGAAAGGCTGTTTATAAACCTAAGAGATTATTAACAACATCCAATAATCACACTGTCTGCTAACAAAAGTAATGACGCCCTAAACTTGGGCAGAGAAACTAGCCCCGTCAGCACGGCAGCTCCTAGTCGGCCTCCCTCTCAGGCTCCAAGGGCTAATAACCCTCTGTCTTCATGTGGGGCTTTGCCTCTGCAAACTAACCACTAATTAGCTCCTCCACAGGCGTGCCCAGGAGGTAGGCAGGAAGGGCATGGGGTTATGAGGGAGCTCAAGCTCCTGGAGGGAGGGGTCTAACCTGGCCACCCAGCTGCTTAGGGGCAGGGCCAGGCTGGGAACAGAAAGCTCTCCCGGTTCTCAGCGACTACTTCTGCCACCGTGGTGATCCTCTGGGCGAACGGCTCGTCCTCTCTGGGCCTCTCTTCTCCCCCAGAGATGCCAACACAGAAAGGCGGTGGGGCATCATGGCACGGGTGGCCAGATCTCCTGGGATTTCGCCCCTCAAACTTTCCTCTCTGTCATCCTCGATGCTTTGTGCTGGCCCAGGGACAGCACTTGGAGTTGGTTGGGGGGGTGGGTGGCGGGCTTCATCTTTAATTCTGAGCCCAGGGAATCCCACAGGGTGTCCGTCCTCTCTGTGGCCCAGTCCTTGTGGTGGTACCCAGGAGTCAGCCTGTCATGCGGCTCTCTGAGCCTCAGTGTCTCCATCTGTACAGTGGGGTTGTAATGGCTACCCTGCCTGGTCTGGGTGCCCAGAGCCTGGCTCTGAGCCCACTGAACGCTGCACGGGTGGGTTATTTCTGGGTGGAAGGATGTCTTCAGCCCCCGGATGGGGCCGGGGCAGGAGAGGGAGACACAGCCACTGGCTTGTCCTGGAGGGGACCTGCGGGGACACTCCTCCTCGTCCGGCCTCCGTACCTCTTGCTTCAGATGCCTGCTCTCATTCTGTCTCTCTTTCACCACACAACCTATTTTTAACTTTCGGCGTCAGGGGAGGGGAGGAAGGGCTCTGTGGCAGCGGTTTTTCCTGTCTCCTTCCCTTTGTCTTTCCCTCCTGGGTCCTCCCTGCTCTGCCCTCCCCCACCCCTCACCCCCCTGCTCCCCCATCCCACCATCCTTCCTCCCCTGCTGCGTTCATCCCCTCCTTGCCTCCTGCTCTTCCCCCAGGGTCCCTCATCTCCCCACTCCCTGCTGCCTCTTCCCGCCCCACCCCTGTCCTGAATGGTGCCCCCATGTGACAGCCATTTGAGTAATGCCCAATCTTGCCCCCGTCTCTTGTGACTGCTGGTGGCCAATCTAGTGGACATTTTGTGGCCACTGCGGCCATGGTGACCACGCCCTCCCTCTCCTCCTTCTGGGAACCTGATCTTTTCTCAGTGTCTGAGACATTGACCTTTCCTGGTCTCCTCACCTTGCTGGACAAGCCTGTGGGCACCACTCGCTCCCTGCCTTTGGCTGCTGGCATCGGCTGGGAAATCTGGCAGCTGCGGGGAGGACTTCCCAGTGCCCTCCGCCTTTTTGGCTTCCAACGTGGGGATGCCCCTTCCTCCTCCTCACCCACCTGCCTCATCCCTGTCCCTGTTCTGCTTGTGGGCCCCATCTGGCTTCAGACCATGCGTGTGACCAGGCCTCGCCCGTGGATGCCCGTCCTAGGTCTTTGCTGGACTGGGAAGGAGGATCTTTCCCCTTGATGGGATGTCAACCTGGAGCTGCGGGGACATGTGGCCCACTGCACGGAATGCCGGCCTGAGGGAGAGGTCCGCAGGGAGGAGAACAGAACCCTAGAATAGAAGGAGAGGGATTTCCAAGCCCTCGGGACCTGGATCCAACTAGGGGTGTTCTCAGTGCCTGTCCCCACACCCCACAGCTGGCTGCCCCCCAGGTGGGAGGCTGTCTCAGATGCACCACAAGGAATCGTGCACCTGGGGGAGGGGGGGATGGCCAGAGACCACAGCCCACCTTGTGGTATGCTTCGATGAGGGTCTGGGACTCTGGTAGGTTGGGGGCTCCTGCTAGGGCCCGTGGAAACACCCGCCTGAAGCATGCGGCAGGCCTAGGAAGGTGGGGTCCTGCTCTGGGGCAGTTGGGGAGGGCAGTGCAATAAACAGCCCCAGACTCTTCTGTCCGACACCACTGGGGTCCCCCCAGCCCAGCCCCAGCCGGCGCTGCCTGGCTCTCCAGGGCTCCCCTCCAGCCTTTCCTCACCACATTCCTCCTGCCTGCAGAGCTCCAGCCCCCCCATCACCTGGCTGTGGCTCAGCCACGCCTGCGAAGTCTTCCCTGCCTCCTGACCTCCCCGAGGACTCAGCCTCGACTTCCTGTTTGGGGCCTGGGACGGCATGGCCCCCAGCAGCGGGCCCCGAGGTACCTGACCTCTCCGTGAGCATCTCTGGGCTCAGAGCTAGTCCCTGTGTGCCTGGAGGGCTGGAGGTTCAAATCCTGGCTGTCCCATGAGCCCAGCTATCTGCGCTCCTGGATGTGGATATAAGAAAGCGCCTGGGCTTTGGAGTCGGGCAGATCTGGGTTTGAACTGCAGCTTGGCTGGGTGGTCTCCTTATGTCTCTGTGTTTCTGTGTCCTTGTACATAAAATCCACCTTGGATATTTGAGGGAAGTGCCTGCGCCAGCATGTGGCTGTCTCTCCCCTCCCCTGCCTGCCTTCTGGCCTGGCGCAGGGTTGGTCACCCAGGAGATGGTGTGGGGAGGGCAAGGAGGAGGGCACAGGGGCAGGGGGCGGGCTGTGCTGGGGAGAAGGGAGAGGTACCCTTAGCTCACAGGGGCTCAGAAACACTGGTCAGCAGTGGCTTCAGCATGTAGCCCTGCAGGGCTGGGGCCGGCACAGAGAGGGGGAGGGCGGGAGGCTTGGGGTGGGGGGGGGGATGAGGGGCAGAAGGCACAGAGACAAAGAGGGATAGAGACAGAGAGGCAATGGGACACACAGAAGAGCCCGAGGGGAGGGAAAGGCTGGCAGAGTGGAGAGCCATGAGCAGTGGAGAGCAGTAGAGGGAGGAGAGCTGAAGGCCAGGTCTCCCCCGCAATGCCCGCCCTGCCTTGAGTCCCCACAGGCACATGGGAGATTGCCTGTGAGCCAGGGCCTTTGGGGGCTGTCATTTCCCATGGCTCCTCGTGCCCCCATGAGTGCTGATGAGCAGTCCTGCAGCCCGGGGCCAGCAACTAAGGAGTGGGCTATGGCCTGGTTGGTGGGGGCTCTGGGGGCCCTGGAGCTCCATGACAAGGGGGCTACCAGCTCCTGTGAAGGGTCACCCCAGCACTGGCCACTCAGAGAACTCCCTCGAATTCCAGGGCCCTGGTAGCATGGCAAAGGAAGGGCAGGGAGGACGTTCGTGGACTTGCACGCAGACTGGCAGAACTGGGAGGCTCATGGAGGAGGAGGGGAAGCGGGGAGTGGCAAGTGTCTGAGTCTCCCTGGGATGAAAGAGTCCCCTTGTCATTCTACTGCCTCAGCTTGGATGCCTCCAGGGTCGGGCAGCTCCCCACCCCTGAGAAAGCCTGCTCTGACACTGAGAAGGTCTTTGCTAGGCTGATGCTTTCTCTCTGGCCTTGGCCATGGGATGTGTGCGCCTGTGTGTGTGTGTGTGTGTGTGTGTGTGTGTGTGGTGTGGTGTGTGCGTGCGCATGTGCTGGGACAAGCTATAAACCAGTGTATGAGACCATAGGGCTGCCCGTGGGCAGAGAATTCTAGGCACTTCTGTCTGCTCCCCAGAGGAAGCAGGGGTCTTTCTCTTTGGATCCTTTATTTGATCTCAGGCACCTGTTGCCCCAGGGAAGGACTTCTGACAAATTCATTTATACTGCGATGCTAGGACATGACTTTGTTAATTTCCTCTATAAAGAGGGCAGTGTTTAACCCAAAGCGACAGTTCACTTACGGAGGAATGACAGGCAGTGGGGAGATGATGGGGGAGGGCACAGCACACTCTCTGGCTCCTGTTCCCCGCTAGAATCTCTTCCTCTTGTCTTGATTGTGGACTCTTGGCAGGTGAGGGTGACCCCCCTTGTCCCAGGGGACTCCCTATGAGTGGCAGTGATGAGACAGTTAGCACATCTTCCATTCCCATGAGTCACATCACCAAGATCTCAGCTAAGGTACAAGTTCTGGCTGTGGGTGGCTTGCTGTGCAGCCTCAGGCAAGTCATTGCCCTCTCTGGACCTCCATGGCCCATCTGGGAAAGGCAGAGCTTGGACCATAGGGTCTTTGAAGACCCCTCCAGCTATGGAAGTCCAAGGTCCTGGGCTTTTGAACCCCTCAGGTTGCTGGTCAACACCCAGGCTAGGCTCTGAGGGGAGCAGGACAAGGTGTCTGGACTCCAGATGACCCCGTAGCCCTGGGCCAGCCCGGCAACTGGCCTCCTCCAGACAGAAACGATGCTCTGGAGAGCTATTGCTGGAGGCCTGGGGGCTCTCTTGTTTGACTCCCTTGGTGACAGATGGAGAAACTGAGTCCCAGGTAGAGATGGCTTGCCCGAATCCCTTAGCACGTTAGGATTGGGTCGGACCTATAAACAGGTTTCCTGCCATTCTGTGCAGTTGGGTAGGTCTTGCAGCTAAATCCTGCAAGACTTAGGGGTTCCCTGTTAGAGGTGAAAAGTAAGAGAGGTTCTACAGGAAAGTGTGGGTGAATTGTCTTCTAAGGAGGTGTTGCATTGTACACCTGTCCTTGGCCGGTGTGCCCCTTCCTTGCGTCCTTGAGCCCTAGAAGCTCTGGTGTCTGAGTTGGCCGTTCTGCACTTGGCCCCCGGTGTGCAGTGATGGAGGACCCCACTCCCTGGGGTGTGCGCTGTCCCCAGACCAGTGACCAGACTGGGTGGTTGCGGCTGTAAATCAGCCACGGAGCGGAGCTGGAGGAGAACGTTTTTGCATCTCAGTCTCCTGCCCTGCAACTCCGGATGGGCGGTGACATGTCACTCTAAGGAGGCTGTAAATTCCCTTGTCACCCAGCACATCCTTCTCCCCACAGGCCCCCCCTCCAGGGCCTCTCTCCAGGCTAGGGAGTGTGTACAGAAGGCGATGGGCCTTCAGGTTCAATCAACCAGACTGGAGAGGGCTGGGACTGGCCTGACTTTGCGCACCCCAGCCCACTCCCGCTCTGTCTCTCTCTGCTCTCCCGGGCATCTCTCCCCTCTGGCCCCCCAGTCTCACTGTCCTTGAATCTGTCCTGCAGATTTTTCCCTCCAGATCTCCACGGACACTGCTACACACCCTAGAACATCTCTCTGTTCCCATCAACTATCCAGATTCTTTCAAGGCTAAGGTGAAGACTCCTCCCCCCAGGAAGTCTCCTGTAGCCGGCTCAGCTATAATCCTAGACCTCTGGGGACAGGGGAGCCCCATTTTGCCAGCTGACTCCAGTGATCAGGCCAGGGGCTGCCTGGGAGCACCCTAACAGAAAGACCAGGGAGGCTGGATCTGGGCCCAGCTGGAAAGAGCTGTGGGACCGATTGGAGATGTCTGCCAGGGTTAGGAACTAGAAGACCGCAGGGCCTTAGGCTTGCTTTCTGTGCTGAGGCATCTGGGCCACGTGGCTATATTCTAACATTTCACACATAGTGACATTCTGCCTCTCTCATTGCTTTACCCTCTGTCTACCAGGGGAGACATAGCCTCTTATGGCTGGCCCTTTCCCACGTATCCCCCGTGTCTCTCGTAGTGGTAGATGTGTGAAGACTTGGCAAACCCCAGCCAGAGAGGGGGGCATGAGGACAATGCAGCCACTTTCCCTAGAGCTGAGAACCTGGGTCAGAGGGCTTCAGAACCATCTATAGAGGAGGGCTGTAGGGGACATGATGTGCAGAAGCTTTTCCTCGAGGTCCCAGAGGAAGTGAATGCCGGGAAAATCTTTCTAGTAGGCTGGAGGTTTCTGGGTTGCTGGTGTTTCTTGGATCAGTGGGACAGGGCCCAGGGTCCTGGCCTCAGGAGCCCCTAGGTCCCCATGCAGACTCTTTTTTTTCTCTTCTGAGGCTCTGAAAGCATTCATTAGTGCATATCCTCCCACCTGTGAGATCCTATTTTATAGATGGAGAGATGAAGGGTGCTTGGGATTCGTGTTTGAACCCCAGGGCCCATCCAGCAGTCTGGTAGTGGCTAGAATGGCTCTGGCTCCGAACATAAGCTCTCTGTTCAGGCCAGACCCCACTCTTGTCGAAGAAGTTGTCCCTTTATGGACCCTGATGAAGACTGTCTGAGCTACAGTCACTTACAGGTGGTTAATTCTGAGTCCCTTGTGATCAGACAGAGAAAATGAGGCCCAGAAAGGACAAGGGCTGGCCCCAGGCCACACAGCCTCTCCTAATGGACAGGCTTCCTGACAGCCAGGCCCCCTGAGAATCCAGAATAGAGGGTGAGCAGGGCTGCTTGCCTGGGCCTTTGCCAGGGTCCCACACTGCCCAGACCCAAAGACACTGAAGAAAGGGTCCCTGTGGGACTCCTGCTGTGGTAGCCAGCCTTGGCCAGCACTAGTCTATACCTTTACTTTCCACCAAGTTAGACACTGACTCTCCACCCAAGCAAGACCTTGGTGTGGGACGGTTGTGTGGTACGAAGACAGAGGTAGAGGCCTAGTGCTCTGAAGTTTTCAGATTGGTCACTGATGCCTGGGGACATTTAGCCCTCCTAGCTTCAGCAGCCTCATCCCCCCAGTGAAGTGGGATCAGGGCATTCCTGCAGTCTTGGCCAGCTTCAAATTCTTTCTATAGTGTCAATGACTGATAGAGGACTTTTCCTGAAGCCATTTTGGCAGGAAGTGGGAAGGAGAGGCTGAAGGCGAGAATGGGACCCCAGGGGATGCTGATGCTGCAGATATGGGTCATGATGTGGTCCAGAGAGGAGATCTGGGGGCCAGGACCTTCAGCCTGCTTCTGAGCCCCCTCCCTGGCTGGCCTTTCTCTTCCTTCTTTTCCTCCTCTGTCTCCCCTCCCTTCTTCTTGTTCTTCTGCTGCAGTGGTTCATGGAGTCCTCCCTCAGCATGGAGCACTGTGAAGAGCTGGCCCTTGGCCTGATTTGCATTGGTAGTTTATTGGTTAAATTAATAAGGGGCTGTAGAGTGTCCCCCTCCTCCATGTGAGGTTGGGCAGGGGCTGGGCTGAGCATTCGCAGGGCAGCTGACTGCCATTAAAGACCCAAGGAGGCCGCTGACATCAAGTTCAGCCTGTTTCAGGGACCTGTGGTTCCTGTCCCCTATGTCCCTTTGTCCCCTTTGGACTCTATTTGAAGTGACACTGCAAGCAATAGTCCCCGGTTCATCAAGCCTGGAGCTTCTACCAGGGAAAGGGGGAACCCAGTGGACAGCAGGCAGAGGGAGCACAGCCCCAGTAGCCTGAATCCCACCCTGGCCACGCCTGCTCGGGCAGGTGCCCCACTCGGGGCCCGGGGAGCACGGTTCTCTCACCCTCAACAACAGAGCAGCATTCCAGAGGCCGGCGGTGTGCTTCCCCATGCCCAAGCTCACCCGGCATCCCCAGATGCCATCATGGGGCAGGCATTTGTTACGTCTGCAGAAGAGGTAGGAATGACTTCGGGTGACCAGGGAGCACTGGCCTGGGAGCCAGAAACTTGGGCTCCGTGCCATCTGAACCATAAGGGCTATGTGGCCTGCTTTCCATCTGCCCTATGTGGGTGCTCGGTAGGCCTGGGGTCAGCGAAGTTTGAAGTCCTCCTTAGTTCCAGGGTTGTCTTTTCTCTCATGCCTGGGAACTGTCCTTACACCAAGGATTGCGGGGCACTGGGTAGGTGCCCCCCACCGCTGCGGGGTCGGCCAGTTCTCACTTCACCTCTTCCAAGTGGGTGAGCTCATCAGTACCTTATCGATGTGCAACTCAGAGAGGTTGAGTTACCTGCCTCAGGTCACACAGTTGTTAGGTGGCAAAGCTTGGTTTGAGCCCAAGGAGTTCTGGGGGTTGGGTGGTGGTGGCAATGGGGTTGACGGAGTCCTCCTGGCCTCCTCCCCCCCGCTACTGTCACATTGGCTCCTCGGGTCAGCTCCAAGGCCCCTCCCGCCCTGCACATGCTGCAAGGGCCTGCCTGGGGGGCAGGGGGAGGACAGAGATGCTTTAGGCAGTCTTTGGCCTCAACTTTTGTTTTTTGTTTTTGCGTTTTTTAAACATGCAACATTCAAGACTTTGCATGTCATCCCTGCGGCAGGGGCCATGTTCCTCTTCCCCGTCCCATTTCAGTGTCGGTGTGTGTGTGGCCGGAAGTGAGCACACCCCATCCTTTGAAGAGGAGGCTGGAGTGACCGAGCTGAGTGGGCTACACTTGCTGCAGGGAGCCAGGAGCCTGGGTGAGGGGACCGAGGATTGTCAGGTGTCCTCTTGGCAGGAGTGTGACTCTGAGCCTGACAGTGCTGGCAGGGTCTTTGAGGCCCATTGCCCAGATGGGAACACTGAGGCCCGGGGCACACAGTCTGGGTGGGGGGCTTCCTGGGAGAGTCTGGCCTGGCCTTCTGCTGATCCTCCCCGGACTTGCACCCCTCGCCGCCTGGACCAGGGTGGCCGCTCTGTGGGTGCAGGGGACAGGCAGGAGTGGGGACCGGCACCGCAAGCTGGTGTCAGCAGCATCTGTCTCGTGAGTTCACAGCTGCTGGGAACATCTGCTCCGTCTCCCACCTCGGTACCAGCTGCTTCCCTGCCCCACCGGCCCTGTCTGCGGCTTTTCTCAGTTCCTTGGGGGTCTCTGTTCTTTCTCCTTCCTCTCATTCTCTGAGTGTCTCAGAATTTGTCATCTCTGCCCCATCCACTGGGCAGTGCCAGCCCCCAGGATCCAGGGGGAGGTGTGACAGGCTAGCGTGGCAGGCTGGGCAGGGGGACCGCATAGCAGGAGGGTTCCCTGGCTAACTGCTCTGGGCTTCCAACTCCTCATCTGTAAGGTGGGGGTAATAGCACACGCCTCAGAGGGCCACCGTGAAGGCAGATGTCCAAGGACAGTGCCTGGCGACTTTCTTAGCCTTCTCTGCTCCTTGCCCAGGCTCAGAATTACTGTCACTGTCACGCATCCCCATCCATTCCCAGACCTGGTCGTGCCCAGGACTCCTGGGCAGTCCGAGGAGCTGCAGATCCCAGGCCTTTTCCCTTACCTCGCTCTTGCCCGGCTGCCCCACTGATGCGGCAACCCTGTCAGGCCCTCCCTGCCAGAGGGCCATCCAACTCTGGTGTGTGGCCATCGTTACCAAGGAGGGCTAACCGATGCGGGTTCTGGTGCCACTGCTCAGCGCTCTGAGCCTCAGTGTGCCCATCTGTGAAATAGGAAGGATAAGGCCTCCTTCCTGGGCTTGATGAGAACGTTCCCATAAAGCTCTCCGCAGGGCCCCACCGATGTCAGAAGGGCCCAGCACATGGAGCTGACTATACCTGTCGAGCCTGCCAATGTTGGGGGGCTCACCCCTCCAAGATGGGTGGCAGGGGTGCCTCTTCTAAATGACGTCTGGGCGTGTTGACCAGGAGTCCTTGCCTCTGCCTGCTGGTCGAGTCCCTCTTTCTCCTTCCAGAAGCCTCCCCTAGCTGCCCACACTGCTGACATCTTCCTCAGCTTGAGGTGCCCCCCACCGCTGCCCACATCGGGCCCACAGCTTGAGGGCAGACCTCAAGCTGCCCACACTGCTGACATCTTCCTCAGCTTCCTGCAGCTTGACCGGCTGAGCCCACGCCTGGCACCTGTTTCCTGCTACCTCGCTCATTCTCTCACACCTGGGGTGTTGCAAAAGCCTCCCCAGTGCTCGTCCTGCCCTCCCTCACCCTCTCCGCCTGACTCGAACTTTATCTAGAGGGATTTAGAAAAACCACTTTATTGGGGATATTTCTTAGTATAAAACTCTCACATCTTGAGAGGGCATGGTTCGATGGATTTCTACATGTGTAGACTCAGTGTAAATGCCTCATTGATCAAGATACAGCAAGCTCCAACGGCCCAGGAGTGTTCCCCCGGGCCCCTTTCCAGTCTGTAATCTCCCAGAGGTAACTGCTCTTCAGACCTTAAGCCCCCAAGTTGTTGCCTCTACCCCCGGGGTTATTCAAATAGACCCACACAGCGCCTGGGCCCTTCTGTCTGCCTTCTTCCATTCCGCCTCACGGCTGTGAGGACCAACCTACACTGACCTGCCTCGCAATTAGCTTTTTCATCGCCGTGTAGTATTCCATGGACTGGCCGGGCCCTCGCTCTGTGTCCACCCCACAGTCCGTAGGCGAGAGAGCGCTTCTCTGTTCTTGGCTCTCGCAGCGGAAAGCCGTGATGGCCGTTTTTGTTCACATCCTTGGGCGCTCATCTGCTTTCATTTCTCTTGGGCAAATACTTGCAAGGGGCATTGCCAGATCGTAACCGAGGCATGTGTTTAGTTTCCGTAAATCCTGCCAGGCCGTTGCCCAAGCGGTTAATTAACACTCCCACCAGCGGCATGTGAGAGTTCTGGGAGGCCCACGTTCCTGCCGACTTGGGGAGCTAGCATTCCTTTTTAATTTTAGCCACTGGGGTGGGAGTATAATGGGATCCCATTGTAGCTTTAATCTGCATTTCCCCCGCGAGTGATGGCATTGGGGAATTTTCACGTGCTCCTGGACAGCTGGACACGTGCTCACGGAGCTGCACCCGTTCCAGGACTTGGCCAGTGCTGTTTTTAATTGGGCTGGGTTCTTTTCTTAATTTGGAGTTTTTCCTTTTTTCTTTTTTTCTCCTTTCTTCCTTTTTTTATTTTACATATTCTGGATTTGATTCATCTGTGGATGTAGCTAGGCGATGTGCTTCTCTATCTTCATCCATCAGTTTCCCATCCTCTCACACACCTCACTCGGCCTCCCTGAGTGGTGCAGGTTCCCGCCACTGAGCACTGGAATGTGGAAGGCCCTCTGCCAGGTGAGATCACCCTCTCCTCCGTCTCGCCGGGCTTGCTTTCTAAGACCTAAATCAAATCGCTTCCCCTAGAACGTCAGTCCATTCCCGCTCCCTGCTCCGTGGCTGCCATCTCTGTGTTTGGGATGCTCTGCGTGCACAGCCCAATGGCTACCATAAAAGCGTGCGTCTGGGTGTCTGTGTGCACCCCTGGGGCGGGACGGTGTCTTCTCTCTGTTTTAGCTGTCCTGTACCTCACGCAATGCTGGCTCTCTACCAACTCCTGGCGTAGGTTTTCAAAGGTAGGGTTGGGTATGGCCCAGTTTGCCTGGGACAGTCCCCATGGAGACCCATGGTCGGAGCTTGCTTATTTGCAGCCCCGCCTGGAGGACCCGAGGGGCGGGGAGCGGGCGAGGCCCCCCAGAGGCGGATGGGGATGAGGCCACTCGTCTCAGGGATGGACCTGGGTCTAGTGCTGACCTGCCACCAAGTACTGTGTGCTCTCAGGTAACTCCCTTACCCTCTATGCCTCAGTTTCTTCTGTGAAGTGGAGAGAATAAGTCTTTCTTCTCCCATGCCTCACCGGGGGTTAAGAGGGTAAACGAGACATGAGAGGGGTGTGAGTGTGACAGAACATAGCCCGATGCACAGAGAAGCCACTCTTTCCCCCGTGAGCTCCCGCTTGGAAGAGAGGTGTCAGACACACCCCCACGCCTGCACTTGCGTGAGAACGGAGGGGGCCCCAGGTGGGACACTGAGCGTGCTCTGAGGGGGAGAGGCAAGTCCCAATCCTGGAAGGCTGGCTGAATCTTAGCATCTCAGTCTGGGTGGTGGCTAGATGTCCTTTTCTGAGTGTTCAGACTACTTCATAATTTACCTTTTTTTTCAGCTGAAAAATAAAAGCCTAGATTGGGCTCTCCTGATGCTCTGGGCTGCTTGGGAGGGGCCACCCACGGGCGGCTCCTCCAGGAACCCCACGTGGATCCAGCCAGCTGCGCAGGGCTGTGCAGGCATATGTGGGACCCGCCTCTGACAAAGGGGACCTGTGTCCAGGTCCGCACACTCCATCGGATGCCAGCCGGCTGAGGACAGGTGTTTGGGGGTGGAGGGACAGTGACCCAGTGCCTGGGGCTCTGTCGGGGCGGGGTGCTAAGGGGGCAGAGAAAGGAAGTGACCAAGGCAAGCTCACCTGACTTCCAGAGGCCAGAATGGGGCCCCACGGCCCTCATTTGTACAGATGGGGAGCCTGAGACGCAGAGGCCAGAGGGGACTTGGTCAAAGTCACACAGGCAATTCTTGGGGCCAGGTCTCCCCCACTGACTTCACGTTCCCCTTGCCCCACACTTGCCGGGGATCAGGATACATTTTTCTGGCTTGCCTTCAGGCTCTGAAAGCCTGGAACTGCCTTGTAACCCCCAGATTTGGGCCAACCTCTGCGTCTCAGACCTGGGTTCCTCAGCGTTGAGAGCAGCCGAGTCCCAGGGTGTCTGCAGAGGAGCCCGCCAGGCACCTTGAAAAATTACTCTTTTGGACCAACTTATTTGTCATCTCTCCTGGGTGTGCCAAGAACACCCATGTGTCAGGGACTAACCTGCCTGACTAACTAACTAACCTAACTAACTAGCCTGACTTGTGTGCTCTGAACTGACCTCTGAGTCCCGGGCTATCCCGGGCGAACAGGTGCTCCAAACCAACCCAAGTGTTCTAGGATATCATGTGTCTCTGGATTCATGTATGGGACTGGGCTGACCTAGGAGCTAGTTCTAGGCTAGCCTGGGGCTAAGCTACAGGTTCAGAGATAAGTTGTAGACTCTGGCTACGCTCGGTACCTGTTCCAAGCTAATCTTTGAGACCTGGGTTGGGGGAGGGGGGTTCTCCCTCTTCCTCTCCTGGAGACAAGAACCAGGAACAGAGCTTCAGTCCGCGCGCCTTCTTAGATTGTCAGTGATAGGAAAGCTGTCCTCAGTTTTCCTTCTCCTGAGCCCAACCAGTGCCCAAGACCTTGGAGTTCCTTCAGCAGCGGGCCCCTAGGATGGCCTTAGGAGTCCAAAGCCAGGTTCCTCCTGAGCTTGTGGGGGCAGAGGAAAACACAGCCCGCTTTTGCCCAGGTGAGGCAGGGCTGGGCTGGGCAATTGAGGGACAGTGGGGTCATTGTGCATTCTGGGGAGGAGGCCAGACCATAGGAGGGCTCCCTGTCCTTCCTGATTCTTCCTGTTGAAGAAAGGCAGGCACATCAAGAAATTCTTGGCTTCACCCCCAGCCTCCACAAGAACCTCGCCCCCCGCCAAGAAAGCCTGGCATGCATGTATAGCTCTGCATCTGCCAGTGTCACCCCCTACCCACCATGGCTTGGTGGAAGGAGGATCAACTATCTGGTTGGTGGGTGGGGCCACTGAGGGTCACAGGATCCCCTGTGCCCCAGCTCTGACACCAGTGCGTCGTTCCCCTCCACCTCCCTGCCCTCCCTTCTCTTCATCCACGAAACACAGACCCGTCTTTGAGAACACAGATTTAATGCCCTTCCTCGGGAAAACCTTTTCTGTGCCTCAGTCCACACGGGTTCTGCCTGTTCTTTGCCTTGTGACCCACCCCCCGACTTCTGCTTTGTAGCAGTGATCTTGATCGCAATGAAGTAATAGCTGTGTCTCATTGGCTTTTTACTCTGCCTCCTGAACCACCTTCCTATCCCCTCCCCACGCCCTCTGGAAGCTTCATGATGGTGGGGGCCTTGCCCATCCTTGAGTGAATGAATGAATGGGAGCCGAGACTGCAGGGAATGGTGGGTGAGGAAGTGAGGAGGCCAGCCAGGGGGCCTCTGTGGTGGTCCAGGTGGGCCCAGGAGGCTGCCCTTGGCCGTGTGCCCCTGCATGGTGTGTGTGCATGGCTGGCCTCCTTGGGTGGAGGTGGGTGAGAAGTGTCAGATTTCAGACTGATATTGGAAGCAGCACCAACAGGCGTGGTGGACAGAGTGGACGCGGGGTGTATGCAAAAGAAATCTGGCCTAATTGGAGAGGAGGAGGCACCACTGGGATGGGAAAGGCTAAGGGTGAGTGGGTTTCAGAGGGAGGCCTGGGACTGTGACAGTTTCAGTGGGAGTAGCCTGCTGGGTTCCTAGGGGAGGTCTCCCAGGAGGTAGACGGTGCACAGTGTGAGTCTGGAGTTCAAGGGGAGAGACATTTTGGAGTTGTCCGTGGATGGAACTTGAAGGTGTGGAATTAGATGGGTTTATTAAGGGCATGAGGAGGCGAGGGCCATGTGGAGATGGGGAACAGCCTCAGGGCAGACGAAGGGGAAGGGGCACAGCAGCCTCACAGGTGAGGGGCCAAGAGAGAAGGAGGGTGGGGAGGGCTGGGGAAGTTTCCAAGTGGCAGAACACAGGAGGATTTAGAAGGCAGAGGAAAACTCAGGGATAGGGGATTTGGACGGGTTGAAGAGGCTCTGAACATCGGCAAGGAGAGGCCTTGCTTTATTGTGTCAAAAACAGGGAGCTACTGATGAAGGCTGGTGAGCAGGAGGTGCCAGTGATGGGGTGGGCCCTGGGGACCCACTCAGTGGCTGTGATTAGAAGGGGTGGTCTGGAGACTAGTCTACACCCATGCTAGAGTCTAGATATGAGTTTACATTTTAAGTGACCTTAGACTTCAGTGTCATTCTCTGTCAAGTGCATAATAATCTTAACCTTGCATAAGGAGGCTGTTTTGTGGGGGCGGTTAGCCTCCCATCTTCCCTGGGGCAATGCAGCCTGCTGTTCTGACACTGGCCGCTAGGTGGCAGTCAGTCCCCAGCAGCCCCACCTGTAGCCAAGATAGGCCCGAAGGACTTTTCAGGGGAGGGTGCCGGGCTTGGCACTGCCACCCCTCAGCCTGCAGTTTCTGGGTGGAATCTTCTCTCCTTACTCACCAGCCAGAGGCTTCTGGGGCCTGGGGGACCAGGGGGAGGTCATGGCTGAGAAATTCATCATGCACACCCCCCGCCATGGGGGCCTCTCTCTGGGACACCCTTTGCTGGGCATGGGGCCCAGGGGACACTCTGTGTAGGGTTGTCCTATGGAGCAACTAGACACAGTATTTGGGACGAAATCTTGCTGGAAATTATTCTTAATTAATCTAAAATCTACATTTATCTGGCAACCCCGATCCCATGGCATTGGCCATCATGGGTGACAGGGCCCGGGGTCACCCACGCATTTGCACCGATCACAGGGCACTGGCCCCGGCTGCCAGGGCTTTGAGCTTCAGAGAGGGAGTTGGCACCAGGGGACCAAACCCAGCTTCAGCTGTCAGTCCTTTCCCCTGCATGCTTTTCATCTGTGTGTCCATCTGTCTGTCCAGCCATTCGCTCATCCGTCCACCTACCTGTCTCTCCACCCATCCATCCATCCGTGCGCGCCCCCAGCCACCCAGCCAGCTGCCGTTTTCACTCCCTGTGGACCGGCTGGTCTCGAAGGATGTACGGACCACTGGGCGCTGTCGTCACGTTCTCCTGGGCTCTATTTCTGTCCTTCCAGGTCCAGCCAACTCGGCTTCTCCCCGGAGCCTTGGCAGAGCCTGGTGGTGGAGTGGGAAAGAGTGCACGGGCTCCTGCCTGCTCGGAAGGCCCAGCTTTCCATGGTGCCTTTGGGCTGGACACATGCACCCACTCGCCCCCTCCCTGAACCAGAAGAATATCTCCAAGAGGGCTGGCAATTGTACTTTTGCCAGGTAGTTGTGTGTGTGAGTAGGACCCAGAAGGGCAGGGAAGAGGGAGCAGGGGCTGGGAGAGGCTGGCGCTGGGGGCAGGATCCAGAGAGAAAGACCTTCCCAGTGGGACACCACCCATTTCTCCTCACCTCCATGGGTGGGGGTTCGGGTGGGGGGGGACACATGGTGGGACTTAGGACCCTGAAGGTCAGTTCGGGGATGCCTCTCAAAGACCAGCTGGACCCATCTCTTCCTCCCTGGATGTTAGATTAGAAACTGAATCCCAGAGAGGGCCAGCGAGTGACCTAAGGACACACAGCGGCCCCACTCCCTGTCCGAGTGGATTATCCTACCTCCTCCAGGCTCTGATCTACTTCAGCTCCTGGGATCCGTGAGCTTCTTTCTATCCCCGGGGATCTCTGCCCTGGGTCCTCACAACACGGCTCCTTCAGCTGTCCCCTCCACCGGGAAGAAAATTCACGAGGCAGGTGAGTTAGTTTAAAGTAACCTGCAGTCTTTTTATCACCTTGATGGCTACAATGGATTTTGTTTCAGGGAGTACCCATAAGACTTTAATTAAATCAGGAACTCAGGCCCCGCCAGCTTCCCTGCTGCTTATCAGCTTCTTAAGGCCGTGATTCATTACCCAGGATTATTTTTTTTTCATCCCTGAAATAATCTTTAAAGGCCTTCTATCAGGGAGATTAAAGCCATAAGTCATACATGCCCACGTGGCCGCTTTGTTTGCTCTGCACATGGGGGGTGCCAAGTCACTCAGAGGTCTGGCCCCGGCCAGGCGGAGGGTGGCTGGGCCTGTGGGTGCTGGGGTAGCTGGGTGGCTCGGGAGGGAAGGGCCAGGAGCTCGGCGTTGGGCTTCCCTTTCACTATTGACACCTGATGTCCTGAGTAGAAGGGCAGGGCCTGTCGCACTGTCAGCCTCTGTCCTTAGCAAAAATGTACAAACGTAACAGGACGGAGGCACCCAGCAACTCTCTCAGCCTGCTACTGCTCCTTGCCTTTTCCTCTCAGTCTGCTATCTTTGCTTTCTGATCTTTCTCCTTCCTTCATTTAACAAACATTCATAACCCCCTGCTCTGGGTCTCTCTGTGCCAGGTGCCGGGCCGTGCAAGACAGACAGGATACCCATTAAGGGATACAGAGTGTAAGTAGTGAGCAACGATGCCGCGTTTATCTCTCTCCCTGCTTCCCTCTTTATCTCTTTGTCCCCACTGCCACCCCACCCCCTGTCTTTCTCTGGCTCCGTTTCTCAAACAGAGAAGCAAGAGGCTGGACAGCTCCCCGGAGGTGATGGCCTTCGGGCTCATTTTGAATTGTTCAGCGTGAATCTCCCCTGGGCCAGTTTCCTAGGGAGCAGGGTGGGGCCCCCTCAGTCCAGGCCCCCAGACCCTTGAGGATTAGTGAAGTTCATGGCTCAGCCTTTCATGGGGACAAAGGCGACCAGGGACGTGGAGGGAGGAGGTCAGCCTGCCTGGAGGAGGCGGTGATGGAGACTCAGGTCGGGCTGCAGAGAGCGTGGGCCAGGAGCCCAGCTGGCCCTGCTCTGGTTTCAAAAGGAGCTGGGGTGGATCGGAAGTCACAGGCCTCCAGGACCTTCCTCGTCTCTTTGCTGGGGTGAAATAGGAGGCACCAACGTTCAGCGCCTGATGCCTTCCCCTAACCTAGTCCTTGTCTACTGCCAAGTTCGGTAAGTTGCTAGTGAGCCAAGCGTCCGTGGCTTTGGAGATGTCAGTGTGTTCATGCCGTGTTGCTTTGAGTCCTAGGTGCTGGCTCCTGACCGCGGCTGCTCGGTGTCCTGGAGGCAGGCAGCGGTGGTAGCCAGGACGCTCTCCTGTGCAGGTCCCAGGTAAGTCTACACCGGGACTCCAAGTCCCAGTGCACCTGCTGGATGGTGAGGTCAAGAGCAGCATCAGGCACCGGTAACTTGATTTGCATAAATTGATCAGCAAGGGGTTGCATCTGGTGTTTTGGGTGGTCAGAGATGGGGTAAGGGGGTCCAGGAGCTGGGAACCTGGGATGGGATTCAGCCCCTGCCCCCAGCACGGGTCTTATAGCTGGCTTTGCACCCCAGCACATGACTTCCTTTCCTTTTCTTGAATGTGTCTTGTTCTCTTCCATGTCCTGAACTTTACCTGACTCTGTCCACCTCCCTGTCACCTGGACTCCTCTGTCTCAGCTATGCCACGCCGCCCGATGAGGCCAGGTCCCTGTTCAATGCCCTTCTGGTACCAGGAGCCCATAGGGGTGGTGACGAGTCCCCACAGGGCAGGATGGCCGGCATGGCTGGTCCCCTCTGTCTGGCACAGAGCAGGTGGTGAGCCACACCAAAGGGACTCTGGGGACATGGAGCTCCCACAGGGAGTATGGCCCAGACCTGGAAAGAGAAATGCATCCCCAAGCCCACTTCTGCCCAGAACACAGAGGGTCTCCATGGTGCAGCAGGCCAGCCTGGAGGTCCCAGGAAGGGATCAGACCGGACGTCCCCCACCCCAGCTCCTTTCTCACGAGGCTACAGAAGGCAACTGGGCCAGAGCATATGGGAGAGCCCCTCCCCTTCCCCAGCGTCCCTGATCTTCCTGGGGTGGGACAGTGGCTGACACCACCGTCACCTCCTTCACACCGTGGGCTGGCCAGCCCAGCGGACACTGATGCTTGTGCCGATCTGTGTCACACACGATGACTTCATCTTCTGAGACAAAACTCAGAAATATAGGCTGAGCCGTTCAAATCCAGGCCACCTTGATTTTCTATGACATCTGCTCCCGATGTGCGTGGGTCTGGGGAGCTTGGGGGGGGGGGCACGTGGTGGCTACACCGAAGCCTGAAGCCCTGGGCTTCAGCAGAAGTGACTGAGTTTCAGGGGCTCTGGGCCGACCTGCGGTTCCTCCGGGAGGAGGGGGGTGAAGGCCGACGAGGGGAAGGCGATTAGCTTGTGATCATTGAGAGGGTCGAGGTCTTCCCTTAAAATAACAGCTTCTGTTTATGGAGCGCTCAGCGTGGCCTCTGTGGGAAGTGCTTGGATGGGGCTCCCGAGCCTTCCAACAGCTTTCGTGGGGTCGATGTTACCGTCCCATCTTCCCGATGAGGGAGCAGAGGGCCAGGCGCTGCGTTCCTTCCTTCGGTCATTCATTCGCTGGGTCCCATGCTTATCAGCGCCCTGTGCTCGCTCAGCAGCAAGGACGACGAAAGGATGCTGCTGCTTACCTGTGTCAGGCTCGCTTTCCTACCCGCGGCCTGATTTCACTCAGTGACCCCAGAAGGGACATGTTTGAGCCTCACCCCCTCTGGCTGCTGACGGTCTCTGCCCCATGAGTTCCTGGACCAGGATGGAGCCCCGGCAGAAGCTTCCTTAGCTTGAGACAGGCAGCAGGATGGCAGAAGACAACAGGCTTGTAGCTGAGAGAACACAGTGTTTCTTCTTTTGGACGCGTGGACTGCGGCAGCCACGGCGTGCCATCCTCCTCTGGGGCCCTGCTGGCTTCTCCACTCGCCCAATGCCAGATGGGTTTCGGAGTCGCCATGTTGGCCTTTACACCGCAACTGCTCTGAGCCTCAGTCTCCTCATCTGTGCAATGGGGCTGATGAGCGCTCCCTCTGCAGGTGGCCTTGTGAAAATTAGAGATGGTGTGTGTCAAGCCCGGCGACACAGGGCCTTCACGGGTAAGAGGGACGGGGGAAGAGGAGGAAGAATGGGGGGATGGGATGCCCTTCCTCCAGAAGATAAGCTAAGCAGCGCGGGAACACACTCCTGACACTGTGGCCCAACAAGTTAGGGGTGTATGTCACATCGCCTCCCCGAGCCTCACTTCCTCCTCGATGAGACACGACAGGCTGAGCCCCGCTCTCCACGTTGCAGGGTCTCTCCACAGCTCCAGCACCATCAGGGATGTGGAAGCTCCCCCCTGAGTTTCCGGCGTCGCTCCAGCTGGAGGATGATCGGCTTTTCCAGCGCTCCTACTAATTTACTCTGTTTCACAGCTCAAGTGATAAATAAGAAAGTCCGGTCAGGGAAAGCTTCCCGCCTGCCATGATCCACGATTCATCCCCTCTCTGGGAGGTCCCTGCGGCCTCCAGCAGCGCCATTCCATCCGCACATCACGCGTCTGTCCCCCTCTGCTCCGAGGACCGGGTCTTTGGCTGTCCTGTGTTCTTTGAGACCCCGGAATCCAGTGCGATGGCTCCCAGCAGGCACGACTCTGCCCTCTGGCTGAGTGACTTCTCTAACCTCAGAGCTCTGTCAAATGGTCGGGGTTGTTGGAGGGTCCGATGGGACGGGGTCTGGATGTGGGCTGGCATGTAACACACAGTGGTGCTTAGGGAATATCACACCCCTTCTTCATTCCCCAGGCCCTTATATATCTGCTGCCTCATCTGCAGGACAAGGGCGTTGGAACTTGAAAGGATGGCAAAGCATGGGACCGTACCTGGAGTCAAATCATGCTGTCCAAGGCCAATGGCATACATCACTCATCAGCAGGAAGCAGCCTCAGAATCCTTCTTAACTCAGGATCCTCACCCAATCAAGTTCACAGATTGCTTGAACTTCTAAGATGAACTTCTAAGGGCTAGAATAATCTTGATGTGGGGAGGCTTGAAGAGTCCATATGGGGAGAAGATCTAAGGTTTGATCTAAGGTTCTTCTAGGAGAAGAAGAGGAAGAGGAGGAGGAGGAGAATTTCTCTACATGCGTAAGCCTGGTGGTTTCTAGCGTACCCTCACCCAGAGAGTGCCCTGTGATGCAGGAGGGCCCGCCTGGCAAAGAGATGCCAGTCAGGGGCTAGCCACTCCAGAGCTTGGGTTCTGCCCCCATCGCCTTTCCCCAATCCTTGGCCTCAGGCAGGCTTCAATACACACCATCACCCCTGTCCTTTACTAGGGCCCTGCTCTGTGCTCCCCCCCAAATCGGGCACATGCATCTATGATTTCACTGAGCCTCACAGCCACCTACATCCCCATCCTAGAGACAAGGAGCCAGAGGCTGAGACACCATGACTCCGTGGCCAGGGTTGGATGGCCAGACAAGAGCCGAGCTGGGAGGGGCCCCGCTGGCTTCTGCTAGATTTACCCAGGCCATTAGCCAGGTCCCTGACATCAAATGAATTCTGTAATTTGTAAACGCAGCCAAGTGCCTTCTTACAGAGGAATGTCAGGAAGCGATAGAAACTAGCTTCGATAGATTTACGGAGCAGCTGAATGCCAGCCTCTGCCCCCTCCTGCTCTCTCCAGGAGCCACACACGACCAGAGAGAAGGCCCTGAGAAGGCTTTTGTGGCTGACGGCCAGGCCTTTCATCGGCTTTTACGAGACAAGTTTATGGTATGGAGGAGATGGGGATGCAGGGCAGGAGGGAGAGGGATGACTCCGTTTAGATCTCGGGCAGGAGTGTGACAGACTAGCAGGTGAAGCTAGGGGAGGACAGCCCTGTCCCCTCCCCTAGGGGCTGCATGCCTACCCTGCCTATGCCTGGGCCTCCAGGGCGGGGGGCCTATGAAGGCAGAGCTGGATGGGTGAGAGCACAAGTTCCCGTGTCCTTCTTCCATCCCTCCCTCCCAATATTGTCTGTTTCCATACGGTAGCCAGAACGAGTATTTTCCCAGAGACCAGGTCCCACTGCTCACAAAGGCTCCTGTTGCCCTTAGGGTGCCCTCCCCACCCAACCCTGCTCTCTAAGCTATGAATTTCCCTCTCTCTTTGGAACCCTCTTTCCTTCATTCACCTGGTTCAGGATGACATGGAAACCTGACACAGCTCAGGGCCCCATTCCTGGGGGCCCATCTCGGCTCCCCAGACCTGCCCTTATATCCTAAACCCCAGTTCGTAGGGTTGTATTCTATGTGCAGGAGACTGGCAGCTCTGGTGAGGTCAGGAATGGTATTTGTCCCCTTCGGTGGCCTATCCCCAGCATCCTGGACAGGGTTGGTATGCAGTAGGTGCTCAATTAATGTGTGAGATTACAGTGGGGAGCAGCTGGAGCCCAGTGGGATTTGCCGATGGAAGAGAGGCCCCAGGAAGGCATGAAACTGGGACGGGTCATGAGGACAGTACGGTGGGAGTGGGGTGAGGGGGTGGACCCCAGTGACTGCTGTCTGTTCATCTTCAACACATCAAGGCCGGATGAAGCAAGGGAGCCTGGAACTCACTCACTGGAGAAGACGTGCCCGAGATACCCCAGGGAGTGTGATCACAGCTTTCAAGTGTCTGAAGGGTGAGGACCTAGAAGAAGGCATGTGTCTTCTGGATGTTCTCAGGAGTGGGAGGAAGATGGGGAAGGGGAGTGGGAGAAGCCATAGGAAGGCAGCTGTCAGCCTGCTGGAAGAAGAACTTTCTGGCACTTGGAGAGGCTCCATAACAAATGAAGGTGCCTACTGTGGTGGTGAGCTCCTGGGATCTGGGGGCATTCAAGCAGAGGTGGGTAAGGATGAGCTGAGAGGCAGGCCAGTGAAGCTGATGGCTTCTATGACTCTCCCCCACCCTCTGTGACTCCAGTCCAGCCCCACAATATAGGGACGCACTGGGAGATGTCCCCTGTTGGTTAGATAGAATAGGGGGACCAACTGTCCCAGTTTGCCTGGGACTATGGGGTTTCCAGGGATGTGGAACTTGCATTGCTAAAACCTGGGGAATCCTGGGGACTCTGGGACGGGAGTATCTTGGGGGATCCCCCTCCCAAGCTAGCATGGCTCTGGTCCTCACGATGAACACGGAGGCTGGCAGAAATGGTCCGGACCTCCTCCTTCCCTGACGTAAGCCTGACTAGTTAGGAAGAGCAGACAGAGAACCCTCTGGACCAGGAATTCTCCATGATGATCGGCCAGGCCAGCTAGAGGCCCTGCCCGCTTGCTTCCCTCCTCTGGGCCTCTCTTTCTCTTTCTGTAAAATGGGGAGGGGTGTGGATGGGCGGCTGAAGACATCACAGCCCTTGTTATCCACCGTCCCCTGACATTCAAACATCAGCCTCTGCTTTGTCCTCCTGGCCAGACTTTCAGCCGCCTTCTTGCTGCACATGGGGACAGGAGGGTTGGGGGTGACACAGAGAGAGGGCTGGGATGAGAACCTTGACTCCATTCCTCAGGTCCTGGCTTCATGCCTTGGAAGGAGAAGGTGGAGAGGCCTGGTGAGTGGGGAGGCCCCGGGTGGAGCCTCTGTCTGGGCAAAGCCACTCTGCACAGTGAGAGGCAGCCTGAGCGCGAAGCCCCGGGCGGCCCTTCCAGGCATCAGTCCTCAGCGGGGCAGGGCCAGGGCCCCAGAGCTCACTGTAGCTGGGCCCAGGGTGCTGCATGCTGCTCAGCAGGGCTGGGGGATGGGGAGCAGATGGTCTGAGGAAGGGGCTGCGCCAACCTGGGATCCAGACAGCTCAGGCCCCGTGGTGACCTCAACACGGACCTCGGGCCAACCACTGCCCCTCTCAGATCCTTGGAGTCCTCCCCAGCGCTCTTCCTTCCTGTCATCTGCTGTGAGGCTCAGACACCTGGGATAGACGCGGTGGTCGATTTTTCAGGAGCTGAATCCCTGGTTTGCTCTTTGTGGGGTGCGTCCTGACAACAGACACATTCCCTCGTGGTTTCCTCACAAAAGTGTGCACACCAGCACCCGTTCTCATCATCACGCACACACACTTATAGCCCCGCCCCCCGACTAGGATGGAGCAACAGAGACGATGGGCCCAGATGAATGGTTGCTGGAGAGCCCCGGGGGGGCCCGAGACCCTGGGGAGCAGGAGACCAGGGAGGCCTCCGCCGGGCACACGCCCTGTAGGTGAGGAGTCTGAGCGGACTCCTCCGGCCCAGACCCCTGGCGCCATCTTGTCCGAGGGTCCCTGCAGGGGTGCAGGGGGTGTTGGCTCTGGAAGGTCATGGGGTCTAGTCCCCCCAGTACAGCCTGGTTCCAAGCAGCAGCTAGGGACTCCAACTCCACACCTGACATGGAGCTTCAGGCCTCTTTAAGATGCAGGAGGCAACCGGGTGGGGGGAGTGGAGGTGACTGGCCCAAGGTCGTGCAGAAACCAGGAAGGAAACCAGATCTCCCCAGAGAGGCTGCGAGATGTGCTCGAAACATCGAGCCTCTGTTGGGAGCCAGAGTTTGTGCCTGCCCTGCCTGGCTGGCCTTCTCCATCCCTGGCCTTAACCACTCTCCCTGGGCCTTAGTTTCCTCCTTAATCCACCACAGAGGCTGGTCAGGCCATGCTTCTCAGTCTTTTTCCTGCCTCGACACCCCCAAGAGAGCCTCAGCCTCACCCCAGCTGTGATGGGTGCCCCGCTGCTAGGTCTCCTATATGGTACTTGGTGTGGGGTGGGAGGAGCTCCTGGGGACAGGGAGCCTGAATTCAGTGCCACAGCGGGTAATCCTGATGGGTCCTCCGAGAGGGCACATGACCTTGTAACTCCTTGTGATCCCCTCTGTGCCCCTGTCTGGTGTTTTCAGGTTGTCTGTCTCCTTGGCTCTCTTTCCCCACAAAAGTGCCCTGGGGCTGCTCAGATGGCCCTCTGTGAGTGGAAGAAATCAGCCCCCTGGCAGCTCAGGAGCCTGAACCTCTCTGTGTTAAGGACCCTGACACAAAAAGGTTGCCTAGGAGCCTGCAGAGCGAAGGGCTTCCATCTGCCGGGGCAGCAGAACATTGTCATGAAGTCCAGAAGTTCATCCAAGGGGTTCCCTGGCCAGAAAGTGAGGGGGACCCGGGGGCCAGAAGCTCTGGGGTGCTTCTCTCAGTGGTCTCTCTGTCCTCCTCCCCTCCCCTATTTCCTGGGACCGCCTCTCCCTCTGCTTGCCTGCTCATCCTCCCTGTTCTGGACCCTTGTTCCAGTCTGCCATATCCTCAGCCCAAACCCCAAGGAGCCCTGTGAGCTGGTCTCCACCCCCACTGAGCCGAGGTCCGTGTGCCAGGTCGTACGATCTGCTCCAGGCTGCCCTCGAGGGCCACGTTTTCACCCTGTCCAATCAGTGCCATCTGGAAGTGGGCAGGATCCTGCTTTTTGGAAGCAGGCAGGATCCTCTGGGCATGAACACTGTAGCTAGAAGGGGACATGGGTATGGCAGGGACCCTGAGTAACATGGGGACATCGCACAATGCTTTCTGGAAGACACGAGTCAGGGCTTGATCTTGAAGAAGAAGTAGGGCTTCAGAAAGTGGCGAAAGCCCTGTTCAAAGCTCCGTGGGTGCCACGAGGTAGACTGGGGACAGCTCGCCCAGAGGGTCTTTGCAAGCAGGCAGGAGTCAGAGCCAGTGCAGGGTAAGGAGGGGTGGGCTGAGGGTACAAATCCACTGATGGTCTGCACTGCAGGGGTGGAGTGGGAGGCTGAGCACCCGACTGGGACAAGAGTCCCTTGAGAGCTGGAGGACTGGAACAGGGCTGGTGTCATAAAAGCAAAGAGAGGTGGCCGGCAGCATCAGCCACTGTACGGGGCCCAGGGTAAGAGTCCGGAGGCTGAAGACCTGCTTGGAGCAGGTGTATATGGGCAAGGCCCGATAGCAGGTATGAGGAGGGAGAGAAAACTCAGGTACGGAGATGCCAGGCATAGACCTCTTGGGGGTTCACGGGTGAGAAGGGGCCCTATCCCTGCATGCTTTGTCCACCTGAGACGCAGAGTGGGTGAAGTTGTTCTGAGCCTGGCTCTCCTGGGGAGACAGTATCCGGAGCCATCAGGGAGAGGCTGCAGGCAAGCTCCTGCAGCTGTGACAGGTGACATCCGTCAGCTCTGCTCACACCACGGCCAGAGGGACCACACCCATGGACCGACAGTGGTAAACTGAGGAGGAGCGTAGGTGCCTGGGCCACACAACCCAGACCAGAGGTAGGATGACTGAAGGAATTCTGGCATTGAACTTGGAAAGAAGGTGATGGTTGTTCTTAAACACCTGAAGGTCTGCCCCACAGAAGAGGAATTCTGCTTGCTCTGGGGGACTCCTGAAGGCAGAGCTAGCTCCAGAAATGGGGTGGAGAAAGAGGCAATTTTCAGCTGAAATGGGGAAGAAGTTTCTAGGTTAGCACTGACCCCAGTGGCTGCTGGAGGCACAGGGGCAGGAGCGAGGGCCCCATCCCTGGCAGGACTGCAAGCAAAGGACATGTCCTGCACATCCAAGGTACCCAAAGAATGTGTGGTCCGAGGGACGTCCAAGACATGCATGCCATGAGCCCTGCTCTTGGAGGCTGATGGGAGCGTGTGGGGAACTTGATGCAGACAGAACACACAGAGGAAACCAGGGCAAGGAGTCACCCCCAGGTGGGTTCCACCTTTCTGGAAGCAACCGGGCCTGGGGAAGGCTGTCTTGCAGCAGTGAGGCTGTCTTGTGGACAGTATGCAGCCCGTCCTTGGAGGAATGCACCTGGGACAGGATAACCTTGGGCAGGGATGCTGGAAAAGGGATTCCAGTTTCGGGCATGGGGAGGGGGTTGGAGGTGAACAGATGACCTCTGCGGTCCCTTCGAGTCCAGAGCTCTTTGGCAGGGAAAAACAGCCGCAGAACTCTGAGCAGCACACAAGGTTACTGAGGACGGAACAGCGATCCCGATATAGCTGGCGGGAGGAAGGCGGCAGCGGGCGAGGGGAAAGTAGGTCCCCCGAACAAATGAGGTGGGGCACGAAATTAACGAGGCTGGAAAGGGCTGAGCTCAGGGACTCATTTTTAAAAACTGTCTCTTAGCAAGAAAAATGAGGGAAAGAAATGTGGGCAATGGAGATGTAATGGGGGTTGTGACTGCTTCTATCGACTGCCAGCCAACTGGCCCAAGAGGGGGGCCTCCTGGACAGAGCAGAAGAGATGCACATCAGAGGGTCTGGGGTCGCCCTGCATGTGTGCGGGACAGAGAGGAGCTGGTGATGGAATGTGGGTGGTAACAAAGGGGGTGACCCCATCCTACACACTCTCTGCCAGTCTCCCTGCATGCCAGCTCTCTAGCTGGGCCATTCTGCCCCCCGTTCTGTCCTCAGGCACTGTACTCTGACTTACTTACCGAACTACTCCTCACCTCCACTCAAACAATTCGCTCGGCATAATGCTTTTCTCCTGTCCAATGGGGATGGGATATGGCTGATTGTTCTTCTTCTCAGCTACTCTATAACCCCTTGAGTGGTGGGTATTAGGGATGCCTGAGTCACTCCCTGGTGACTGGTTGGCTTTATCCTTGTCTCTTTGGGAAGAATAGTTTGCTGGGTACCTGGGTGCCTTGGGGCCTTGCCCACCCAGCTTTGCCCCAAGGCAGTTGGCCTGGAGTTTCCTGGTTACAGAGGCTTTTGGATTCCTTTTTGGTCTGCCTGGCCCCTGGTCTGACACTAGAGGCAGAGGGCATGCTGGATGGTTGGATGGGTGGATGGGTGGATGGGTGTGTATATGGATGGATGTGTGTGTGGATGGATGGATGGATGGATGGATGGATGGATGGATGGATGGATGAGTGGGTAGGTGGATGGGTGGATGGATGAGTGGGTGAGTGGATGGATGGATGGATGGAAAAAATGGATGGATTCATAGATGGATGGGTGGATGTATGTTGGATGGATTGATGGGGGAGTAGATGGATGGGTGGATGGATGGATGTGTAAAATGCAGGTAGGTGAGTAGATGGATCTCTTCTCTCTGGCCACCTGTGTGCCATCTGACAAAGGCCATAGTTAATTACGTTAGAATGATTCTATCTTTCACTGGGGGGGAGGACAGAGAGGATGAGGAGGAGACAGGGAAGATATAAGGGACAAGAGAGGAGGAATGAGACACTTCTGGCTCATACCTGAGCTACTAGGTCCTTAAAGAAGAAGAAGACACCCTTCCCGAGTCCTCCCAGAGCAAGAACCCCTTGGCTCTCACCATTGGCCTCTGCCAGGAGGTGACTGGGCTCTGGAAGCAGGGGTCAGGAGGCGGAATCAGCAGGGGAGGCTCTCAGCCAGAACTTCCTCAGATCATGTGTGGGGGCGTGGTTCGGGGAGTCCATCTGGGATCAGGAGAGGCAGTGGGGGCCTGTGATTGGATTTCTGGGCTCTCGGGCTCCTGCTTAAGGGTGGGGACTGCTGCCACCAGACCTGAGGAGAGGCCCGTGAAGTTCTTGGGAAATAGGATATTCTCCTGATTGAAAGACCCGGCTCTGGAGACTCCAGCAGCCTCCAAATTCGCAAAGCTCCATTACCGCTCACTGTGGTGGCCCTGGGTGCTGGTGCGCAGCAGCCCAGGGTCGAGCTGAGCCCTTCCAGATACTAGCCTCCTACCCCAACCCAGGCTCAGGAGGGAGGGGAGAGAGCTGGCGTCCAGGATCTGGGGTGCAAGAACTCAAATGAATCCTGACCTACAGGGACCTGGCTGCAACCAGCCTACTTGTTCTGGGGGCCTCTGGGGTGCTGAGTTTGGTAAGGCCCCCTGCTTGCTGCCCACTGTGGAAAACCCTAGGGTCGTGGTCCAAGCCCTGAGAGCCTACCTCCCCCCCACAGATCCTCTGGTCCCACCCTCCTGGTATAGGTGGGGCCTGGAGGCTCAGAGAGGGGAGGGGAATCATCCAAGTTCACACAGCACAGGAGAGGGGCAGAAAGGGAAAACAGAGCCTCCAGTATCCTGAGCTTTTCCAAGGCAGTGCTGTGGATCTCCCAGGACAGCCCCTACTTCTCTGAAACCCCATCCCTCCCCCATTTTAGGCAATCCTGACAAGCCACTCTCTTCTCCAGGTGTGGGAGGGCTGGAGTGGGGGTTCGTTAGGGGGATGCCGAGCCAAATTGTTTCAATTGCTAGCAGCCCCCAGTCTTGGTCAGGTGGGCATGTGGAGAATGTAGGACAGACATCTCTCTGCTCCCCCTGCACTGGCCCTCCGGAAATTCAGTCCCTGGAAACCCCTGCTCTGCTCTGCTCTCATCCCTACCTAGGATGTGGACGTGGAGGTGGTGGGGCTGGAAAGGGTCCCTAGCGGCTGCCTGGATCTGGCCAGGGTGATCCCGGGAGCCCAGGCTGCCCCAACCTCTGTGTTGTGGGCCTGAGGGGGCTCCCCCTCCTCCCAGCCCACCCTATGGCCCTGCACAAGTGACATCGTCCTGAAAGAAGTCCAGCCAGCGGGACTCCTCAGCAGCTGTCACCAGGAGGCAGGGAGCAGAGGCACCACCAGGAGCAGCAGAGCCCCTCCTTCAGAAAAGGAGAGGAACCTAGGGACGGGGGATGGGAGAGCCTGGAATCCAGCAGCCACTTCACACCTGGCCTATTAATTGCCAGATTGATTTCAGATCCCAGTCTCCAAGAGGCCCCAAAATCAATGCCCTCCTCTCCTCCCTTCTGCGGGCTCAGAAGTTATTCTTAAAGCCGCAGCTGTCCCAGCTGCTTTGGCTGAGACCTCCTGCTGAAGGGTAGGCTTCAGGCTCCAAAGCATGCCTAAGGCTCTGTGTAGGAAAAATCTTACCCGGAAGGGAAGTATGGCAGCCCATTGGGTTACCAGCCAATGACTGGAGGGGCACTAAGGAGGGTCTCATGAGGGCGCCTGGGTGGCTCAGTTGGTTAAGCATCTGACTCTCAGGGTCGTGAGATCAAGCCCCGCATCAGGCTCCAGGCTCGGTGTGGAGTCTCCTTGAGATGCTCTCCTCCCTCTGACGCTGCCCCCACTCACGCTCTCTCTCTAAAACAAAATAAATAAATAAAATCTTTTTAAAAAAGGAGAAGAAGAAGAAGGCTCTTATCTGCAAATCTCCCTCCCACCAACATGCCCTGACATCCATAATTCCACCATTAGGAAGTCATTCCTTTGGATGAATTAGGTCAACAGTCCCAGCTTCCAAAATGGAATCACAGGAGAAAGAACACTTATTAACGCCGTAATGCTCCAGTTCCATGTGACTGGAGGCACTGGAGACCCTGGGGCATTGGGAGAGCTCAGTGTGATGACTGGGGACCAGGTGGAATGATATCAGGGTGAAGGGAAGGGGAGTGACACTCTGGCTTGTCTTGGTCCTCGGGTTGACTTTCTCCAAGGAGCCCTGATTGAAAGACCAGAGAAGCGGAACTCAGGCATAGACTCTGGTCATGGCCGCAGGTGCAGGGCTCACCGGGAGTGGGGCAGGTACAGGCTACTGGGGACCTGTGGGTGTTCCAAGGGGTCACGTTCCAACTTAGTAGGAGAACCCTCCCTCTCGCTGAGCTCCCTCCCAATGTCTGCCCTGCAGTGAGTGCTGCATCCTTTGGGGCATACAAGCTGAAGCCAAGAGCCACCTGAAGGGAGGCTGTGGAAGGACTTTGGGCAAAGGGACATCAGGCACCCCGAGGGCCCTTCCCTCTTTGGGGGTTGGTCCCTGGGGCTCTGGGGCTGGAAGGCCAGCTTTGCGGCAGGCAAGGGGTGGAAAGATGGGGTGACTCCCAACGGCTAGGCGCTCATTGTGTTCCCAGCCCTGAGTCAAGAGCAGTGTCCCCTCTAATGCCACAGCCTTGCAAGGAGAGCACTAGTAGTCCCGTTTCTTAGATGGGGGACACCGAAGTACATGAACACTGACACTGATGTCACACAGCTGGTCACATGCAGCCGGGACTCCAGCTGGGCTCTGCTCCTTCCCAGACAGAAGGGTCTGGGCTCTGATCACTTCAGGCTCACGGAGGCTCCTGGGAGGTCAGGGGAACTGGAGTCAGGGGAAATCTCCATGAGGCCAAGAAGCCCAGGCAGTCCGATTCTGCCATCCACAAGGCAGACCACAAGGCTCTGGCCTCGGCCTCTCTGATTCTGCCTGGCTCAGAGGGCCACACATGGGAGAGGCTGGTGGCCGTTCTTCTGCTGTGCTGGCCCAGCTTCTGCTCCCAGCTTCAACTCCTCTGCACCAGGTCACTGAGTGTCAGCCCTGGGTCTGGAGACGTGATGACATCGTTGCTTGTTACCTCCCCACCTGCGGTCAATTACTAACACAGCACTCTGTGTCCCCACAGCCACCAATGAGGGCCTCTGTCCCAGTGGTATCAGTGATGGGAAGAGATCCTGCCACCTCCCTCCGACCCTTGTGCCCAGTGCAGTGGCTGGAGGGCCTCCCTGAGGTCAGCTTCTCCCTCACACTTCTCTGAAGGTGTGTCCTCACTTCCTCCGCCTAGGGGTGTGTGTGTATGGGTTTGTGTGTGTGTTGGAAGGAAGTGAAGTAGCAATTGTGAAACATTTGGTTTGGTTTCCTGGGAACAAGTCTTATCTTTGCCCTGCCTGTGAGCTACGGGAAAGCAGGTGCTTGCCTGGACCACCCCATCCCCTGCCCCATGTGCCTGGCCAGTAGAGGATACTCAGTAAACGTTTGAATGAATGAATGAATGAATGGATTGGAATTCCTGCTCTCCAGGCTCAGGGAAGTGAGGATTGTGAACTCTGCCTCCTTCTCAGAGGCAGACAGGGAAATCTCTAGGTGACTCTCAGTCCTTGCTCTGCCCAGCGATGCTGTGTGGTCCTTGGTGAATTGCCTTCTGTCTCTGTGCTCAGATCCCTGGGAATAGCACTACCTGTGGAGAGTGGCTAATGACATGCAAGTGTTGGAGGGAAAGAGTGGGCAGGAGGGGAGAAGGTGCCAGCAGTGGGAACCACAGGGGAAGGGGGGCCTCTTGGTCTCCCCCAGGGTGAGGCTGACATGGGTTAGAACAGAGTATGGTCCTGAGGACCGGGTAGACAGTGTCCTGGGCCTGGCACCCAGCCAGGGCACAGACTGGCCCTGAAACAGAGGGGCATCAGCGTGGGCTGGTTGGGGGCTTGGCCAGGGGTTGCAGTCAGGGCCCGCCTCCAGCAACGGCCGGGGTCTCGTGCTGGATCCCAGATGAAGACTGGTCAGGGGCTGGGGCAGAGCCAGGGCTGAGTTTTCCAGGTCTGTTTGAAGTCAGAGGCTGGGGCTGATTCCTGGTCTTTGACCTGGGGCTGGATGAGAGGTTCCTGCAGATGGGGGCAGGGTCAGCCAGGGGGCACGGGGAGATCTTCTCTCTGATGGGGGCCGGGAGCAAGCACCGCCATCCTGGTCTCATCGGCTCTAAGCACTCAGCTGAGTTGGGGGACACCGGAGGCTTTCTGAGAGTGTTGTTCTTGGAGGTGTCCTCCTTGTCCTAGGGTGTCTTCAGGGAGGCTCAGGGCTGCCTAGGGAGCGTTTCTTCCTGAGTGTGAGTGCAGTGAGGGAAGTGCAGGAGAATGACCCCACTAGCCCTAGCTCTCCAGCGGTGGAAGGCATGCTATCATTTTCACACGTGCACAGCCCTTTACAGTTTATAAAACCCTTCTCTCCAGCACCTTTTAGTCTTCTCCATGGTCCCAAGAAAGAGACCTGACAAGAGATGATGCCCATTTCACAGATGAGGAGCACAGAGGCCCAGAGAAACTAAGCAGCTTGCCGAGGCTGCTCGGGAGGAGGGAGACCTGGGAAGTTCTCTGTCTTCTCATTGGCTTCACTGCCACTGACTCCCCTGGCTGTCACCCAGGCTCGGGTCCCCTGCCCTGGTGCCAGGCCCTCAGCCCATGGTCTTGCTGCCCTCCGAGGCCTGCAGAGGTTAACAAGCTGCTCCTGCCCTACAGCTCTTGCAGAGTCTCTCCAAGTTGCCTCTGTCATCAGCAAGTCACATCGCTGACATCATGACCGCATAAAATTAATTTATTTAGTTAAGGAAGGTGTTAATTAAGAGTTCTCATTTATTGTGTCTTTGCAGACAGCTCTCAGGGGCTTCTGAGTTGTCAGTGCTGGTGACAGCAAAAGCTAATGGTATCACAAGTTATTAATAGGACTCTTGGAGAGGGGGAGGGGCAGGAGCTGGGGCTTCGGGGGAGGGGGGAGAAGGGTGAAGGGAAGGAGGGAAGGAGAAGGCTGGGGGAAGGGAGTGGACAGTGCCCCCAACTTCCTTCTCCAGAAGTGGGCCCCTCTCTGCAAGTTGGTCCCATTGCAGACATTCCCTGGGGGACCCAGAGTTTGTTGCTAGGCCCTTTGAATCTGTTAGTGGGGTTGTGACACCCAGACGGAGAATGGGCTGTGAGCCCCGGAGGGGGTCACACTGCTGCTGCCTACACTCCCGTGTGTCTGGGGTTCGCCTTGAGGGGTGTTTGCTCTCAGGCAAGCAGGTCCATCTTTGCCAGCCTGCTTCTTTGCCCTGACCCTGAGCATCGTGGAGTGTAGACAGTGACTGGGTTAGCTCTGGGTACCCCCAAAGCCTTGCACAGAGTCTAGGGTATCCTGGGAGGCCGGCAGACATCTGCAGTCTTGTCTTGAATGCTTATGTCGCCCCTGGAAGGGGGATGGTTGTATTATTCCCCTTGTTACAGTTGGGGAAACTGAGGCTCAGTGTGTTAAACAGAAACCAAGTAACTTGCTGAAGGTTCCAGGTGGGCTTAAATCTAAGTTGGTGCTCTTTTCAGAGTATCAGGCCCTCTCCATTGATCAGAGGGATGCAGCGGGTACGGAGACCCCAGTTTAGAAGTTGGTTGATGGAGCAGGGCAGGCAAGGGCTAGGGGGAAGGGGGACAGAGCCACAGGGCCATGGGACTAACTGGGCCCAGCTGTGAGGATGCTGGAGCAGGGACAGTCGGCCTCATACACAGATATGTCCCTCGCTGGATCACGGAGGCTGGGATAGAGGCAGGCTCAGGTCTGCTGGGGGCTCCCTGGCAGGAAGGATCACTTCTCTGGGGCCCAAGTGACTAGAGGAAGCAAGGTTTGTGTGGAGTCTTGATAGATGAGCAGGTGTTCAGCAGGTGGGAAGGGGGGCTCTGTGAAGTCCAGCTCTGGGTGGGGCAGGGGAGCGGGGAGAGCTGTGTGGGCGGAGCCACGCAGGTGTGAAAATACATTAGGGCTGAAGCCTCTTGGGAAGAGGGGTATCTAAAGGTGAGGTGGGTGGGAGGCCCGACCATGCCAGCTTAGAGACTCTGGACCCCAGCGGGAGGGTACTAGGGAACCATCAGGGGATTTGGGAAGAAGAATGGTACCTACACATTAATCAGATCCTCCCCCTCCCCCACTGCTTTCCTGCTCTGGGTGCTGAGGACACTGCTGAGAGTGTGGAGCAAGGGGGTCAGTTTGGATTCCTCCAGAAGCCCACCCTGAGACACCTGTTTCATTGTTGGGACACCAGCAGGGAAAGAAAGATAGTAGGCCATTATTGAGCCCATTAACATGGTGGGTGAATGGGGCCCTGCCCTGCTGGGGAGCTCTGAGACCTGGAATGGACCATGCCCCACTTTTGGACCACCCAAGGAGCAAGGGAGCTGGGCTGTGTATGAGCCAGCGCCCATATGTCATCGGTTGAAGGCTGTTCCCGAGGCTGTTAACTCTGACATTTCTGGTCTTCCCTACACAGTCAGTAATCAGAGAAAATCCTTAGGCATAGAAAAGAAGATGATGTCATCTGGCCATTGGGCCAGTGAGCTCTGAAATGGTAAGCGGGGGGAGTGCATATGAGGAGAGCGCCCACAGAATTGGCTTTAGGAACCAAGCAGAGAGAACTTCTTTCTCCTTCTCTCTCTCTCCCATTTTTTTTTTTTAAAGATTTTATTTATTTATTTGATGAGAATGAGAGAGAGAGAGAACACAAGCAGGGGGAGCAGCAGAGGGAGAGGGAGAAACAGGCTCCTTGCTGAGCAGGAAGCCAGATATGGGGCTCAATCCCAGGACCTTGGGATCATGGCCTGAGCCAAAGGCAGAGGCTTAACCAACTGGAGGCTCCTGGAGGAGCCAGAGGTCAGTTTGCACCGAGACTCAGTCATGGGCCACCTGGTTGAAACAGACCCCGGGGGCAGCTGCCAAGGGGAGAATCAGCTCCCTGGACACCTTCACCCTGGTCTCAGCCTGGGGGCTGGACCTCAAGACAGGAGGGAGGGAAAAATTTGGTCCTAAGCTCAGCTCTGGAGAAATGCAAATCTGAGTTTGAGTGCTGGTTGCCATTTACAGGGCTGTGTCCTCGGACAAATTACTTAACACCCCTGAATGTCAGTCTCCTCTTCTGGAAAGGGGAGATAATAGTACCTCAGCTATGAGGTCATTGTCATCAACGTGTGGGATGTATTTAGCCCACTGCCTTGAATATACAATGTGCCCGGTAAATGTTTATTATCATCATTATTTTATCATTATCCCACTGATACCAATAAAAGAGGGGGCGAGAGAAAGGCTTGCAGAACACCCTACCAACTTACCAGGCTAGAGTGATTTTCAGTGGCTCACGGTGCTCTTGGGAGTTCAAGAACACAATCCCAGAGCATTCCTGGACTTTGTGAGCTCCAGCAGAGCCACTGGCCAATGACTTTACGAATCTGTTCACATAGATCCTGAGACAATCACTTCTCAGTCTATGACACCCATCTCCCCAAGAATTCAGAGATCAATTTCAGATGTCATCTGTTATCACATAATCATCCTTGGACTGTCCCTGAAGATGCAGAGTTGAGGAAGGACCCTGGGGCAAGGAGCATGGATTCTAATTCAGGCTTCAGAGTGAATGATGGACTCCTTATCTGCATGTGGGCACAGATGCTCTTGGCCGGTGTCTAGGGGTTAAGCAGAAGGCAGAGGAGGTCGGGGGTGGCAGTTAGTAAACCAGGAGGTGGGGTGGTCACCTGGAAAGTGTTGTGACCAATTGGGATGGGTTTCCTCATTTCCTTACAGATGCAGGGACATCTCCCAGGGAAGCTGGCTCTGGCCGGATGGGCAACACCAGTGGTCTGCTGGAGGCCATGTGGCTTCCCTTTCTCCCTGACCGTGGATGGGCTGCAATCTAGTCCTTGGTCTCAGCCAGGGTAAACCCAGCCCTCGTGCCCATGTCAGTGGTCAGTCTCGGTGTTCTGCAGCGTGAGACCATCCTGGGTTGGAGAAGCTGCGGGGCTGGGGTTGGAGGCCAGGGGGAGGGATCTCTGCTCACACCAGCAGCTCAGGACCCATTTCCAGAGAACCACTTAGGGAACTCTTTTCACTGTGGCTCAGAGAAGGAAAGTCGCGGCCCTAGGGAGGCAGACAGAGAAGAGTGTGTGCCCCAGCTTGGGATGTCTGAGCAGGATGTGATCTCTAGAAGATGCCAACAGTTTCACATGATGTCAGTGGTGGAGAACACCAGGCTGAGGCATCATCACCTCTCTGAGCTCCCCGGGTCCCATCTACAATGGACAAACCCCCCCCCATCCTTCCTGGACCTTGTCTGCATGGCCCTGGTGCGGGCTGGTTTCCACCCTGGGGGCATTTCTCTGTGACTCCTTGACTGGAGAGATCCAAGATCTAGAAGGAGGACTCTCGGTGTTACTTAAAACCCCTTGGCCGCCAGAGAAAGTCCTGTCCTGGGCCCCCAGGTCTCAGACATGATTGGCTCATGGCTGGGGGTAGGGGGATACAGGAGGAAGAAGTTTTGAGTTAGGTTCAGGCTCTAGTTTCAATTTTAATCTATTATTCAGGGACCCAGTCAAACTGATTCCCTGGGATCTTATTTTATCTTTCAAAGCAGAAACCCTCTAAAAGTTCGGTTGACTCTGTCGTTTAAGTAACAACCTCTGAATCTGTGGCTTTTACAGTTTTCCTTCTATGGCTTACAGTCGCTCCCCACTCTGAATCCAGAACTGGCTTTGTGAGTCTGGATCACAAAGGAAGCCAGTGGAGAAAGACCAGGGTCATAGTAACAGGGGAGGGGGAGCTGGAAGGGGAGATTCAGGATCATAGTGGGGGAGGCAGAGAGTGATAGGCCAGGGGCACTGTCCAGTGCACTGGGGCAGGGCGGGGCGACAGGTGAAGGACAGATAGAGACAAGCGTGCAGTAAGACGGACGTGAGGACAAAACCAGAGGGGGAAGAGACAGAGGGACTAGGAGAAGGTGAGGGAGGTGGAAGGAAAGTGGTGGCAGGGTGGGGGTGGGCTCAGAGGGCCCCACATTCTGGAGCCTTCTCCTCCTCCATCTGCCTGGCAGATAAATACAGTACAGCTGGGCTTTTTTCTCTTAATTGACATCTTTGAATCCATCCCTGCTTGACAAATCAGGCCATTTATTATTAGTGATGACAGGGATAAATATCACAGGCATTCATTTTACATCTGGGGCCCCTGATAATAGCCCCTCCCCCTACTGCCCCCCCCTGCCCCCAAGCAGGGACACTGGGTGTCCGGGGCATGGATCTCCTCCTCCTAGTGGGAAGCTGGGGGGTGGGGACTGGCCACGACCAGCCCCAGAGGGGACAGAGATCCCAGGGCTGGAGTGGCCGGCGTGGTCCTCCTCTGCATGGAAGAGAGTTACCTCCTGCACGGGAAGTACAGCGCTGGCCCTGGTTCTAAACACGTGGTTGACTTTGTGCCAGGCCCCCTGACCCCCAGGCTTCCCACCTGTTATAGGGAGGCTGGGTTAGATGTCCTCTGGGGTCCTCCCTGCTCTGGCCCTTCTTGTCACCAAAAGCTTTTAATATATTCCCTCTGCTTATAGGATCAAGTTCCAAACCCCTTGCCCAGGCCTGGAGGACCCTCTCTGATCCCCGTCCTTTCCTCATGCTCCCCTCACTCCTTCTCTCCGGTCCCGGACACACTCTCCTTTTCATCCCTGAGCCTCTGCCGTCCCTGGGGCCTGACCCCCGCTGACATCTGAGACAGCCGGCTATCCGGGCCCCTCACGGGGCAGCTGCCGCCTTCCTGAGGGCAGGCCTCCCATGCTCTTTGGGGCCGGATGGGGCTCGGAGCCAGCCTTTGGTGGCTCACCAGAGCTGCTCGGGGCTGCGAACAGACATGTGTCCGTACTGGGGGTATTTTCATGTCTTTTCACGAAGCTGCTACTGCTCTTCCAAGATTAAGGGGGAGGGACGAGTCCCTCTGAGGAGTGACAGCCGAGGCTTGTGGCCCCTCGCTGAGACAGAGTCCTCCTGGGGCTCCCAGTGCACGTCGGACTCAGTAGGTAAGGTCACCGTCACAGAGACACAGGGCTTGCCTCCCGTCCCACTGGAAGGCCAAGCCATGCTAAGTCACAGACTCGGGCCTCCCATCTCACTGTTTGCTCAGCACCTTTGGGAGTTGAATTGTTGGAGTGGCTCTCACTACGCGGGTGTCACGGCCTCAGCTTCAGTGTTAGGGACGTTGTAGGGAACTTCCCACCCAGCTGCCCTGCTAGAGCCCTGACTGCTCTGTGGGGCGGTTCTCTCTGTGGAGCTCTACCTTGGAGGGTCCAGTGTCATTCTACTAATGGACGTAGAGGAGTTTCCCTGCATGCTCTTACAGTACAGGGGAGCTGATGCTCCCTCCGCTCTCTGAAAACCGGGGCAGGGGGGTCCTCCTTTGGGGTGAGCAAGCAGGTGGCGGGAGGGACTCTCTTCTCTCCACTGAGTCTGTGGGGAACTCAATGGTCCAGAGGTGGGCATTATGGGCTCCCCCCATTGCGAGGTGGGGCAGAATCATTGCCTGGAGTCTAGCAGAATCATTGCCTGGAGTCTAGCAGAATCCTTGGGAGGAAACCACTCTCCTTCCTGGGCCTGTTATCAAGTCAGATGCTAACACAAGACTTGACTTCCACTCTGCCCACCGCCCCTGAGCCCATGGCTGCTAACTGGAAGTTCCAAAATGGCGGCCCTTTTTTAAGAAGTGGTTTAGAGGGGGAGAGCCATGTTCGTTAGCCGATGTGGTTACTTCTCAGAAATGGAGCCATGTGCTTGGTGGTCTCCGTTCCTACAGAGTGAGTGGGCTTCCGAGTGCATCCTTTCCCCACATGTTCTGAGGCCCAGAGACCCCCATGGAACCTTATAATATCAAAGGGCTTGAAGATGCTCTAGGTTCTAGATTAACTCCTTCATTTCAAGATGGCGAAGCTGAGACCCAGAGGGGAGACCAGTTGCCTGGGGCCTATAGCAGAGGGGCATGTCTTGAACTCTGGGCTCCAGACCCATGCCTAATCTCCCATGCCAGGGTGTCTGCCTTGTGGAGACAGAAGGGCCTCTGGGGCCTCTGCTGGCAGGGCTCTGAGCATGGGCTCAGGTGGCGAGGGAGTGGCTGGGGACTCCTCCTCTTGCCTCATGAGAAGGCCTATGACCTCAGCTGGGAGAACTGCACTGGGAGCCCAGAAGGCAGGGCGGCCCTTTAGAAACTGCCCTTAGGGCTTGGAGCCCTCCCAGGCTGAAGGGGGTGGGAGGGCTCCATTTGTCTCTGCTCCAGGGGACGGATGGCTCAGGAGGAGCTAATGAAGCTGTCTTCCTCCCAACACACCAAGACAGTGACAGATGACGGCGGGGAGAAGGCAGGTGTTGGCACACGGCCCATTGGGCAAGGTAGCGAATAGCACGTCCCTCAATGTCACTATGGGTCGCAGCGACTGCTGGGCCTCCAAAGAGGGGGCGTGTGGACCCTGGGGTGCAGTGACAGGGATCCCAGGGAAAGCCAGTGTCTTGTGTATCCCCCTTTGTGTGATTGGCAGACAGAGGTCAGTTAAAGGGAGCATAGCATCCCCATAGCCCAGCCTGCTCATTACCCCAGTGGAGAAGCACAGGCCCAGAGAGGGATAGTAATTAATCAAGGTCACACAGCAAGCTAGTGGCAGAGATTCCTGAAGAGGTCCTAGGTGGCCCAAGGGAGGGAGAAGAGAAAGGCCCCACTGGTGGGGGTCACGGGGGGAGTGGGGATGGGTAGAGGGTGTGGTCCCAATTTCTTGCTGAACATTCAAGGCCGTGATGATATATCTGTACCTTCTTTTCCTTCTCACTCTGTAGCCCAAGTTATCTGCCTGCCTTCCCCAGCCTCCGAGGCTTCACCCATACCCCGAGTGCTGGCAGTCTTTCAGGCCCCTCCCATCTCTGTCTGATAATCTATGGGAAGCATTAGCCCAGATGCCTTTTGCAGGTGCATGTTTACCTGGCATTTTGAACTACTCTCTGCATGAGGCCCACACCTGATCACAGAGCTGATGCTCCCTTCCATTATTATTCACGAAGAGCCTTCCCCCAGAAGCTTTCTCTTCCATGACAGTCATCTCTGGGGTTGTCAGAAGGACCAGGGCTAGGGGTCCTGGTGTGTGAACAAGTCAGGCCCACACGGGAGAGAGGGATTTGCAGGAGAAAAGGTCCAGCGAGTCCTCGGCCTCCCCAAGCCGAGGGCTGGGTCACCTTGGTCCTGGCCCCTGAGTACTTCACCTTCACCTTCCACTGCTCCAGGAAGTCTGTCTGGCCTGGGATGGGCCTGGGGGATTCAGCAAGGAAGCAGGAGAGAGAAGGCAGGCCCTGGAGGGGGTGGTCCCCTTTGGCTCTGGGGATCCTCACCGTTCAGGGGGATCTGTGGTCGTTAGCTCACCTGACAGGTGCCACCACAGGCCTGCCGCTGAGTTGGGGACCATTAGCTCCAGATGAAGACATGAAATCAAGCGAAGGAAAAGAGTAGAGAAGTGGGTTCATGGCACTTGCTCACTTACTCATGTCAGTGAATACTTTTTTGAGCACCTACTAGGGCCAGGCACTGTGCTAGGTGCTGAGAATGGTCCCTGTCTTCAAGGGCCTTTCGGAGAACCCAGCTTCCTGCTGTGCTGGCTCTCCGGCCTCTAGAGGGACAGGCCCTGACAGGAGTACTGTCTCGAGTCTGCCCTTGAAACTCAGGGTCTAGATTTGTGCCTCAAAGCTCTTCTTCCCGCCCCTGGGGCTTTCTTCCAGAATCATCTCCAGCGTCCTCAAGGCCACCACCCCCTTCAACTCTCTGCAGTGTCCACTGACCCTTCCTGTGCCCTGTTTCCGGCTCCCCACCCGCCATGCCTGCCATGCCTCCTCCCCGACCCATCATTCACCCTCAGCAGGCAATGAAATGGAAGAAGGAAGAGGAAGACCCTGACCCCCATAGCCTCTTGGATGGGGGATGGGAAGTAACGATGCCTCTTCTCCCTCCAGTTCCTGCTGCCTAGGGCCGATCCACACAGACATCTGGCCAAGATAAAGTCAAGACCTTCAAGGGTTTGAGAAATGAAGGGGTCCTCGTCTGGATGCTACCACAGCCTCCTCCCTCCCTCCCCCACTTCGTGCCCCTCATTCGGCCCACCAAGGCCAGATTTGTCTTGCAAAGTGGCATCATTATAAATGCATCAGCCTCCTTTGGACGTCTGCACCCACTCTCGCCAGCCCATCCAGGCTCGATTACATCTGAGGCTGTCTGGGGTAATTAAGTGACATTAGGACGCATCCCCCGCCGTAATGCAGTGTTCAAAGCCCTGGGCTCTGGCATCCCGGGAGCCGCCGCACCAAGGCCTTGTCTGCCTAATGCTCCATGCCGTGATTGCAGCTAATTACTCCAAAGACAGGCCTCATTAGTGGCGGGTTTGGGCTGGAAGGTGGGAGCAGGCTGTCTCCCCCATTTCCCCCAGCCCACCAGGTCACAGCCTGGTCTCCCCTTTCCCCCCACAATCCAGCTTGTCCTGCACTGCTCTTCTTGGGGGATTAGAACAGGGCAAGGGCAGTCCCGAAAGAGCCCTCTTTTGATGGAACAAGGTCCTAGACGGAGTTCCAGGGCTTTCGAGAACTTTCTGACTGCTTTATTCAACTAGTGGGAACCGAGGCCCAGAGACTTGCTCAAGGTCACACAGCACAAGTGAAATAAACGTGCTGTGTTTCCTAACCTGCCAGGCTTGGAGAAGTGGGGTTGGACTGAGTGGACACACCTGGATCCAGAGCTCGGGGGAGAAAGGGCTCAGGAGCTCCTGGGGAAGAGCGGGGTGGCAGCCTTCCCCCCAGAGGCACCATGTCCTTCCTCAGCGCTAGACCTTTGTGCCCTTTGCCTGGAGCCCCCCATGTCCTCCACCTGCCACCTTGCATGTGGCTGAATTCTTTCACCCCTCAGGTCCTCACTTCCTCCAGGGAGCCCTCCAACTCCTGAGGCTGAAGTCAGCACCCCTCATCTTGGCTCTTGGGATGCTCTGTACGACCCCCTCTCAGCACACATCCCTCGAAATTGTCACACCCGGAAGCTTGGCTATACCCCCTGGGACAGTGACGTCCACCAAGGGCAGGAGCTGAGACTTTCTTGTCCGTGCTGATCGCCCCGGTGCTGGGCCTGGGGCCTCTGACACAAATCAGTGGCATGAAAGGTCAATAATCACTGCTTTGTGCCCCTTGTAGGGTGTGGACTTCTCAGGGAATATGATGAAAGCTTCCCCCCAGAAAAAATGCATGTGTCTATGTAAAGATAGCATTTTCCACAAAATTTTTGGGCATCCTGAATCCCATCACGCCCCCGGAGGGGTACATGGAATCCCGGTTAATCACCTCTGAACCAAAGTGTTGGTTCCGCCTACAGTCCGAATTGTCCAGCATGGACCAGGAGCCCTGCCTCTCCTTCCCCTGCTTCTGGCCCAGCTTTCTCGCTGGACACCCTGACAGCATCCTACGGGGTAGACTTCCGTCCAGCATGCCATGACAGTCCTGTCTCCGTGTGTTTGCTTCTGTTGCACCTCCTGCCAGGGATGTCCCGTCCTCTGTCTCCCTCCAGATCCTGCTGCCTTACAGAGCCCAAGCAATGCCTCACCTTCTCTAGGAAGGTGTCTGCGGTGACAAGACACCAAAGGTGTCCCCCAAGGTTTCTGCTCTTGGCTATTCAACACAAATCCAGTTACCTATGGGAAGGGACTTGGCAGACAAAGTCACTGTCCAGCTGACCTGAAAATAGGGGGATTCTCCCGGATCACGTGGATGTGCCCAGTGTAATCACGGGAACGCTTGCAAGCAGAAGAGTCCATCAGAACCAAGACGGGGAAGAGGACAGCAGCGGCAGGTGAAGCGGAAGGGGGAGCAGAGAGATTGCGGCGGGAGAAGGACTTGGCCCTCCGTTGCTGGCCCTCCACAGAGAGAAGGAGGGCCGTGGGCCAAGGAGCACAGACAGCCTCCGGAGGGTGAAAAGAGCCGGCAAGAAAACCGGAGCCTTTATCCTACAACCACGCGGACCTCAATTCTACCCGCAACCTGAATGAGCTTTGAAGCAGGTTCCTCCTGAGGACCTGAAGGAGCACCACCCCAACAACACCTACATTGGGTTCTGTGAATCTCAGAGCAGAGAACCCACGGAGTTCCGCTGGTGAACTTCTAGCCTTCAAAATCGTGAGGTAAGGAGTGGCTGTGAGGGGCTCCTGGGTGGCTCAGTCGGTTAGGGGTCTGCCTTCGGCTCAGGTCATGATCTCAGGGTCCTGGGATCGAGTCCCATATTGGGCTCTCTGTTCAGCGGGGACCCTGCTTCTCCCTCTCCCTCTGCCTGCCACTTGTGCTCCCTCTCTCGCTCTCTCTCTGTCTGAAATAAATGAATAAAATCTTTAAAAAAAAGTGCTTGTGACTTTAAGCCACTAAATTTGTGGGACGACGTTACAGCAACCACATAAAACTTACACATCATCTGTGGCAGGGAAACCCGCGCTACGAAGCCTTTGCCCCTCTGCCTACTGAGTGGTGGGTACACTCCCCGTCCCTTGGCGTCTGGTGACCGCTTTGATGAAGGAGGACAGCCAATGGGACATGTGCCAGATCCAGGCCCTGGCTTGCAAGGCTCTGGTGGCTCCCACCTTGGTTTCTTGGGGCCATGAGCTGCCCGGTAAGAAGTGTTGATGGTGCTGAGATGGCCATGTTGTGAGGAAGCCCAAGCTGACCACGAAGAGAGACCATAAGCAGATAAAACAATGCCCAGCCAGCTCCAGCTCTCAGCCATATGGGTCATCCCAGCTGAGGCCACAGACTTCATGGAGCAAAGAGCAGTCATCCCCCCGCCCTGGACCGTGTCCGAATCGCTGGCCCCCAGCAGAGTGCAGTATCACAATAAGAAATTGTTCTGAAGTCTTGAGCATTGGGGTAGTTGATGATGTAAGAGTGGGTAACTGGACCCCTTTCCCTGATGGTTCCCAGTCCCGGGGGTGTGTGTAGGGGGGTCTCTCTGTTCCTCCAACACATGGAGTGCCAGCCCCATTATTACTGGCTTCCAGAACCCTACGTCAGTATGACTGTGACATGAAGAGTCAGTGTCACATTGCCATGTGTCCCCTGCCTTAAGGCCCCCCGACCCCCCGGGTTGGCAGGTCTCACCTGGAAGCCCCGGGAAACAGGGGAGCAGGAAGATCCTCAAGGTTAACATCTGCACATGTCCCACATCTGCACCTGCGAGTCCGCAGCAGTTAAACCAGTAAAGCCTGTCCTGGGCTGGGCCTGCTGGCCCAGAGCCCTTGCGCGAATCGTGCAGAGAGACATCTCTCTGCAGAGCCCTGGTGTCACCGGAAGGGAAGCCGCCCCTGGCAAGCGGCAGTTCAGCTAGAAGGAAGCCTCTCGCGTCTGTGCTTTCCTCACATCCGTGTGTGCTGACCGGGCCTTCTCTTCTCCATCCTTTTCCCCCCACTCCCCGGGGTCACCCCACCTGCTCCAGAGAACAGAGGAGAACTTTTCCCATCAGCCATGCCCTGCTGCCTTGAGGCCGGCCGGCACCTTGCCTAGTCACGGCTCAGGGTGCTCCCAGGATGCCCGCAGGCACCTGATGCAAACTGAGGGATGGATTTACCCAGACCCATAGATGTGTTTCTGTCTGCTTCAGGGGACTGAGGGCACCGACCATGCTTGGAGCCCTCTATGTCCCCATGGTACCGGGGTGAGGCACCAGCAACCTCATGAAGGTCCGCTAGGGAAAGTCAGTCAGCATCACAGAAATGACACTGTGAGCCCAGACGTCACAGCGAGGAGGGCCTTTTCCATCCCACGTTCTGGGGATTTCAGACCTTTCGCCGCTGGAGCCCTTTGTTCGGATGAGATCTTATTCGATGCTATGCAGACACCATCCTTGGATTTGGGGCAGGATCCAGAGTGCTGTTCCTGTTGCCTTTCCGCCACCTCCGCGGCCCCCCTGAGGCAGCTCATGGCTGTGAGCTGGGGTCCCCAGAGCACCGTCTGAAAGCTGTGCGTTCATCTACTTGATGACGTTACAGCAGAGGAACCGAGGCTCAGAGATGGTCTGGGGCTTACCGAAGGTCACACAGCTAATAAAATGTTGGGACTGGAGGCCCGTGTCTGAGCTCTTGGCACGTTCTTCCCCATCCCACTGCCCCAGAATCACAAAACACTGATGTGGAAATGGCCAGAAACTCTCTAGGACAATACCTTTGGGGTTCAGGAATCCTTCCCATAGGCCCTCTGACAAGTAGGACAGCATCTGCTTACATACCTCCAGAGATGGATCACTCACTACTTCCAAAACAGCTCCCTCAGTGGTGAGGCCTTTCAAATTCTAGAATGTGCTATCTTACGTGGAACCCAAACACACCTTCTAACCTTTTGCCCCACATTTCCAGGATCACCATTTACGATGTGTGTAAGAGAGCAGGAGTCCCATACCCTGGCCCAAAGCCCTGGGAAGCTGGTAGGGTCGTTTGGGGGTTATGTGTGTGTATGTGTGTGTGCAGTGTTTTCTCTCCCACATTCAGCTGTGAGGGGGAAGCTGGCTCTTCCTTGATAAGCCAAGCCAATTTCCTTGGCTCTATCTCTAGGCTGGGTCACAGGGCTGCCAGGGTGGAGTGGGAGGCTTCTGATACCAGGGCAGGGCCCGAGGAGGGAGGCCAGGCTGCTCTCTAGGTGGAGCCAGCCACCAGGTACCTGGGGGGAGGGAGGGAGGCAGAGGAAGAGGGGGCTCCCCAGCTCACTTGGGGACCACCGTTTCTGATCTCCCTTCCATTTCTAGCTCCCTTCCTCCCTGAGAACATGGTGAGGCAGACCTCAGGCTTGAGGAGGTAGAGGCATTGATGGGGGGGGAGGGAGGCCCCTGCCGTGGATTGGAGAAGAAAGACAGCTCGGGCAGCCTCCAGGGGCAGAGCTCAGCATCACTCAACAATCGGTATTTCCTAAGCCCTGGAGTGGCTGAACGGACAGAGCCAGTTAAATCAAAGAATTCATTAGTAAAGACATAACTGTCTTGGCAAGATAATCCCAGCAGGATGCAGCACCATGTCGTCAAAGGAATGTGGTCTTGAAAATTTGAACACTTTGGCACAAATCTTATCGCTGTGTGTCCTTGGGCAATCTATTCAACCTCTCTGAGCCTCCGCTTCCACATTCATAAGTTGGACTTCCTAATAGCCACCCGACTGCTGCGGACACAAGGTGGCCAATCAGGTAGTTCCTGCTAAGGGTCCCTTGAAACTGACTTTCATCAAGAGGAAGTGAGGAATTTCCTTCCCTTGGTGACTAGCCAGGAATGAAAAGCTCCTGAATTCTCAAAATGTCTCCCCGTCCCCAGACTGTCATGCAGACAGAGATCCCCACAGAGCTCCTATGGGGGTTAGGGCGTCGTATCCAGAAGTCCCCTATAAAAAGGCAGCCTCTTCATCAGAAGGGCCGCATGGAGGGACCCGTAGCAGGAACCACCTGCTTGGATTCCATAGACTCCCCCAAGGTTCTGAAAGCTTGGGCCCAGGACACACACATTGTCCGGAGCGAAGGAGGGAGAATGCCTCCTCTCCAAGCAGTGGTCTTCACTGACCTAGCTTCCGCTCCTCTCACCCCTAAGGCCTGCACTAGTCCCCGGAGTACCTCGGACCCTGAGCTGTCAGGTGCGATTATCATTTAAGGGAGCCGCTTATTGACCAGGGGGAGGCTTTGGGCAGGAGAGAGGAGCCACGACTGAGTAATTGGAAGGGGCCGGCCAGGAGGATTTCTGAGAGCCTTCCCAAGGCGGTTGGATCAACACACATTTAATCACTTTATACTGTCCCTGGGGCTGAGCCCTGTTCTGTTGAAAGCGCTAAGTAAGGAACAGGCAACCAGATGCAAGAGATCCCCGGGGCTGCTGCGGCTCCACAAACCTAAACTGAATCCCCCAAGACTTTCCCCAGGGCAAGTTGCCACCCCGGGTCAGCCCAAAGCCAGCCTCAGGCCTCCAAGCTGAACTTCCCGTTTCTGTTCCTTGTCACTTAACTCCATCCTTCACACTCAAACCACCCCCTTCTGCCCAAACCAGCTGAGCCTAAGTCAACCGAATGGGATGTCATGGCGTCTACCCAGCCGACACACAGTGTACAGAGAACCTGCTTGTGCCCTGCATGAACGTCTTGGCCAGGAGCCTTGGTGGGTTTCAGTCTGTAGGTCTTTAGGGAGGGGCCACTAAACGCTTGTCGCCCGTGTGCTGGGGTAGTTCTGCCCCTAGGGGGGAGGGGAGGAGCACAAGGGGTTTAGCAACCCTTCCATATGCACCCACCCAGGGATACGGCACACCTCCCTCTTCTTCCACTCTGTCTCAGTGGGGGTGGGCAGACGGTCAGGGGCCCGTGGCTGTGAGTCGCCTTCTCTCAGCTCTACCAGGCTGAATGGTGGGCAGAGGACATGAGCAGCCCAGTTGGAAGACCCACACTCTTCCACGTCCAGCCCAGGGAGAAGGTCTAAGAACCACAGAGAAGGAGAGAGCTGGAGGAACAGGAGTGTTGGAGAAAGAACCACAGCGTGATAGAGAGACACAGAGACCGAGAGAGACAAGGAGACAGAAAGCGTGACAGGGCAGAGAGAGGAGGTGGGGAGAAATAGAAAGGAAACTGAGGGAGGGGAGGAGAGGAAGGGGCGGTGGGAGAGGAGGGGACCCCAGGAGATCTAGAGTCTCCCTGTTGTCTGGGTGTTGCAATGTGGCCTGGGACAGGTCATGGGGACTCTTGGGTTCTCTGGTCACCCTCCTGGCCAGGAGCAGAGCTTCTCTGGTCCTCACCAGCCAGCCAGGGATGGTGCTGTGGTGGGATGGTTGGATGGTTCTGGGGTGTGGCTGTCCCACCAGGGCAGGGCCCTCTCCAGGCCACCAAAGATGCCACAGGGAGTAGGGTAGGGGACAAGGCAGAGGGATCTGCCCTCTCTCCCCTAGGATCTCTCACCTGACCCTTCCTGAGTCCTCTGATGAGGAAACAAGGGCTCACTTGTCCAAAGTCCCTCAGGGGTCTGGGCAGAGCTGGGACCAGGACTCAATCCTCCCACTCCAACCCTGGGGCACACTGCCTGCTCCCTTCCCTTGTCTCTCTACAGAGAGCCGCTGCGAGTGCCCATTGACGTGGATTGTAATTAGTATTTGTCTTGGGTGAGAGTGGCTGTGGGCAGTTGGCGTCGCCCGGGAAACTGAGCTGAATGTCCTTCTCTTCTCAGTCCCTTCTCACATCTTCTTTGCGGCTCCCCTGCATCCCCTGTGCTGGGGCCCTATGCCAAGCAGTGCCTCTGAGCCCAGCCCCTTCCCTCCTGGGGACTTGGTTTCCTCATCTGGGAATGTGGTGGCGCTGAAGGCCAAGCAGAGTGACAGAGGTGACATGGCTGGTGCGTAGCAGGTGCTCAGTAAATGCCAGTTTCTTAGAAGAGCTCAAGGCTCTTCTGCCCACACAGGGTTGAGGATGGGAAGGCGGAGCTGCTCCTGCATTGTGAAGCTGTTTTCTGTGCTTCTCCCAAGACCCACGAAACACCCAGGATATCACTTCCAGTCCCGCTCTGTCCCAAACGGCTCACTTGCTGCTTCCACCTTCTGACCCCCTTCCTCACCACATCTTCTGGCCTCCCGGGGGGTCGTCCTGCTCACAGTCCAGCTTCTAGGAAGCCCCACCCCTGCGTCAGCAAGGACAGAGGGGTGACGAGCTCAGGGGCATGAAAGCCTACAGGGAATAATTTACCTCTTAGGGTGATCTTGGTCAACCCTTTCCTCTGGGACTCAGTTTCCTCCTCTGAAATGACGAGGCTGTTCCTTCTAACTCCCAGATCCCAGTGTCCCAGCCGCTCTTCTGGAAGGCCGCCAGACAAATGGATTGTTCTGCACACAGTGTGGATTCTTTGGCTTTTCCCTTGGCGGGGGGTGGGCTACATTGACGCCCTGCGCGGCGGGGTGAGTGCCACCTCCCACACCCTGAGCCAGCCTGCGTCATGCACTGTAGATCTCTGAGCCTCACTTCCTTGTCTGTCAGATGGCAATATCGACGGGCACTCTGCCCAAGCCTTGTAAGGAGAGCCAGGCTTGCTGGAGACCGAGGAGGATCAGCGAGTGGGAGACCATCGGTCGGCATGGCGCGGAGAGTGGGAGACGAATGGTGACAGCTGGAGCTTGGTGCCAGGATTCCAGGGTGGCTTTTCTCTCCTGGCTGGGGCTCTCGCCAAATGCTATTCACACAACATACACTTATTGAGTGCCTACTGCATGCCAGGCCCTATCGCCCTCACTGATGGCGTAGGGGTGAACAAGCCGGAACCAGCCTTCTTGGAGCTGCCCTTCCAGCTCTCAGAGTTGGCACTGGAGCCGAAGTGGGAACGGGGGACGGGGAACCAGAGATGCTTCACTGAGGGTGCAAAGCCCTGGGGTCCCCACCCTAGAGAAGCAGGAAATGCAGGCAGTCAGAGACTCTCTCCCCAGGGGGCTTTCCTCAGCATTCTTCCAAGCCCTGGGGACCCTAAGTGGAAGAGGGAGGGGCTGATCAGAGAGGCTCTGGCTGCCCCCACCCCACCTTCCTGCCCCAGCCTGCATGTCCTGGAGGCTGGGCCCTGCTTGCTGTTGTGTTGAATGAACTCAGCAGCTACAGGAGGTTCCAGAAGTTCTGCTGAAGTCCAGCCCTCCTCGGTGTGCAGCCTGGAAAACCGACACCCAGAGGACGTGCCTGAAGGCACCCAGGGGTGCTGGCCAGGTGCCATTCTTGCAGCATCCAGGCCTGAGCCCTCCAGCCCCAGGTCAGCCCGAGCGCCCGGACCCTAACGTTCACCTCTCCCCACCAGCCCCGTGCTGCCCATTGATTAATAACGACATATTTGAGATAGTAGCACAAATGAATTTCTGAATTGCGCCATTAGTGAGTAATTAATTTCTTTGCTCTGGGAAATGAAGATATCCCTGACAGACACGTTATCTAAATCTATAAAAGAGGAGAAACGCCGAACGGGCAACTCCATTAATGAAAACATTGATTTTTTTTTTCCTCCATCTTCCTCTCTTTTGTGAGGACTTTGCTCCCTCACCATCCCTTCACTTTTTTTTTGGGCAGGCTCTATTTTTCTAAGGAGGGGTGGGGCCCTTGGGGAGGAGAAGCCTGCCCCACAGTATCTTCAGCGGTAATCAAAAGATCATGTGTGCTCACCACAGCCAGATAATGTCCTTATTGGATGCTGGTAAGGATACAGTTGCTGTGGAAACCCAGGATCTCGGCCCCCCAGGTTTGGATGCCAAACCTGGAAACTGTATTTTTCTGCTTGGAGGTTTGGGAGAGCTGAGAGGAGAGAAGTGGTGGGCTCGGAAGTCATGCTGTGCACTGCCTCCCCAGCCCTTCCTCTAGGAAGTCCCCCAGGATTCATGCTTCTCTGTGTGTCTCCTGCTCCTCCCCTGCCTCCGCCCCACCCCGCACCCAGATTAGGGGGGTGGGCTGCTCCAGCCTCCTTCGCACACTTCCTGGACTGTCGGGGCTTGTCTCTGCTCTACCATCCCTAGCTGTGTGACGCTAGATAAATCGCTCAGCCTTTCTGTACCCCATGTCTGCATCTTTACAAGTGGATACTAGTGGTCCCATTCTTAAGGTTGACTGTGATTATTTAAGGAGCTAAAGGATGTAAGGCGCTGAGCACAGTGCCTGGCCCAGGGTGAGTGCTGATCAAGAGACTGTTCCCACCCAAGTGAGCCCTGAGGGTCCGCAGCGGCAGGAGCAAACAGGTCAGCTGTGCTTTGGATCTGTGGTCTGCCTCTGGCCGGCTGTGTTCCTGGGCAAGTCACCACCTCTCTGACCTTTGGTTTGTCTTTGAAATGGGGCTAATGCTGACAGCACAAGTGGGATGAGCATGCCTCCTGACCTATGGGGCAGTCCCCATAGCACCTGTTGTCCTCGAGTGGCAGGGGACACTTATGCTGGGCTCACGAGGTGGGGTGTGTGGTCAGGCCACCTGTCCCCTTCTCCTGATATCGTGGCTGCCCCAGCTGCTCCAGGTTAGGCCCAAAGCCACCTCATTAGCTCAGATTCCAGGCCCCCATGGACAACCTGGTGCAGGTTTCTGCTCTGATGCCAGACACAAAGGCTGCTTGCCCTCTGTCTGGCTCCAAACACTAGCACTAGTGGGATACAGTGGGCCCTGTGACCCTGCGCAGCCCCCATTAGTGTGCTGGGAGAGAGGTTCCCCGCAGGTTCTACCCCATTCAGGTCCTGGTGTTGGCCCTGAGTGGGAAGACCCCGCTGGGCCCAAGTCCCCATCTTTCCCCCAGCTCATTAGTGTCTTTTGGACCAAGGGCATGGGACGTCTGGGGCAGTGACAGTTTATCATCTGGCCGCCAGCAAACATGCTTCCTGTTAGGGCTGTGCACAGGCTTGATGATCAGAGGACCACACGTCACTCAGGCTCCTCATCTATAAAATGGGTAAAATAATCCCTACGTGGCTCACGCTCGGATCACATTTAACGAGGCTCAAGAAAGGGCTTGCTAGACTCTGGAGTGATGAGTGCCCTGCAAGAGGTGGGTCCTATGGAGGGACCCCCCCCAAAGCAGATGTCTGTGAAGCTAAACTCGACTCTGGGCTGGTTTCTTTCTAAACCCTTGGGCTCTGTAATGATGGTCAGGTTTCCATGGGAACAATAAAACTGCCCATGCACGTGTGTAGGGGAGAGACATTACTCTCAGGAGTGGAGGAAGCCTAGGTCGTTGTCTGGGCGCTGGAAGACTTCGGGCCAGGTGACTCAGTTTCCCCGTCTGGTGGAAGGTATGCTGATGCCAACTCTGCCTCCCCTGTGGTCCCTATGAGTAGCTGGACGAAGGAGGAGGTTGGTGTGTGCATGGCCAAGAGGGGCAAGGAGCGCAGGCAAGGACGCCCAGGCTTCAAGGCCAGCTTTGCTCTTTCCTGGTTCCAGGAGGAGGTTAAAGCACTATCCAGCCGAGGGGCTTTGTTTTATGTAAAAGCCATGCACCTCTGGGCTCCTTGAGGTTTGGTGCCCTGGATCAGAAACACAGAACTTCTGGGTCCCAACGTTGGCCCTGCGTCATCATGTCTTGCCAGCTGAGGCGGGAAGGAGCTGGGACTCAAAATGATGAGACCATGGGGACCGGAGCTTGTGGCTGGCCTTTGGCTTGCACGTTCCCTTCCCCCCACCCAAGGATCGCTTTCCCCAGGGAACTGGCCCCAGCTTCAGGAGTAAAGAGCTAAAAGCTGGGTGGGTCCACCACCGCCTGTTAATGATTATTTTCTTTGTTATTAGCAGCTGGAACCAAGTTTCAGTTTCTGGGAGCAGTGGTTTTCCAGGGATTCTTGAGGTCCTGGGAAATTCCCCAGGGGGTGCCTCCACCTTTCAGCTGGGAGCTCTGATAATTTTCACGTCCTCGCAAGTCTTGCCCAGGGGAAGGGAGGTGCTCGGGTGGGATGAGAAGAGGTCTGGGCCAGAATTTGGCCTGTGACCTGCGGTCTGCCTGAGGTGTGAGTGCAGGCTCCGGAACTAACCAAGTTGGTCAAAGCAGATTAGAGCTGGGCGGGGCTCCTTAGGGCTCAGGGCTGCTGGGCTGGTGAAGGTTGAGATGGGCTCACAGAGCCGGAGGATCTCAGTGACCATTCCTCCTGGTCTCCAAGCTCCTCTCCCTGGGAGAGCAAAGCTGGGGAGCTATGGAAGCTACTAGCAGGCTAAGGGAAAAGGGCCCTAGGGGAACCAGGCATCCAGGACTAGACGAAACAGCCTGGGCCAGGAGGCAGTGGGTGAGCCAGCCTGGTGTGAAGGGAGACCCGGGATCAGAATCCTCGCACTTCTTAGAAAGTATCTCCCTCCTGAGCTGGGAGACCTCGGGCAAGAATTCAACTTCTCTGCACTTCAGTTTCCACATCTGTAAAATGGGGCTCATGGGCACTATATCATGGATATAGTGGATATAGTCCTCTACATCGTGGACTCTGGCCACGTGTGTAACATGTGGGTAAAAGACCCAGCATGGTGCCCTAGTGCAGAGAAACTGCTAACTGAACGACTGAATGATAGATAGCAGCTTTAATCCCTGGAGAGCTGGTGTGAAGTTTTAAAATGTCGATTCTTGTAAGAGCACCCAGGTCAATGTGTGACACAAAAGGGTCAAAACCTGTTAGTTTTCAAAAGATGAACTAGGCTTGAGGTCCCAAGGAGACTTAGGTAGGAAGGACGAAGGAGGACAGAAGTTGGAGAGGGGGGCTGCTGGAGGGGACAGGGCTTCCCTGGCCATTTCCCAGTCATGCAGAACCTTCCCCACCCCAGCATGCTCAGGCTTTGGGAAAAGAGGGTGTCTTCTGCTAGCAGAAAGGTGGCAGATGGAAGGGACGACGACAAGGGAAGGGAACCTCCTCTTCCAGCCTACACTGGACAGTAGGCAGCTCCTGACCATGATTCTTGAGAAAAGGGAAACAAAATGGTGGATCCCACGGTCACTCCAGCTTTCAGCCTAGAGGCTCTGTTCAGACTGCAGTGTAGGGAGGGGAGCCCAAGGAGAGCCTCGTGGGCTCTCTCAGTGGAGGCAAGGGGTTGACATCCAAGCAGGTCAAGGCAGCTGGAATTTGTGGGGCAGAGAACTGGAGGTAGGAGGCTACGCTGAGAAAGAGCTTTGGAAATCTCCATAAGAAACCTCTGGATTATGTGGCTAAATCCTGGTGTTCAGATTGGAACTCCACAAGGCAAGCAAAGAGTGACCCAGGAGCTGGAATTTGAATGATTCCCAGAGTTTACCACAGGTTGGAAGATAGCAAAGTTCTGACTGGTCAGAGTGGAGAATCCCTCAGAAGGTTCATATGTTAGTATGAGTAAGCTCAGCGTAAAGGGCACTCAAAAAAGACCTTAAAGATCAAAATAATATGCAAATAACCTAACTGTATACCAAGACAAAGGCCAGAATTTTTTTAAAGGACTACAGCAAGACTGAATCCTTGCAACATAAAACTTACAACATCCAGCAACAATCAAAAATTACTTGACAGTCCCCCTCTCTCTGCCTGCCTACTTGTGATCTCTCTCTCTCTGTAATACAAAAAAAAAATAAAATCTTAAAAAGAAAATTACTTGACAGGAATGAGGAATATTTCCAATTCATTTTGTGATGATGTACTATCCTGATACCCAAACAGATATATGCTTTAAAACATAAGAAAAACTCAGACCAATATCCCCCATGAGCATAAGATGCAAAAAGTCTTAACAAAATTTTAGCAAGTCAATTTTTAAAAGATATTAAACAGTTATAGCATGACCAAGTGAAGTTTATCCCAGAAATGGAAGGTTGGTTCAACATCTGAGAATCAATCAATGTGATTTACTGGATCAAGAGACTAAACTAGGAGAACCATGTGGTCATCTCAATAGATACAGAAAAAGCATTTAATAGAATTTAATATTCAGCCATGACAAAAATTCTTAGCAACATAGAAATAGAAGAGAACTTCCTCAACCAAAGAAAGGGCTACTAGTGTAATTAATGGTGAGAGACAAAAACATCTCTCCATAAGGTCAGGACAAGGCAAGAATGTTCACTCATACCATTTCTATTCAACATTGTACTGGAAGTCCTAGACAATGCAATAAGGCAAGAAAAAGAAATAAAAATTTGGAAAGGAAAAAAATGTCTTTGTTTGCAAATGGCATAATAGCCTACATACAAAATTGTAACAGAATGTATCAAAAAGCTATAAGAATTAGCATATAAATTTAGCAGGATTGCAACACAAAAAGTTGATTAAAAAAGTCCATTGTATTTCTATGTACTGGTAATGCACAACTAGAAAATATAATTTAAAAGATCCATTTATAATAATATAAATCAAATACTTGGCAATTAATCTAACAAGATATATGCAAGATTTATATGTTAAATACTACAAATCTGATGATCAAAGGAGATCTCAATAAATAGATATAACATGTTCATAGATCAGAAGACTCAATATTGTTAAGAAGTTACTTTTTCAGGGCACCTGGGTGGCTCAGTGGGTTAAGCCTCTGCCTTCGGCTCAGGTCATGATCCTGGGGTCCTAGGATCAAGCCCCGAATCGGGCTCTCTGCTCAGCGGGGAGCCTGCTTCCTCCTCTCTCTCTCTGCCTGCCTCTCTCCCTACTTGTGATCTCTGTCTGTCAAATAAATAAATAAAATCTTTTTTAAAAAGTTACTTTTTCTCGAACCACCTATAGAGTTAATGCAATCCTGAAACAAACTGCATTGTACTTTTCCATTAATAGTGAAACACTGATTCCAGAATATATATGGCAATACAAAGAACATAGAATAGCCAAAACTATTTTGAAAAAGAAGAACAAATTTGGATGGCTTACACTACCGTTTTCAGGAGTAACCAAACGGCTGCTATAACCACGACATAGATAAAGGAAACAAAATAGAACAAACCGAATTAGATGCACACATAGGTGGCCAATGGATTTTTAGAAATAGAGTCTTTGAAAAAGAATTGTTTTAGGTTACAGCAAAATTCAGCTAAAGGTGCAAAGATTTCCCATGTCCCTCCTGCCTCACGCATTATCCACATCCCCCACCAGGCTGGGGCGTTTGTTAAAATTGACGAACATACACGGACACGGAATGATCCCCCCGTGGCTACAGTTCACATTAGGGCTCACTCTTGATGTACATTTTATGGGTCTGGCGAAACTTATAACGACATGTATCCACCATTATAGTATAATGACATGTGAGATGATACAGACCCATAATTACAGTATCACACAGAGTAGTTTCATTGCCCTAAAATTCCTCTATGCTCCACCTACTCCTCCCTTCCTTTCCCTTAACCCTTGGTAACCACTGATCTTTTTACTGTCATTACAGCTTTGCCTTTCCCTGAATGTCATCTACTTGGAATCATACAGTACACAGCCTTTTCTGATGGGCTTCTTTCACTCTGTAATATGCATTTATGGTTCCTCCATGTCTTTTCATGACTTCATAGTTGTTTTTTTTTTTTTTTTACACTGAATACTATACCAGTTTATCCATTCACCTATTAAAAGACATCTTGGCTGCTTCCAAGTTTTGGCAATTATGAATGGAGCTGCTATAAACATCCACATGCAGGCTTTTGTGTGTGTTTTCCATTCCTTTCCGTAAATACCAAGGAGTGCAACTATTGGATCACATGACAGGAATATGTTTAGTTTTCTAAGAGACTGTTGAAGTGTCTTCCAAGGAGGCCGTGCCATTCTGCATCCCACCAGCAATGAATGAGAGTTCCGGTTGCTTCACGCCCACTGCACTGGGTGTTGTCAGTGTTCTGGATTTTGGCCATTGCAATAGGTATGTATATTTTATTGGTTAAGTTTGTGTTTCCTTGAGGGTATATGATGTGGAGCCTCTTTTCATATGATTATTTTCTATCTGTGTATTTCTTTGGTGAGATGTCTATGCAGATCTTTTGCCCATTTTTAAATCAGGTTGTTTGTTTTCTTATTGTTGAGTTTAAGGGTCTTTTGGATATTTGGATAACAGTCTTTTGCCAGATGTGCTTTTTGCAAATATTTTCTCCTGGTCTGAGGCTTTTCTTTTCGTTCTCTTGACAGTGTCTTTCACAGAGGGGAAGCTTTAAATTTTAATCAAATCCAGCTTATCAATTCTTTCTTTCGTGGATTGTGCCATTTGGTTTTTGATAAAGGTGCCAGGTAATTCATTGGGGAAAAACGTCATTGGCCGGGTGTCAGAAAAGCAGAGCATCAACTTTTCTGTGGAACCTGAGGACATGTGCTATCCCCTCCAGGAATTAGTGTCTCCATTTTAAAATGGTGTTCTCCATCCTGGGTCTCTAATCTTAACTTGGGCACTGATTTACTGTCCATCTTTACCCTTCCCTAGTGGTCCCTCTCCCACCTAATTCACTGCTGAGTTGGAGGCAAAGGAGGAGGAATGTGGAGAAGGGAATCATCCCTCCTGTTCTGAGCCAGCCTGTGTTTCTCAGTGTCTGGGGTACAAGCCCGAGGCTGACAGTAAGAGGCAGTGAGAGGACCTGGCCCAGGGCACTGATGGGTAACTATGATTGAGTCATTAAATCATGGCTATAGAGGACTGGGGCTGGATGCTTTTTTGCAAGGCTGGCACAAAAGGAGGGGGCTTTCAAGGGGGTAGAGACTATAGATATCTTCCTACTGAAGTCCTGACCAATGCTGAAGTCTCTCTGATAACATGCCAGATAACCTTCTACTTGATTACCTCTATTGATGGGGAACTCATTCTCTCATGAAGCAGCCTGTTCCAGGTTGGATCAATCCAATGCATAAATAGGTTTTCCTTGGGGTATCTCTCAGGGTCCCGGCAAGAAACAGCCCTTGAGGAGGGGTTAATAAAGGGAGTATTTGGAAAGATGTATCAGGGTGTGCATAAACTCAAGAGAGAAGGAACGTCTGAGCTAGTACATCGGGAATGGCAGACTGAGAGGTTATGGTTTTCACAGACATTGGGCAGCTGTGAGAGGTGTCCGAAGGAGGAAGTGTTACAATTAAATTTGTGCTTTATAAAGATTACTGTCGACTCTACAAAGGAGAGCCCTTTGGGTGCAGGATAGGGAAGAGAGAGGAAGTGAGGCTGGAGACAAAGAGGCCATGAGGAGGCTGTCTTAAGTAGTTGAGGGGAGAGCTGCTGAGGGAGGGGCTCTGGTGGCCAGGGTAAATGAGCAGGAAGGGAAGGGTTGGAGAGCTTCAGGGTATGGCATGGGTGGGGGGGTGTGATTTGGTGAGAGAGTCTGGGGGCAATTTTGGAGACTGGTGAGCCCATGCCCTCTTCAACCATGTCATGCTGGGAACTTGACCTCCGCTGTGGTGGGCTGTTTACACCATGGAAACTGGCAAACCCTGTAAATCAGGGTGTTTCTGCAGCTCCCTCCGGTTAAAACATAAGTACACCACCCACCCCAGAGCGCAGGAGCAGCTGGGCGGCATCTCCAGCCGCCAGGACATTTGCCAGGCAAATGTGCGCCCGTCTGTGGCCGGACAGAGCTGCCCCAGCCTCCTACCTGGAACAATTTCAAGGTAGACTGGTCTGTATGTTGGGGGCCCTCTCAGGTCCGAGCAGAAGTGGAGGTTTTCCAGGGACCTGTCAGGCTTTGGGACGCTCCCTCCCCCAGCCCCAGGGCATTCTCACATAGCCCCTAGGTAGCTGGAGGGAGCTGGGAGTGGGCATTATGTCCCCTTAGCGTTTGGAAAAATGAGAGCCTCAGAGAGGTCAGGTGCTTTGCTTGACCTGTTCAGTGCTTGAGAACCACTACCCGAGTAAAGAAATTGTGCCTGGCCCGCACCCCAAACCTTCCCTTCCTGCTTCCTCCCTGATGTCTCCCTCCCCACCAAGTAAGCCACTGTTCTGACTCTGTGGCTTCAGAGCTGAGCAGTCTGGTGTTGACTTTGTATAATTGGAACCATCTAGCACGTTCTTGTCTGGGTCCTGCTTCTCCAGCGCGGCCGTGACCATGAGCCTCGAGCATGCGGGGCGGAGCCCCAGCTCCCGGGGGTTCACGGCTGTGCAGTAGGTGCCTGTTCAGGCACACGTGACTCGTTTCCTGTTTTTGGCTGTTGCATTCTGTCGCACAGAACCTACTAGGACATAGGTTTTGGAGACCGTATGCGTGCATTTCTGCTGGGTGTGTGCCTAGGGGTTTGGAGAGGTTTAATGCTAAGTCTGATGCAACAGATGGTCCCTTGGGTGGGCAAGTTCCTGAATGAGACTCCCTGGGCTGGACACAATGTCTCCTTCAGGAGCTCCCAGCCTAGGGGAGGGTGTTGGGGGGCAGAGGGTGGAGGAGACACAGTGGACAAAAACTAATTGAAAATGGAGGTGCCGTGGAGAGGGGAGAACAAGAGCTCTCGAGGGGGGGTCACAGGGCAGTGTCTGTGTGGGGATCTGTGTGGGGAAATGGGGAGTCTGGAGAAAGGGTTTGGGAAGGATCTGAGTGTGCAGAGATGGAAGGCGGGGCTTCCAGGCAGGGGGCTGCACAGGCAAAGGTGTGAATTTGAAGAAAAGTCTTTCCCTCTGGCTGGAGAGCTGGGACTGAGTCTGGCCAGGTGGTTCCTGGTCAGGGTCTGACCACTGAGCACTGGGTCCTGGAGCACAAGCCCAGGAGTTCGGATTTCTGTTCTTAGGGTCCGAGGAAACCTAAGGCCTTCGACAAGGGCAGCTGGTGGGGCAGGATTGTATGGGGACATGTTTGTGGGCGGTGCTGGGTTCAGGGTGGGGCAGGAAGTTCCCTCATTCGGGAACAAAGTGAGAAGAGGGGCAGAAGCAGTGCTCGTAGGGGGCCCCACAGAGCTTGGGCCTCATAGGAAGGGTGCACTGGGGAGAAACCTTTGCAGAAGACACTGGAGCCTGTAGGACTGAGTGGTTCCAGGAGGCCAGACCCTGGGCAGAATAGCTGGACCCATTCAGGCTGCCCTCCCTTCCATGACCAGCAGCGTCTATGGGGGCAGGAGGGGGAAGGGGCGGTGGGCAGCATTCAGCTTCCTTCTGGTTCAACCTTCAGTCTGAGATTCCTTAGACTGTCTTTCCTTCCCTGAGGGTGCAAGATCTCTCTGGGGCCATCGCAGGGGGGTGTAAACTGAGGCAGAAACCATGAGATAAGGGTCTAAGGAATTTGTCTGAAATCAGAAGGCTGAGTCTCCATTCCTCTTACCTTCCCGCCAGGCTCAGGGCCTCTTCCAGATGGAAAAGGAGAAGCAAGTGGGAAAAATAGAGGTGGGCCCCCTCCTCCAGACTCTGCTGGTCCTCCACCTGCTGCTCCACCCTGGGGTCCGAAATCTCACTGCAGGCAGCACCGTCTCTGTCTCCAGGAGAACCCAGGCTGGAGGTGCTGGTTCTTCTGGATGAATGGGGAATGGGGGTAGGGGTGCGGCTGGCATTCAGAACCAGGAGACTTGGCCTAAGTTCCAGCTCCTGCTCCCCCTTTCTGGGCAGGTCCTCCCTCCCTGGGTTGTGGGTCCATATTTATTCCCAAGGGCAGCACCACTGTCCCTGAGGCCTGGCCTCCGGTTGCTCCTGGCCGGGCCACCCTCAAAGGGCAGGCCGTGGGATGATTAAAAGGGCGATGGCTGGAAGAAAGTTTGGGGCACCCCAAGTGCCACACAGGTGAGCAGGAAAACTAGTGATCACCCTTCCACTTAGCACATAGGCCGGTGGCCTCATGATTTACAGCAAGCATTATTATTAATGACATTAAAAACCATGCTGATTGGGGCGCCTGGGTGGCTCAGTGGGTTAAAGCCTCTGCCTTCGGCTCAGGTCATGATCCCAGGGTCCTGGGATCAAGCCCCATGTCAGGGCCTCTGCTCAGCAGGGAGCCTGCTTCCCTTCCTCTCTCTCTGCCTGCCTCTCTGCCTACTTGTGATCTCTGTCTGTCAAATGAATAAACAAAATCTTAAAAAAAAAAAATGCCGATAACACTGGTGCTGCTTTTTACCAGGCTTTTGTTTTCAAAAGTCACCTGTGGGCTCCAGCACCAATTTTCCAAAAGCTGCTCTTTGTGTGCGTGAGCAAGGGAAGCAAGTGCTTACGAGCATGTGTGTGTGTGTGTGTGTGTGTGTGTGTGTGTGTGTGTGTGTATACTGTGTAACCCAGGCCAGTGGGGACGTCTATTTCTATATGCAAAGTCCCCAGGTGGTAGTTATCAGTCGGTATGACAAGTTGTCCACACTTAGGGGCCATTGGCTTGGGAGGGGCTCTACGGTCAGTCCCACACTTGCTCCTGCTACTGGGCCTTTTACGTACTGTTCCCTCTGCCTGGAATGCCTTTCCCTTTTCCCCAGATGTCATCCATTGCCCCCTTTTTCTTTGTATTTCATCATAAACATCGATTCTCTAAGTTTCCCTGACCTCCCTTGATAGGCTCAATCATTTCACATTCCCCATTTAACATACTTCCAGCTCTCATACCTCCTTAGAACACTTACCCAGATTTGTGCATCTGTCTTTATTCATTGAGTGACTGTCCCTGTAGTGTCCGTCCACCTCTAGGGTGCTGGTGCCGTGGGAGCTTACTGCCCGCTTGCTGTTGGGAGCCCAGCGCCCAGCATGGGGCGCAGAGCTAAGTAGGGACTCCTTGGGTCAGCCAGTGAATGAGTCATAGACAAATGTGTGAAATGTCCCTACTCCTCTCTGCCACCTGGAAATCGAGGCATGGTGAGGGATATCACTTGGCTAGAGTCCCACTTATTAGAACCAGAAAATCAGGGCCCCACCTGGCTCCAGCAGGGAGGTCCCTACTCACAGGTGCCAATCTCTGCTTACCAGCTCCCAAAGATGGGAGTTTTCCTTGTGCTGCGTCTGCTTTGGTCCACGATGTCCAGACGTCCCTACAGCCTCTCCTGTCCTTTGTGCTGGATTACTGGGACCTGCTGTCTGGGAAGACACTGCAGCGGGCCTTCTGGGGCTCTCCCCATGCCCTGCAAGGATGAGGGAAGCAGAAGGAAATGTAGTGACCAGCTCGTGTCATCTGATACATGGATTTACAGAGGACCAGAGAGGGGACGTGATCTGCCAATGTCACAAACCTGATTACCTGCTGATTTGGGACAGTGATGCCTTTTTTTCAACAATTGGCATTTTGAATCCGATTTTGTTTGTCTGTTTTACCATCGTTGAGGATGAGGGATAATGAACCACCTCAGGAAATGTAATAACGGAAATCTTTTTTTAGAAGGATGCATCCTTTGGGGCATGTGAAATGGGTGTGAGGATTTATGTACAAGGGTGCTCACTGCAGCCTTGTTTATGACGGCCCCAAACTGGAAACAGCTTAAAGGTCCAACACAGAGATTGGTTAAATAAATTATGGCGCGTTCATGTTATGGAATACCATACAGCCATTAAAAATGATGGCCCAGTAAAACAATATTTAACGACAAGGGGAGATGTTCACAAGATATTGTTAAGAAAAGAAAAAAGCAGGTTGCAGAGCAATAGGCTTGATATGCCTCTGACTTTGCTAAAACAATTCTTAAAGAAGGAAGTCTGGGCCCCCCAAGGTAACTTTCAATATGATTTCACCATCTCCAGGACCCCAACCTCATTCCTATTTCAGTGTGGCTCAGTGGCAGGCAGGACACTGTTGTGTCTGAAGGTTTGATTCGGAGTCTAGTCTGGCCGTCTATTAACTGGGTGTCCGTGGAGCTGTGGACCTCACTTTCCCTCATCTGCAAAATGGGAGTAAGAGTCCTTCATTTGCACGCTGTTGAAAGGATTGGGGGGTTAGTGTTTGCATGTGTGAAGGGTCTTGGTAAGCTGTACGGAGCTGTTTGGACATTGAGAATAATGGGGATATTATTCCCTAATTAGACCGAAGACTCCAGGCGGTCCCTCAGGGATCATGGCCCCCCATCATTCTGTGGCCAGCACAGTGCCTCCCACACCGATGTGCACAGGAATGTGGGTCCCAGATCTGCCCCTGCACCCCTTCTGGATGTCTCTGCATGCCCTGGGCTGGGCCCTGCACCTCCCTGGGGGTGAGAGAATGGAGCTGTGGGTGGTGCTGAGTGTGGGGTCCTGTCTGGGGGAGGGGTGTCCCAGCAGGATCCAGGGATTGGTGTCGAAGGCACACCAAGAGTGGCTCCAAGGCCAGGGGCAGCCAAGAAACCATGGCCATCAGCACCCTCTCTGAATCTGGTGAGCAGTGGGCAGTAGGACTACCTGTCTGTACCTGTGGGGGCCCCCGTCCTGCCCGCCCATAGTGGGGGATGGGCCAGCGGCACCTCTCTTCTGAGTTTTGCCGCTAGGGAGGGGAGCCCCAGCGTGGGACCTGCAGTTGCTCATTTAGGACCAGATCCCAGGCTTCTCCCACTGGACCTTCCCCGCTCCTGCTCAGTGAGCAGGGAACTTTCAGCTAACACAGTCACAAACTTGGGCTTTCTCTGGGGCCCTCAGGAGGCACGCCTGGATCTTTCTCGCATTCATTTTCTTTCTATGCTCTGTTTGTTTTCACTCTGTGCTGGCTCCAGCCTAGAAGCTGGAATTGGGCTTTGTTTTTGTTTTCTGTTTCTTAGGGTGATAGACACATTCGATCTTTCCTGCACATGGGAAGAAACAATATGGGGGCCCAGTGTGGTACATGTGTTCCTCAGGGGCTGTCCTGTGACCGGTGCTGACAACTCCAGAGACTTCCATGGGCAAGCCAGAGCTGCCCAGGACAGAGCCTGGAAGGCGGCAGCCCCTCCTCCTCCTGGTGCCTCTTCCCAGTGACTTGCCAATGAGGGGACAGAAGGCTGATCCCTGCCTTAGAACCACTGTGCTGTGGGTCAGAGCTCCCGGTCAGGCCAGGCCAGAGCTTCCTGTCTCTCCCTCCCCTTCCTCTCCTGTTCCACCCCCTCATATGGGTTTTCCCAGAGAAGTACCACTTCCATGATCTTGTTCCTCTGAATCCCTGCCTCAGGCTCTGCTTCGGGGGAAGCTGACATGAGACAGATGGGGACCTGGGACACACCGTATCTAAATATATCTAAATATAACCCATGTAAACACTACTCATGGAAGCTCTGAGCTTAAATAGAACAGTCTCCAGGCATACTGTTTTTGGAGAGAGAAAATAACTGGACTATATAAGGAAGCCCAGTAGAGACTGGATTAAAAGTGAAACCTAGAAATTCTCTGGTGAATAAGCCTGGCTAAAGCTAACACACATTCACACGGGTGTCCACAGCCAGGAGGACGGGCTCTGAAGGTGTGTGTGCAGCCCACAGACAGAACCAACTGAATTCAGGCCTGACAGTCCAGGCGGCACCTTCTGGACTCCAGCCTGTGGGTCAGGGTATGGAGGCCAAGCCTGTGCCAGCCTCTGGTGGCCGCTTGCCCAGCCAGCACCCCAAGGACTCCTCCTAGATCTTGCTACTAGAACCCACTAGGAGTCCTCCCAATCACCAGGAATGGCTGGTGGCCCAGACAGCACTGAGTGGAAACCTTTTGGCCTGGTGACTTCCCATCTCCTTTTAAACCTCTGCCTCCTCCAGGAAGCCCACAGGGCATGCTCCCTTCTCTAAGTGTCTCTAGCCCTGACTGTAGGCAGGCTTTAGCTGGCTCTGTTATAAGCACCCAGCAACAGGGTTCCCTAGAGGATGGGACACTTATTGGACCCACCTGGGTGTAATATAGCAGAAAGCAGACACTGGAGAAGTGCATACCTTCAGCGGGGGAAGACTTGGGCTGCTAGACATCAGACATCTCCCAAGCTCCTCGCTCTCAGGTTACAGCGTAGATGTCATCCTGTATCCTATTCAGCATCTGTTGCTCTGAGGGCTGGAAATCAGCTGGTCTTGATCTGTTCTACCCTAGCGTCCAGAACACAGCCTGGGACACAGAAGTTGCTTGATACCTGATTGTAGGATGAAAGAGTCTCTCCAGAAGGGCCCACAGCACATCAACGAGGGGCTTCTCCACATAGGGCAGGTGCTGTGTCTGTCTCGAGGATATGCCAGGCCTACAGCGTGCAGCGAGCAGAGGCCCGCCAAGGGAGCCAGGATCCCAGGGTGGCAAGGGACAAAGGTTGGCTGTGGCCACCTCCGGGAATGAGGTTTATTTGAGGCTATCTGTGGCCCTGAGGAAGGCCAGGATTCCACTGAGTAAGCCAAGTATCATGGGCTGTCGCTTACCGTGTCCAGCCAGTGGGCTAAGCATTTCACGCACCCTATTTCCTAAGTACCGAGAATGAGGGGATGCGTGGTTAATGCTCACAGATGTCTTCCCAATGCCCCCTGTTTGGGCAACAACCCATGTTTATAGTGTCGAGTCTTGGAGGAAGGGGAATTCTACGCCCTCACTGTCAGACACTGAGGGGATAAATCTTTCCTCGTCCCACCCTAGATAAGGACAGTCCGGAGGTGAGCGGAGATCCAAGCAGACCAGTGAGACCCCTTCCCTACTTTGGATCCACAATGGGTGAAGCTTGGGAGGGGGTGCGGGGCAAAGGTGGGTGATGTCATCAGAGCAGTCATGGGGGGTCTCCATACGTTGATGTTCTAGCAGGAGACAAAGGACACACTCCTAGGGGCTGGGAGGAGAGTGTAGCGGGAGCAGTGTGTCTGTAGGAGCAAGATTAAGAAACCAGTGAAGGTAACACACACCCAGGGTTGTCACCTATGGGAGCTGTCCCACCCCAGCCTGAGGGGGCAGAGAGAGGGAGAGCTGCTGTCCCTCAGGAGGGAAGTGCAGGGGCCACCGTGCATGGGGCTTTGACCTTGGTGGAGCACGCGTCTCTTTCCCCCACCACCTGCTGGCTCCCCTGGTATGGGTAGCACTCTGCAGTAGGAGGTCACTGCTGTTTGCTGTCTTCTGTTTCCTGTGTCCCTTGGACATCCGTCCCCAGGCCTGGCCCCTGGCCTCCTGAGTCCCCCTTTGGCATTCTAGAAATTCCTTCTCTGCTTATGTTGTGGAGATAGTTCTTCTGCAAAGGCACAATGGGGTTATTATTCCCTCTGGGCCAGCAAAGACGGTGAGGCCACCGAGGCTCGGTCTGCTGAGGTCAGAGCAGGCGGCCGGCGTGAGTGGGGCTGTGACGGCTGGTCTGACTGGGCTTGGGGCGCTTGGCCACGAAACACCGTGCAGCTGGCCTCCCCCAGACCCAGGAGGTTGACCGTGAAGCGCTGGTGCTAACGGTCACCCCTCAGCACGACTTCCGAGATGGGGGGTCTCAGGGAGGTGGGGGGGACTTCCGCTGGAAATGCCCGGGAGTGGAGGCAGGAGCGCGCAGGGGCGGCCAGCAGGCTGTGGGTGGTCCAGCCTGCTCTGCGGATGGAAGGCTTGAGGCTCTGAGAGCAGAAGAGTCCTCACACCCGAGTCCCACCAGCTGTGCCCTCGTCACGGGAACACGGAGCCACCTCGCACAGGCTCCCAGGCTCCCCATCTGGCCCCCGCACCCCCCATCCATCACTGGATAAAAAAGCCCTGGCTTTCCTGCATAAGCAGGAGGCGCTTTGTGGGAAATTATCTAAGTTATAATCCAATTACACGGTAATTACATTGGGATGGCTCTGTAACTACAGCATTAATTAACTTTGATGGCTCCCATCAATTATGTGGGGAGACTGATGGTGGGGGGAGGTCCAGTGGGTGAGGAAGTGGGGCTGAGTCCTACCCTTGGATTTAGGAGCCCTCTGAGGGATGGGGGAAGAGGGAGAAATGTCCCTAACCCACTCCACTGGCCCCCAAAGCAGAGTCTCAGGGCTGGGTGCTGTCTTCAAGGTCTGCCCCCCAAAAGCGCCCCCTACACTGTGTTTGAACCCTTACACTGGGATTCGAATAGCTCTCATACACAAAACCCACTACCTCTTAAGGCAACGCCACGTGGTGTAGGTACAACATGGACTTTGGGATTTTGGCCAAGGTCCCGCACTTCCCTGAACTTCAGCCTTGCCGGCTGGAAAGGAGCAGAGCCAGTCTGGACAGTTACTGGTGTGGACATACAACCTCTCACCAGGGCCAGCCGGTAGAAGTACTCTGTGTACCTCCAGTGTGAGACACATAACGCCATTTTTTCTTTTCTAGTGGCCCCATTAAATGAGTGAAAAGGAACAGGTGAAATTAATTTTAATAATATATTTTATTTAATCTGGTATATCCAAAATATTATTTTAAAATGGAATCAATGTAAAGAAACATGAATGAGATATTTTACATTTTAAAATAGAAAATCTTCCAAATCTGGTATGTCATTTACATCGACTAAGCAGGTCTCAGGCAAGTGTTCTGCAGCTGCCTGGGGCTGGGGATTCTCTCCTGGGCAGGGAACATGAAGTTCCTCTGCACTTCCCCTTCTCCATCCCCAAAGCCTATAACGCCTGTCCTCACTCAGCATCTGAGACAATCTTCCACACTGGGGGGTGTCACCCAAGTCTCCCGGAGCCTTCAAGTTTTGTTAGTTGAGCACGTTCAAACCGTGATCAAGTCCGGTCTTGTAGCTTTCAAAACACACCCTGAATCTGACCACCGCTCACCACCACCACCTTTGCCTCCGGGATCCAGGCCACCACAGCCACTCCCAGGATCCCAGGACTGCTCCTTCCCTCCTCCCTCCTCCTGCTGCTTTCCACCCAGCAGAAATGAGAGCATTGGTCTATGGCATCACGGACTCCTATCTTCTAGAGGTTGCTCCTAGAGCAGGGGCTGTGACAAGGGCTTGGGAGCAGGTGGTGGATCGGGGAGGGAAGGAAGAGGAGTTATGCAACAGTGTGTTGTGGTAGTTGCCACTGTGAGAGGCACAGGGGTTCCATTCTGTTGGATCTTGCAGGGACACGCAGACTGATACCCTGGATTGTTCCCCCCCAAGGGTGGGACACTGGTCCATTTTTCCATGGGCTCTGTCCCCATTGATTTAAGGTGGTTTGGGGGAGTTAATTCCCTTGCTCTTTTGGGCTAAGCTCCTGTGCAGACTCACGGGGGCTCCCCTAGTATCAGAAAGTGCCCTGAAGCAGAATGGGGTGTGGGGGTAAGCCGTATGTGTTTGAGGGGGGTGCGGTCAGGGGGAGGCTCACTAGGCTGCAGCTGGAACCAGAGGTGTGCAGTGATGTTTTATATCAAAGGGTGTTAGAGGGAGCAATGGAGGGGAGAGGGGTTGGGGGAAGAGGTGGGGGTACTGAAGCATGCCTGCCCCGACTTTTCTAAATGCTTCACAGGTTTTTGGTTGTGCTTAGAATATAATTTTAGCCTCTTTCTTTAGCCAAATAAAATTTGGCTGTTTGGGATGGCCTTTGAGGCTCTGCCTGATCCAGCTCCTAACCACCTTCTCTACTTCCTCCCTCACCACTCTCTCCATATCCAGGACCTGGAGCTTTGCTCCTCTTCTGTCAGTTTCTAGAAAATTCTAGAAAATTCCTAGGAAAATCTTCCTGCCTAAAGATTCTGCCCTTGCTGCTCCTTCTGCCTGGAGTGCTTTTCCCCAGATGGTTACGTCTGGCTCCTCCTCCCAGTCTCCCTGCTGCGTCTCCAAGAGGGCGCCCTTGACCCATCTGCTCGAAGCTGCCGTCCTACCACCCTCATTCTCCTTCTGCTTCCTCACAGTTCTTGATCATTCCCGAAGTTAGCTTATTCCTGTTTTTTGAAACTATTGCTAGACTTGAAACCCCATGAGACATGATCCTGGTCCCTCTTTTCAGAGATGTCCCGCAGCACCTGGTACAGAGGCTGACACTGAGATGGAGCCTGGGAAGTGTTTCTCGACTGTTTGAGTGGCCTGAGTCCAGTCTCCTCCTAGCCACTCCCGCATGGACATCTTCTTTGTGCCCCTCAAGCAGAGAGGAGCCAGGACCTGAACCCTGGAGGAGAAGGATGGGTCTGCCCCTCCTTGCTCTGGGCACCGTGCCTCTAGTAATGTGGGCTGAGGGCCCACTGGACTTTCAGGCTACACGTTGTGCTCAGGACAGACAGTAACTGAGGCTGACCACCATCACCCTGTGCTCTTGGCCTGGGGCTGGGGTGACAGAGGTTATGGGTAACGAGGAAGGGGTAGGAGATACAGAGACGGGGTTAGCCCACAGACTGGGGAGATCAGGGAAACAGAGGGCAGGCTCCTGAAGACCAACCTGTGATGGGAACAGGATGTTCTGGGGCCCTTGGAGAGTGCTAAGGAGGGCTCTGTGCAGCCAGCTTCCCCTTTCATGTCTGCCCCACCTCCCAAGAACAGCCTCTGTCTTCCCTCAGTGGCTCATTTAGAGCCGAGCTGGGCACCCCTTTGACTTCCTCCCAGAATCTCTCATCCGAGTACATCAGTGGGCAGCACGGACTTTGCTGGGGACGTCACGAATGTGATAGTTGTCACTCCCTCAGTCCCACCACGGTGACTATAAGGAATGAGACAGGTAATACCAGTGTCCGTTGGAACGTGGAACAGCTGGGTCTCCCCCTCCCACTGCTGGGGAGTGAATGTGTTCAACAAGGTGAAACATCGCTGTGCAGTTATGTCGTAGAGCTGACCTGGGAATGCCAGTCCTGGGTATATACCCAACAGAGATGTGGGCGTGTGTTCAAGAAAAGAACGCTCAGGGTGGTACTTTCCATAATAGCCCAAAATGGCGACTCTCCCTGCCATGTCCTCCCGTGAAGAATAGGTAAGTCAATATTCTACAGCAAAGACAGGGAAGATGCTACAGTACATGCAGCAACATGGCTGCATCTGGTGGAGAAAATGTTGAGTGAAGGAAGCAAGAAGCCACAGTTCATCCATATGACTCTGCTTAGGTGATCGTGTGAACACGGTCTGGTCCTACAGGTCAGGACAGAGGTGACCCTTGTGAGGAAGGAGGGGCTCCTGGGTGCTTGTTGTGGTCTGCGTCTTGATCTGGTGTCTGTTTTCGATCTTTTTTTTTTTTTGTAAGATTTTATTTATTTGTTTATTTGAGAGAGAGAGTAAGCCAGAGAGAGCAGGAACAGGGGTGGGGCAGAGGGAGAGGGAGAAGCAAACTCCCTACTTCGCGAGCCGCCCAATGTGGGCTTGATCCAGGGACTCCAGGACCATGATCAGAGTTGAAGGCGGTCACTTCACCAACTAAGCCACCCAGGCACCCCTGTTTCTCAATCATTCTATAGTCTTCACTGTGTGCAATCCACTGCACTAGGACCAGGATGGGATACGTGCACTTTCTATATGTTACCCTTCAATAGAAATCTAGAAGAAAAGGCCCAGAAGCCAAGTCTTCTTTCCCCTCCTCTGTCTTGGTGCCACTGGGTCCCCTTGTTTTTTGTTTTTTTTTTTTTTTTTTAATCTCCTCTTTCCTAATCCAGCGTCAGCCCCCACGAAGCTTCCTCATCGCAAGCCTGCCCACCCTCTATGTTCCCCCAGGACCTGATGTTTTCTGCCCCTGATTATGCAGAGCTCTTAAGCCCCACCCCAGCTCCTGCCCCAGATCACACAAACAGGGCTTACTCACCAGGCAGGGCACATGGGCAGGCCCTGGGCTCCTGGGGAGGAAGTTCCATACCCAGAATTTGTGACATTAACCTGTTCCGTGGAGTCTCATTCCTCACCCCAAGAAGCAAACCAACAATTTTTTTTTTCCCAAGTAAGTACGGTGATGTCCCCAAGAGGAAACCCCTAGATGACAGCTGAAAAAATTACCTCCTCCTTCCTCTGGTTCAACAGAAAGGCAGACAGAGGCCGGCAGAGAGGGGATCCCGCTACAACCCTAGGGAAACGAGGCTCCGAGCTGGGGGCTCCTCCCTTCCACCCAGTGTGACCCTCTGTCCAGGGCCAGGGCCCAGGGTGGTAGGTGTGGGCTACTGCTTCCCCAGGCTTTGCATCCAGACAGGAAACACCCGGGCACCCCTGCCAGGGGCTCATTTGTTTGAGCCGTTGCGCCTGCAGGCACATCTCTTAATCTCAGACAGTGTGGACCCGTGGCAGAAAGCAGGGCTGAACAGGGGCGGCCAGCCAGACATGGGGCACCCCAGAGGCCTGGCCTATTGGTTCAGACCTCTGACCCTTGCAAAGTCCCTGAGCTGCAGGTAGACATCACGTTTTCTACCGCGCTTGCAGGCTCCCACCTTGGTTCCTGAGCAAAGAGGGATCTTGCCGGCCCGGTGCTGGAAAGAAATCAGGAGGAGGGAAAATGAAATGAGGCGGTGTGTTATGGGTGGGACTAACATGGGATCTTTTTAGCCTTTCATCGCTGGGAGCTGTTTTGTGAACCTTCAGCAGCTCTGGGCTGTAAGCAGGAGACCACCAGTTCTGCAGAAAAGAAAGAAAGAAGAAAGGAAGAGCTGCCCACCCCCTCCCTTGAAGCGTTTGCTGATTTCCATGGTGTAAATTTCTCATCACGGGATGCCATTTCCAGCTTTTAACCTGAGGTCTGCTGACTCTCAAAATGTCTAGAAATTAAACTCTGCTGGAGCTGGCTCTCGCAGGGCATGCCAAGGAGGGGTCCTGGACTTGCAGCCCTCCAGATCGTGGAGCTTGTCTGCAAGGCCGATGTAGAACGAGGGGAAGGTTGCGAGATGACGGTCTCTTAGGTCTGGGGTCCCAGGCGGGTCCCGCGGCTTCGAGGGCATTTTGGCGAGTTTGCTTGAAGTGTGCAGGAGCTGCCCATATGGCCAAATGAACAGCGTGGAATATTCTTGTAAAGAAAGAGCACCCGCAGAATTAGCCGAAGGAGCCTTAGTGATCATCAGACAAAAAGCACCTCTTTTTAAGATATTAAGATGGTGATTTTTTAAGAATACAATACTGATTTTTAGCTCCGTACATGACAGAATGTATCACAGTTGACAAAACACAAAGCCTTTCACGCGAGTGATTTTGTTGGATCCGCAGTGAAGCCCTATGACATGACTACGTCGTGGGTAACGCGGGGAGATCATATAATTTATTATCTGAACCAGAAAGGTTTTGAGACTGGCAGGGGTTACTCACTGTGCCGGGATGACAGCAATGAACTCGGTCCTTCCCCCATGGCCCACAGGTGAGGTTGGCCAGCTCGCTTCTGGTCACATGGCTGCAAGCAGGACAGACACTCCTCCGGGCTTCACAGAGAAGCAGTGACCTCAAGATGATGAGGAGTAAGTTGTATATCTCTCCAGATCTAAAGACTCCTCAGTGGTCACTTACGAGGGAGGGGGCCACTTTGCCCCCAAGTGGCATTCAGCTTCTGGGAGCCTTTCCTGAGAGCCGGCCCCAAAAGGCTGGGGCTGAGGCTGGCGGCCCCGCAGTGCCAGGCGTAGGGGAACGGGATGCCGACTCCACCAGCATTTCGTATCTCTCTGCCCTGAGAAGGTTCCATCTAGGCTCGGGTGCCCAAACAGGGGAGCCCTGACTTTAGAAATCTTCCTGGGCATGCAGAGGCTAGAGTGGGAAGGGGCAGGGAGAGGCCACGTTTTCTGACCGGACACATTCTTTGTCACTACGCCCAGTCTGGCCACCTGGTTTACAATAGGAAAAGCCATTCGAGGAAGCAGCAGCCTCGCCTAAGCCATGGTTTACCTACTGCTTTGAGCCGGGAGGGGAGGAAGGATGCCCTTGCCCTGGCCAAGAATGGACCATCGCTATCAGGCCACCCTGCACATCCCAATTTGGGAAGAATTCATTTTGGACCCTGGAGGACCATATCAGCCAGGACCCCCAGCACCCCCTCCAGGAAGCCTTCCCTGAAACTTTCCCCTGGAAGAAGAATGAAGCCCCTATCTCTGAGGTCTCAAAGCCTGGGTCATTGTTGGGCTGGAGTGGGTATCTGCCTCTCTGTCTTGCTAGAGGGCACAGGCCTTTGCAGCCAGCCCTACATCTTTCTTAATTGTCCGTTCTCTAAGTGCCCTGTGCGGAGGAGGCACTCAGCAGATATGCCAGGGCAGGTTGGTAGAGCAAGCCTAGGACCTGGAGTGGCATAGACCTGTTATCTACCACCTTTAATAAGTTATTTTATTCAACATTTTCTACGTGCCCAACATGCCATGCATCAACTCAGTTAATCCTCAAAATGATGCTAGGCACCTAGAGCAGTAGGTACTATTTTCCCCCATTTGTCAGATGGGGAAACTGAGGCTTAAGCTTGGGGAAGAACCTAGGGTAGGGGTGTAGAGTGCAGAGCCAGATGGCTTGCATTTATAGTCTGGCTCTCCTCGGACAATTAACCTGGTGGTGCCTCAGTTTCCCCATGAGTCAAATGGGACTACTAATAATTCCTTTCCTGTTCCCAGAGGAGGCACTGCCTCTCCCAGGGTTTCTGGGAGGATCAAAGGGGATAATGGATGCGGATGCTCTCTGTAAATCACAGGAGGCTGTACAAATGTCAGGCATTAATATGTGTTGACTTGAACACCCTCTCTCAGCCCCTCTGCACTTCAGAAGTCATGGTTCCTCCAAAAACCAATCCCTTGGGATCAAAACTGGCATTTCCTAATCCCCTCCAAGCACAGAGGCAATTTGATGTCCACAAAAGACTTCTTAGGAGAATTCGATGACCTGATTAAAAGGAAGTTGTAAGGGCAGGTGTCTATCTTGTAGAAACCATGGCCAAGGCCCTGTGTTCAGTAAGGTTGTCTGGGAGGGAATTATTTTCCTCCTTATTTTCCCCCTTGGAAATATATTTTTAAATCACTAAACAATGGAAAGATTAGAAAATGCATATTAACAGAAACATGACAACAAAGGTATCCTATAGTCCCGGGGAGCCTGGGTGGCTCAGTTGGTGAAGCGTCCTACTTCAGTTCAGGTCATGATTCCAGGGTCCTGGGATTGAGCCCTGCATTGGGCTCCCTGCTCCATGGGGAGCCTGCTTCTCCTTCTCCCCACTGCTCATGCTCTCTCTTTTGCTATCTCTCTCTCAAATAAATAAATAAATAAATAAAATCTTTTTTTTTTTTTAAAGTCCTATAGTCCTACTACCCAGAGAGAATTGTTTGAGCCCCACGTGAATTTTCTGGACTATGGCAATAGCAGATGGAACAAAGCATGCGGAAAGCCCCAGGTGGTGATCTCCCCTCACCCCACACGGAGTCTGTGTCCAAAAAACAGCAGTTGATGGGACTTCACATGTTCCCGTATTTAAGAGGGTATTAACAAATGTGGAACTCCAACAACTGTTGGATGGAGAGTCCAGGCTTGGAAGTCTTTGAGGGGCTGTCTGCCCCTTTCCCTCCAAATCTGAGACAGTTGCCTCTTCCGAGCAGGAGGAGCCCACCTTCTGCAGCTGGTGGCAGGCGTGAAGGAAGCCGGACACACAGAGCTCACACGGATGCTTGTGGCTTTTCTGTGCAGGGAACTTGCCCATTAGTGAAGCTGACCTCCAAATATTCTGGGCTTGGACCATTTCCTCTTCCCTTATGGGTAGAAGAGAGGAAAAGGGGGAGGGGAAGGGCTAGAACATGGGAGAGGGTGGGAGTTCTTTTCCTGCAATATACGCATTCAACATGTGGGTAGATAGCCATCCAAAGTCTATTTTAATTACTTTTCTGACAAAAATACATTTGCAGATCGTTTTGTCTTTTAAATATTCATTGATTTTGTTTCTAATGGGTAATCCATGCCCATGATTCATGATTCAAACAATACGGAAGGTTTGAATGGAAAATAAATTTCCTTTCCATCCCTGTTCCCCATCCCTTTTCTCTTCCAAAGGGGTCTTCTGTTGCTACCAGTTTCTTGAGTCTTTTTAAAGACGGTCGAAATAGGTGAACTGGTGTGTATACATTGTTCTTCACAGCTCATGGCATCCCAGGGTAGGCAGGTACCGGATTCAGTTACTAATCTTTTATTGTCAGACAGCTGGGCATTAGTAATAACCCGGATCAGCATGTAGAGGAACACCTTGAGACATTTCTTTGGATAAATAGTTAGGAATAATATGGCTGGATTAAGAAGTATGCACATTTCAAAGATTTTCAGATGTCCCAGTGTAACTGCCCTCAGAAGGTGAACCTGTGTCCCCTTGTATCCATGGTGCACCATCACAAGTCTCTTTTTCTTTTTTAAGATTTTATTTTAAAGTAATCAATACACCCAGTGTGGGGCTCGAACTCACAACCCTGAGATCAAGAGTCGTTATGCTCCACCAGCCGAGCTGGCTGGGCTCCCCAGAAGGCTCTTTTTCTGACACCCAAACCAACATAGGATTTAGAGAGGCTTACCCAATTTTCTAGGTGATAAATTATACCTTGTTATTATCTGAATTTGCATTTCTTGAATTATTAGAAAGTCGATATTTAAAAAACGTCTTTCTGGTTCATTGGCCATTTGAGTGCACAAAAGAAGAAAACAGTCTTACTATAACAAACTCCGCGAGAAAACAAAAGAATTTGTTTTCTCCCCTTAACTTGCTGAGTTTGTTATAGTAAGACTGGTAACCCTTTGTTTTTTTTATATTTTGCATATATTTCCCCCAGTTCGTCGTCTGCCTTTTGACTTTGTTACAGAATTCTCGGGGGAATGTAATAAGATTTCTGGGTATATAAGGGTGCTTAGCTGGTGCAGTCGGTTAAGCTTCTGATTCTTAATTTTGGCTCAGGTCGTGATCTCAGGGTTGTGGGATTGAGTCCCACATGGGGCTCCGTGCTTAGTGGGGCGCCTGCTCGAGATTCTCTCCCTCTCCTTCTCCTTCTGCCTTTTCCCTTGTGTGCTCTCTCTCTCTCTCTCTCAAAGAAAAAATAAAATCTTTAGAAATAAAAAGATTGCTGGGTGTATAATATCTGAGATAAAGTGGTACTTTTCCTCTTCTGTGGGGAAGAAGCAGGAACACTGAAATTGAAGGGAGACAAGGAAGACTGGCTCTGGCTTAGGGAAGTATGTTTTAGCTACAGGACCTTCCAGACTCTGCAGAGTGACCTGGGGGCATTCAGAGTCTCTTTCTGGGATCCTTAGGTCAGATGTAGTGCAGGGGGATGAGGTCAGGGCTCCCAGAGGGGCTCCCCCCACCTGGCCTGTGCCCCCTGGCATCTCCTCCCACGTGTGGTCTGATTTCAGATTGTCCATGTAGAGCACTTAGCCCACCGTCTGGCTCATCGTACTCACAGAACAAAGGGAAGCTGTGAAGTCAGTGAGTCACTTGACAAACACTTCTCAAATGCCAAATATGGGGCCAGGCTCTGTTTTAGGTCCTTAGGACCCTGGAGCAGACAGGACAGGCCCAAGTCCCTGTGGTGGGACCGACACTGCGGAGGAGAGAGGATTGTTAGTGCTGTTTGTTGTGGAGGGGACCTGGGTGGGGATGGCTCAATGGTGGAAAGAAATTTCGAGGCCACTTATTGCAGTCTTATGGAACAGTTGGGGAAACTGAGGCCCAGTGACAAAGTGACTTGCCAAGGTCATAGAGCCAGTCAGTAGTACAGACCCAATTAGAGTGGAGGTCAGTTAAGGCCAAGAACCCCTCCCAGGCACCATTTTCCTATAGGAAAGTGAGTGCTTTGTTAAGAATGAAGCCACCCGACCCCCACCTATCTTGGAAGAGAGCAATGCTCAGATGTCAGCGGCCAGAGAGGAGGGGGCAGTCTCATTCTGGACGGGCTATGAGGTAGGAGTCTGGAGTAGGACAGATATAGACTCTGGCCTCTGGAATCCACAGGGTGTCCGCCCACCCATCATACGCTTCTGGAGGCTGAGAGAAAGGCAAGCTAAAGCATGGGGGCGGGGTGAGGTGCCACGACCAGCTCCACTCGAGATGGTTGAAACTCAGCTGCCCTTCACTGCAAGACTGGGGACATGTCACCTCCCGCTGCCACCCTGCTCTGATGCCCACCTCCCCCACCCCCAGCCCAGAGTAACAAGCCTTCATGAACTGTGTCCTCCGGGCTTGTTTATGAAATCATCTCACTCTTATTCTTGAAAAGCCAGGGGCATTCTTTTCAAGCCTGCTGGCTCCCACTTAATTCAGTGCTCATCTTCTCTTCCTCCTCATCTTTGGCACCCAGGATGGAGAATACCCCCCTCTTTTGGATGCCAGTGTCCTCTGACATTGGCGGGCAGTGGCGTGGGCAGGATGGGTCTGCTGCCTGGGCACGTCATGGAGGGCCCTGTGCAGGCTGGGGCCCCACCACCAAAGGTTCTCTGGCCCCAAGATATGGGACATTGCTGCCCCTCTCTTCTTAGCTAGGGGCCCCCGAACACATTCTCTGGACAGCAGGAACCCCCTGTCTACTATCCCCATCCTGTTAGAATAGTAACAACCATCATTAATTGGGTGCCTACTAAGCACCTGGCCAGGCCACTCCGTTAGTGCCAGGTTAATTACTGCCAATGGGACACGTCTGCTTGGGCAGGTGGGGAAACCTTTCTGAGTCTGTCCTGGTCTCACAGCTGACGTGTGGGCCTCGCTAGCAGCTCCAGACCACATTCCATTTGTTATGATGAGACAGGTACAATGGGACAGATTTTCAAAGTCAGAGATAAGTCCCTCCTCATGAGCTTCATTGTCACCCCCCAGGCCAGTCCCAGGGCTAGTGCAGACCCCCTGGTCAGCCTGTGGCTACCCGCCCCCATCCCCGAGTAACTCCTGGTGCTTCTTTGCACAGAGGATCACGGTCATGGGGGTGGACAGACCCAGGTAGGCCTGGGGTTGCAGGCTGAGGTTGATGGGGAGTCCTCCAGCCCTGCCTTTGTCACCACTGAAAACATCTAGTTGGAGGTCTGCCTCCACACCTCCAAGCAGGCAGCCGTGTCAGACCCCTTGATCCACTCAGCCACCCCTCTTGCTGCAGCCCCAGCTGGGGCGATCCATTCTGCATAGGTCTGACGAGCGTCCCACAGGTGCAAGCTGACAGCAGCTCACTCCAGGTGTGAGCAGTGCCCCCTCGCCAGGATGTGGGACATCTGCAGGGATCCATACCTTTCCTGCACATGGAAGTGTGTGCGTGTGTGTGTGTGTGTGTGTTGGGGTCAGGGAATACCCAGAGGGGCGCCCTCGACCACTGGGAGCTGGAAGATGAAGGATAAATATTTCCTATGTTGTGTGTTCAAAGATCATTCCGAACCATTTCAAACCATTTCATAGGGCTTCTTAGATAGGGTCCCAATCACCTGTAGCTGTCACCATTTGGATAGCACGCCCTCATCTCAGCTCCCTTCTTCTCTCTTTTGCATCCTCGAGCCCTGGCACGTGCTTCCAGGGATCATCTCCTTCCCACACCTGCTCCAGGCAAACACTTTCTAGGGTTCCCCTTCCAGGTGAGACCAGGCTAAGGGCCAGACCTACCTTGGAAAGCAGCCCCCCAGGAAGGAGGCTGGGCCTGGGTCACTCATGGATCAGACGGCTATAGGGAGCTCCCTGCTGGTGGTTGGTGGGGTGGTGAATTCCTCTGGCTTGTAGGAGCATCACACAGACGAAGATGCCCGAGGAAATTCCATGACAAGGTGGCCTAACCTCCCATTGTACCAACACAATAGCCCTCAATTCAGGCTTAGTGTCACTGTGGAATTCTCTAAGTCGAGCTATTTGGAGTAAGAAACCACTGGGATCCACGGTCCTGTCCACATGTCAGTTCTGGCCCCATACCTCAGTCCTGCTCGGGTGATTTGAAGGAACGTGTTGAGGGCAGTCCTCCCAATGGGCATGTCTGCATGCGGGCCATTTGGTCTTCTAGTGTGTAGGATGGGGGAGGTTGTGACACATGCATATAGCTTAGCTGCTTGGCCAAGGTCATGGAAGGAACAAGACTGGATGATTGATTGGACACAAGGAAGTCTGGAGACAAGGTTATTGACGGACCTGTGGGAGTGAGCTCCAAATGAACAGATTTTTGTGTCTCATACTACTGTCTGTTATAGAGGGAGCCCCAAAGACGCAGGGGACAGGATGACCTGTCCTATAGATGAGCCTCTCTCCTTGGCTACCCCAAGAGGACTACTAATTTTAGGCATAGAACCAGAGCTAGGAGCCTGATCTGGGGAGTCTAGGGACCCGGGGACTAGAATAGACCCATTTCCCTGGGATTAGAAGGTGGGCGAGCAAACTGGATTGACCCTAGAGACATCTCTCTCCAACTCACCAAGCCCCTGGCAATTGTAGCCCCCGTCCCAGGGGGCTGGCTTGGAACCTGCTCTGTGGGGCTCTTTTTTACCCAGCTTGAATTTTATTCTTGCCTGCCCAGGTTTCCACCTGCCACGAAATTCCAGGGAACCTTCTCAGACCTTCCCCTTGACCACATTCTTCCTTCATTCACTCAGTTACATGTTCAACAGATACTTATCACAGCTCATCTGCCAGGCCCTGTGCAAAGGTCCTGAGCGTGCAGTTTTGCGTGAGAATGGCCCTTGACTGGTTTTACAAAGATGAGCCTGTGGGGGAGAAGGAGGCATTAATCAAATGACCAAACAAATAAATATAAAATTCTATGTGGGATTAGTGCTAGGAAGGAGATTTTTTGCTCTGAGATGTTTGCTCTGAGAGCAAACAATTTGCTGGATTTCCCTAGTCTGGGAGGTCAGGGTGGGCTTCCCTGAGGAGGGGATGCCTCAGTCACCTGCTGAAGGATGGGGAAGAGCAGCCCAGATGACGCAGTGGGGGAGCCAAGGGCAAAGGTCCCTTTCTAGGCGATTTCACCCCTGGGGTGTGCTCCCTTTCACAGCTGTCTCCCACTGCTTCCCGGTCGGTATCCTTCATCCCCCCTCGATACCTGGGCTCAGGGAGGTTACCATGTGGGGGGAACGATGATATGGTCAGTGATGGGAAGTCACGGGGAGCCACTGCTAGAGAAGAACTTCTTCATGGCAAAGGTCACAGAAGAAGAGACCCAGGGACATTAAGCTGGGGGTGAGGCGGTGTACTCCCAGAAACGGCCCGAGGGTCCCCGAGATGCCAGCAAGGATAGTGCTACCTAAGGGAGTATGAGAAGTACCCTCCATTTGTGTCCCTTTTGTTCCTCTCCCCTCTCTGATTCTCCTTCCGCAATTCTCCTACCTCTTGATTATTCCATAGACTTTTCCACGGGCTCCGCTGCACCCAGTGAAGATGGCTGATGCCAGTCATCTCTAGCATTTTCTTGAGGACCTGGTGGAGCAAAGGCCATTTCCTAGGAGCACCCTTCAGGATTTAGACTGAATCTTCCCACCTCGAGAGCAGGAGATGGGACTTGACCCTGAGCGCAGCTGAGGTTGTCTGGGGCACTGATCTGTGCCTCCCCTGCACCTAGGTCCCTGCTGTGAGGTGTGGGACACTCAGCAAGTATTTGAAGGAACGGGACCTGGCCATCCTCTGGTCTTGCCTCTGCTACCAAATTTCGGTGTGACCTTGAACCAGTCTCTGCTCCTTTCATGCACCCCAGGATGCGTTCCTGTATCCCTGAGGGAGAAAGAGAGACAGAGGAGATGAGAGGGAGAGTGTGGTCAGGGGCAGGGCTGTCCTTGGGGGATGGCTGGTGCTGAGCAGGCAGACTGTCCCCCAGGCTTGTGACATAGACGTCCCATGTCCCCAGCCAGGGCCTGACCTTGGGAAGGGCAGCCTTATGTGTTCCCCAGTAACCCCGGACGGAGCACCTGTCATAGGCAGACCACATTTCCTTGGGCAATGCTCATCCGCTTCTTGATCCTCTCTGAGCTGTCCCCACCTTGTCTGAGCAGGGTCAGGAAGGAAGACAAGAAGAAGGTTTTTCTCTGTGTTATCTCTCCATCCAGGGAGAGGGGATGGAGGGCCTCCTCTCTTCTTCAAACCAAGTGCCCAGCATCTTCTGCTGATCATCTCTGCTCCCACCTGCCCTTGTCCACAGGGTGGTTGGACCCAGGAAAGCCTGGGGTCCCAGGCTTGGTTTGACTGGCAGCCTTCCCCGCCCTTCCTTTGCCCGCAATCTGATGTCGGTCCAGGGCCCATAGGTGTGGCCCTACCCTCTCAACAGCCATAGCTCTTCTGGACCACTCCACTGAGAAGTTGGTGACTTTCCATGCAAGGGAGGCCAATGTTCCTTCAGGAAACATTCTTGTGCAAATGGGGAAACTGAGGTCCCGGGGCGGGCAGGCAGCAGAGCTCACAAAGAACAAGCATTGGCCTGGGAATCAGAAGACCTGATGTATCTCAGCCCCACCACTGCCTTCCCTGCCTGGGTCCCAGGCTTCCTGTCTCTGAAATCTGTCTCCAATCTGCCTAACACATGAGGTCTGATGTGGCTCTATTTGTCCCATCTCAGCAAGCCATCGGTGCTGACAGAGGCCGCCCAAACCCAGGGCCCTGGCCTCTTAGAACAGTGCTCGTGCCTGTACGCTGGAGGCCTGAGAGGAGGAGATGAGGAACAGGAGGGATGAAGGAGTTCGTGGGGGATGAGCCCTGGGACACTCGGCCTCCCCTTCTAGGGAAAAACACAGCTCCCCTTACAGTTCCTGAGTGATAGAAGCTTCCGGAAGCTGCCTCAGCGGGCCAACCCTGGGGAAGGGGCCGGAGACTCAGGAGTCTGCTTGGTGGCGCCGGAGGCCTCACTGGGCCAGAATCAGAGCCATGCATCAGAGTGGGACTGATCCCCGGGCCTGTCCTCAGCTTCTCAGACTCCAGCTCACTAAATAAACATCCGCCCATCCACCGCTCATCACTCACCTGCCCTAATTGGCCCATCGCTCTCCTGGCTCTCTATCCATCTCTGCCTTGCTGCCACGTGCTCTGGTGTGCAGCAATTTTTGCACTTCCCAGTTAACAGCCTGCCTGGTTGGGACAGATGTGCAGTTAGGGCTGGGCCTCCGTCGCTGCCACCAGGAAGCCCACCCTGACTGTGGGTGCTTCTGATTCCTCCTCCCTGGCTCCAGATTGGAAACCCCACTCCCACCCTCGGGAGCTGAAAGGCTGGGGGTGGGGCGCGTGGAAAAGAACAGTTTGATTTAGTACAACTACTATTTATTCTGCACAGGCACTGTGCTAGGCACTGGGGATACCTCCAAAATTCCCCTGGGGGTGCCCCGTCTCTTGGGAGCCCAGACGTAAAAGAAGGACAGTCGGGGCAAGTCCAAGGGGCTGCAGCATTCAGGGAGGATGGGGCAGAAGGACTTGGTCTAGTCTGGGGAGCCCAGGAAAAGTCTGTAAGGGCAAGGCACGTGAGCGGAGTCTGCAAGGGCAGCAAAGACCCCAGCTACGGGGTCCTGAGGCCTGAGTCCCAGTGCACAGGAACTGGGGCACACTACTTCTCCCTTTTGGTTCTCGGTCCTGGGATAGCACAAAGGGGCTGCAGGCAAAGGCTGCCTCCCCAGGTGAGCTCCTGAGTCTCAGTCATCTGTGTTGGGCTCTCAGGCCAGCGAGAACAGGCTCTGAGTGAGTGAATGGGGGAGGGCTTTGGGGTTGGGGGGTAGTAAAGGCGCTGTGGGCCCACCTGTGTGATGCCAGGGTGACAGGTATCTCCTGCTAGCCTGGCCCCACCCTGCCCCGGGCTCTAACCTCCTGCCCTGAACACTCTCAGACACTAAGAGGCCTGGTGACTCTGAAGCCATCATTGTTGCAGGCTGCGTGGGCTCTGCCCCTTGCCGGAGACAGAGCAGAGCTCAGCATCTCACCTGTGACCTGGTGGGGTGGGCCTGCGGGGTTCATTTCCTTGTCACGCCTCTCTCACAGGCAGAAACAGGGTTAGAGAGGCTCAGACACACACCCAGAGCCACACAGCTTGGGCAGGGACAGAGCTGGGATGTGGCCCTGATCCACCTGCTTGCGGGGTCCCTGCTGTCTGCCTTCCTGGCCTTGGCATTGAGCAGCACGTTGGGGAAGCTGCAACACAGTGCCCCCTGCCCGGGGAGGAGATAACTCCACGATCAGCCTGGCAAGGGGAGGCCAGCCCTCTTCTCCCTCCTGGCCATTGTTCTCCAGAAAACGAAGTCATTCCACAGGGCCCTTTAAGCCTTTTTGGATCTGGTTGTTCCCAAGGCCTGAGCCAGACTACGCTGGAAGTCTGTTATTATTCATTGAATCTCTCCAGGGTGGCTGGGAACCCGCCTTTTAATTGTCTCATCTCTGTCCATCCTTTGATGGAGAAAGAGACTCAGAGGCGAGAATAATCAGTTATCTCATTATAGATCAGGGCCTAGGAAAGGAAGCTCCTCAGCCAGCGCCCTCCACCCCACGGAGGGCGGGACCCTGGCTGCGGGAGGCGCAGGTTCATTTCTTTCCCTCCCACTGCGCGTGCCAAACTCATGCCCACCAGCCAGATAAGGAAGATTGCCCGTGGCCTTTTCAGTCCCAATGACCATGAGCTGGGGATCGACATATCTGGGAACAGCTGGGGGAGGCGGACAAACCGAGGTCAGAAGAGACTCCAAACCCCACTGTCTTTCACTGCCCCCAAGGAGTACAGAGAACATAGGACTGGAATTTACAGATGATCTTGTCATCCATCCATCCATCTCCCATCCATCCAATGGGCTAGAGAGAAACTGACACTTTTTTTTTTTAATGAAGCATGTCAGATTTTTCAAAGCAACTTTGTCTCTCTTATCTCATTCAACCTTCATAACTGTTGGGTCTCATTTGACAAATGAGGAAACCGAGGCCCAGAGAGGGGCAGGGACTTGCTGAAGGGCTGATGGGGCAGAGCACTTTCCAAGGTGGAGTCATGCACAAAGGCCTGGACCAAGGGGCTCGCAGGGGTTGAAATCCGGTCCATGCTCTGCTTGCCAAGTGGTAAGGAGCTATGTCTGCTTGAAGAAAGGGGGACTGTTTTTGTTTTCTTTTTCCTTCCCTTTCCTTCCCTTCCCTTCTCTTTCCTTCCCTTCTCTTTCCTCCCCTCCCTCCCCTCTCCTCTCCTTCCCTCCCCTCTCCTATCTCCTTTCCTCTCCTTTTCCCTTTCCTTTCCTTTCCTTTCCTTCCCCTCCTCCCCTCCCTTCTCCTCCCCTCCTCCCTTCCTTTCCCTCCCCTCCCCTCCTCCCTTCCTTTCCCTTCCCTCCCCTCCCCTTCCTGCCCGCCCCCTCCTCCCCTCCCTGCCCTCTTCTCCCCTCTCCTATCTCCTTTCCTTTCTCTCCCTTTCCTTTCCTCCCCTCCCCCCTCCCCTCAGCTCTCTGCCCTCCCCTGCCCTTTCCTCCCCTTCTCCTCCCTCCCCTCTCCCCTCCTCCCCCCTCCCCTCTCCCCTCTTCCCTCCCCTTTCTTCCCCTCTTCTCTTCTCTCCTCTTCTCTTCTCTTTTAAAGTAGGCTCCCTGCCCAGCATGGAGCTCAATTCAGACCTTGAACTTAAAACCCTGAGCTGAGATCAAGAGCAGGACACTTAACCAACTGAGCCGCCGCCCAAGGGCCCTGGGAGCATTTTTCTTTGCACAAAGGTACCATCATTTTGCCAAGCTAAGACCTCAGTTGAGGAGATATTTTGAATTCCCGTGAAAAAGTTTTATGTGCTATTGGCAGCTACGGATCTGAGCTGGAGGAGAGGGGGCAGAAGACTGGGCCATGAGGAAGGTCTGTCCCTCCTGCAGGACTCAGGGAGGAGGCTCAGGAGCCTGTGAGCCGGGCAGCATGGCTAGGCCAGGCCAGGGAAGGCAGAGTTCTCTCTCTTTCTAAGCCAGCCAGCCACCTGCCAGATGCGCTGTTTGTGCTAGAGCAGAAGAGTTGGCAACTTGTTAGGCTCAAACTCTCTTTGGGGATTACCAGCGGTTTGCATTACCCTGGTCGGCAATTGTATTTTTAGTGCTTGGGTTTTATCTTGATTTGTTTTTTGATTATCTTTTTGGAAGTAAAATGCATGCACGATGTAAAATGTGCCCATGGATAGGTAGAGTTTCAGGAGTTTCACCAAATCTGTACCCTCATCTAGCCACCATACCTGTCAAGGTGTAGAACATTTCTACACCCTAGAAAGTTTCCTCCTGCCCTTTGCAGTCTTCCCAACCCTAGCCTGGCCCCAGAAAGCCACCTCTGACCTACTTTCTGTCACTAGTGATTCGATTTCCCTTTTGTAGGATTTCATGTAAATAACATCATACAGGGTGTGCTCTTTTGGATCTGGATTCTTTCTCACTTAGTGTAATATTTTTGAGGTTGATTCATGTTATTTTATGTAGTTTTGTGGTATTCCATTGCATGGATATACTACAATTTATTTTTTTAAAGATTTATTTCTTTATTTTAGAGAGGGTGGGAGGAAGGGCAGAGGGAGAGAGAGAGAGAGTCCTAAGCAGACTCGACCCTGAGCGCGGGGCTCAATCGCAGGGTCCTGAGCCAAAACCAAGGGTTGCACGCTTAGCTGCCTGCACCACTGAGGGGCCCTATTCTACAACGTATTCATCCTTTTAGGCTTTGGCCATCATAAGCGAAGCTCTTATACATGTTTGTGTACAAGTAGTAGACTGAAGTTTTCATTTCTCTGGGCTAACCCTTAGGAGTGGAATTGCTGGGTCAAAGATAGCAATGTTTGGACTTTTAAGGTATTATCACACCTTCTGGGAAGTGGTTATATGTTTTTACACTTTTACCAGCAAAGTGTGAGAGTTCCAGCTGACCCACATCCTCGCCAACACGAAAGGTATCGTCAGCCTTTCTCCCTGGGCCATTCTAGCTTACGCGTGGCGACGTTTCATCGTGGATTTCATTTGGAAGCCTACTTTGGGGATCCACACTTTGCCTCACCTGCCCCTCCCTCTCGACTATAAGATCTTCTGGAACACAAGCTGGCTCCCTGGAATCACCTAAGAGCCCAGCAGAGAGCTGGGCCCCAAGCAGGAATAGTGTCAGTATTGGGTAAAAGTGCCCAGGGAAAGAGCTAGAATTTTCTGGAGAGACGGGCACCTATCTAAGCTTTGGTCTCCTCATCTGGCAACAGGGCACTACCCATCCCCTGCCTGGTGTAGGGGGCAAATTTGAGTCAAGAAATCAGTGACCCGGGGTGCCTGGGTGGCTCAGTGGGTAAAGCCTCTGCCTTTGGCTCTGGTCAAGATCCCAGGACCTGGGATCAAGCCCCGCATAAGGCTCTCTGCTCAGCAGGGAGCCTGCTTCCTCCTCTCTCTCTCTTTCTCTGCCTGCCTCTGTCTACTTGTGATCTCTATCTGTCAAATAAATAAATAAAATCTTTAAAAAAAGAAAAAAAGAATTCAGTGACCTAAAAGGGAGTCAAGAATTCATTTGACCCAAGAATTCACTTTGGGGACAACCAGCCCTAGCAGGAGTCTCATGACGAGCTGATACAGGCTAAGCCCCTCACAACCGGCTCTCACTTCCTCTCTCCTTGTAATGCCCCTTGTGCAAATGTGGAAACTGAGGCTCAGCTAGGCAGAGCAGCACCGGGGCTGTGTGACTCCAAAGCCTGCACTCAGAGCTATAACAGGAACCACTGGCAGTCACCTCGACCATGGTCGGTAGGTGGAGCATTGCCAGGCTGTGTTCCCCCGGCCCCAGCCCTGTGTTCCTGCCACCCCTCCCAGCAACCCTTCCTGCAGCTCTGGTCCCTGGGGCTCGACGCCACATCTGTCGCTCCATTAGCCTAAGCGGCCTCCCCGGATCCCATTACTTCACTAGTCCTATTATTTATTCATCGACGGAGCCCTCAGCCTGTGGATGGGCACTTACCTTGATGTCCCTGACAGCGGGTCAGGAGCCCCACTCAGGGCATATTAATCACCAGCCGCGCCGGTGGGGAGCCTGCGTCCTCCGAGGGAAGAGATCGTGTTGCAGACACACAGGGCCTGTCAGCATGCCCATTGCCCATGGAGGAATCCACCGTCTGGCGTGGCAGGACCCAATGAACTTCAGCATCTGGGTGGGCCGGGAAACTGAGGCTCAAGGGAGGGCAGGGCTTGCCCAAGAGACCCCATCTCCCAGAAGCATCACCTGGGACTGTCTCTGTCCACAAACGCACAGTGATAATAACTCCATTTACAGGGGAAGAGTTTTACGGCTTCTGTCTCTTCTCCTATGCGGTCCTGGTAACAGCCCCTCAAGATCAATAAGGGCTTTTAATCAGAAAGGTAGATAGATAGATGATAGATGGTGGATCAGTCGATAGATAGGGGACAGAGATACAGAAATTGAAGCTCGTGGAAATTAAGTGACCTGCTGAGTGTCCTGTAAGCTGGGACTGAGACCCCCAGCATCCCTACCTGAGTCCCGATCTCTGGCCTAGGCCAGGAAATGCAGGATGTGTGCCTTGGTCCCACTCTTCCCTTCTGATCTTCCGTGGAAATGGGGACTCCAGTTGGGTGGGCTCGAATCTCCTTGGGAGGGGTCTTGCTGCTCCCTGGGAGGGGAGGAAGGGCTCCTGCCCTGCCACGGCTGGGCTCTTGGTCTGTCACCTCTGGGCTCTCGGGAGGAGGTGGTTCTGGGCTGCTGGCTGGATGCTGAGGGGACACACTGGTGTGGAGGCTGGGATTGGCAGTGGCCAGCCTGTCACCAGGAAACACATACACACGGGCAGTATTTGCCACTGGAGACAGAGCTGCCTTGGAGCGTGTAGCATCACCCATTTGCCGGGAGCCGCGCCAACATCAAGGAGCACTGGGTCCCCTCAGACTTTCAGGGAAGTTTCTCCGAGCCCCTGATCATGGGAATCTTGCCCCATTTGCAACCCTCCAGCCATAGCTGAGAGTCTGGTGACAAAATAGGTGAGATTGCCACCAGTCAGCACATGCTCCTGCTCTAGAGTCTTCCATGGCTCTTCATTGGTCTCTAAGAAAGGAGTGGTGGGAGCCTGGCAGGTTGAGGCCAACTTCCACCTCTCCCTCCCACATATAAGATAGGAAATCTGGTACTGAGAAGCACCTCAACCTAGAACATTCTTTGGAAAGCCTTTTTAAAAAATACCCATTTTGCAGAAGATGAAAGCGAGGCTCAGAGAGGACCCGTAAGGGACTTAAGACCACACTGCTGGGAAGTGTCAGAACCTGGCGTCGTGCGAACCTAAGCTCCAAACCCAACTGTTTATGAGGGAAGGGGTATAGAAGGACAGCTGTGGCTGGGGTGGCTCCGAAGACAAAGCTAAGAGCAAAGGATGGAAGTCACGAGGAAGCGGAACTCGGCTCAAGCTAAATAAAACCTCCCATACCATCGGAGCAGTCCAGGATAAAATGGGCTGCTCGCAAGGGCAGTGAGAAGGAGCTCCCCATCATGGGAAGTGTGCAAGTGGATAATTGTCAGCCATCAGCTGTGAGTATCATGGAGAATCTTTGCCCTGACATCCACACCCAACTAGAGGGATTACTGTGTGGCCTTCCCTGGAAAGCAGCCAAACTGGATGTAGTCTGGCTTCTAGAATCATCCTACCCACCACTGGGCCCAGAGTTCCTGCCACGCGCCATGTTGGTTTATGCATTCCTCATGCAATAAATAGCCAGCACACCCAAGTGCTCCCTCTGCAGACCTGGGGAGGGAGATTGCTCTGGACACAGCTCCCCCCCCACCAGCTCTGGCCATTGGCATCCCTCCCTGTCCCCCATCCAGCAACCCCCACTGAGTCAGTAAGTGTCAAGCAATGACAGAATATTCAGCATGGGTCTGAGCTGTGGGGGACACAGCCCTGAAGCAGAAAAAGGGAAGAGATGGGGAGGTTGTCCCCACACACCAGCCACCTTACTTGCAATCCAGCTTACCACCCTGAGAAAAGCACCACCAGCAGCCGTCAGCATCCACTGTACCTTTTCATGTGCCAAGAATCACCCATTTTACAGATCGTAAAACTGAGGCTGTCAGTGGCCCAGATCATTTCCTAAGGAGTGAAGCTAGGATCTAATGCCAGGCAGTCGGAGCCCAGAGCCTGAGCCCCCAGCCACCCTCCTGGCCTGCCAGGCAGAGTGAATTGAGGGGTCGGGGTGCAGCGCACAGAAGCTGGGTTCCCCAAGAAGGCCAAGTGCCCTGTGGGGCCAGGGCTCAAGGTCCCCTGGAGGAAAAGACCGGAGCAGGACTTCCAGAGGGCCAGAGCACCACCCACACTGGAGTAGGAGGACCAGCATTGCCCCTACCGGCTACCTGTGGTCAGAGCCTAGATGAATGACCTTGCCTCTCTGAGCCTTAGGCTGCTCCTCAGAAAACTGGGGCCAGTAATGCCCACCCCCCAGGGACTGGGGGGACAAAATGAGACTGAACGGCAGCTTCCTGGCCACAGGAGAGACAGGGATGGTGTGGCTCTCATTTCAAGTGTGGTCCCCACCTGGGGGCTTTATCCTTTTTGTCCTCCCAAGCTGGGCTCAGTGCCTGTGCCTTGGGGGCAGGCAAGGAGTGGCTGGTGCGTTTGGATGATTTTTACTAGGGTGACTTATTTTCTGCTGATCTAGGTCTGCCCAGCCAGGGGGCAGCGTGAGCTGCCTTTCAGTCCAAGCACCAAAATTGGGCGGCCTGGCTTATAGGACTAAGGAGAAAGGAGATGCCGGTCTGGGCTTGGTGCTGGAGAAGGGCTGCCAGCTTGAACTTGGCATCCTGGCTCCTCGTTGCCCGGAGAGGGGAGTCCAGATGGGGACCCTGAGCGATTGGCCTCGAAGCTAAGGATGGAGAGCCTCTGGGGCTCTGACTCCTTGTGGATTGATCTCGGGGTTCTGACCATGGCTTGCTGGGTGGACTTGTTGAGTCCCTTCCCCTATCTGGGCTTTGACACCTTGTTGCCATCATGGTGAAGGCTGAAGAGGTCGAGGATAACAGAGATGTGCCCAGTAGGTCCTCAGGAGTTCCACTGATGATGGAGCTGGCCCAGCTTGGGGCGAAGCCTGCAGTACTCCATTTTCATGGCCTCAGCCATGGGCAGAAGAGCCAAGAACTCACACCATTGTCAGGGGCTCTGAGAGGGTCCAGCCCTACCTCACTGTGGCACTCAAGGCCTCTGGCAGTCTGGGCTGGGGCTCCCCCTCTTCTGGCCCTCCTGGGCCCCGGCTCAGTGTGCTGTCCCACTTCTGCTGCTTTCCTCAGTTGTCCTTGGAAGAGGAGCGCAGAAGGCCCCAGGACCGTAGCAGCTGTGTTCTTACCTGCCTTTGTCTTCTGAATGGTTCCTCTGTCTTCCCCAGTCTTCCCCACTTAGGGGGTGAGTTGTTTGGGGCAAGAGGAGGACAGAGGATGCAGGTCTCAAGCCTGGAGCCCAGGCCCCTCCCTTCCCCTCGGTAGCTGCATGAAATTGAGCAAGTCGCTCAGCCTCTCTGAGGGTCAGTTCCCTCCATAACACGGGGAAAGCATCTGCTTTGCTCTGCTTTCTGTGCTATTGTGGGGCTCAAATGAACTAAAGAAGATGAGACCAACTTTCCCTGGAGTCCCTTAGCAGGGCTCAGTCCAGGAAATAGCAGAGAGCTCGACACAGCTCCCGGCCTCAAAGTGCTTGCCCTTGGTGGGGGAGATGGAGAGCCTGGGGGGGATGGTGGTAGATTTATCTAAGTGCAAGTATCGGGGAGGGCTTCCTGGAAGAGGCGTGTGCTGGTCACGGTCAGGCATGTGCAGGGTTGGCAAGACTGCAAATAGGAAGAACAGTATTCATAGAGTGTCAGCCTTGAGACTAGACACTTGTGAGCCCCAAACAGCAAGCAGCCTGACAAAGCGACCTTGTCCCTACCCTCCTGAAGCTTACAGTGGCAGACAAACACTCACCACACAACATAGTTTTATCTGATTTAAGGGAAGAACAATGATCTTAGGAGAGTTTCCTACCTGCCAGGAACTGCACCAAGTACTTTGCATGTATTACCTCACTTAATCTTGACTCAGACAGACACTGTTGCTGTCTTTATCTCTGGAAGAAGGAACCAAGGAGAGAGTGAAGTAATTCCCCAAAGTTTGCATGGCTGGCAGGTAGGAGAGCAGGATTTGAACCCTGGCTCTAAAACCACCACTTGCAGTCATCACTAAGCTCTTCCGCTGCTCGTGTGCCTCCTATAGGCTGCTGTGTCCCCAGTATCTGTGGTTTCCCCTTCTGATCCCCTTCTTCTGGTCGCCAGGGTGACAACAACGGCAGCTCCTGAACCACTCCAGGCAGAAGCAGCCAATGGGCAGTAGACTCCCTTCTGGGCGGCGCCCCACCCTCTCCCCAGACTCCAGGGAGTCTCCCTGCCTGGCCAGGTGGTGGTGGGGGGCAGAGAATGGAAGGACAAGACAGAGGGGTGAGGGGTTAAGGTCCCCGAGGACAGGCATTGTCGCTACTCCTCGTCTCCCCTGTCTCCAACCCTGTGGGGTCTCTCAGGGCAAATGGAGTTATACTTACCCACATCTACCCGGTGGGGTCCCCGAGTTTCCCCGTCCCAACATCACACGGGGGCAGAGAAATCCCTGTGCAAGGTCCCTCTCGAGTGGCGTGCGGAGTGGCAGGGGGCCTGGGAAGGCCACAGGGTCAGCCTGCTTCTGATGCAGTGAGTCTCAGGGGGACAGTGGGGGCTGAGGAGTCACTGGAATGAGGATGTGCCAGAGGGACAGACGACCGTCCTTGCCTGACATAGAAGCTTCAAGAAACCCACCCCCCCCAGCCCTCCACTCCCGTACCCCCCCACCTCCAGGCTGTGACTCAAAGCCAGGGAAAGCAGGAGGATCCTGAATTGTCTTAGATTACATTTCTGCCTCCCAGAAGAATGCAAGCTCAGAGCAGAAATGAAACTTAATTACAGAAAAATATAGGTGCTTTTTTGTGCTTTGATTTTATTAACTCAGAATTGCTATGAAGGAGACATATGGGACACTGGGAATCTGACTTTGGTGGGGAAGTCAGGGAAGACTTGCTGGAGGAAATGATGAGTTCTGTGCAGGGCTGAGTTCTGAAGGAAAACTAGGAAAAAAGAGGGAAGGGAAGCACATGTACAAAGGCCCTGTGGCAGGAGGTCGTTTGGTGGGAATAGGAGGCGTGTCCTCCTAAGCACAAGCAAACCACCTGATTATTCTGCCACAAACAAGGACTGCAGCCGGTTAACATGGGGACCCAAAGGGATCAGCGCTCTCAGAACGCTCCTGTCCTTGGTCTTTCATCTACTCGGACTCTGTTTTCGGTAACTCTGGACTCCCAACACCTGCACCAGACTCCGAATAAAAGGGGCAGAGGAAGAGCCCCAGGCAGCCCTCTTACTGTCCTGCTGGGAAAACCAAGGTCGGGGAAGGCAAGCAACTTGCCAAAGACGACCCCAGCCCTGGGCACGGAACAGCTGTTGGAAAGCGGGGACCATGCCCTGGAGGGCCAAGCTTCCTGCCTCCAGGGAAGAGGGCAGGACCCAGCGGTTCCCAGCCCTTTACCAGGCCTGAGAGCTTTCTAGCCGTCAGCGCGCCAGGAGGATCTGGTGGCTGCTGCCTGGTGGGGAGGTGGGCCAGCTAGAACCCTAAGCCACCTGGTCACAACCCCACAACCACACAGCGACCACTTTCATGGCCAAGAGGCCTGGAGGGCTGGGAAGTGCAGCCGTGTCTACCGCTGGCCCCTCCAGCAGGTTTGTGTGGATTCGGGCTGTCTGGGCTCCCAGGGGGCAGTGAGATGCTCCGTGTCACCAGGAGGTCACTCAGGAGCCCAGACCCCCATGAGAAGACTAGTCTGCAGCCTGCGCCTGTGTCCTGCTGGGTGGCCCAGGGCTGGGGGAGGAGTGGGGGCGGGGACACAAGCAGCAGCCCCCTGGGCTTGCCAGGTAATTATGCATTAGGAGCTAATATTAATAAAGGCTCTAGGAAAGGGGTTTTAATTCCAGATCTCACCACCAGATTATTGCACATGAGGGAAATACCAAACCCCCGAACTGTCTGTATCCCTCGCCCTTCGTCTCTAAGCAATCTGCTGCTTTTATTAATTCTGACTGGATTTTCCCAGGCTGGGGGTGGGAGGAGGTGGGGCGAGAAGGAGTAGGCAGACGGGGAACACGGTAATTTGGAAGAGACTTCGGGTAGGATGGAAACACACGTGCATTTGCACACACACACACACACACACACACACACACACACCCGATACCTTGACCCCACCCGCCTACCTGCAGAGCCCCAGAGCCTCCCCTCCTTGCTGCCTCCACCTGCCCTTTCTATCTCCTCCCTCTGCCCGCCTCAGCTTTCCCCTTCCTTCTCATCCCTCCCCTTCCTTCTCATCCCTCCCCACTCCAAGAAACACAGTCTGAGCTTCCCTCCCACATGGGAAGTTCCAGCTCCTTGAGTCAGTCCGAATGACACTGAAATTCAACTTCTAGAAGTTCCTCCCCAAAATGAGCCGAGTAAAAGGAATATTGGGAAAAACCCCATATCCATCACGAGGGGTTGGTTTTGCTCAAGGATGGTACAAGAACCCACATTCCGAAACGCTCTGTATGTAATGAAATAATCTACAAGGCATATTGTCAGGAGAAAAAACAAGGCGTAAAACAAACATGCAGAGTGCGTTACGTTTTGTGGACAGAAACACACACTAGCATCTCCTTCGATCAGCATGGACTAGGACTTAATTCTTTGAGGGTTTGTTATGGAGACGAAAGGGAACCATGCTTGCAGCAAATGCTAGGTACCGTGTCTGTTGTGTAGTAAATTTTCAATGACTGCGCGCTCTTGCCATCATTGGCCCGCTGACTGCAATTTCCTTCCCATCCCACCTGACACCTGTCTGGGAAGGGCATTTGCATGGACAATGCTTGAGAAGATCGTGGTTTACACGAAGAGGAGACGCAATGGGTTTCAGTGTGGCCACCGGAAGACTGTGCTGGTCAAGTACCTCAGAGCTCCAGCAGCGGCCCCACCGGTGCCCACGGCTCCGAGCACCTCGGGAGACAGATGGAGCAGTAGTAGCCCCAGGCCATAGCAGGTGTTGGCAGCAAAAACAGAGGGAAGACTGTGTGTGCTATTTATTATTAACGATCTTCCGAGCCCTGAAAATGAAGGCTTGCAAGGCTGGGTGACTAATCTCAGAGCCTCCTCAACCTGCTAGGGGCTGAGGCTTCTAGACTGAAAGAGGCCTTCCTCTGGGCTCTGTCCGCTGGAGTCCCTGTCATGGATACACAGGAGCCAAAGTGACCTCTGTGTATCGGCCCCTAGGTTATTTATTTCTTCACTTCCGGCCGAGACCCGCCAGCTCAAAAGCCTGCCGGCACTGAACTCAAATTGTTACACACCCAATAGTTTAAAAATAAACCATATAAGCAGATTTTTAGCTATTCTGGACTTGCCTAAATAGCTTAACTGACTCCCACCGAACCTCACCCCAGATCTGCTGGCCATGGACAGGCTAGAGCTCCCGACCCTGAGACTCCCCCGCCAAGCTGCAGAGGACATCATCAAGATGTGGGGGCCTGTCCACGTGCAGGGGAACTCCCTTGTCCTCTCCTGGGCGTGCTGTGCCCATGGCCATGAACTCCAGATGGTCTCTCATGCTGTGAAAGATTTCCCTTCTCGGGCAACCCTATCCAAGACCAGATAAAGCCTGTCGTGTGTTACTGCCTCTCATGGTGACTCACTTGAGATGCAGAATTTTAGGGTCGAGTTGACCAGATTACAGGATGCCCAAGGAGCTGGTGAAGCAGAATTTCTGGGTGCCTCTGTGAAGGTGTTTCCAGAAGAGATTAGCTTTGGGATCTGTAGATTGGGTAAAGAAGGGTCCTGACTCAATCCTGTGAGTGGACGTCAGACCGTCCGTGGAGGGCCCGAAGAGGACAAAGCGTACAGAGAGAATGTGACTTCTCCCTCCCTCCTTGACCTAGGACATCCACCTCTGCTGCCCAGGACGCTGAAGTTCCTGGTTTGAGACTTAAGACTTAAGACTTAAACCAGCAGCTCCCCCGACCGCACCCCCAGCTTCTCAGTCTCTCCGACACAGACACAGCTTGCAGACAGCAGATCATGGGACTTCAGCGTCCGTGGCTGTGTGAACCAGTTCCTATAATAAATCTCTTTTTATATATACCTTTATCTATCCTACTGGTTCTGTTTCTTTGGACAACCTTGACTCATACAATCTTTTTCCCTTATCAGTCCCCAAGGCCTTCCAGCTCCCGACAGTAGTGGTGCCTGAAGCCAGGCTGGAACCAGGAAAATGCAGACAGCCCTCTCTGCTCACGTTGCCCTGACTGACAAGACAGGCATTTATGGGAAGGGAAGGAGCTGGGGGAAAGACAAACTCCAGCTCCGCCTGACTCACCGCCTGTCCCTGGGGAGAGATGGCAGCCCCAGTGTAGGCAAGCGGTAGCTAATGCAAGAGGCCGTGGCAGATCTGTGCCATCCTGCTCCCTGGAAGTGGGGGGGGTGGGCAGAGACAGGAGCAGAAGGCTGTCTGCAGAGGGAGAGGTCAAGCAAGGTATACGCTCTCTTTGGGTCGGGGAGAACAGGGGAGCTGGGGAGGAAAGCAGAAAGCAACAGACCAGCAAACAGCAACGCCAAGTGAGAATTAGAAACAATCCGAGTGTCCATTTTCAAACATATAGATACGTGGTGGCACGGTCACACGCTAGCATATTCTACAGCAGTGAGAAATGAAGGTGCTGTCATTTGCATGCAACAAATCTAGGAAATAAAATGTAGAGCAAAAAACGCATGGCAGAAGAATGTATCTCAGGGATGTAAAGACCCAAAGCAGGCACGAGGACTTAGGCAAAAACCACAAAAAAAGGCAAGGGGGTGAGGACCCTGCCTGGTGGCCATGGTCACATGGGGCAGGACTGGGGAAAGGGGGGCAGGTGGGGAGGAGCATGCAGGGACCATTGAAGGCAGGGTTTGCCGAACCCTTGTTAGTGTGCCCGCAGGCCATCTGGGGGGCCTGTTAACAAGCAGATTTGCCTTCAGAGGGTCTCGGGTGGGGGCCGAGAGTTTGCATTTCCTACCAGCTCCCCAGTGGGGCTGACGCTACCAGCTCAGACCACACTCTGGGCAATGAGGCTAAGCCAAGATTCCGTGAGGGTCTGGCCTGGGGACACCAGACCCTGCCATGCATCAGGAGCGCTCAGGAGGCTTCTCCGAAGACTGATAGCAGAATGAGAACGGGGGCAGCTACTAGGGAAAACAGCATGGAGTTTCCTCAAATCACTGAAAATAGAACAACCCTATGACCCAGCAATCCCACTTGTGGGTCCGTATCTGAAGAAAATGAAACCAAGCTCTCCGAGAGAAAGCTGCCCATGTTCATTGCAGTACATTCACAAGAGCCAAGCTGTGGGAAGAACCCAAAGGCTCACTGAGGGGTGTGCTGATAAAGAAAATGCGGTCCAGACACACAGGGGAATAGTACTCAGCCTTAAAAAAGAAGGAAATCCTGCCATCTGTGACAACATGGATGAATCTGGGGGACATTATGCTAAGTGAAATAAGCCAGACAGAAAACAAGTAATGCACCATCTCACGTGTATGTGGAATCTAAAATAGTCAGCCTCCTAGAAACACAAGGTAGAATGGTGGTTTCCAGAGGCTGGTTGGTGGGGGGCATAAGGGGACATTTGTCTAAGGGGACAGAGTTTTAAGCCTGCAGGATTCATGAATTCTGGAGATCTCACGTACATCATGGGACTGTACTTAATACTTCTGTATAGTGCACTTGAAATTTACTTAGAGAGTAGATCTTAAGCATTCTCACCACACACACATAAAAAAGGTAACCATGTGAGGTGAGAGATATGTTAATTACCTTGAATATGGTAATCATTTCACTGCTTATATGTACATCCTGTTGTATACCTTAAACATATACAATTTTTTAAAAGATGTATATATTTATTTGAGAGAGAGAGAGAAGAGCATGGATGAGCACAGGGAGGGGCAGAAGGAGAGGGAGAGAGAGAGAATCTCTAGCAGGCTCCCTGCTGAACACGGAGCCCCACACAGGACTCGATCTCATGATCCTGAGATCACAACCTGAGCCGAAACCAAAAGACGGCTGCTCCACTGACTCGGCCACCCAGGCGCCCCTTCAAGATACATAATTTTTATTTGCCAATTACATCTCAATAAAACTGGGGGAGAGAAGCCATGATGCCAGGCCCCAGCCAGACCAGTTAGAGGAGAATTTCAGGGATGCAGACCAGGCAGGCATATCTGTTAAAGCCTCCCCACTCTTCTAGCCCTGGATCTAAGTGGCTGCATACAGGTGTTCATTTCATTTTCATTCTTTAGGCTTTTCATGTGTATTATCTACCTTCCTTTGTATGTATGGGGCTACAAGAAAATAGGTAAAATTTTAAAAAACATGAGGTGACAAAGCTGAGCTGGGAGATAAAGGGTGAGGAAGGGGAAAGAACAGGGAACCAAAGAGGATTCCGAAAAAAGGTTTTCTTCCATCAGCCGGCCAGCCTGTCGCCGGTTGGGCCTGTCAGTCAGCACAGCAGGCCGTGGCTGGGTTGGTGGTCAGCCGGCCAGCCATCTGTCTGCGCCGGGGTCATCCAGACAGCCCCACAGTTGTTAGGCGGTGGGTCAGTCCGTCAGCCAGCAAGTCAGTCTGGCTGTCGCCGAGTGGGCCTGCTGGCTTTCAGTCAGCTCATGAATAGGGCTGTTGGTGTGGTGGTTTGTGGGTGAGTCAGTCGAAGCTTTAGTCGTCGCTGTCAGGCAGCTAGTTCTTCCTAGGTCAACCCGGCTGTCAGCCAACCAGTGGGTCTGCAGCCCGTTGCTGTGAGGGTTAGTGTGAAAGGCTTGGAGTGGCCCGTTGTCAGCATGCCAGTTGGTAAGTCAGTCCATCTGTCAGTGGTCAGTCACAGTGTCAGTGAGTGAGAGAGGCAGTCAGTCAGACAGTCCTGAGTTAGTCAGTGAGGAAACAGTCAGCCAGCCAGGGAGGGTGTCACGGACATCCTCCACGGCAGCCAGTTAGTTGGCAAGACAGACTTTCATCAGGAGTCCCATGAGTCTGTCAGTCAGACTCATCAGACGGAAAGTCTGTCAGTGCTGCATCAGTGAGACAGTCAGGCAATCCATGAGTCTATCAGATTCTATATCAATCAGTCCATTCATAGGTCAGTCATTGAGTGAGGGAGCCGATGAGACAGTCTTCAGTCAAGCAGTCTGTTCGTGCTTCATTCATTCACTGTGTCAGTCAGTCACCGCTACAGCCAGCCAACCCCTGTGTCTGTCAGCCAGCACCCACTGTATCTGCCGGCCAATTGTTGTATCAGTCAGCAAGACAGTCAGTAGTCAGCCAGCTGGCCCACCCATCTGTCTGTCAGACACTCACTATGTCTGCCAGTCACTACATCCGCCAGCTGGTCAGTGAGGCGGCCGCAGGACAGTTGCACCCTCTGCACAGAGCTCCACTAAAAGACACAGAGATGTGGGAAGAACTCTGAGGCTCTGCTACCATTATTATCTGAGAAACCTCCCAAGGCTCTGGAAAATGGAAAATGGAAAAGGCCCTCAATAGGCCGCGCTCTCCTTCCGTCCTCCCTATCCATCTCTCCACTAGTGAGGTTCCTGCCGCAGCAGAGGGTCGTTTCCTGGAGGCCGGAATTGGGGGAGGGGGCAGGCGGTTGGTTGGTGAACATTTCCAGTCATCCCTGCTCTGATCTCCGGATGAAGGTGGGAGTGGGAGAGGGGGTGCCCTGACCAGGAGCCCCCCCGCCCCGTTCCCTGGCCCAGCTCCTGCCCTTCCCTTGGGGACTCCATGTCCTCCACCCAGACATCTGAGCGGCCCCCAGTGGACACACAGGACAGAGGCACTGGCAGGCCACTACAGTGGGCCTGAGGGGACATGGATTTTATGTCAGCTCTTGTTTTTATCTGCTGTGACTCAAAAAGAAAAGAAAAAAACAAACAAACATTGCTGGGGCTATGTTTCATCTCGTGGAAGTACCATCTTCACTGTCCAGGTCAGCTCTCACAATAGTCTGGTCCAGCAGGGTTAGCCCCTTTACAGAGAGGACAGGGGGCGGGGAGGAAGCAAGCACTGACCCTAGGTCAGTTCCAATGGCGTGTGTCTGGCTCAGGGTCTGTACTCTTCACCTTGCCAGGCTGCCTCTCTGGTGCTCGCTGCGGGCATTCCACCCTGAGCATCACTCTCCCCTTCTTTCCTGGGGAGCCAGGCAGGAGATTTCAGAGTCTCTCATTTGTGCTGTCTGCTAGAAGGCAGCTCTGCCCTGAACTTGCACTTGGGACCCACCAAGCCTAGGGCCAGACTGGAAGAGGCAGTGGGGGTTGGACAGCAGCATTCCTCCGCCATGCATCTGCAGCAACCAGACCACTCTTTCGTAAGCTTCTGGATTGCTGGAGCTGGAAGGGAGCTGGGAGCTCATCGCATCTGCCTCCACCATCATTGCAAGGAGAACCCCTTCTGCAACTGCGCGATCAGCATCTCCTTGGTGCTTACACATTGCCAGTGACAGGGAGCTCACTATCTCTCTAAGACAGACTCAGTCCTTGGAAAGTCTAGTCCTTCCATGTCTTAAGCCAAAACTCTTAGAACTCAGTTTTGTGCTCCAATGTCCCCACATAAAGCCTCATGCTTCTCAAGAGGGCTGATCTTGCTACCCAGACTTAGGAAAAGACAACAGGATCCCCTGTTCGCTCAAGGCCTCAGCTCTTCTTAAGGGAAAGAGGAGAATGCGGAGTGCAATGCTCCAGAGTCAGCGTGGTAGCCTGATGACATCTGTGGCCTCAATTTGCATGCCTCGCTGTACCGGAGGGCTTTCAGTCCTGCTCTCCAACACTGACTTGCTCTGGCCAATGGGTGTGGGGGGGAGGGTAGCAAACGGTATAAATTAAGGAGCTGGGGGCATTTCTGCTTCATCTTTCAGACTCTTGTCACCTCTGCAAGAACAAGCCCAGTCCAGTGGACTGGAGGGAGGCAAGGGACCCATGGAGCAGAGCCTGGTTGTCCCAGCAGCCGAGGTCATTCTCTTGCAGCCAGCCCCAGGCTGACCCTCCAACTCACCAGACATACCTGACTAGGCCCAGCCCATGTCAACCAAGCCGAGTTTAGATTGGCTGAACTCACAGACTCGTGAGACCATGACTCATGAGAAATAATGGTTCTTATTGTAAGTGACTAGATTCTGGGGTGGTTTGTTACATGGCAATAGCTAACTAATAGTCAGCCGGTCACAGCTGTTCAGGTTGCAGACTGCCCCACCCACCCTTTCCTGGCACCGTGTCTCTACAGTTTCCAGGATCCTCATCTGTTAGGTGGGCTGCCAAACCCCAATCTTCCTCCTTCAAAGACAGTCAGGAGAGAGCGTAGCCACAGAAGTGCATTGCCAACAGTAAAGAGAACAGGGAAAAGGCCTGGGTTCCTGGGGGTCCCAAGGGCGGCTGCGTGTCAGGGCTCAGCTAAGTGGAGGGCATGGCAGTCTATTAACCCAGCTCACCTCCCTCACATGGCTGGCAGGCTGAGTGATGGCTCCAACTGGAGAATTATTTACAAACACGGCCTTCTTGCCTTCACTTCCTTGGTAAGCCCCGTTGGTGGCAAATAAATGAGAATCAATAGGACAGTTATTAAACCGTAAATATCCCTCCCCTCGGGCTCATGGGCAAAGAGCTCTGAGCCTCTGAGCTGAGAGGGGGCTGGCTATGCCTCACATGGGGCCGGCTATGCCTCGCATGGGGCCGGCTATGCCTCGCATGGGGCCTGCCTCAGTCCCCAGCATGGCCAGTCACTCCAGAACACAGGAAAGACTACTGCTTCCTCTCTGGGTAGGAAGGAGGCCTGATGGGTGCTGAGCCACATTAAAGGAACCTTCAAACCACCACATCATATCTACAGCTTAGACGGAGGACAGCCACGTGAGTAAGGCCCATGCGAAACTGAGGAAGCTTGAGTCAGAAAGGGACAGAGAAATCTTCTATTCCTACCCTTATACTTGTTGTGCATGAAGGGACAACTCAGGCTCCCAAAGAGGAGAGACTCGTCCAAAGACACCTGCTCAGAAAGTGGCAAGACCCAGACTTGAAACCACATGTATGGCCTCTGGTCTGTGCCCTCATGTAGGATAAAAGAGGGATCACAGTGTGGGTTTAAGCTTGGTAGATGGTAGCATCAGGAAGGGACATAGGTTACAAGGCAGCTAATGGGGGCCAGGGAGACAGAAGTGGGTAACACAGTGCTTTCTTGGGTCCTGAGTGTCTCCCATTTTGATTATCTGTTCTGTAGCCCAGGTTATCCTGAAAACCTCTCAGAGAGGTTGGCAGTAGATGAAGGGAAGGGGAAAGGTGTGGGAGACAAGCTGAGACAAGTTTTATAGCTTGGTGTGAGAGGGAAGAGGGTACATGCACACGTGCACATACACATGGGCACAGGTAGGCTTCTTGACTGTGGGCATCAGGGAAGCTTCATGGGGGAGGCTGCATTTCAATTGGGCCATGGAGGGGGAGCAGCAATTATGTTCACCTACACCCCTTTATATATGAGAAAGGAATGAAGGCCAGAATCAACAAAGCCCTCAGTGGTAGTGATGGTGGTGGTAATGGTGATGATGGTGATGGTGATGATGGTGATGATGGTGATGATGATGGTAATGATGATAATGATGGGGCTGATGATGGTATGATAATGGTGGTGATGATGGTGACAACAATGATGGAGATGATGGTAGTAATGGGGATGATGATGGTGGTCATGATGAAGGTGACGATGGTGACAGTGACAATAATGAAGATGATGATATGATGATGGTGGTGCTCATAGTGACAACGATGATGAAGACAATGGTGGCGATGGGAGTGATGATGGCAGTCATGATGGTGAGGACGGTGATAGAGACAATGATGAAGATGGTGGTGGTGATGCGGATGATGGTAGTTAGCACTTTGAAAAGGACTTCCTGTATGTCATGACCTGTGTTGGGCATTTTATATTCTCCACATTATTAAATGCATACATCAGCCCTGTTGCCTGCAACCCAGAGCTGCCAGGCACTTCTCATCTAAGTAAAGGAGAGTAGTGTGTGACTGGTAGGTGTTGGCCAGCTGTTGGAGTCTTGAACATCAGGCTAAGGCATTAGGACTCCACCTTGAAGGCAATGAAGAAACTATACAAGGCTTTTGAGCAGGACACTGTCTACTCGGAGCTGGTCCTCCTCTGTTAGATTCCCAGGCTATCAGTCAGGGCTGGAGGAACCCAGAGGGGCAAGATCCTCATGAACTGGGGCCCAGAGGGATTCTTGGAGTAGGTGGCCTTTCAGAGAATTCAGAATTTCTTTACCTGGGTATGGTTCCTCTTGGCAGTTCTAGTTCCCTGAAGAGGCCTTGGCCTCTCCAGGCTGCCCTGTGGCCCTTAGGGCCTTGGATTTTTCTGGTGAAAGAGAGGATTGTTTCATAACTTCCTGTTCTGTGTTCACATTGTGACATCTAGCCACTTACTCTGGGAGCCACCTTCTCTAAGGCACTTGGACGTGGGGACACAGTCATGGGGAGAGCCTAGTAAGGAGCCTCTCCTAACCTCTCCAGGCCTAGAAGGGGTCCAGATTCCCAAGGGGCAAAAGGTCTGCACCCTGGTTGCCTGTTAGAACCACCTGGGGAACATGGCAAATGACCAATGCCAACACCCACTCCAGATCGATTCATTAAACCTTGATCCCTGTGAGTGGAGCCCAGGCCTGGATGATAAGACCCACACTTGAGCCCAGGTGCTTCAACCGGCAAGCCAGGGTTGGAAACCACTGGGAATTGCACCCTGGGACAACACTGGATCCCATTTATTTACAGATGCCACCAAGGGACCTCTGGTTCTTGGGGACAACTGACGTTGTGTAGGCAGGGCTGGCTCAGCCTTGCCTTATGGGGACCCTGTAGGAAGATACCCCTCCCCTCCCAGCTCCTGTCTTTGTAGTGGACAAGTCTCTGAAGTCAGACTGAGCCCTGGACTGAGAAAGCCAGAGACCAGTATAGGCTCAGGCAGAAGGACCCTTCCCAGCTGACCCCTGTCCCTTTCTCTTCATAGTCTTCTGCATATCCTGGGGACAGTACTGACTTCCTTTCTCTCCCCGAGTTCCCAGCTGCTCGGTGGTTCCGGTCCTGGGCACTGTGTGCCTGGTGTGTCCCTCCTGTGTGTGGCTCCGTCTCCTCAGGATGGTGGCTGGGTCTCCTGGGTATAAGCCAGAGGGGAAGAGCACAGAACACCAGGAACGCAAGCCCAGGAACCAGACAGTGGAGTCCACAACGGGGTTTGCTTCCTGCTAGCTGTCTGACCTCCATTACCTCTCTGGGTCTCAGTTCTCCTGTTGATGAGAGAGGGGCCATGGGTGTAATGACAAAGCTACCTCCCTTCTAGGGATACTCAGATGCCTAGATGGAGTGATCCGTCCCCAGATGAGGGTGACAGGACCTCAGAAGATGGGCTGGCACATAGCAAGTGCTCAGAACGAGTGGTTATTTTTATCCACATCCTGCCCATGGCCTTCTTCACACGGATGCATGCCGAGGGTAGATTACATTAGATAAGGGTGGCCTCTAGTATGTTTCTCCTGCCCCAGATCTAAACCTTCTTTCCAGATTTGGGGGAGTTCCCACTCCTGGGGGGAAGCAGAGCCTAGCAGAGCCTACAGGCTGTTGCCACTAAATATCCCAGCTTCTCCATGTCCCAACCTCCCATTAGCGGAGGTCTTCCAATTAGATGTGCGTTGGGTGGGCCACGCACTCAGGACCCTGGGAACACCACTCTGGTGGTGGGCAGGGGCCACAGGCCAGCACACGAGAGCCCAGGGCCGTGAGGGCAGTGGTGAGATCAGCCACTGGTGAGATCCCGGGCCAGGCCCCGTGGTGCCAAGCAGCTGTGCTGGGAAGCCGGGGCCAGAACTCATGCCACTGTGGACAGTCACCCCCTCTGCAGACACGCCAGGCCACTGGTCTTGGCTTCCAGCACTTCCAGTAGAATTGGGGGAGTGGAGGCCCACTCTGGTGCACTGGTCACAGGTTCCAAGGGGGGGTCAGGTGCGAGTTCTGACAGAAGTGGGGTGCTTCTAGTTAAAATGGCCCCAGATTCAGGGAGGAGCTTTAGCTCACTCTCACCTGCAGACGGAAGGGCCTCAGGAAAAGCCAACTGACCTGGAACTGGGATTCCAGGCCGAATTCTGGGGCCATGATGTCATGTACTAGAGATCGGGGTCTCCCACATTTATGCTGTGTTCTAGGTTCTCACCTCTTGATCTCATTTCTGCCCATCCTACAGAGGGGCAATGTCGGGGGGTGGGTCAGAGCTCCCTCAGGCTTTCCCAGGTTCTACAGCAATGAATAATAAAGTCTGGTCTCCTGTGTAGGTTCATGATATTGAAGATGAAAGGGACGTTTGAGGAAACGGAGACAAAGAAGGGACCGGCCGAGGAAGTCCATTATGAAGAAGCAAATTTTGGACTAGCACTAAAAACAAATAGAAAACAAAACAAACCTCTCTTAGGACCTTAGGATGGAGGGTCATCCCATGAGAGGGAGTGAGCTTCCTGTTAGCAGAGGTATACTAGAAGTAGGAACCACTCATTAGGGATGTACCAAGAGGTGAGAATTCCCACACTGACGAGGGGGGCTGCTACTTGCTGGGCATATGTGGCTCATTATAAACGGGTTGGAAACCCCTCAAAAGGGGCTTTGTGATCTCTATCGGGCCTCTGCTTTGAGCCCCCGTGTGTGTATAGAGTGCCGGGACGTCACTTACTACGTGGGAGGTCTCCAGCTGCCTGAAAAGGCAGAACAGAGCCCCCGGAGTCCTGATGAGTCCTGCCCCCCTACACACATATTCACATGTCCAGATGGGGGACCTGAGGCCCAGAGAAAGGAAGAGAGCTACCCCAAGCGAACCAGAGCAGAGACAGGATGGGAACCTAAGTCGTAGGCATTCAGGCTGGACGACTGATTCTCAGAGTGGGAAACCAGCGTCCTGGACATCTTCTGGAAACTTCTTAAAAATGCAAACTCTCAGGCCCTGCGGACTCTGAAGCTCTTGGGGGCGGGGGGAAGGGCTGCAGTCTGGGTTCTAGCAAGCCTTCGAGGAGATTCTAAAATGTGAAACCACCGATCTTAGTGCTTTTTGTGTTTCAGCATTCACTGGCCAGAGGCCCATGGTGGGACATCCTTTCTGTGGCGTGCCTGGCCTTAGCCCACTTTCTAAATCATAAAAGGAACTGTGACCTTTCCTGGTTTATAGGCTACTGTGTTTTATCCAAACAGGGTTAACATCTGAAGCTTGAGGTGTAGAATGACCTGGAAAGTCCCCCAGCGATGTAGTGGCTAGTCTGGGATAGCACTCATGGGTCCCAAGTTTTCAGTGTGCTTGGATCTCTAGGGCCCGAGTTCTTCTGCCCCATCCCACATGACATCCCAGGGCCCTCGCTCTACCTGCTCAGAGGATGCTGGCCCCCAGTGCTCCCTGGCCTGGCCAGCAACAGGCTTTTCTCCAAGAGCCTTGGCCGCTCCGGGCAATGCAGGCTGGATCGGTTTATTTATTGCTGTCATTAATTAGTTTTGTTGGGGATGAAAGACAGGTCCCCGGAGAAGACCAGTGCATTAGAACCCATTATTCCATCATTGCTCTGGACTCGTCGGCGGAAAGCTCAGCCCCTCTCTGCTGTCAGCCCAGCACGATTAATTAGCCTGCAGCCTTCGAGGCAGCCCTCCTGCTCCCCCTGGGCGGGGAGGGCTCTGTTTGGGCATCTACGGTCCTCCTCTGGGGTTTCTCTGCCCCAATTCTAATGGGGGCGAGGAGTGGGGGCAGGGGCTGCTGGACAGGCCTTCCCAGGAGCAAGCAGAGGTGCGGATGCAGGAGGGAGGCAGGGAATCCTGGCCGGGCTGAGCCCTTTTCCCAAGGATACTGACATCAAGGGCAGGCTATGATGAGTCAGACACTGGGCCAAGTGCTTTAAGCCCATTTAATTCTCCCAAATGTCCTGTGAGGTGTGTTTAAACTTGCCGAGGAAGAAACTGAGGCTCTGCTGCTAGGGGAGTGACTTGTCCAAGGACCCCAGCCCCAAACTGTGGAGCAGCTTTCAGCCTGGGGCTGACTGCCAAGTTCAGGATGGCTCCTCTGCTCAGGGGTTTCTCAGTGTGGCTCACGCAGCTGGGGGGCCGGGCCCAGCCCAGGAGGCTAAGTGTGGGGGGAACGTGTGGAATGAAGCAGAGAGGATGGGTGACATGGTGTGCTCGAAAGGCCTTCACTGGCCTGGAATCAGAAGCCAAGACTCCACTTATGACCCGGGTGACCTTGGGCAGGTCCTCAGTTTCCCCTTCAGTGAAAGGATCGGGTCTCATGACATGAGTCCTTCTCTAAGGAGGCAAATAGCCTCTCAGTTCAGGCAACGTACCCTTTGGGGTATCAGTGATCTCTCTGGGCCTCCGCTTCCTCATCTGAAAATTGAAGACAGTAATAATACCAGCCTCGTGGGGTCAACATAGGAATTATTTGCAATGCTGCACGAAGGGGCCTAGCACAGCGTCTGGCCCATCAGAGGGGCTTGGAAAGTGCTTACAGTGATGGGAATGGTTATTGGAAGGGACTTCGTTTCAGGCTATGAGCCTCGATCAACTTCAACCCATAATTATAGAATTGCTGCTGGGTTTACATAGCAACTAACGACTTGGGGAGGGGGAAGGCAAGGGCAAGGCTCTGGAAGGCCATGCATCCTTCGGTTTGCTCAGGGCCTGCCCTATAGGCCTGGCTCTGCCTCCATTTTACCATGTGACCTTGAGCAAGCTGCCCACATTGCCTCAGTCTCCCTATCCGTCACGTGAGCAGGTGGTCGGCAAGCCGGGCCAGGCCCCTGCCCCCCTCCCCTCCTCTTGGGCAGGAGCTACCTCTCCCGAAGGCCATCACTGCCCCTCAATATGGCTGACTCAGGTTCGCCCAATGGTGGGGGCCAGGCTGCCTGCCCGAGGGTGCTAAGAAGTTAATTAAACCCTCAAGAAGCCATTTGTTAGGAGGGGAGCGATGGTATATTCAATACCAGCCAAAGGTTGGTGCAAAGTAATGAGCCTTTCTTTAGCTGTGAATAATGTGTTCCCTCCCTTCACCAGCCACCCCTCCCCCAACCCTGAAGGATGGTCCTGGGGAAGCCCATGGCTCATCTTAATGGCCTGGGCGCCGAGCTGCCTAGCTGGCTGTCCTCTCTCCACTGAGCATCCCTCTTCTTTGGTTTCTCTCCCTTTCTGTCCTGCTCGTGGTCTCTAGCTTTTCTCCAGGACGGGTCTGAGGTCAGGAGGAGCTCTGTCCCATCTCAGTTGCTCTCCCCATTCCCCATATCCACTCCTTCCCTCTCCTCCAGCCTCTGAGGAGAAACTGAGGCCACCCTATTGCTCAACTATATACCCATATCGTGTTGGGGAGTCACAGCCTTGCCATGTAGCAGGGTCAGAAATAGCTGGGAAGGTGAAGAGGAAGAGAAGGTGAGGGTCTAGCTGCACCCAGCAGCTGGTCAAGGTCAAGGTCAAGGTCAGTTTGGGCCCACCCACTCCAGTTACTGCTCACCCACCTGCTCTGCTTCCCCTCCATGTGCCCACCATGCAGAGGGCAGTAGGTCGTAGATACGAGGACAGGTGTCCCAGGGAGGCATCCCAGCCAGGCACCAAGGAGTCTGGCCTTGGGGCCCAGAGCTGGGGAGACTAGAGCTCGCTCCTCACTTTCTCTGAGCTTTGGTTCTCCCCAGCTCCTTTTGCAAAAGATGGGCTGTCTCTGACCCTGCTTCCCACATGGGCTCTGGGGACAAAAGAGATCTTAGCAAGGTCCCTGAGGAGGATGGAGTTACACCTAGCTCAGGACTCTCATCTTGAGCCCCCCACACCCCGTCTGGGCAGCTCTGCAGGATGGGTCATCTCTTATCCTGCTGCCCATCCTGGGCTGCCGTCCATCTATCTGTCAATCTCTCTGCCGCACCCCCTGCCCAAGACAAAATTTTGGCACACACAGGCACAGTGTGATCACAGCTGAGAAGTGGGAGTCCTGGGGCCTCCCCCTCACCAGGTGGGGCCTGGCTTTGTCCCATTTTGCACCAGTACAAAAGGAAGCAGGGCAGGGGAGGGAAGGGGTCAGGGACCTAGCAGGTGTCTGTCGCTGTCCTGGCAGCCCTCGTGGGGAGTGGTGGGAGGGGCAGGGGCTGTTGTCATTCAGCAGCAGAGCTGGGGACAAGGCACCTTGATTAGGCCCCGGAGATAATCGCAGCACACCTGGGCTGGCACCCAGACTCCCTCCCCACGCCCCACTTCACAGCCACCCCTTTGTCCGCCTGGGGAGTCTCCAGCTTCAAAGCCTGAGATTCCTCCTGATAGACCGGGCTGAAGCCAGGTGCTGAAAGCCCAGAGCCACGTGAAGTGTAGCGGGGCTTGGGGGTGGGTAGCTTTGGGAGCAGGGGCTTCTAGAGCTGGGTGGGGGACAGGACTCCCCCTAACCTGGAGAATGGGCCATTCTGGGAGATGGAAGGCCCAGATCCCCTACTTCTCTAGACCAAATTGTGCCCAGGTAGTCAGGAACAGAGGACAGAGGTGGGCAGAGGAGAGAAAATGCTGAGCATGTGTGCATGGGTGTGTGTGTGTGAGAGAGCGTGAGGATGTGTGAGAGTGTGTGTGGCTTGCACATGGATATTTATACGTGCAGAGTGGGACAGGAGAGACAGGGACTGGGATGACCCCCTCCGTCCAGCCCGCAGTCACCCAGGGCCCTGTGGCCGTTGCCCGTGTTCAGTGTGGCTCTTCTGGAAAGTATTGGGTTGAGTCAACCTGCGTGGTCCTCGAAGGGGCAGGTCAGCTGTTTCTGGAGCTGACCATCCTCAAGCAGCGGAGGATGGGAATGGTGGGGAAATACCTGGGCATCCTTGCCCCTTGAGAAGGGGAGCAGTTCTGAAGTGTGCGTGCTCCAGGCTTCCAGAAGAATCTAAGCAGGGTCAAGCTTCAGCGGCTCCCAGCAGAAAGCCATCCAGGAGCACACTTCTCATTGCCTTTCCTACTGCCCCCACCCCCACCTCCCACCTGGCTCCCTCACCAAGTTTCCTGAGATCGTCTCTCAAACAATCGACTGGCCCCCAAATTCTTGTCTCGGGGCTGCTTGTGTGAGTATACATATTATGAAGGGGTGACATGGGGGTGTGTGGGGTCCTCTTGGTGTGTCCTGCACACCAGGTGTGTCCTGGTGCTCAGGGGCAAGCAAGGGCTGAGAAACAAGCTACACCCCTTTCTCAAGCACAGAGGGGTCCCAGAGGGAGGCCACGCCCATGCCAGTCTCTGCCAGGCAGCAGGGGGAGGGAGGGATGGTGGCCCCCCTCCTCCCGGCACAGACGTGGAGCTCACAGGGAGTCGTGTTCCACACAGAGCTGTGCCTGTGCCGACCAGGAACTGGGCCTGGGGGTTGTGGGCCTCATGGTTGGGGGACTTCACGTATGTGTCTGTGTGAGCATGGACGACTGTGGACATGGGTAGACCGGCGTGCCTGTGTGCGGGTCCATGGGGGGCAGATGTACAAGACCCTGCTTGTGTGTGTGTGCGTGCGCGTGTGTGTGTGTGGCCATGTACATTCAGAATCAAGGGGCTTATGGCTCCGGGAATCTGGCCCACTAGCCCGTCCCGCTGGCTACCCACAGACACAGAGGCGGCTGGTAGCAGGGGAGGACATGCCACCAGAAGGTGGAGGCCAGAGCTGACCTGTGGAGGGAGGTCCACTCCAGCGCCCCGGGAAGCAGGAGGCACCCTGGGAGGGACCCGAGTGGGGTTGCCACAGAGCACCCTTGTGGGAACCCGGCTCCCTGCTCTGCCCACTGTGTGGGGTGGGCCGCACCCGGGTACATTTATCCCCTGTTGACAGGGGATGGCATCTGCCGTGCAGCCGCAGCCCAAGAGCCACAGACCCGGGGTTGCTAGGAGAAGCACAATTTTCGTCCCTACTTGCTGCCTTTCATGTCCCCACATCCCTCATCTGCGACGCTCAGCCACACCAGACGCCCTGATTTCTCTCGAGCAATGGAACAATGAGCTTGGCTTTGTGTGAGGGGTGGGGGTGGGGGGCTCTTGAAGTTCACGTCAGGCTCTGATAAGTGGCCTCCGGAGCCAGGCTCGTGGGAGTCCCAGCATCCCTGGGGTGGACGCCCTTATCCTGGGGAGCACCAGGCTGAACACACCAATTTCCACTCACAGCAGGGCCTGTGGAGGTCAGCCAGGGCCAGCCCTCATGTCTCGCAGGGGGAGGGGGAGGCTCAGAGGGGGACGGCCCCTTCACACAGGGCAGCGGAGGACGCAGGGACGAGAACGAGAGCTGCGGGGCTTGCCTTTCTTACCCTGCCCTGCGGGACGGATCGCTCCTCTTCTGGCCCGACTGGCCCACTGCGCGGATGTTCCCACACTCCCCGGGAGCTACAGAGAGGGACAAGCTCCCCACTAAGAGGGGGCTCCCGGGGCCCAATACAGCTCCCGTGATGGACCCCAGCCCTTCCCCCAAGGCATTCCCGCCAAACCTGGTCTGAAACCCAGGCTCTGGTCTCAGCAGGATGCCCACCTTCTCAGACAGGCTCAGGTCTGGCCCGGCGTGCCTGCTCCTGTGCCTGCAGTACTGGCTTGAACAGTGTCTCCCAAAATCCTGGTCCACCCGAAGCCGGGAATCATGACCTTATTTAAAAAATAGGGTCTTTGCAGATGTAAGCTGTTCAAATAAAGTTATATCAGATTCGGGTGGACCCCAATCCAATGGTGTTTGGACGGAGCGAGGGAGACATGGCATGACAATAGGGACAGAGACGGGAGCAACGCATCTCTAAGCCAAGACACGCCACAGATGCTGGCAGGCGGCAGCTGCTGGGAGAGGTGAAGAAGGACCTGTCCTAGATGCCTTTCCCGGGAGCCTACTGACAGGGCCCTGCGGAGGCCAGGATTTCGAACCTCTGGCTTCCAGAGCTGTAGGGAAACACTGCTCTCTAGTTTAAGTTGGTTTAGAGCAAATTGCTGTAGTTGCCCTCTGACGCTTGGGCTTCCTGGCACAGTTCACTTTTCTACCCCTGCCGACCTCAGTCATGCCCGCCCTCAAGCCAGGCCGGCCCTCACTCTAGACTTGATATCACATCCTTTCCCTGCGGTGGCCTTTGCCTTGAACTCCACTTCGGATCTCTCTCAGCCTCATGGCCTGACCCTCACCTTGGGGCCCAGAGCTGCTGGGAACAACCCCCCCCACAGCCACCTGATGGCTCCCCAGTTGTCCCGCTGCCCCCGCCCCATCTGGCTGAGTCCCACGCATGCTCCAAAATGCCCCATCTTCTCCAACAGTGGCCCTGCCCCACTGGCTTCCCTGGACCCACAGGCTGGACTGGGCGCCCCTCGTCCGGACAACACTGGTGGGCACTGGTTCCCGGCTTGTCCCAGGTGACATCATCAAAGCCTGTTTCCTTGTGAATCTCTGATACTTTATGGAAATTCCCAGCACCCCATGCTTTCCAGGAAGACTCATCACATGAGAGCACGTGGTGATAATCCAGCCTGGCCCTGTTCTTCAGAGATGGGGAAACTGAGGCCCAGAGAGCAGAAGGAACTAGCTCACATTTGCACAGCCAACCAGGGCCAAGGCTGAGGTTCTTCCAGCTGGTGAAGCAGCACTAGAATGGTCCTTTTGGCATCGGCTCCTTCCTGGGGAGGTAGGGGCCTCCCTCTGGGCCCCTTAGGACTTACAGACCTTCAGGCCTTTGCTCCCAATGGACAGACCATGAGGTGCTGGTCAGAAGGCGTGGGGTACCATGCCCTCAGCAGGACTGGAGGCTCGTGGGGAGAGGAGACCCCTTGGGGACAGACTCTGGGTGCTCCCTGGGGTCCCTCTTGCTGTGGGAATGGTCTCTGTCACCGCCTCAAGTTTCCCAGTCACACCCAGACCTGCGGCAGTTGAAGGACACAAGGAGAGACAAAGAGCCTGGGGTTCAGATTTTGGCACGGACACATCACTTATTCTCTCTGCACCTTAGTTCCTCCAGCTATCAACGCTGGGGATTAAATGAGGCCGCAGGAGAGCCAGAAACACCTACCTGCTAATTCACACTCATTCCCTTCCCTCTCTCGGACCTCAGCCCCTATTCTGGCCTGTTCCATGTCAGCTTTGGGGTCTCCCCTGCTCCCCTGTGGCACAGTGGAGGGGCTGAGACAGCAGGTGGATTGGGCCGGCCCTGCGTCAGGTCCATACATCAAGTAGAACCCCTTTTCAATTCTCACAACCAATCTGTGAGGCAGAGACCATACCCTCATTTTACAAAGAAGGAATCCGAAGCCCGGACTTAATGTCTCTGGCCACCTGCCAAGTTTCTGTCAGGCTCACTCTAATGCTGGTGACTTGAGAGTCATGAAATCATCTCCCCTAGAGGAGATGCCCAGCTGTGTGGTCTGGGACCCCGGCCTGGGTCATCACATGCACGGGCAACCACCCCCACACTCATCCGATTCTCCAGAACAGCTGGAGACCCCCGTCCCAGGCCCAAGGAACACTCACTAGCTCCCAGCCCTGCTAGACCCTGGGCCAGGTGAAGGGCCACGGGGAGGATTCCCCAGGCCAGCACATAGGTGCTAGAGAGACCTGTCACAGTGCCCAGGCCTCTTGGAGGAGCCCATCAATTGCACCTGTCCCCCTGTGGGAAGGATGGGATGTCCAAGAGATGAAGGGCCTGTCCCACTGTCCACATAGATGGCTCTGCCAGGTCAGGCAATTTTGCTGATGTCACCACCCTGGAGATATTAAATATTGATAATGTAATAAATTCTCCCTGCACCTTCTCTGACTCATGTCTTGGTGTGTGCCGAAAGGAAAACAAGCAGACGGAGGGGCCTGCCTTCAGGCTTACCGGTCCTCATTCTCCCAGCCCTCTGGAAATCACAGCCTTCCTGTTCTGGAAGGGGCTTAGATCATCCAGACCCTCTCTCTAAGGTCGGGACTTAGTCTATGAGAAGCGTTCTCTGCGGGAGCAGAAATCTTTTGGTTAGCACATTACAATGATCAAGCACTCGTCTTCTCAGGAAGTTCTGCTTCAAATCTGACCGCAAGCCACATTCAGCAGGAGCCTGACTGGTGAGCCTCAGCCTCGAATCTTAACAACCAACTGACCCCCAAACCTCCTTTCTAAGAAGCAGAGTACTTGGCAGGGCTCAGAATCTGTCTCCCTCTGCTGACTTGCTGTGTGACTTTGGGCGAGTTACACTATCTCTGATCGTCAGTGTCATCATCTATGAAATGGGACAATGATCTCTGTCCAGAAGACTTCCCAGGACTGTCGGGAGGGGGGTTTCCACCACCCCGACGCACAGCTTGGTAAGTGGAAGGAGGACTCCCGGGCCGGTTGTCCCCTGCAGTAAACAGCTTGATGAAACCAGACAATAAATATGGAAGGGCTTTACTAATGTAAATTGCTTTGTCAATGCAAAGCGCTGTGTAAATGTTAGGGATAATTATATGCTTCAAAAATTAGGATCGTCAAACCCTAGAAGGAAGAAGTTTCCTAAATTGTTCTTTTTATGCCCAGTCCTGGAGGCTCGGGTGCGAGTTTGTCGGGAGCAGTGGGGAGCCTCCCAGAAGCTGCATCGCGCTCCTCTCCTCCCACCCTTCTCTTCCCTTGGGCTTCAAGCCAGGCTCAGGCTCCTGATTAAAAAGGCCCAGGAGTGAGTAGCTTATCAGTTACTTGGAATCAATAGGCGTTTTCTTTATATTTTTCAATTAAGAGAGCGGACAGAGAAAAGGGAAAAACTCAAGTGCCTTGGCGGTCAATAGCTGTCCGAGCATGGGGAAGTGCAGGGTCAGTGGGCTGGGCTGTTTGTCAATGCCAAGTTCTGCCCGCCCTGTGTTCTGAATCACCTAGACGTGTCCAGAAGAGGAGACAGTGCATCTTTCCTGTGGCTTCCTCAGACTTTTTGGCTGTGGGCACACTGTCTCCCAGGGCTTCATTTTTCAAGAAATAATGCAGAATTGAACTGGTGCTCTGGTGGGAAAGTCCCGAAGCCCAGCCCGGGAAGGGTTGACGGGATGGTCACCTGCAGCTGGGATCAAACAACTTCAGAGACCCACAGATGGGGAGGGGACTCTGAGGCTCCTTTGGGGAAAATGCTCACTTACTGTTCTCAGAGGCAGGGAGGAAACAGGAAGAGAAAATGGGCTCAGGTGGCAGCAGGTGGGATCACGGCACATACGAGAAGGCATCTGCAGACAGGGTTGGACCGTCAGAAGCTTGATTTCTGCTCCGGAGATGGCCAGCTGCCAAGCCCCTTCAGCCCTGGGTGGGGGCGGGGAGTGACTGATCTGCAGGAAGGCCAGTCCTTCCTGCCATGAATCCTGTTAGTGCCCCTCCCTGCCCCCTGCTCCTCTCTCCCAGCTGCTGGGAGCAATCAGCTCCTGAGGCCCCCACACCGTCCCACTTCTTCCCCTGGGGCACCCTCAGCCGATGACTGTATGGGGCTACAAAAAAATCACCCTGTCTAAAGGTGGCACCGGCTGGTCCCGAAGCCACACCCTTTGCCCGGTGGGGTAAGGCTGAGGCTAGACCTCGGCTGCCACCTCACCTTGCCTAGACTTTCTTCCCATGCTATCTGCCTCCCTAACTGTGATGGGGCTCACCTGAGAGCATCTCCTGATCTAGCAGGTGCACAAGAATCCCTGACTCAGGCTCTGCTGGCTTCTGGGAGAAACTGACCCGTTCAGGTATTCGTTCAGCAGGTGTTTACATACATGACCATGACCGACCAGCTGCTAGTGGGGGAGAAAGGCAAGAAACGTGCACACAAGTAAGTTAGTGAGTTAGGTCGGAGAGCTCTGAGGAAAAAGAGGGACACGCTAGCGAGCATGAGGGGGAGGACTACTATGGGTTCAGTGTCCAGGGAAGATCTGAGGAGGTGACACGTGGAAGTGTGGGCTTGAATCCCAAGGAGCCCGACATGTGAAGGCTGGAGGGCCGGGGCGGGAGAGTTTTCCAGGCAGAGCCGGGAAGTGCAAATGCCCTAAGGCTGGAGCAAGCCTGTGAGATCTGACACCCCCAAAGGCTAGTGTGCCTGGAGCTTCGTGAGTGAGTGAGCGGAGGATGAGGGCTGGGAGGCTGGGAGGCAGGGAGGTGGCAGGGGGACAGGTGATGTCCTGGTCAGTCATGGCAAAGGCTTTGTTCTAAGGACAGTGGGGACCTTTGCAAAGTTGTAGACAATAAAGTGATCAAATCAGTTTGTATTTGTACAAGATCCCCTTGGGGGTCCCGTGTGGATGGGCAGGTAGGGAGATGGCTATGGGAGCTGTGACAGCTGCTTCCAGTGCCCCACGCCACTTCCCACAGCCCACTGGTGACTCCAGCCGCCGCTGAGGAGCTGAGCACAAGCCCCTCCAAATGCGGGCACTCTCAGCTTTTCCTCAGGGAAGAGCTCCATCGGGCTGCAAGGGAGAGCCTGGGAGAAGGAGGGGGACAGAGAGCTCAGTCTGGCAAGGGGGATGAGAGTCAGCGAACAAACGGCCCAGGCTGCTGTTCATGGGGAAGCAGTCTGGCCCACAGTGCTATCAGTAACTCAGGAAGACTGGCTCTGGAGCAACTTTTCCCCTTCCCTGTCTCTCTGCTGCTCACTCATGCGCCTCCTGAGATCACCTCCCAACGGGGGCATGCACCCCCCTCCCATCACTCTGCTCCCGAGGTATGTCGGGAGAGACAGTGGTGGCCTGGAGCGGGTGATGGCAGGGACCCAGAGATCTAGAGATGGAGGCAGGGGATTCAGGACGGACCTCACAGCCAGCCACAGGACAAGTTAACGCATGGGCTATAGCGAGGCAGGGAAGGCAGGGGTCGAGGACGGCTCTGAGGATAAGCTGGAAGGTCGATGGTTTACAGAAATCAAGAAGACTGGGGGATGAACGGGGGTGTGGAAGGGACTCAGGGGTTGGCTTGGCTGAATTCAATTTGCAGTGCCTGTGAGACCTCCAAGTGGGGTTCCTTTCCAGGAAGCAGGTGCACATGTGAGTCTGCAGCTCGGGGCAGAGGTTAGTGCCACAGACATCATCTTGGGTATCAGCCATCTGCTTAGAAATGGCATTTAAGCCGTGGGCCTGGGTGAAAGCCCTGGGGAGAGTGAGTTGGGGGGAAGGAAAGCAGGATGAGCAGAAGAAAAGAGGCACCACATCTGTACTACTGAGCCAAGAGGCATAATCCCGTGGGACCCTCAGAGCCATCCTTAGAGACAGGACATAGGCAGGACTGTGATGTACAGTTGCACAAACCAGGCACTGCACAAATCCAATGGGTGCTGCTTACACGGGTTACCATGGGACAGGCACCCCCTACAGTTGTTCTGGTTACAATCTTACCACCAGGCATGCCTCTTTGGAAGGCCAGAGAAAGTATGGGCAGGATCCTACATGAGCCAGAGTGAAGCTTCTGAGAACTTACTGTAGGAGGAGACAATGGCAATTTAGGCAATCAGAGGAAGCTCCCTGGAGGAGGTGGCATTTTCCCTGGGGCTCAAAGGATGGGGAGAGTTTCCACCATTTGAATTTGCGGGGAAAGAGATACTTTAGCAGAGGCAATAACACTGGGTGAAGTCCTGGAGGCAGGAAATTGCAGGGCGTGGGTGGGAGTTTGGGTGTCTGGGGTTGCCAGGGAAATAATAAGGGTTGTGGGAACACTATTTCTGGCCAAAGGGTGGAGGCCCTTGAATTACAGGCCAGGGAGATGCCCAGAGTCACCTGACTCTTAAGGTCACTTGGTGAGAGAGACTCAGAGCCAGAATTTCAACCCTGGGCCAAACTGTATGCCCCCTCATGCCATCAAGATACAGTGACCTCTTGCCTCCCCTGTTCCCATCGTCCCCTTCGGTAGCTCCGCAACCCCAGGAAGCGGTGGCAGCTGTCTCCTCCAGCTCCCTCCTGGCTCTTAGCGGGGAGGAGGCCTGTTCTGCCTTCATTTCCCTGCAGCAGTGCTTAGAGAGGTCCCGCCTATCCCCCCTCCAAGAGGCCATGTTATCAAGGAGACAGACGCAGCACCGCCTCTGGGGGGCAGCAGCCCAAGGATGAGGGGATTAGTCATCGCCAACTCTCCCCAGGTCAAGAGTCTCCCAGGCATGGGACTTGTGTGTCATTCGTACCCCTGCGAAGAGCCTCTGCATAGCCTAACCTACAGCATAGACGATCAAATGGGAACACCTGAAAGTGCGCGGGGCCAGGAGAGATCTGGGGACACAGAGAGCTGGGACGGAAGGGTCCGAAGAAGCCTCCACTAGCTCCAAGGCCATGGAGGGGAGGACAGGCCAGCAGGGGTTTTGATCCTCCCACCCCCTCCTACAGCCTTTATCAAAAGCCTGCTGTGTCCCAAGCCCCATGCCAGACCCTGGACGTGCGGCAGGTGTGAGGACAGGGGAATACACAACCTGAGGACAGAGATGCAGGGCAAGCAACTGCCACAGAGCAGGGTGGACCAAGGATGGGGGCCGGGGGACTCAGGGCAGGGCACCTAAATAGATCCGGGATAACAAGAGGCCTGGTGGAGAAACTCACACTTAACTGGAACACCAAGGAGGAAGGTGGGGCATGCGCCGGAGGCAAAAGACTCTGTCAAGTCTGCAAACTGCCTCAGCTGCAGAGACGAGGCTTCGCTAAAGCGGGGCCCACGGCCATCCGTCACCAGCTCTGGAGAAAAAGGCGTTTCAGCTGAGGGAGTCTGTCTTGGGATGCTCACCTCAAACCCTGGCCCGAGCCTCTCTGTGCAAGGCTCTGTGGACACAGAGCTGCCTTGTGCCCAGCCCGGCTCTGCAGGTGCCAATGACCCCGTGGGGAAGCCAAGCAAGGGGCAGCCTAGTTCCTTCTGGAAGGTGACTTATGGAAGCCCTCCCAGGGGATGGGTCCGCACATACATGCAAGAGGAGATGGGCGTGGACAGGAAGGGTGCTCCAGGAGAGGGTGTCGGCCAGAGCAAGTGTCAGGTTTGATATGTGCTTGGTTACTGGAAAGGCACTGGCCAATGGGCGCCTGGAGAGGGAGCGCCTTCATCCCCTCGACACAGGCACTTTGAGTAGCTACCATGGGCCTGGGCCCTTCCGATGCGCTGGGGCCCACAGGGTGTGGCACCCACTCCGCCCTCCAAAGCTTCTCTCCATCCAGTGGAGGAAGCCGCAGGACCCAGCACACTTGGCATATAGTAGGTGCTCAGCAAACATTGGCTGCTGGACATGAGCAGAGAAGTAGGTTGCTGTTAACTTTATGGGGAGGCCCCAGCAGGCTGGGGAAAACTGAAGAACCTTCCTGGGGGAGGCAAGTCTGGAGAGGAGCTGGGAAGGACTCAGCCCAATGATGAGATGTGGGGAGGGGAGCAGGAAATAGCTTCTGCTCGGATGTTCCCAGGTGGGAGACGACATCGCCAGTAGCACAGCACCGGGAGTCCAGGAGCCATGCGAGTATGTGAAGGCATGTGAGCAGGTGAATTTGTGGGTATGAGCGCTCGTAAGCGTGAAATGGAGTGTGTGAGAGCAAGTGTAAGTATGTGTGTTTGGGACTGTGTGATTGTGTGCAAATGTGAAAAACAATAAGTGAGTGTGAATGTGTGTGTCAGCCGGCATGAGCATGTGTGCGAGGGTGGGCTGTGGGAGTATGTGAGTGTGAGTGACCGTGAGTATGCGCGTGAGCATGAGTGTGCCTTCGTGCCACACGGATACCAAGACCAGACTGTTTGTGTTTGTGTTTGCTGGGATTTGCTGGATTTCAGCCGGCCAGTCAATCCTCCATCAGACAGAGAAAATGAATGTCATTCCCTGGGGACACTGTGTCCAATGGACAGGCGCGAGGCGAGGTCAGTGGTCACTGTGCAGCAGAGAGGAGCCTCCTGCTCATCAGGAAGATGGCTCCCATGGGGGAGCCCTGCCGGGCCCCAGGAGCCCGCTGTGTGACCTTGGCCAGGTCCCCGGGCATCTCTAGGCTTGGCCCTTGCCCGGGCAGGAAGACGATTGGGAGAAACACAGCTGACAAGGGACCAGAGCAGCAGGAGTGGGCTCCGTTCTGAAAGGCAGACATGCTCCTGCAGGGAGCCCATGGGAAGGAGCTGCTCTTGCAAGCCACGGGGGCCAGCAGCGTGAGTAGGAGGAGGAGCACACGTGTCAGAGTTCGTCTTCGCTCCAGACCCCAGCGCTGCCACTTACAGTAAGAGTAATTCAAGCCACCAGTTACTTTGGGCACAAGTGCGTGCTTCCCGTCTACTGCCCCAGACGTGCCTCGCAAAGCCCAGTGAGGGGGAGGAGTGAGGTGTCCCATTTTACAGGTGAGGAAACAGAGGCTCACAGTGCCTCGGTGGCAGGCTCCAAGCCGGTGGTGGTTCTGACTGCCTGCGTGGATGCCTTCCTGGGCTTCCTAGGGATGTCAGCTCAGTAGGCTTGTCTTAGGACGTAGTGAGATGCCGTGGCTGAGAAGGGGCTACCAGGGCACCTGGCTGGTGGGGGTGAACCGGCTGCGAGCCCCCCAGTTCCTCTGTACAGGAGACAGGACCTGAGAAGGAGGTGGGGGGCCTGGTCTCCAGGAGCCCGACTGTCTAGCTGCAACTCGCATACAATCTTCAGGCCATGGGGCCCGGAGATGGGGGCTGGGGCCGGGGTTAGAGGGCCCACCCCATTCTCAGAGGACCAAGACTCTGCCCCAAGGGAGGATCAGGTCTCACACTGCCTGTTTCCTCCTGTGGGGGGGCGGTGTGGGGGAGTGCTGGCTGAGGACGGGGGAGGCGGCCCTGTGTCCACAACCTCGCCTCCCCACCAACCTCCTGACACCTTCATGGAGAAGTCTTCACCTCTTCCAGCCCACAGAGGAGCTGAACGCCTTGAATTAAACCCCGCGAGGGCAGGCAGTAATGGGAGACTTTGATGGGTCAGGCCTCGTGCAGCCAGCTAAGCTGCCATCAGGTTCCTGGGGAAGGTGGGTGTGTGTGAATGTGTTCACAGACCTGATTGTGGGGTTGCCCGGCCCTGGGCTCTGCTCCTACTCTCCACAGAGGCCTGAGGCTGCCAAGTCCCTACCACAAGTCCCCCATAGTCAGGCCTGCTCCTTCTAACCTGGAGGCTAGTCACGGAGGTAGCCCTGCACTGAGAACCACCGGCTCCCAGCCCCAAGCACCTGGCCCCGCACATGACCTTGGTCCTTGCCCTTGAGCAGAAACCTGACTGAAGGCCCTGCCCAGCAGGGCTCTGGCTGTCAGCCCCAGGGTCTCTCTCCAAGGGTTCTTCCCTTGGAGTGCCGTGGGTAAGCGGCGTGTTTGGGGAGCCTGGGGGACTCTGTGCAGGGAATGCCCTATGAAAAACCCAAGATGAAAATACAAGTGAATAGAGCAAAGATATTCTTTTCAACAACTGGCTCTGGAAAGCTTAGACACCCACATGTGAAGAGTGACTCTGGACACAGCCCTTATGGCCTTCACACAAATGATCAGCACATAGATCACAGGGCTAGCTGTAAAATGCAGAATTCTAAGACTCCTAGGAGGAACAAAGGAGAAAAATCTAGATGACCTCGGGTGTGGCGACGACTTTGGAGATCCCGCACCAAAGGAGCCATCGATGAAAGGAATAATTGATAAGCTGGAATTCATTGAAATTAAAAGCTTCTGCTCTGGGAAAAGCACTGTCAGGAGAATGAGGAGGCAAGCTACTGACCAGAGAAATATATTTGCAAAAGACACATCTGAAAAAGGGTCATTATCCAAAATAGTCCAATAATTCTTAGAGCTCAACAACGAGAAAACAACCTGATTTGGAAAAGGGGCAAAAGACCTGAATAGACCCTCACCAAATGAGAAATACGGATGGCTAATAAACATTTGAAAAGACATTCAGCATCTTATGTCTTTACAGAATTGCAAATTAAAGCGACAAGATGCCACTAGACACTGATTGGAATGGACCAAATGCAAAACACTGGCAAGGCCAATGCTGCGGAGGGAGGGAGCCGCAGGAAAACTCCTTCACGACCAGTGGGCACGCAGAATGGCACAGCCTCCTGGGAGGCCGGTTTGGTGGTTTCTCACAAACCTGAGCATAGTCTCACCATGTAATCCAGTCATTGTGCTCCTTGGTGTTTACCCAAAGGAGGTGAAACTGTTAAGTGTGGCTATTGTTACTATTACGATTATTATTACTATTATTATTAGCAGTCATTGACTGAACATCGATCAGGCACCATGCTACATAAACACACTTGATTCTGATGGTCTCGTTTGACCCCATGACAACTCTGAGACAGGAACTGTGCCCACTTTACAGACAAAACAACTGAGGCCCAGAGAGGTGAGTCTGCCTGCCCATCACACAGGTGATCAGTGATGAAGCCAGGTTTGGAGCCAAGGTCCGGTAGGATCCTGAACCCAAGCTCTTGATGTCCTGCAAACAGAATGGTAACAGCTCAGACTGATGACCTTTTCCCATCATTCTCTCATTTGTTTTCATTGTTCGCCATTCTATATGGGGGAAGCTGGCCAGAGAGGTGAGGATCTCAGCCCACATTGGTTCCTTTGCAATCACACCCTTGTTTCTGGGGCCGTCTCCCCAGACTGAAGTCTCGGAGGTTCCATAAGAGTGAAGGAAAATGTCAAGAATATTAAATTTGTAATTGAGTAAAACCTGAGGAGAATCATTAAATCACGATTTAATATTTCCCAAATGGTTCATCGACATTTTGAAGATGTATCGAACTTTCTGGGTTTGCACATCCTGACCGGGCAGAAGAACAAGATGGATGCTAGCTCCGGTGGCCGGCTGGAGAGAAGGCTGCCAGGCACTGTCATGTCAGCAGCATGGACTTGAACCCAGGGCGACAGCCCTCAACTTCACAGCGCCTTTTCAAAGTCATTCCGCAGGTGAAGCCCATGAGAGACCCAGAGATCCAGGTGTGTTCCATAAACCTATATAACTATCAATGTGTAGGGCCCCCCGGTTTCTGTTGGAAGCCAAGTCATTGCCAGCTGTGAAGTTCCAGATGCTTTATTCATGTAAAAATGGACTTGAAAAATGTGTGCCTTCCTAGCACCCAGCTCTTGGTTTCTAGATACCATTTCCAATGAAAGGGACCAGGGTCCTTGGAGAAAGGATTGATTCTAGGGCTGGGCAGAGAAAATACAAGACAGTCCCAGGGCATTGTGGTGTCAGAAAATAAGGTAGTGCTAAAAAACAAACCAAAACAAACAAACAAACAAACAAACCCCAACAAAAACCACATGATACGCTTATATCCAAACAAATTACGGGGCCATGTCAAGACAATGGAAGAGCCCGCCTACAAGAGCTTCCAATGGCCAAAGCTGAAACAATTTGAGCAACACAATAAATAATAAGAATCTGGAATTTCAGCTCATAAAGTAGAAGGAATGGGGAAAGAAGATAACTACCATTAGAACACCAGGACAGGAATTGCCACAGGCTGGATCCACCCAGGGCTGCTGGAATTAGGGAAAAAAAACTTTAAGTAGAAACAGGACACTTGTATACCTTCAAAGCGACTCCCCTCCCAATTTATTAATTGCTATACTGGGGTACCGGGGTGGCTCAGTTGGTTGGGAAACTGCCTTTGGCTCGGGTCATGATCCTGAAGTCCCGGAATCGAGTCCCACATAGAGCTCCCAGCTCCGCGGGGAGTCTGCTTCTCCTTCTGACTTTCTCCCCTCTCCTGTTCTCTCTCTCACTCTCTCACCTCAAATAAATAAAATCTTTAAAAAAATATTGCTATGCTGGTTTTCACATTTGTCCGTGAATTCATAGACGTTCAAGGGATGGAGTTTAATTCCTCTCTTCCGGAGTGTGGGCTGGCTTTAGCAACTTTCTTCTAAGAACAGAATATGGAGAGGGGAAAAATAGCAACTGTGTAGTGAAGGAATCTGGCAGACGCCACCTTAGGTGTGGTCAAGGTCAAAGCGCCAGTGAGAAGTCCTGTGGATGTCATGTACCCCGATATAATGTCATGAAAATCCATGGTTTTCCACCAGCCGAGAAGTGGGTTAGCAAGCTGCTGACTCTGTTAGCGTAGGGACAGTGGGGTGAAGGGGTCCCGGGAGCTCTCTGCACTTCGACAGAACTCTACTATAAGCTTAAAATGAGCTAGAAATAAAATGTCGTTTCAAAAAACACGTGTCTTGTTTTGGTTTCAGGATCCCCAAAATGTTGCATGCGAAAATATTGACCTTACATTCGGCTGTGTTGAAAGCCACAAATCCAATGTTTTGTTTCCTCTGCAATATATGTACTATGTACATAGACACACATGCAACAACATATTTGCCCAAATGGGTTGGTGCCAGAGGCCCTGTTTTATAGCCTGTTTTATTAGTAATGATCCACTGGGAGACATCTACAAGGTTTATCACCAACGCGTGCCAGGAACTATAGTTGGGAGGGGATCTCCTAGACCTGGACACTTTCCTGTGCCCTGAGGAGGTGCTAGGACCTTCTTTCCACCCTCAGCATCGCCCTAGTCCCTGTAACAGAGACCCAGAAGTCCCCCCCTGGATCTCAGCATGCCACAACACAGGACAACACCCGGGAGATACTGTCTGGAGCTGTCCTGGGGCCTCCAAGCCTGTTTCTTCAGCTGTGAAATGGGGATAAGATTCCTGGCTGTGCCTTCTGTGCCTGGGATTCCAGGGACAATCAGAGGAGTGCTGGGGAGCACTGCATTAGCTGTCTATCTGAGCCCCGTGGTTCCGATTCCTAGTCTGTCCTGTCCTGCCTGGGCAACCTCGGGCAAGCAATTTCACCTCCCGGGGCCCGTTTCCTCACCTACAGATGGGACCGATGTCAGTAGCAACCGCATGGCGAGGGCATGGGGAGTGAGCGAGAGCTCCTCTGTGAGGGGCATGGAGCCCGCTGTCCGGTCCAGTCTTCGCAGGTGGCGGGTGCAGTGATTGCTACTTTGGATGTTAACCAAACGCACGGGGAGGAGGCCTGGGGGTGGCTCCAGATGCCAGTGGTGGCACGCAGCCCTTCCTTCTCCTTGGAAGCAGCCCCAGTCAGAACAGCCTGTAGTCCCCTGACTATGCCGGCCAGCCCCCAGATGTCTAGCGTCGTCTGGCCTGAGCCCCAGCTCCCGTGGGCATTGCCAAGCCACCGGCCGGGGCATAACCTCAGCCAGCAAGAGAGCAGGGCCTTAGGGGCTGTGCTGCTGAGGGCTGGGGGTGGGAGGGGGGCCCTCCTCCAGCCTCCTCCAGCCTCCCTGGAGATGTCACAGGCTTAGCAGGGGCTGCTTGACACATGTCGGATAAAATAAGAAAAAATAAATAACAATGTTTATAAGAAGATTAGCAAGAAGGCGGCAAAATTTCTCTAGGGAGTCTCCCGGCTGCATCTGGGAGTGACAGCTCCCATCGCCTTATCAGAGACGTAATGAGTTGCCAGGATTTGGGGTCATTAAAAATCCTCCCCGGCTGGGCCCTGCTCTCCTGTCGCCTTTGATGGTGGAGTCAGAGGGCCTGGTGGCGGCACGGGCCCCCTGCCCCCACTGTGCTGTCTGCCCCTCGCTGTCCCATTCACCGGGGGGGACGGAGGTGAGATGGTGGGGCCCAACTTGGCGGAAGTAATGCAACACGACGGCCCAATTTGTGCCCGCGGCCCCTCGGGCAGAGGACCCGTCTCCCTGGTGCGGATTAGACTCTGTTTTATCTCAGCTGCCTTCAGAGACAAAAGAGGAGCTCTGTGTAGACACATGTACATGACGAAGTAGCCACAGCTCCAGACCACTCTGGGGAGGGAGGGAGCCCCCTCCAGCCATCTAACACCCCACTTTGCACACGGGGAAACTGACGTCCGGGGAGGGGCAGAGGTCAGAGGTGGTCCTGTCTTGGTGGCAGAGTGAGTCTTTGAACCTAGGTGTCCAGACTCCCAGACAGAAGTTGGGTGTGTTTAGTGGGCTACCACATTTTGTAGAGGGAACGGAGAGGAGGAAAATTCAGTTCCGTGAGGAAAAAAAACAGCAGCTGTCTCCCACAACCGGCAGGTTGCTGGGAGAGACACAGGGAGCTCGGAAACCAGGGAGACACACAAGTCTGGGCCCTCAGTCCAGCAGGAAGGATGGAGGCAGAAGCCAGTGTCCACAGACCAGCATCTGTCCCACATGCACACCCAGCCCAGACATCCTGACCCGTTCCCAAATCCCTGTCAGGCTGCAGAGAAAAGGCTCGCGCCTTCAATCACCTCCCTCTTTGTCAGAAGCTTATCTTCAAGGAGCTCAAAGCACTTGTAGTGTATTGATTTTTTCAACCACTCTCTGGCTCCACTTCCCTTGAGGGCTGGGGGGCTTGAAAGAGGAAGGATTACCCTGTGTCTCAGTGCAGGAAACTGAGGCTGTGAGCAGCCCTCTCATGCTGCTACTGGCCCATATGGTATCTTTGTGCCCTGAGCAGATACAGCGCATGCTGAAGAGTATGACTTGGAGAGCAGAGGGGAGGGTAGATCCCAGCCCCATAATTGTTCCTTCAGCCAAGCACCTTTGTGCAGTGTACAACCTGCCCAACTGTATGAGACAGCCCTCCTATCACATTTAACTACCAAGGAAGGTCCTGAGGGCTCTCTCAACTAGACCTCTGGCAAAATAGTAATGCCAAGAAGGTCCTCCCTATTCTGGAGAGAGCTTCTGCTCCAAATCTGCTGACCATCCTCTTTTAGCCTTTGCGGCTACAGCTTCTAGCTGTTTCAGTGGGTGGGGATCTGAAATCCTAAGGGGGCTTTATCCCAACCCTTCCTTCCAGAGTGGGGGTGATGAGAAGCAGGCCAGAGAGGGGTACATCACCCCCCCCAACAGAGCCCCAGCCAGAGCGTTGTTCTTCCTGTGGCTCCTCCTGACCACTGGCCAGATGCAATTTTCCTCAGTGGAAATTTGTCCTTTTGTCTGTCTTCTGGTCTAATCCATAGCGTACAAGGTTCTCTGCTTGCCTTAGGTCAGCCCTAGGCATTGGGGTCCAGAGTGCTCCCAGAGAATTAGACTTGGTGCTAAGTTGTGGGGAGAGGGGGCACCTCTGGCTCTGAACAGCCTGGTGGGCTGGTCGCATCCCAGCTCAGGACTGGAGTTGCTCCCAGATGCAGCGTGCTCCGTCATGGGCCCGAATGGGACCGTGAGCACAACGCTAGCCCCTGGTGAGGCCACAGCATTCCTAAGACTATGGATTACAGGGCTGACGGACATGGTTTCCTCTCTGCAGCTGTGGCTGGCAGCCTGGGACAGCTGGCTGGGCCCTCAGCTCTGGGGCTGGGCCCGATGCCTGCACTCCATCAGCTGGGAGGGGTGTCAGGACCACCATTGACCAGCAGTAACAGAAAAGTAGCCATTCGCTCACAATTTATGTTTGAAAAGTCCAGACTGCCTGTAATACTGCCTCCATTGCTGGCAACCTCACACGAAAGCGGGAGATCCTGACAATAGCAGCAATAATTGATAACAAGTATTTACAGGCACTTGCTGTGTACCTGGTGCTATGCCGAGTGCTCGATCTGCAGAATCTTTTGTTATTCCTCCAGGAACTCCAACAGTCAGGGACTACTCTTCCTTCCATTCTTCAGATGGGAAAACTGAGGCTCTGAGACACTGCCTTTGCCTATGCTCACGTGACTGCTGGGGGTTTGAACCCTGGGCATGTCTGACCTCAGGCCCTGGCAGTGACGGGGTGGAGGCCAGCCCGCCCTAGGAACCATCCCTGACCTAGTGCCCATGAGTGAGTGTTACACCTGGAACAGTCTTGTGGGTCTGGATGGAAGAGCAGGTGAGAGCCTCAAGTCTGGCTCACCTTGCCGTTCTCTGGGCTGTGCCTGAGTCCCATTTGCTCCTCCGTGGTGGTGACCATCCCCTCTCTGCCCCCTCTCCCTCTAGGAGCTCCTGGAATACCATCTCCCCCACCTTCTTCCCCCAGGACGTGATGAGTCATGTCCCACACCATGGGGTTTTGGGATCTGCTCTTGGAGGCAGCTGACAAGTTCCTGTTCTCAGTTTGGGGATCCAAGTCTCAATAGCTTTACAAAACAACACAGCTTCATCCAAGCTGCTTCTGTCCTGTGGGGCAGGGATGTGCTGAAGGCCTGGGCTTTGCCACCTTCCCCTCCCTCCCCTACCTGAGCCTCAAAGCACTTTCTTCCTTCAGGCCTCCTCCGAAATTGCATATTCTGGTTTACATGGGGGAAACTGAGGCTGCTCTCCATGCGATCCAGTGCCTCCTCCCCTCCATCCCAGAGAGCCCCAGGGAGGGCTCTGGCCCCCCATCTCTGCGGCCTGGGGAGGGGAGAGAGGAAATAAAGCTGGGAAGCATTTGTTTCTTCTCAACAAAGCAACTCATTTCTTTAGGCAAATGAGCTGGGGAGGGAAGGACACGGCTGGAGCCCAGCAGTGATTAATTAGAAAGGAAATGAGTGGCCGGCATGAAGGGGGCAGGAGTGAGGCAGCAGGAGCGTGTGGGCTCAGGGCTGGCAGGGTGAGGAGCTGAGCTCAGAGCAGGCACTGGCTGTGCCTGGAGTGGGCCGGGAAGGGGAGGAAGAGGGCCCCCTGCCTGGCCTTGGGGAGCTTACAGCTCTGCTGACAGATGAGCCAGGGGCACACAGGAATGACTTCGGAAAGATACAGGAGGTCAGTCAGGAAACCGGGGGGTTGCTGTCTGGCTCCCCCTGAAGCATGAGTCAACCCAGGAGTGTCTCTTCCATCATCCCCTTGCTGCACACCTCCCACCCCCTGATGCTCAGACGACACTGCCTCTCCCCGGGTCCTGTCGCATCTGGGACCTTCCTTTACCTTCGCATCTGGCTTGGCCCCATTTGACACCGTCAGGCTAGTCTAACCTGTGCCCCAGTCCCTCATGGCTACATCCACTGATGGATCATGCTAGAAGGGTAAGGACACAGGCTCTTCAGGATGGATTAAGAACAGAGATGAACGCCTATGAGAGTAGTAGGATACCCATGGGCAAAGATAAATGCCTTGGCTCTTCGCAGGCCCCATGAGGGGTTTGGCCAGGGTTAGGGGTGCCACTCTCAGCACCAACTCTGCTTGGGTCCATGTCACAAAGGCCACAGCAGAGGGACCCTTGAGTTTTAATACCTCAGACCTGGACCCGGGGCCAGACAAGGGCTGTGACTTGGCCCCGGCCACGCCCATTGGTAGTAGGGATGGGGCTAGATTTGACCTCCTGATTCCTGCAAAGGCCCTTTGCAGATCCTTATAGATCGCTCCCCTCAGGACACAGTGACAGCCCATGGACTTCTTAACCCTTCTCCTCTTGGGGCCACCTTCCTCTCCCATGGCTATGGTGTCTGTCTAATGGGTGTGCACCAAGAGTGCCCCTTACAGGACGGACCTCTGACTCCAACTCAGATTTCCATTCCTCCCACCCTAGTGGGTTTCTTCTCCACTCCTTTTTGGTGCCCTGGCCATTTGGGGTTAAATCCAACAGCTCCTCCCTCCCTCCCCACTAATGACACGCTTGCCTCTCCACGTGATGGGACGCTGGCTAAGAATAGAGTTTGCCGCTCTCAGGCTCCGCTCAGCAAAGCTGCCATGACACAAGGCTTTTCTGCATCTGCCATTCCATGGCGCTCCAGGCCTGGGACACCAAGTAGGCCAGGGGGCTGAAGGCCAGCACCCTGCTAGCCTTTCTCTAAGGCCCAAACAGGGTCCAAGAGGAGGAGCCCAGGGGTACTTACTGCCCAGCAAAGGCCTGTGGCTGCAGCATTTTACCAGGCACTGACAAGTGGCCCCTGGGCCATGAGTCCTGTCTGACACCCTCATCCACCGATCCTCACCCAACCCATTTCACCACGGAGTGACTGAGTCAGACAGGGCAGGTGGCTTGTCTGAGATGCCATAGCTTCAGATTTGACCCCAGGGCCCCCTTCTGCGCAGGCAACACCCCCCAGGAAGACACGAGATCTCCTATCCCACCAGGAGACAAAGTCTTCTTACTGCCTTCCTCACCCTTGCCCCAGCCCCTGGCTCCAAATGAAAAACGGGCTTGACACCAACAGCAGAGAAAGAGTGCCCAAGATGAGGCTAATTATGATGGCTGGTGACGTGTTCTAGACGCAGTCAGGAGCACGAATAATAGTGACAGAATGCCCAGGTTCGAACCCCGGCTCTGCCCACTTACAGCCCTTGGGCATCCGGAGCATTGTGCTAACCACTCTGTGCCTCAATATACTTATCTGTAAAATAGGTACATCATAGGTTGTAAGCATTAACAGGGTTATCACACTTACAATGGGCAGTCCTAGCCTGCAGTGTAGATATGTGTACATGTACATGTGCATGTGTCTGTGTGTGTCTATGAACATGTTCGACAGTTAGATTTTGAGACTTGGAAGGGAGCCACAGGTCCTATCCCTTCCCCCACCTCAGCCACACCCACACAGATTCTGAAATCCCCTCCATAATGTCACTGACCTCTGCTTCCCTAGGCCTTGCCCACCTGCCTGCTGTGACAAGAAATGCATTTTCTCCAGAGGCAGCCTGCTACCTTGTGAGACGTTCTATCAGAATTGCTTCCCTGTGCCCTCCCCTCCCCCTCTTCACCAAGAGGGGCCCCAAGTCAACACAAGCCTCCTGGAAAGAATGGAGGAGTCTGGCTGTAGCCCCCTCCCTCTCCAGGGGGGCCTGTCCCAGATCACCCCAGGCCACTGAGCTGCTCCTTCTCTGTCTTCTCTGCTGTTTGCCACGTTTCTGTTTCTCTTCAGGCCTCTTGTCCTATGGGTCCTGTCTCCCCTGCTAGACAGGAGCCTCATGAGGACAGAGGCTGCTTCTTTGTCACCCCCTGACACTGAATGAGATGATAAAGAGAAAGCACTTAGAACAATGGCCCATAAGATGTCAATGTTAACTACTGTGATAAGAAATGCCATCGCTATTATTAACTATTAACTATAATTATTCTTATCTCTCATTATCACCATCCACCATGGTCTCACCCTTAGCATAAGGGAGCAAACCACACAGGGACCTTCTATCCCCAGGTAAGCAATACTAGAGCAAAGCCTTATGGGGCACCTACCACACGCCCTGTACTGTACTAAGCATGTTAAGTGTGATAAACCTGTTAATCCTTGCAAGCGATCATGCTCCCATTTTACAGATGAGTAAACTGAGGCACAGAGCTGGAAAATAGCTCCCCCAAGTTGGCACAACTGCAAGGGGCCGAGCCAGGATTTGCATCTGGGCAGCGCATCCCTAGTCCATGCTCATAACTGCCCATCTCCCTGCGACCTCAGGCACTCAGTAAGAAAGCTTTGACCTTTGGGGTTACATCTGAAAGCAAGACTGAGGTGCCTCCTTGGGACCCGTTCTCCAATCCCGAGCCTCCCAGAGCTGGACAAGGAGTTCAGCTGTCACCAGCCCATACCCTGTCCCCAAGCCTGGGAGAAGTCCTTCAAGTCCAGAGTGAGCCCTTGAACATGGTGATTTTGTCATGCTTTTCCTGTCCTCCCGGGGCAGGATGCGAGGGAGGGGACCACGACGAGCGGGAACACGTCAATGTCGCTCCTCCATGAGGGACATTCAGACCTCCCAGAGAAGTCAGAGGCAGCCCCGCTCTGGAGACATGTTCTCCCATCATGAGTGACAGCACACACGGTGCCCGCAGCCAGGACTCTGTGGGCTGCCCTGCCGTTGGTGAGTGCACACGCACGCCACACGTGAGCGGGATATTAAAGTCATATTTTTGGTTTCTGGGAAGGCGCGGTTGTCACTTCCTCTGCCCTAGGCAACCCGCTGGCCCAGCTCCCCTTCCACTTCCCCGCCCACCATGGAGAGCCATCCGTTTGTATTTATATAGATAAATCGGCCCGGCTAATTAAAGTTCTCTGGCGGGAGAGTGAGGGAATTAATAAAAAGAACTTGGAATGGAGCCGGCGGAAAGCTGGGGCGCTCAGAGGCCGAGCCAGAACCCGCAGCAGCAAAGGATACCAGAGGGTCCAGCAGGCAGGGCCGCGTGAGCCTGGCCCACCCTCCCTCGGGGAGCAGGGGGCACTCTGGGTCCCAGGAATGAAGGCGCTGGCAGGATCCCGCACGCTGTGTGTTTGTGTGCTGTGATGCCGCGCACGCGCACCTTCTCCTGGCCTTTGGGTATGTGACTGCAGCCCTAGGCTCTGAGGCTGCCGGGGGAGGAGCAGTTAGAAGCACAGACAGTGGCAAACGGCTCGGGCTCAAATCTAGCCCTGACATGTACGGTTCTACAGCCTCACGCAAGTTTATTTTGCAGCTCTGGTCTCAGTTTTCTCATCTGTAAAATGGGAGCATCATAGATTTGGAGAATTAACAAGGTTATCACTCTAACATTGCTCAGAACCGTACCTGGGAAGGGATAAGGGCCCCATCACTCTTTGCTCTGTTATTGCTTGCCTGATAGGATGCGAGGTGCTGTGTGGTTGTGGTGCTCAGACAGGGGGCCTTGCCTGAGCAAAGGAGTCCTCCCCCTGATCTCTCTAGACACCCGCTCAATGCGAGCCTGCAGCCTGCCTCGTCCAGCCTCCACCCCCAACACTCTAAGCCGAGGCCCCGGGGCCACCTTGACTAGGATCCTCCCACCCAGGCTCAGCTCAGCCAGTGCCCTTGGCCTCCAGGACGTCTGTTTCCTCCTGCTGTCCTAAGCCCTGCCTGAGGCCCAGGGACTTGCCCAAGAGATCATCCTGTCTCCCAGCCTCTTCCCCACCACTCTGGCCTCAAAGACCCCAAATGTCCCCTTGTCCTTGGGCCAAGCTAGAAGAACAGGAGGGGAAGGCAGCTGTGAATTGCATCCTTCATGACCCTTCCCCTTCCATTTTCCTGAGCCTGTTCACACAAGGCATGGAGCCCTTGCTCCCAGGAGAACAGCTTGGGCCGTGTCCACACGGCTGGACTTGTCTCCACATGCAGCCTTGTGGCTCACCCCTCTGGATTCCGACACAGCCACCAAAGGGTAAAGAGGGAAGAGCCCCCATCACAGGCGTGGACCTACATACCTACAGGAGCCAAATGATTCTGGAAGGACACAGCTCCATGAAATCTTGGACTTGAGCTTGATTTTCTTCTAAAGCGCCCAGAGGCTTTCTTAGCCCCAGAGTGGGGAGAATGATTGTAGACCAAGTTCCTGATCTCCTGGGTGGGCAGCTGGTCCCTTCTTCCAGGGGACCCAGGCCCCTCCCCAGCAGCCAGCATGGTCTTCCCAAGCCACTTCAGCTCAAATGTCCCCTCCTCCGAGAGACTGTCCCTGAGCACCAGGCCAGAAACAGCCACCCTGCCCAGCTCCCAATGTCACTCACTTCCTATTTTTGTCTTCATAGCACTCATCTTTATCTAAAACTTCTCCATTTGGTTATGATTTTGTTTTCTGTTTCTTCCAACTAGGAACAGAGCTCCTCATCTGTTCATGGCTTATCTCCAGCCCCTGGCGCCCACCAAATGTTTTTTTAAATGAGTCAGTGAATGACTGGGTGAGTGGATGTGTGGATGACCCTGCTGAGGAGATGGTCACGGACGCGGCCTGCAAGGGAGCGGCAGTCAGGCCAGCTGGGCTGAGGCCTGGGCACCCTGAGGAAACAGCTGGGCCGGTTGGAGCCCCAGGCCCTGGGCCGGCGCCTCCTGTTTGTCAGCCTGGGCAGGTGGAATGGTGTGGCTCCTGAGCCCTACGTGACAAGGGGGCTGAGGGAGGGCAGCCCGAGGAGGAAGGATGAGCCAGATATAACTTAGGGACAATGACAATGTGAGAGCCACAGGAAGAAACAGAGGAGGAGAGGAAAGATGTAACAATACATTGGCCCATCACTCATTGGCAGGATAGCCTCCGTCCAGGTGTTTCTCCTGGGCTGGCTCATCCTTCCCGTTATCTCTCAGCCCAGTGACACCAGGAAAGCCCCTCCTGACCAGTGCTGGGGCCCTCCACTCTGGAGACGTCATCTGAAAACCCGTGGAGCTTATCTGGGCCTCCCTTCAGCATGTTTGGGCTGGAAAGAAAGGCCCAGAGAGGGCCAGGGATTTGCGCAAGGTCACAGAGCAAAAGCGGCCAGACCCCAGGTCTCCTGGCTCCCTGGGCAAGGCTCTCCCCACCTCCCAGCCTGTTGCAGGGGTGTGCCCATCCACAGTCCACCCCTCCAACCCCACCCCTGCGCACCATCAGCCCCGACAGAACCCCACTTGGGAGCCAGCCACCTATTTCTAGGCAGTGCTTGCTGTCCAGGGCCTGGTGTCTGAGCGTCAAAGCCTAAAAATAAAAAGACAGATTGTCCACTTCGGCTGTAATTACCACCTAAAAAGACCCAGTGGGGAGAAAAAGAAAGAGAGGGGAGGAATAAAGAGCAAACCTCGGAGCTTAGCATCTATCACAGGCGGGAGAGAGGGTCTGGGGCACGTCCATGGGGCTCCCAGGCCCCCTGTCCACCACCTCCCTCTCCACTCAGCTGTCCATCAGGCCTGAGCCCCAGCGGACAAGATGAACACAGGGCAGGCCGTGCGGGGGACCCGGGCCAGCTCAGCTGTCACGAGCTGTGTAACCATACCAAACTGCAGGCTTCTTTTGGGACTCTGTTTTCTCATGAGTATGCTGGGATTGTGCGTTCGCTCAACACATCTGCAGTGAGCGCCAACTGTGTGCTGGGCTTTACTTGGAGACAGCTGTGCTCATGGTATGCACATCTGGGCCAGATGCTGCTGGACACTAAGGAAGATGAGGACAGCTGTGGGATGGCTGGCTGGATGTCACAGGACACCGCGACGAGCTGAGCTTCCCCTGCAGTGGGGGCGGCGGGGTGGTGTGGGGGGCAGTGGAGACATACTGCTGTGGGGGCGAGCTAGAGCATGTGGGGAGGCCCCTGGGAGCCATGCCTCCTGAGAAGGACTCTTGGGGCCCAGGAGAGGGAAGAACAGGGGTGGTCTCCGGGAGGCCCATGAACTGGGACGGTGGGACACCATGAAGCACTGTGGATGGGAGGGGTGGAGATGAGCGAGTGTCTTTGGGGCTGGCACGGAGCCACGTGGCACCCACTGTGTGCAGGGGCCCATGGTGGAGGTGGCTGGCAGCCAGGACGGAAGGTGGACCCATCGGGATGCAGGCCGCCCTGCTGGGACTCGGGGGGCTGAGAGGCTGGGGCCATCAGGAAGGGCAGAGGCAAGGTGAGGAGGGCAGAGGTGGGGTGCCCTGGGGCCTGGGGATGGGGAGCCCGCTGAAACTGAGGCGGGCCTGGACAGAGCCTCAGGATCACTTCTTCCCGTGGACCTGAGGAAGTGCTCTGGGCTTGGTGCTTCTGACCCAGTCCCATTTCTCCCCTCCCTCTCTACCTTGGGTGGCGTCTCCTCCATGAGTCCAGCTGTCATGGGACATGCTTACGAGGTCCCCCTCCCTGGTTTCCAGCCTCGGGTGACAGAAGCCTCGCGCCGTCGTGAATGCTGGCACCCAGGCCCACCTTGCAGCTCCTCCCCTACCCGGGAAAGCAAGTCCCCAGCACTTAATCCCTCTATCGTAAATATCTGAGGCCCTTCTCCTCTTCTAGGTAGAGCCTGGCTGATAGAGCAAGCGTCTCAGAGCTTCCTCATCCGTAAAATGCAGACAATCGCTCCCTCTGAGCTCTCGTGAGCGTCAAGAGAGGTGACGAATATAAACACACAGCACTGGGCCCCTATGGACAAAGCAGCAACAGGTGGTTACCGGAAGAACACAGAAGCGCGGTGTTCATTCGTTCTACATGCTTCTTCAGATCCTGCTCTGTGCCGTGTGCCAGGGAGCCTCCAGATCCGTACCTTGCCCCTGGCTAATGGGCCTCGGCTCCGGAAGAAACAGACAGACTTGGAGCAGCGACGCGGGGTTAATGGGAACCGGGTCCTATCGCAGGCTCCAGGCCAGTCTGGGCTGGACTGAAACCTTCCCGGGGAAGCCACACCTGCGTGCACTGCACCTGAGTGATGGGAAGATGGGCTCTGCTCACTTCCCCAGGGATGGGGCCGGCCAAGTGCTCTACCCGCATGCCCTCCAATCCTCACGGCAGCCCAAGGAGCAGGCACTACTGTAGCCTTCTTCTCCATCCGCCTAGATGGGGAGATGGAGCTACTCTGATAGCCAAGTCACGGGATTAGGAGAAGGATGAGGGTTGTGGGGTGGGTGGAGTTTGCCTCTGACAGAGTAGACTCCTTTGCTCCAATGGCACCAAAGCTGGGTGGGAATGGTGACATGCAGGGTTCCAGGTGTGGCGCACACTGGAGAGGTGCAGGGTAACTTTCCCACGGTGCTCCTCGGCCTTGGGCACACACAACCTGCAGGAGGGAGGGGACTGCCACCCCTACCCCAGCAGGCCAGGCTGAAAGGGCTCCAGTGGGGGAAGGAGGCAGAGTCACCCAGGGAGTGGGGAGATCTAGAGGCTGCCCTGTGCTCTTGGGGATCAGAGAGCAGGAAGGCAGGTTGGAGTTACCAGCAGCCAACATAGCAGGGGTGCCCCCAAACCACGTATCCCACTGTTCACTCCTAAACATGCCTCTGGTTGCCAGAGGCCCACCCAGGGCTTGACGCTGCACTGACAAATTCTGGAAACCCCACAACCTTGGAGGTTGGTCAAATACCAGGAACAAAACAACTCCCTCTTGGATAATATTTGAGATATTATCTTTGTGGCTTTTGGCTCATGATTTTCAATAAAAATAAAGTGTTCAATAAGAGCATTCGACACAGCGTGGCTCCGCCGGGGGCCTCAACTTCCTCACCTGCGGAAAGGGCCTATTTGCCCTCTCTGCAGGGGTGCTGAAAGGGGCAGATGAGAGCAGATGCAGGAAAGGAGAGCGGGTCACTGACAGTTTGGGGCTTGGGTGCACTTCCATTCCATTTTCAAGGGCAAGCTCAGGTCATCTATGTACCCTCCCTTCTCAGATCCTGCCAGAACTGCAGCAACTCTCAGTTGAATGCAAGTCACCAGCATTCCTATGCCTCAGTTTCCCCTCCTGGGCACCAGAGAGGGGACCCGGTCTCTATTTGTCCAGACAGAGCCAAAATTTAATAATGGGTGCAGAGGAAGAAAACAAGAGGAGATTAGTGGGGGGTTGGCAGGTCCACTCTCTATTTGTAACATGAGTGGCTCCTCTGGAGTTGGGCAGGGTGACAGTGCCAAGGGCTGGCCACCCAAGAGGGAGAGATGTTTTTGCTGTAAGCCCCGCCCAGCTGCTGCAAAGCCTGCACACCCTCCACACCTGCCCATCTCCCCAGCCAAGCAGTCCCTTTCCAGCAGGGGCAGCAGAGGTCATCTGGTGTCCCTGTCCCCAAACCTCCAGGGCTCTACCTTGTGATGGGTGGGCGGGGCACACAGCGTCAGCAGGGATGTTCTCAGAGCCGGGGATGGCTATGGACACCGGCTCCTGCCCAGCCTTGCGCAGTCCTGCTCCTCTGGGCTGTCCTCATCCTGTGGCCCCCTCTCCAGCAGGGCCACCCCACCCTTGTCACATCGGAGGCTTTTAGAGCTGCAGTGCCCCACCCCCCGAGGTTAGGGCGTCCCACCCCTGCCTGTCTGGAACCGGAAATTTGGCCGTGGAGCTGGGACTGGAATTTCCGTCTAAGTTTTCCCTCCTCTTATCTTACTGCTTCTGCAAGTCCAGCACTGGGTCACTGCCGATGTCACCCACCGTATAAGTGGGAAATGATGAAATTGAAGGTGACACTCCCGCTATTTCCAGCACACTTACGTGCTAAGGGATCCCTCGGCTCTCTGCACACAGTGTCTCATTTAACCCTCGGTACCCTGGGTGCGGGTCCTATTATTAGCCCCATTCCACAGGTGGGGATGTAGAGGCTCTGGAGATGAAGTAATTTGGCCAAGGGACACAGCATGTAAGTGATCCAGCCAGGATTCCAGCCCACATCTGCTGGGCCCCATGACACCACGCTATGTGGCCAGGGCATTGGGAAGCCAGGGCTGGGGGCCGTAGCAGCTGCGGCCTTCCTCAGGAACCTTCCTCAGGAACCGCTTTGAGAAGCACCTACTCTGTGCCAAGCCGAACACCAGACCCAGGGGCTACAGAGGAATAAAACCCAGTTCCACGAGTCTCGGGGCGGAGCATAAGAGTCTCTGGGGCCAGGCTAGCTAGGTTTGCTTTGGGACAAAGAACCGTGTGGTTAACCTTTAACATGTCACTTCATGGGTCCCTCCCCCTCCCCCCATCTGTGAAATGGGCCTCAGAGGTTTGAGCTAATGAGCTAGTGTCTGGAACCTGGCTCTGGGAAGTGTGTTAAGTGCTCTGCGCGCGAGGCCCCATTAAAGCCATTATCTGGCCAGGCATCACTCGGTGAGCAGACTCCAAATGACCACAGATGGGCACTCCGCCTCCAGGGGCTGTGGCTGCAGGACAGGGACACCCCGCCCTCTCAAAGCAGCTCTCACTTGGGGGCACAGTCACTGACAGGTCTCAGGTAAAGCTCCCCCAGCCCCAACCATAGCGAGGCGGCGAGAGGAGGGTTGCGTCTCGGCTCAGGCCCGTCCAGTTGCTTCACTAATGCCCTCTAATGGGCCCATTTAGCCATCCTGTCTCGTCTGTCACCGCAGCAGCTAATTGCTGCTCCTCCTCCCACCCCACGCAGGCCTCTGCCATCAGCCGGCATTAGCTGCCACAGCCGACCCCATTCCGCCCAGCCCAGCCCCGGACACGCAGGCACTTGTTCAGCCAGGGCCGGGCCTCACCAAGCCCCCGTGTTCTTGCCATCATCAGTGTTCCCACCCTTCACTGAGCATGTTCCAGGGGCAGAACGGGAAGCAGAGTGGGGTGAGGAGGGGATTGCTAGAGGCAATAGGCACAGAGCTCTTGGCAGCCCGGAGTTAGGGGAGAAGTCTCAGTGACCCTGAGGCGGAATGAAGGTCATGTCCTAACCCCCAGCCCTGGTCTCTTGCAGGGTCCTCCCAGAGCTGACTCTGGGACAAGGATATGAGGGCAAGGGAGTTTTCTGACGGGGGAGATGACCACAGAAGCGCTGTGTGGAGGATAGAGGGAGGCAGGAAGGGAAGGAGAGGCACCACGAAGCAGAGGGCTGCCCTGGGCAACTCGGGGTCCCTCTGAGACTGAGTGGAATGCACCTGGGATTTTCTCCCAAGGAGCGAGGGGGCTCGGATGGGTGTGGGGCTGCATAGTGGCAAGGCAGAGACCCGACAGGAGACACAGGGAGCCAACTGCACGAGTTGGGGACTCCAGGGAAGCTGGTGGGATAGCTCTGCTACAGAATTGCACCCCCCCACACTCCGACACCTGTTGTCTGTACAACTTCTGGGGTAGCCTCAGGCTCATAGGAACCAACCATGAGCCGAGGCCACCAGCCCTACTCTCTGGCTGTGACCAAAGAATCCTAGCATCCAAATCCAGGGAGATGATGGCACCACGGAGCCCCAAGCTGCTCTCAGCCCTGCCAGTCTGTCCCCTCTGCTGGATGACACCCTCCCCAGCCCCCTCCCTTTTCTCTGGGCTCAGTACCACCTGGGTCCTCACAGGGCCAGTGAGAAACCTCAGTGGGAGCCCCTGGCACCAGGGGACCTGAGGTTCCATCTGAGGGGGGCGGTGGCAAAGGCTCATAAACCAGCATCCATTGGGACAGTCCCAAGAGCCACCCTGTATGAGGGACACCGTGGTCATTGCTTGGGCCCCAGTACAGCAGGATTGGTTGTTCAGCTGAACATGGATGGCCAAGACTTTTCAGACTCTCTCTCTTTCTGCCCGCGCAGTCTGTTGCTTGTTCTCAGGACTCAGGCTGCACTTTCTCCTCTTCTCTCTCTCTCTTGCCCTCTCCCTTGGCAAGGATTCTACCCCCAAGCCTTCCCCATCCATCATGCTCATGCCTTTGAAGCTTCTACCTGCCTCTCAGACCCCTGTCTTCAGCTTTAGGCCCCAGATATTTGGTGACGGGCACACACCTCGACCTGGAGTGCCCTCGGGAACCTCAAACCCAACCCATCCCGAGGTGATCACGCTTCTCCCTGTCCGGAGCCTGCTAACTTCATGCCTCTTTCATCTGTTACCCAAAGCGAGTCCTAGCAGCCAACCTTGACTTTCCCATCTACTCCCGGATAGGCAAGCACGAAGGGCATATTTCACCTGTCAAATGTCTGTCCTCAGTTGTCACTGCCACGGCCACACCCCTGGGGCAGGTTCTTGTCACCTCCACCTGCATGAATGCCAGCTAGCTCCAGCCTTGCCCCTGCTCCCACTCGCTTTCAACCCATGTGGCACTCCAGAGCTAAAGAGATCTTTCCAGAACATTGGCCTGGTTATGCCACCTTCTTATTTAAAGACTTGATGCCATCCATTGACTGAGGGTGAGGTTCAAGCTCCTTGCTGTGGCCCGGAAGTGTCTGTAGCCTCCTCCTTACCTCCTGCCTCTAACTCGAGGTTCCCGCCATACACAGCATCTTCCTTTCTCTGAGTGGGTGGTGCTTCCTCTCCCCTGTGGGCCTTTGACATGTGGTTTCCTTCCCTTCAAACGCTAGGGCATCAGGTCTCCAACACCCCCCAGATTCTAACACATGGAGACTTGCGTACATGTGGAACAGATATTAAGAAATGTTTATCTAATGAACGTCGAATGAGAATGTGAAGTAGATAAGAGGACAGGCTCTAGAATTAGACCCGAATTAGACAGACATGGATTCCAACAGGACAGATCTCGGCCCTTCCCATACCAGCTCTGCCAACTTGGACAAGTGGGTCTCCATGGCCTCATATAAGACGGGACAGAGAATGCTCATCTTTTGGGGATGCTTGTGAGGCTTAGACGAGATGATCCGGATTCTCTGGCACCACGCCGGCACCGAGGAAGGGCAGCTGTGATCAGCATCACCTCCCTCACCCAGCCTCCTCCCAGGCCATGGGGAGCAGGGGTGCCCTCTCCCCTTTTCCCTCGGCCTGGCAGACTCCTTCCCTCCCAGCAGCAAGGTGGGTCCAACGATCGTGCAGCCTCAGCATGAGAACAGCAGGGAGGACCAACTGTCCTGCGGCCCCCCCACCCCCTAGAGGGCCAGCAAGGGTCCTGGGGAAGGTGGGCCCAGCAAGGAGAGGCTCTGCCTGTCACACAGGCTAGTTGCTTGGGTCTCGAGAGCATAGGACACTATGCAGGGACTAAATGCAAGTACTTTTTCTCAAATTGTGCTGATGTGTCCGGTGATGACGGTCCTGGGGAAGGAGCTGATGTGTTCTGACAACCTCTTCACTCCTGGAATCCTGGGAGCAAGAGTGTTGAGCATGTGAGGGCTTGTCAGCTCCTGGAACAGACCTCGCCCTCCCGAGAGAGGGACAAATTGGCTTGAATGTTGACTGGGAGGGGACCTCCGGGGATGAGACCAGGCTCCACTGCCCCCTCCACCCTCCACCTTTGTGCCCAGAGTGGCTGTCGTGCCAGGCTGGCCCTCGGGCTCAGCAGTGGGGTGTGAGCCAGACTGAAGAGGCTGGCAATCACTTCCCCCACCACACCCCCAGCCCCCAACATTGCAGAGACCCAGAGAGACAAAGTCTTGGCCTGAGTCCTGTTTCAAGGTCACAGACTAGCCCTGGTATGCAGATTCCCAAGGCTAGGGTCATGGACAGCCATCTGGGGGTGGCATGCGGGTCCCAGACCAGACAGACCCCAAGGGTCCCCTAAGCCCACCTTCTCTCCACTGCCCATGTTCTGGTGACATCACGCCAGGGCTGTCCAACTTGAAGAACCCATGGGGCAGGGCCAGGCTCCAACTAGGCCACGACTTGGGGTCCTGAAGCAGAAAAACACCCCAATAACCTACCCTCACCAATGGCCAAGGCAGTGTCCCCAGGGCTGTAGCCTGTCTCACTGGGCAGAGCCTGACAGGGACCCCAGGGTAGTCACCACCCCCCAGGTGCCTGGGCAGTGTCCTGTTGCCATGAGAGCTCAGCCTGCGCCCACCCAGGGCTGAGCAGAACTCTTCTCTCTTGGTGTGCCCCGGCCCCCTCTCCTTCCTCACATCCCTCTGAGGTAGATCTTGTCTCTTCGTGCATCAATTATTAATTTGCTCCAGCTACATTAAGCCTGGGTCGGTCTGTTGGCTCCTTTGTCATTCTCCCTGGGGTGGGGGCTGGGGTGAAGCAGCGGGTGGGGCGGGAGGGGTGGGAGGAGGCGGGAGCAGACAGGCCAAGAGGAGTGGGGACTCCTACCCTGCAGATGCCCGAGCTCACAAAGCCTGACCTGGGTGACCCTTCAAGCTCATCAGATCTAGCAGGTAGGGAAATTAAGGCCTAGGAGGGAAGCTGCTTTCCAAGGGCACACAAGGAAGGGTCGGCTAACCCTGGCGTGGCTCTGATCCTTTTTTTTCTGCTTGACACCTTCCATCCTGGGCTCCAGCCAACCCAAATACATTCAGGGATGCCCTCCAGGTCACCTAGAGGCCAAGTGGGTTTCCAAAGTTATAATGAGTGATGCAGAAAGTAAGGATTGCACCCTGATGTCCAGGAAATAACCCTTCCACTGGAGAATTGTTAACGTGAATGTGTTTTAGGGGTTCCTTCCTCCCCAGACTTCCCTGGCAATAAATTGGGAAACACTTCCAACCATATACCCTGTCAAAGAGCCATAACAAGCCTCATGGTGTGAAAAGGCTCTGAGAAGGTCTGCAGGGGAGGAAAGTGTGCGGCCATGACTGCACACTTTGGACTGCTCCAAATTACTTGATGGCAGATTCTTCTGGGCTGTGTTCTGCAAACCTCAGGGCTCACTGGGCTTTGTGAAAACTGTGAAGGGACAAGGTGAGATGCCCCCTCTGCCACACACACATATAAGTGAAGACAGCAAGCAGACAGATAAAGGAGATGCCTGGGTAATGACCCCCAAGGGGAGAGAAGCTGAAAGCACAAGGCTAGGCTCCCTGGTGATGCTGCTCTCCCTGGCTCTGGGGCTTGAGTAATCTACTCAGCTCAACAGGCAGGGTGATGGCATGGAAAGTTCTGGGGTTTTGAGGTCCTATGCACCTGGTTACAAACCTACTATTAGTTTTACTAACCATGATCAACCCAATAACTAGTTACTGTGTATTGGATCATCCTAAATGCTCATGTCACACGTTGTCTCACATCATTTCTATTATTTTTCAGTTGAGGAAACTGTGACTCAGCAAGACTTAGTCCCTTGCCCAGTGTCACACATGCCACCGCTCCCAGGTGGCACACTGCTAACCGTTACACCGTGCTATCTCTAGGAATAAACCAGTATGCCTCTCTGGGCCTCGCCTTCCCCAGCTGTCAATGGGGCAGTAATAGTGTTTCATTCTCAAGTTTGTTATGAAGAAAGCACGTTCACATGGTGCCTGGTTCCTAGGAGGAGGCCAGTAAACGGTAGATTCCTTTCATCCTTCTTTTGCATCCTACCCTTAAAAATAAATGAAGTTCTTACCCAACAAAATGGACTGAGCTTCTTTGGGTCCCACTGTCAGGGGCGCAGGGGTATGTGAAGGGGTGTCGAGCTGACCCCAAGTCTGCCCGCCGGCCGTGGTCTGACCCCCTGCAGCCAAGGGCAGCTGCTCTGAAAAAGATTTTTTAGGTCCCTTTCTCCTCCCCAGGTGCAAAACCAAATTCTGAAATGCGAGTGGTTGTGTTGCAATAAATACCATTGCAATCCACAGCACGTCATGGTTTATAGATTACGACTCATAATTCAGCAGGTGCCTGGGTCGCCAGCTCTCTCCCCGCCACCGACTCCCCAGCCCCGCAGCCTGTGTGAGTCCCTGGTGAAGTCATAAATCGGGAATAAGGGGCACCCCGCTAACTAAATTTCACTTGTCAGTTTTAAGCTTCCACGCTGTGTGTTAAGTTTGCACAAATATCGCGAAGCCTATCCATATGCACACGCGCGCGCATGCACACACACACACACATATTCGTGCATATATTCGTGTATATAAATAAGATACCCTGCTGTTTTGCAATTCCCTCAGGACAGAAAAACCTTTTCTGGCAAGAGCCTCATTTTTCCAGCCTTATGGAGGCCATGGCGGGTAAACCCTTGTCTCCCTCTCCAGCGTCCCTCCCTCCCCAACTTTAGGACTTTCCTATGGTTTAGTCCAGGACCCTGCCCAGTGCAGTCAGAGACACTCACACGAGCTCTAAGGAGAACTTTCCCACGCAGGTTGCAGTGCCTTAGTGACCAAGAGTCGGAGCAGGGGAGGAAGAACTCGTGGGCCATCCAGTCCTGCCTCTTTTCCAGCTACTCCAAATGTTTTCAGGCACCAAAATGTAGCCGATGGTCTAGAAACAGAAACCAAGCCCTGTCTGAACTAGACCTCCCAAAGTGTCCAAGCAGAGCGCTGTAGCTAGGAGCCCTGGTGAGAACTGCACCCCGCCCCCGCCCCGCCCATCTCAGTCTTGTGCTGGCCTGACTTGGCCTCTCACGAATGACCCCATGACATTCAGAGAGCAAGAATCGGGAATTTTGGCTCTCCGTTTGCATTTGGTTATAAAATCTGGGATTCTCAAACATTTTGATTCAAGAATGGGGCTTCTGTGGGGGAAAGGGGCTGGTAGCGAGGAGCCGGGATTTTTTTCACCCATCCAATTTGTAAACTCGGGAAAGCGGTTTACCGTCTTTGAGACTTCACTTCTTTAGGGCAAAGAGTGGGGGGTCAGGGTGGGCAGGGGGATGGCTGGATGGTTCAGCGTGGGGGTTCCAAGCACAGAGCCCTGCCCGGAGAGGAGGCAAGAGCCAGTGCCACAGGGTGAAGCATCTGGAGGCAGGGACAGCTGTCTTGAGGCCCAGGGGAGGAGCATACCAGCCCCAACCTGGCTCATCAACCAACAGACATGAGGAACAGCCCTGCCTGAGCAGTGGGGAGGGAACAAGGCTGTGTTCATTCTGGGTAATGAAAAGTGTCATCAGTAAATGAAGAATCTTGTAATTACCCAGACGTCCCTGGGAGGATTTGTGAAGCCACAGGCAGTGGCTGAGGTTCTAGGGCTGAGGGGCAGGGAGGGAGAGGGTGGCAGGGTAGGTCTGTGGGCTAGCGGCTCTGTGCCCAGTGGAGTAGGCTCTGGCCCCTGCAGACAGAAACCCTGCCCCAGGGAAAAAGCCAGAAGCCATTCATTGGTTCAGGTCTGGAGCTGGGTACTTTGGGGTACCTCGTCGGTAAAGTGGGGATTGGGCCCAGGCAAGGCTGGGCTCAGGGCAGGGGACTGACCAACTTTCTCTGCCTCATAGAACAGCTAGCCCCCAAGCATCACCTTTTCCTCTCTGAGCCTCAGTTTCCCTACCTGCCAGCAGGCACAATGATGAAAACCACCTTATCGACTCGAGGGGTGGGCAGCACCCAAAGAGACCTGGACTGAAAATGTACTTGCCAAACAGCAAAGAGCTCACAAGTTTGAGCCAGGGGAGCGCAGCCTTTGTTTTGCCCAAGGGGGCTCTGGAATCTTAAGGATCATATCTGAAGCCCCCTCTGAACCTCCTGGGCCCCTGCAGAGCCAAGCTACAGTCCCCGTGTCCTATGGCTGCCCGTGTCTGACAGTGTTTTTTTTCCCTAGTGTGTCCCTAAAGGGTTTCTGCAGGGAACAGGGTGGAGAGGGACAGGGGCGGAGGCCTTCTCTGTGAGAGCTAACCTGAAAACATGCGGCTGTGGGGCCATTTTAAGACATTATTGTAAATGATATATTCTGTCATGATTATTGTCATCACTGTCCCCATCTGCCAGGTAAGAAAACCAAAGGACAGAAAGGTCAATGGCTCACCCGAGGTCACACAACAATGCCCCATCTCTGCCTCCTCTTATGAGCCCTATAGTCCCCCCTTCTAGATCTACCATCAGTTTCTCCTCTCTCTTATTCTCTGGTTGTCAGAGTAAAGAATCTCCACTAATATGCCCCTCCCCCTTTTTATGGCCAGGGAAACCGAGGCACAGAGCAGGACTTTCTTCAGCAAGACATGGGCTAAGATGGGGCTTGAGCCCCTGTGGTCACCTCTCCTCTGTGACCCGTGCCCAGCAGTCTCCCCATCCATGCCCCACCCCACTCCCCCAGCTCCATCTCCCCTGCCCGGGTGGGGTGGTCCCGAAGACCCAGTGCAGAGAAAGGGCAGTGACAAACGACTGCCCGGGAGAGATAATCCACTATTAAAACACGCCTGCTGTTCTAATTATAAAGGAGACCAAATTGGGTTTAAATTGGAATTAATTGGATGCCCCCTTATCCACGCCATCTATCTTGCACTCACCAGCCCTTCTGGACGGGTGGGATGGAAGGGAATGGAATCTCATCTTCTCCCCCACTGAACACACATCCCTGAAGGCAACCCCAGCCCAGCCCCCAGCCCTTAATCCCTTTAAACGTTTCAAGGAGCACAGACAATGGGAGCTGAGGTGCCTGGAGCCCTCCTCTGCCCACCTCGCCAGAGGGGGATGAAAAGGGATTAGGTGATTCTGGGAGGTGGGAGGAGGGGGGAGTCACACCCCAAAGGACCAAGCCTGAAGGAAGCAGGCAGGCCCAAGTCAGCTCCAGTGTGCGCTGGAGTGTTGTCATGGGCTGGGAGATGACACTCTGTACACAAAGCAAGACCGGCCTGGGAGGCATTTGGGAAAGGGGGCTTTGCTGAGGGATTCTTGGGTTGGAAGGCCTTGATGGAGAGGGAATGAGATTATCTAGCAAGCAAAATATGGGTCCAAGGCCAACTGTGCTGAGTCCACTATTAACTGTTAGCTCCTTGTGAGGAAAGGGGAAGGCACCATCTAGAAAGCACTGTTGCCCTGTGGTCCTTGGCAGTTAGGCCTTATTGCAGAATATTCTTCTTCAGCTGGGCTGGGCATCCATGGCCTTTGCCATACACGCCTTGTCAACCAAAGCACTTGCTACTCTCTTGGGGTTTTAAACTGGTAGCGCATGGGCCAGATTTCATTTGACCTGCCCAGTGTTTCATTTTATTTTTCATCTTGAAGGTCCTTAGCTATTTGGGGCACTCTCTCCATTTTTCCATCCCCACATTTCTTAATTTCACCTTGTACCTGGCTTGCTTTACTCATTCACATCACCTGCTTGGCTCCTTCAGACATGTGAGTTTGCAATCCCTTCAGGACCATCCAAACCATCTGCTGTGGCTGATTTGACCTCTCCACTGCCCACCGCCCCACTCCCGCCCAGGCTCCATCGCAACCTCATTCTCACTGCTTTGCTATAATACATCCCCCTCCTAAACCCAGATCTTTCTGGTCCTTTAAAGCCCATTTCAGGGGGGCCATCTTTGACCCCCCAGACTCAAGGTTCCCTATCTTCTCCAACTCCATCAACAATGTTCCCAGGGCACTTGCTGCTCCTCCCAGGCTCCCCTTCCTGGGGTCATCTCATTTACTTGGGTTTCTGGAACACATTCTGGAAAGGATTTACTCTGTATCCCAATCTAGCAAGTAGCAAGAGTGGGGACACATGGTAGAGTGGAGAGACTGCTTGGTGCCCGGCTGCTAGAGCTTGAAGGGGCCCTCTGTATACAAAGCCAGGGACAGGGCTCTGAGAGCAATGTGGGCAGGGAGCTGCCCCAGATGATCTCAAGTTCTCAGGGCAGCAGAATTCTGCCACAAGCTCTACCTTCTGCCCTGTCTTAAACCCTTCCTATCTTAGTTTTCACCTGCTTCAGCATTTCACGTGTTTACCAGCCTGGTCTATAAGCCTCAAACCACACATACACACATAGACACCCAAACACAGGCATAATGTCCTTGTACTCCCATCTGTCACACCTAGAATTCTGCCTTCTCTAAAGTTATCCTACATCTAGAACTGTATTCCTGATACATAAATCTAGAATGCTCCCCTTCATCCACACTAAAAACTCCTAGCCCTCAGCTAGGACTGTCTATTCTCCTATATCCACTCTGCCCTCTTTGACCCACCTCACTATCTTTCCATTCCTTGGAACACCTCTTCCCTCATGTCTGAAATTACGCACTCCACTCCTATAACATTTTCTTCTCCCTCCATTATATCCATAACTGGCCCCTACACTCACCTAGAGTCCCCATCTCAAACCCCAAATTCATAACACTTGGAATACTACCATCCCATACACACATACAATAGGAGGCTCAAGAATTCTGAGGCCCCACTATATGACTGCCTCCTACCCTTAGCAGAGGCTGTTATAGATCCTCATCTCTCCCCTGCCCAAGAGCACAAGTGCTTTCAGGCTGAGTTTTATGGCCCGAGTGAACGAGGTATGGCTGCAGGAATATATCCGGACTCATGTTCAACTGGGGGAGAATTCCTTCTCCTCTATGCATTAGGTAAATATTTGCTTGATTTTCTCATTCTGAGCTTGGTTCATGGAGCATTTTAGGCAAGCTGAGGGTTGGGCACATGTTAGGGAGATCTTAGCTCCTGGTTGCCAGGAGAAGAAGAAAAGGAAAAACAGAATACAGGTCAGGGGAAGACTATTTTCAGCCTCCTGGCCTTATGAACTGAATGGATATCTCACTCTCTCTCGCCATAGACTCCTATACTAAAACAAAGTAACATTCTTAAATACAGTAATCTATGAGAAAGCAGAAAGGACTGGAATGCTCTTACTCAGAGAAACCAAAGTGAATTGGGAGGTGATACAGACACAAGCTTCAGGCTTCTGAAAGATGGGATAAGGTATGAGTTACCAGCTGCAATGTGCCCTTAAAGAAATGAGTTAAATGAATTAACGTGAGAGGGACTGAGGCTAGGAGTTTCCAACGTGGCTGTTATATACAGATGGAAGGGATTGATCTCTGAGGAAGGTTCAACAAATAAGACAGACAAAATCTACTAGCCAACCATGTTTCCAGCAAATTTTTGTTGAGCATCCATCATTTGTTTGGCTTAGTATGAAGAGGGTAGAAAGATAAGACTGTCATAATCCTGCCCCAGAACTGAGAGAGGAGGATAGAGAAGCTGGGGGGTGGGGCGTTATTGTGGGTGGTGGAAGTGTGGACCTGTGTGGGGCCCAAGCATGCACAGATCAATAAAGTCTCCAGCGAAGATGGCCCTTTGAGCTGGTTGTAGAAGAATGAGGAATTTGCTAAACAGAAGAGTGGAGGTAATGAAGGCAGGAGGTACAGCGTATACAAATGCATAGAGGAAGGACCAAGCATGGTCATTGGCAAGAAGCCATGGTAAGAGGTTGGGTCTGACTCTTAAGTAACTGTCAAAGTGGGGAGCCTTCTGACTTGTGTGGAGGCTCAAAAGCAGGTGTAATATGGAGGTAGGAGCCCCAGAAACTGTGGCTGTGATTCAGAGCTGAGGGTCTGCTCAAAGCCACAGTGGCAGGATGGGATGAGAGTGAATGAACACACTTCTGAACTAGCCTTGGTGATTCGCAGGCTGTGGGGGTGAGACAGATGGAGGAGGTGATGACTCAGAGGCCTCTAGCACAGACAACCAAGTGGACAGGTTATACTCAGCATCTAGCTAAAGAAAATGAATGAGATCAGCCAGGCTTCATACTGACCAAGCTGCACACTTCCTCCCCCACCCAAATATCAGCATCTCTCTCAAACACAGTAACACTCATAAATAAACCAGGTGCACACTGGGTGGGGCTCCAACCCTCCCCTAACTTTCCAGAAAGAAAATTTTAGATGGAATTGCCCAAAATACAAGAATCATCTACATACATTGGGAAGAGAGAGACCTGATTCTGCTGCAACAGGTTTTTGAAAATCTTTCACTTTAAAAAGTAAATAATAAATGTATGAGTCCTGGGAAAGGTTGCACAGAAGTGAAACCTCACCTTGAGCCTGATGATGCTTCAGCACCGTGGACAGCAACACACCAAGGATGGCCCCAAGTAATGTAGTCGTGAGGCACAGTGGGGTTTGAAGGTAGGAAACACCTACAATTGTACGCAAATGTAACACATTGAGTCATTAGGAATTCAATATTGTAGGTGATTTAATATTATTCTTTCCATCCTTAGGAGAACATATCCTTGAATACAGGAAGCTTACCCTGCCACCACACAAGAGGGGAAAAACTAACCGCTGCATTGCTGTAGCACTCACCAGCCTCCTCCATCATCTCCCAGGAAAGGCAAACAAGCTCTTTTGAGGTTTTGAGTATGACTCCTGGGACCACAAGACAGACCCTTTGAGAAGGAAAAGGGAGTGTGTGTTGGAATTGAGAAGGGAAAAACAAGCTGGCACCTGAGTGTTTTTGAGCCTCTGCAGCTTTTGAAGAGAACAGCATTTCAGGCTTCTTGGGAAGGAAGGATGTATGGACCTGAGACCATTTCCAGGAAGCAGGACTCCCAGCAGACTGGCTGTGTGGGGGTTGTGAGGACTAGTCACTGAATGGCAAGGTGAAGGTCCCTGTGGGGCCAGCTGGCAGGGAGAAGTAGAGCCTCTGTTAGAGCCACAAACCTTGGAATGGATTGCACGCTCAATCAAGACAGAGCAAGAAGGAATGGAGAGGGGTCACTTCCTGCACCCAGTAAACAACAGAGCCTACTCTGCTGTTCTAGGACTCTGTAAGCCTGAGGCATTTGTTCAGATTGAAGCTTGGGAGGAGTCTTGAAAGTTGCTGATATTGGTTCGTGAGTGCTGAAGCCAGGTTTAATTTGTTTGAAAAGAACATAGAAAAATACCATATTCCTATAGTCTATATATAATTCTATATATATCTCAAACATTGTGGAATAATTATGCTCTAATTTATTCATTCATTCATTTCTTCAATAAATACTGAATGTCTATGCTGTGTGCCTTGCACTAGGTGTGATCTTGAGGATAACTAAAGAGCAAAAATTAACAATCTCTATCCTCCTGAGGTTTATCATCTAATGAGGGAGACAGATGTTAGTCATATAATAACACAAATAAAAGGAAAGCTTCAAGCAAAATAAACATTTCTGAGAAGGAAATTTATCCAAAGTTATGCTTGAAGAATGCATAATGGGGAGTGGTACCTGATCCATAAGTAAGGGAGGTCCCTGAGAAAATGATGCTTGAGTTGAGAGGTGAGGAATAAGCTGGAATCATCTCGAAGAAGAGCAGGCAAGAAAGAGCTCCAAGACAGACCATCTCCTGACGGTCCTGAGGAGAAAGAAATTTCAGAGAGGAAAGGACACTTATAGGAGGGCAGTGAGGTTGAGGTGGGAAGTGGAAAGGTGAGGAAAATGGTACTGGAGAGTCAGGAAGGAAACAAATTCTTCAGACCCTTGTCAGGCACAGGAAAAGCTTTGCCATTAACACAAGACCATTGAGGAGTTCTTGGAAGGTTTTGTCGGCGGGGGGGGTGCTGAGAGCCTTGGAATTATGGCATTTTGGAAGGTTCACTGGTTTAGCCTGGATTCCTCTCAGATGCAGGATCTGAAGTAAAGACTCATGGGCAGGCAGTTTATCTGGAAAGCAATCCCAGGAGCCAAGGATGAAGAACCAGGTAGAGTAAAGAGGGAAACAGAAAAGCCCAATACAAATATGCATTACTGAGTTGTTTCCCATCATATAAAATCAGAGCTAATCTCATTGAAACTTTCTCAGGAGGATATGGCATACGTCTCAGAATTTTCCACATGATGGTCCACAGAAAGAAACATTTCTACATCAACTCCCATCTCCCTATTGGCCCAGCAGTGTTGACTCTCCCCTGCCATGCTTCCAGGTTGCACACGCCCTGTGCTGTGAATATCTCTGCTGGGTCCTATACTATGGCATCAGAGAAATCCTAGTATAGTAAGCAAAGAAATCACACATCATTTACTTGAGCTAAGACACTCTCAGTGGAAACCTTCCTGGAAATGTTCATTGCAATCGTGGCTGGAATTAGAGAGAGGCTGAGAGGATGTTCAATAGGCATCTGGACCTTCTGATACATTCCTTTGGTCACAGAGTCTATTTTGGGTGAGGGACAAGAGTGGTTTGAACCACAAAGGTAGTGGTCGTGCAAATAGAAGTGAGCTGGGGAGAAGTGAGAATGGAAGACCTGGGCTACAGTTTAGAGATTGTCTGATGAGCTGGCTGTGGACAGGCATGAAGGGAAAGGGCAAGCAAAAATGACTCATGGGTTTTCAGCAACTGAGTGGATGATAGAAATCTTGCTAATGGAGTCTTACAAAGGCAAATGAAAAGGAGTGGCCAATCAAAGAGGAAAGAACATGGAAGCCAAGAGAAGTAAGAGTTTCAAAGACAGTGGTTAACCACTGAAGATGGAGTGGCATGTTAAGCCATCCCCCCACTATCACCAAAATATATCCACACTCTAATCTCTGGAACCTGTGAATGTCACCTTATACAGCAAAAAAAGGAGGGGGTGGTATTTTACGGATATGATTGAATCAAGGATCTTGAGATGGAGTGATTATCCTAGATTATTTAGGTGGGTCCTAAATGCATGTATCCTTATAAGAGAGAGGCAGAGGGAGATTTGACACAGACCGAAGAGGAGGCAGTGCAGCCAGGGAGGCTGATAATGGGGTGCTAGGGCCACAAGTCAGGGAATGCCAGCAGCCACCAGAAGCTGGAAGAGGCAGGGAGGCAGTTGTCCTCTAGAGCCTCCAGGGGAGTGTGGCCCTGCTGACATCTTGATTTTGGCCCAGTGAAATTGCTTTCAGACTTCTGGACTCTAGAAGTAAGAGAGGATAAACTTCTATTTTTTTTTTAAGATTTTATTTATTTATTTGACAGACAGAGATCACAAGTAGGCAGAGAGGCAGGCAGAGAGAGAGAGAAGGGGAAGCAGGCTCCCCGCTGAGCTGAGAGCTCGATGCAGGGCTCGAACCCAGGATCCTGGGATCATGACCTGAGCCGAAGGCAGAGGCTTTAAACCTACTGAGCCACCCAGGTGCCCCAAATTTCTATTGTTTTAAATCACCAAGTTGGTAGGCATTTGTTACAGAGGCATAGGAAGCTAATACAGATTTGTATAGAAAAGTGCTCACTAGATTTGGAAACAGGTCATTGGGACACCAGCAGGATTGGATGAGGGGAATGAAGGAAATGGAGGGTTCAAGGTTGGTACCTGAGTTTCTGGCTTAAGTAAGTGAGTAGGTAACAGTGCACTTACTGAGATGAGGAGCAGGATCAAAATTCCATTTTGACAATATTATGCTTGAGAGCAGTATAGACATTACCCCTGCTAAGAAGAGTACACTTAGGTGAAATCAATCCCAATTGCTACTGCAGGATCTTGAAAAAGGCAGGGGGACAATGCCTCCTGGTTCACACATAGAATGAGAACTGGAAAAGGTGTCTTAGCCCTCATCCAGGGCATAGTGAGTGAGCATGCCCATGACCATAGAATTCTTCCCTGTGCCAGAGGGAGTGCCAGCTCATGCCAGTGGTGTCCCTAAGCATTCCAGAAATAGCAGTTAGTGCCAGGAGTTCTCAATGAATGCAAGGCAAATTAACTTGATGCTATGGAAATAGGAATGCATGAGAAGAGAGATAATGGAGGCAGAAAGGATTGACAACATATTCCAAGGGGATAACATTGGTATATTGAGGGAGGAAGATGAATGCAGGCAGTGACTGTGTGTGCCAGAGGAATCACATGGCATGTGGCTGAAACATGGGGGCCAAGGATTAAACATGTTGAGGCCGTATGTTGTTGAACTAGCTATTCTTCAGTGGGAATGAAATCCAACTGCCAGGGCCAGGCAGGGGACTGCCAGCACTCAGGTTCCAAGAGCCCAGGGCTGCTGCAATCCTGCCTTACACCTGAGTCCTCCTCTTCAGAAGAAGGTGGAATTGAAAGGATACTCTTGTCTCTTGAACCATCAAGATATATGCATAGGATAGGCTCCTGTTAAAATGGTCAGCTATCCCAAGAACCAATTCCTGGAAGTCTCAGGAGATTTAGGGGCCCCTGATGCCAGAAGGTGTAAGGCCCCAAGAACACACACTCCTGAGCACCCTCCTACAAACTATCCTTGTTTTTAATTTTTCCCCTTCATTTAGAATACTTGGGATGGGGCTTCTTCCTTGCTCTTATCTATCTTTAGGAACCGGTAAGGAGAGCAATGTGAAAGGGAGACCAGATGGCCATAAAACTGCCATAAGGCCATGAGAATTTACTGAGTTCCAACTGTGGGTATGGGCCTGGGCTTGGAGCTGAGGAGGTCGGTGTGTGCCAGGAATGAAAACCAGCATATTACACATCATAGGCAAAGGGGGACAGAATGGTGTGGCAGGGGTGTCAGCAGCCAACAGCTTCCATGGTGATTTCACACCTGCCTTTTCCTTTCCCCTATATGACAGTTATGCTCAGCAGGAATTCTCCATATGCCCATTCTATAGATGAGAACACTAAAACTCATGGAAAGGGAAGTGACCTGCCCCTCCCCATGGCCCAGCATTCTTCTCTTTATAGTTTGCTGCCTCTGGAGAAAAATAAGACATGATCTCTGGTCCTGTCCTCTCCCCTAGCCTCCAAAATTTTGCAAAGTCCTCTACTGGGGGGTGCCTGGGTGGCTCAGTGGGTTAAAGCCTCTGCCTTCGGCTCAGGTCATGATCCCAGGGTTCTGGGATCGAGCCCCGCATCAGGCTCTCTGCTCAGCAGGGAGCCTCTTCCCTTCCTCTCTCTCTGCCTACTTGTGATCTCTGTCAAATAAATAAACAAAATATTTTTTAAAAAGTCCTCTACTGGACTATTTCTCAAACTTTGAAGAATCTAGACTCTTGACTCCAATTCAGTGATCTAGGGTGAGCCCTGAGATTCACATTTCTAAGAAGCTCCCAAGTGATGCTAATACTGCTGACCCTTGGACCCTGTTCTGAGTAGCCAGGCTCCACTCCAATATAACAATCCTAACCCATCTACCCCATCTCAAATGTATTCTGTTTCGGGACCTGAAGCTTGGTAGGGAAGGTCAAGAGTAATCAAGCCAACTGTACCCAAGCCCATCATTCCTGATCTCCACCCACCTTGTGGACAAGCCTCACAGGTTGTCTTTGAGGCTGCCCCTGTACTTACAGACTACCCCTGTACTTTCTCTGTCTCCTTTAAAAGCCAATTCTTAAGTTTTCCTTAATCCCGATGCAGAGGGAAAGATCTGGGAGCAAGACGACATGATTTCTAAGGTTTGCTCTCTAATAACATCACTCAGTCATATTATTTATCAATTCATTCACCCACTCACCCACCAACTTACCGTATAGACATTGACTCAGTGTCTCTTGCATGCTTTCCCTTCCCAGGTGTTCATGTTTCTCCATCAATAAAATAAGGCTTTGAGCTTGAGTCAGTGGTCTCCACCCTGCCTGTATATCAGAATTACCTAGAAAGATGATTTATTCTATTGAGTTATGATGTATACATACTTAGAGTCACCAATTTTAAATGTATAATTTGATGGGTCTTAGCAAATATATATACATTCATGTAGCTACCACCATAATCAACATATAACATTTCCATCACTCAAACAAACTTCCTCATAATCTCTTACAGTCAAACACCCACCTCCAATCGTGGCCTCTAATAACCACTGGTCAGCTTTCTGACATTATAGTTTCAAATTTTCTGACATTTCCTATCAATGGAATAATACCAAATGTATTCTTTTGTGTCTGGTTTCTTTAACCCAGCAGAATGCTTATGAGATTTACCCATGTTGTTGTGAGAATGAAGAGTTAAGTCCTTTGTATCACTGACTAGTACTTCACTGTATGGATATACTACAATTTGTTTATTCATTTAATCATATTCATCGGTTGATGGACACCTGGGTTGTCTTCATTTTGCCATTAGGAAATTGTTATGAACATTGAAGTAAATTCTTCTTATGAACATGTTTTCTTTGGGTAAATACCTTGGAGTAGGATTGCTAGGTTGGGTTGGGTGTACGTTTAGCTTACAAGTAACTGTAGACCTGTTTCTCCAAAGTAGCTGTACCATCTTACATTCCCACCACCACAAGTGAGAGTTCCACTTGTTCCACGTTCTTGTCAACATTGGATATCAGCAGACTGTATCATTTTAGCCATTCTAGCGAGTGTGTTGAAGTATCCCGTTATGGTTTGAGTTGTATTTCCCTAATGAGTAATGACCCCGAGCTCCTCTTCATGTGTTTATTTTCCATTCTTTTATCTTTGCTGAAAAATCTATTCAAATCTTTACCCATGGTTTATTGAATTATTTATCTTCTTCTTATGAAGTTGTAGGAGTTTGTTATAAATTCTGGATACAAGTTCTTTATATTTTTCTCCCAGTCTATAGCATGACTTTTTATCATTGAATTTTGAAGAACAAAGCAAGTTTTTTTTAACTTGGAATAAGTCCACATTATCAACTTTTACTTTATGGTTTGTGCTGTTTTTTAATCAGAGATTTAAATTTCTAATAAACCCAAGGTCATAGTGATTTTCTACTGTGTTTTGTCATAAACGTTTAGAGCTTTAGCTCACATCTTTAGATTTATGATCCATCTTGACTGAATTCTTTTGTGTGGTGTATATTAACTGAGATTCATTTTTTGTCCACGAACATACAATCGTTCCAGTATCATCTGTTGAGATTTTCCTCTCCCCATTGGATTATCCTGGCACATTAATCAAAAATCAATTGATCTTATATGTTTGGTGCTATTTCTGTACTCTATTCTGTTCCCTTAAGCTAAATACCTATAATTATGCCAATGTAAGAATGTCCTGATTATTGTAATCTAGTAGTAGGGCTTGAAATCTGATATAGCAAGATTTCCAAGTAATCTGGTAAGTTAGATATCCAAGTTTGTTTTGTTTTTCAAAATTGCTTTGGCTATTCC